>NC_052051.1:37310826-38510826 GCF_903992535.2 Arvicola amphibius | reverse complement strand
AACACAGATACTCCCTGATATATGATGTAGTCATGACCTGATAAGCCCATCTTAAATTGAAAATACGATAGTTGAAAATGTATTAAATGCACCAAACAATCGACAACTTTGTGCACTTTTGAGTATCTGTAGTCTACCCTTGTGATTGTGGGATTGGTTGGGAAGTGTGATTTGTTGTCTGGTCCCAGTATCATTGCATAAAACTAGCCCAGGGAAAGTAAAAATTCAATTTGAAGTATGTTTCTACAAAATCCATGTAGATTTTGTATCATAGTAAGACTGAAAATATCATATGTCAAATAATCCATAAAAGTGATCATTTTATCTTTGCATGGGTCTATAAAGATACAGGGGCTCATGACTTATGTGTGTAAATGAGAAAGCGTGAAATGATATCATGAGTTTCATGTACTCCTTGTTCATATCATGTCAAACATGGAAAGTTCTGAAGCATCTTTCCCACCATTCACCTAATGAGCCCCACCACTCTGTCTCTTGTGATCTCACTTTTGCTTACTTTCTGTTTCCTGTCTGTCAATTTTCCTGTTTATGCTGTAAGACTTAACCTCAGGAGTTACTTCACATGATTAATCCTGATTTGGCAGAGTATATACTAAACATACCCTTAAATTTTATCTTAGTTTTTTTTATATATGATGCCTATTTGTCTGTGTATAAGTCCACTAGGTAAACTGCTTGAGGTAAGCTTGTATGTGTGTGTGTGTGTGTGTGTGTTTCTTTGTTTGTGGCAAAGCTGTGTATTTCTTGATCACAAAGGGGAATGTAACAATAGAATTGTCTCTCCATTGTAACCGTTACTCAAGTAAGAAGAGGTTTGACTTGATAATCTATTTTTGTAATCATAGATGTACTTTCCCTGTCTCTCATTACATCCTCTAAGTTTTTATCTAGAGCATTGACTAAATATAATTGACTCTTATGTGACCCTTTTTATTTTGTTTTGATTTTCTTGCCTTTTACACTGTTTAAGGATATTTACCAAAACCTGCATGATATCTTAAAAAGTTATAGTTGAAAGGCATTCTTAGAAATACAAAACACCTGCAAATAAGACACTATTTATTGTTTCTTATTTATTGCCCATTCAAGTGTGCAAATGTGATACAGTGCAATAGTAATATTTTGGGTAAAACTGGACAGCTTTTGTGGATATGGTTATTTGCTACTAATTTTTTATTTGTTATATAATAGTGTGCAGATGATCATGGCAAGAAAGAATGGAGAAAGCCTCCTATAGAGGTACAGTGGATCAGGATCAGTCTTTTGTTACCAGACTTCTGACAGAATCATCTATAAATTTAAAACGCACCCAGATACCAAGAGATTATAGCCCATATTTCTGACTTGAGAGGGTGTGGTGCTGAGCCACAATAGTGTAGTAGTTAAAAATCTTCCATAGGAGGAATTTAAAAGAAGCCAGGCTTGGGAGTATCTGGAGCCAACATAAGACAATTAGGAAATATTTATCCCAACGATTTTGTGATTCTCTTAAGGGGCTATTGCTTTTGAATATTTACCCTCAGACCTCAATTACCTTAGCTCCTGAGACTATGTCTTGATCTTAGGCCTGTGTAAGCTAATCGATTTTAGTGAACACAGAAAGAATGCATTAATTAAAATCAACCATTTAATTGGAACAGGAATGCCAACGATCTATTTGTTGATTGTCGACAGATTGGAGTAAAGGGATCTGAGCCAGTTCATATTCTATATGTTGAACCAACAGGGAGTAAATGAGTTGATCGTTAAAAATGCTATAACAGGCGGGCGTATTCATAGAGTCTCTCAGAAGGTCTGGAAAACAAGGAGACTGTGTGGTCTAGGAAAGGAGGGATCAAGACCTTGGATCTCCTCCCAGAACTTCTACTAACCACATGCGTGACCTTGGGCCAATCATTTAACCTTCTGAGGTTAGTTTTCTTATCTGCAAATGCGTGGCTATGTTAACTATTCCCAGAGTCTGCTCTTAACTTAAAACTTTCTATTTTATTATAACATATGTGATTTCTTTATAATTCTAAAATGTCAAAGGAGGCAGTGTTTCTCCAGGAACTGAGCGAACCAGAAAAAAACCTCTACTGTTGTATTTCCTGCTGAATCTCATGGATCAATGGCAGATCATCTGTATAGCTTCCCAACTGCTTCCTACCTGTCATCTCCAAGAAGCTTCCTGCTAACGCTAAGTACCAAATTTAAGTACTTAGTATTGGATTGTCAGCATTCAGATATGAAAGTTACTTTCAAATTACTCAGAATAATGGATTATCCAATTCAGTTGCATAAGCTACTCCTTTCATTACTATTTAACGAATAACATATGGAGGAGCACAGAAATTTTACATTCATTATAAGTAATTTTTCCAGGTGAGCACACCCAGTGAACACTTCCAAGGATTTAGGGCCCGAAACCATTACCAGACTATTATGAGTTTGAGATCGACCTCAGCACATTAATTTCAATTCTGTGCTACTCCTTCAGTGATAAATAACTACCCATACTAGTAATGCTACAGATTATTTTTTGCTTTTTGTTTCTCTTCATTTAAACAACATTATATTTAGAATCTATTTATCTGGTAATATTTGTGGAAACTGTTCAATCTTAGCTCTGTAGAGTAATCTTCTGTACATGTATAATTTAATGCTGATTTCCATTTGTCTAGCGTCCAGGCTCTTGCAAATAACACTTTTATGTACATTCTGATTCATGCTTTTTGTTGACTTGTATTTTGGTCATGTATTTCTAAGAGCAGTGTTGTAGGGTCATGAGGTACAGCACATCATCCTGCATACCTCAAAATCTGACCTTTTGTTTAGGGTTGGGGACACAGCCTTGCTTCTAGGATTAGTAGTGTATTAAGAATTCATGGATACATGCCTGAGCTACAGATTCATTTTCTACGCATGTCAACTTCAGCTGATGTTAAAACACAATTTTGTTCACTGAACACTAATTCTTTAGTGGCAGAAAGAGAGAGAGAGAGAGAGAGAGAGAGAGAGAGAGAGAGAGAGAGAGAGAGAGAGAGAGCATATTACCCTAAGTAAGAGAAACAGGATCTCCAATATCACCAGGAGTTTGAAATGGAATGCGTTATAGAAAATAAAAAGTAAAACAAAGAACAGCATGTCCTGTTAATGGCCCCATGCGAAATTATCTGGTATTTGGCATGGTGTGACTGTACCTTATTTTGAGTTTAACAGAGGATGAAGATACCTAGAGCAAGGGCCTCTCAGATGTTAATCACTGCCATTAATCCTGAGATTCAGTATATAAACAACTCCATGGTTCTTTCCTTCCCGAGCTTTCCCGAGGATCCAATTTTAGGCCTCTCAGAAAAGGCACCTGCTCATTATTCCCTCCACATTGGGGTGGGGGATTTTGGTGCAAAGGACAATTCCAATGCCTTTGTGCTACTGTTCCTGGAGGTTTGTTTCTGCCAGAGGTTATTAGCCAGTGGTTTGTCAGCGCTTAAGTGGAAAGAGCCACTTTAGCCAGTATATTGGCTTAGAATGGGTGGAGTTCTTGAAGAAAGTGAAAAATTCTTTTCCTGGGGACTTAAGAAACTATTTCACTCCCATTATTTATACAGGGTCTCCCATGCCTTTTCTGATCCATGATTTGAAGGCATGTGTCTTACTGAGACTCTATTTTCATGAGAGAGTGGAGGGAAGAAAGGAAAGCTGGTAGAAGACACTAAACAATATATTGCTTTGCTTGGTCCTGTGGATGTCCTAGAATAGAAGTTGGTACTATTCTTGGGAAATCCTGCATTTTGTACCCAATCCCTGTTCATGTAATTTTGTCACTAGTTGTAGGCTGTCCAGGAACAATCTCAGAGGGAACAAGCTGCCATTCAGATAAGTGTATTTATTCAGAAAAATGGGATCTAAGAGCCAATGGCTGCAGGTAGGAGGTAGGGGAGGGAATGGATGCCAGTATGAGAAGTAATGGTTATTTTCTGTGAGCTATTCTGGCCAGGTGAGAATAAAAGTGTCAATTTCATGCAAACTGAGATTCACTGATTTATTGTAGAGAATTGGAGATAAAAGGATAATTTATCAACTGAAAAATGATTAATAAAATTTAGAGTGAGAAATTGGGGTTCAATCTAAAGATGTGAAAAGCAAAACAACCTACCATTGGCTTTTCCTTAACCTCAGTCCAACCTGGCAATCCTGCCTTCATGAAACCTCAGAACGAGACTGTGACTGAGTGTGTGTAGATGGATGGCTGATCCCTCATGTCCTCCTCCTTCTCTGGCTACTTCTCCTTCACCTCCTTTCCCCAGATATCTCCTGCTATATATTTCTCTCTGCCTGCCAGCCCCGCCTATTCTTGCTCCTGCCTCACTATTGGCTATTTAGCTCTTTATTAGACCATCAGGTGCTCTAAATAAGTATCACAGCTTCACAGAGTTAAACAAGTGCAACATAAACAAAAGTAACACGCCTTAACATAATATTCCCAACACTTACTATATTTAGGGGATTGAGAATTCTGCATAGTGTAGAACACCTACCACAAAGATGGATTCTACGTTCATCCTCTAGTTGTCAGGAGACTTGCAATCCTCATACACTTTTTTCTATCTGATGGATTTTCCAGTTCTTTGTCTAATGGTAAACAATTTACCATAAAACAGGTTGATGTCCAAAATAGGAGTAGCTTTGAGTTTCTCTCCGAAGTATAGTAATATCAAGGGTTCTTATTTTACAGTTTAAGTTCAGCATGTGGGCTCCACTCTTTGAATAATATTTTTCATTCTTTCCTGTATTTAATAAACAATATTCTAGATGTTCACAATAAATCTTTAAACAAACATATATCAGCCCTTATTGTTTTATAGTTCAGCAAGAGGAATAATTCCACTCAATAAATGAAACAAACAAGAAATCAATGCAGAAAATTAAGGAAGTGATTATTTGTGTTTCTTATTACTTATTGACGGTTTACAGATAATATGGTGTTTTGAATGTTGGTCTGGGTTTGCACTGTCTCCTTTTTGGAGCAGAATTTCTTTTCTTCTCATTGCCTATTTCCTTCTGTTATCTTCCAACAAAAAAGAATAAACACAGACAGTGTTGGAGGGAACAATTATTATGTTTCATATTTTATTTGATTCTATATGCTTCAGTGCACACAGGAACAAAGAACCAAAGGTCACTTATGACTTCTTCTCTGTCTCTTTAAAGAAACGTTTCTGAAATATAATCACACTTTTTTTCATTCTTATTAGGGAGGGCAGACTCTAATGAGCCTATATAATGCAAAGTTTAAGAATACCTGTCTGCAGAATTCAGAGCGTGGAATGCCTTCTCCTGCTTAATCATGTTTTCTCACTATGATGAGATAGTGCGGATCTCAGTCTCTTCTTGTGGGGTCTCTGCCCAGACTCTTGATTTATCCAATCTTGTATTTACCTGGTCTTGTCTTCAACAGAGAGTCTGTACTTTGATAAACCATAAGAAATATATTAATTAAGAAATTAAAAAAATGAAAACAGAGGAATATTCTCTCAATGGAAAGCAATAGTTACTTTAGGTATAAGGAATTTTGTTTTCAAGTTTTCAGACATATTTGGAACTAGGAACAAGTTTTATTGCACTTGTAATTCCTTAGAGTACATTTTTATTAAGTTAAATGTAAGTTACTTCTACTTGAATTCTAAAGATATTTCTTAGAGATAGGTTTTTGTTGAAAAATGCATGTAAATCAGAATTGTATGAATCAAATCCTATAAACAATGTAAATGGTTCACTTAATAGAAAACTTAACTTCTCTATGAACAATTCTTTAAAAAAAATAGTGTTCAACTGCTGGAATTTCAAGTTTTAAAATTGGACTTCTCCTTTTAGATTGAAATTAAACCAGATAAGCCAACAAGGAGATCAGGTTACCAATAACACTTAAAAATTGGCTAGCATGTTTTAAAGCATTATGCTTAATTTACACAATCAATTGATAAAAATGTGTAACTCTGAAAAAACTCTTGTGTTTGTCATCTTCTAACATTCCTGTGAATGTTGAGCTCTGATTTGATGGATTTCAGAATTTTGACAGTATGAAGTGGCTTAAACCACATGGCCAAGAGACAATCAGGAAAATACTAGACATTTATTTCTGTGACAGAATGATGGGAATGGTGATGTGTTAGATATGCCATCTTTTTTTCAGTTGACTTTGTCTACGGATGTTCATAGCAGTTGGAAGAATTAACACGAGAATCACTAAAGCTTTTTAGTTTCTGTTTAACTTTAGAATAAAAAAATACTTTGAAATTTTCTCCCCTCCTTTTGTTTTTTTATGAGAAGACCTAGAAAATACATTTAACAAACTCCTTCCCTGTCACTTTCCCTTCCAAGAAAGCACAAAATCCAGAAAGAGCTATGAAAGGCCTATATACCAAGAGAGACTCCCTAAGGTTTATGCTTTATTCTTACATCAAAACTGGTGATCTACGTCTTTCTTCCTGTGTTCTAGAAGTCTGGATTTGCCACAATGGTCATTAGTAAATATTATACAATTATATTTTGTATGCTAAGTTATAGAGGCTAGAGAAAGGGCTAAAATAAGGAATAAATCTTATCTGTTTAATTTTAAAAATCAGAAATCCTCCTAGAATTATTGACTGTGTCTGAGTCCCCAAGGATTTCAATGCAAACACCTATATAGTTTCTTCTTTAATTGCACTGAAGAAATTAAACACCTAGAAATGTGAAATTCTGAGATCATAGCAAATATAGTGGCAATTATTACTCCAGTAGAAGTGTCACACTTTGTGTGGCTGTGGCTGTCCCTTTCTACCTAGACATGACTATTTTAGTAGACAGAATTTTGAACATTAAGAAATTCAGGGTGGTACAGCTTCTGTATGTGTTTCTCCTACTGGTAAACTGATGGCTGTAAAAATGGGCCATTCTTAATTTTTCCCATAGCTTGCCATTCTTTCTAGTAAAATGACAAAAAAGTTTGATCTCATTTCTAACGCAATAATTAAACAAAATGGGAACTAGCAGGTTATTGCACAAAGGGTCTGTAACAGAATAATGGGCCCTCATTAGCAGAACTGTGTAGAGGGTGAAGACAAGCTTGATGTTGGAGTAGCCAAATGCTGGGTTCAGATATCAGATCCATTGCATTGCTTACAGTCAGCACCTCGCCTGGCCAAGTGGCTTTATTATCTCAAACAAACATATTCCTAAATGGGCACCAATGAGAGTAAAATTTACTTTTATTCCTCAAGTGACAGGATCAGATTAAAGAAATGAATGAAATCATGTTGTGTAATTCAATTTCTTAATTATTCAGATTATTTTTATTGGTTGCTACTCTTGCCATTGTCATTGTGGGGACGCATAGCAATTGAATCTCTTTGGATCTAGACATTTGAAAGACACATGGTATCTACTAGAGGAAGATAAAAAAACTAGATAATTCTGGTAAACATAATTAGTACTGTGGAGAAGCATCTCTTTAAATTTTCCTAAGGAACCCCTATTTCTTAGTTGTTCTTTCTAAAAATATTACTTGAATTTTTTGGATTTCACTGATGTAGTGGCTGAATGATTTTCATTCACTGATTAAAAATGCTTTTTCTTTTATTTAGGTTAAGGATTTTGTATGCATTTGTTCATTATGTTTATCAAATATGTGGTTAGATAATATAAAAGGCAGGATTAAATGAAAAAGACAAACAGTATCAACTGTTTTGTTTTTTATATGAAGACCTAGCAAATACATTTAACAAACTCCTTCCCTGTCACGTTGAGCCATAAAGACTCTTGCATGTTGCTAGTTGAGTATGAATTGATGCAAATATTCTGGAAATGGGAAATGCTTAGTACAGACAAAATATAATAATTCTTTAGCATCTAGTTGTTCTACTAGAATTAAATATGGTCTCAGAAATAGATATTTACATGTATTATGCAGGAGTGCCTTTATTCACAATGGCAAAAGCTGAGACTGTGTTGTAGCTTTTAATAATTTCATGGGAAAAATTAAATTTGACACATTCACTTAGAAAGCTATGCAGGAATGATGCTGCTAAAGAATTGGCTCTGTTGTTATGCTCTATCAGACAGGATGCTCTTTGAGCTCTGAACTTGGACAGATTTAGCATGCCTTTGTGACTGACAGCACTAAGTGTTGACAGGTGATATGATCTTTAGTTCTACAAACGTCACCTCTCATATCAGCCCAAGAAGTTAGGATTCTTTGTCTGTACTAGAAATTGCTATTGCTGCTTTAAGTCAGGCCTTGGGTTTGAGATATCTTAGCCCTTGACAGCAGCCTATGACAGCTCATGGGCCTTGACTTCTGAGACCCTTGGTTCTCTAGACCTGGAAGCTCTCTGGAACTCTACCAGTGATCAGTACATGGAGTTTCATTCTCAGGTTCTTTATACCCTCTGTTTTTCAACCTCTGGGCTTCTTCTACATCTGTAGCCACCTCATTCCTTTCCTGATGATTCTCTTGAATTGCTCAGCTGTCTTTTCTTCATCCACTAGGAAGATGACCACCTTGCTGCTTTGGCAGCTCAGCCTACTAAGCACTCAGCTGTGCCTTTTCTTCAACCATCCCCTAACTGCCTGCCTTGTTGCTTTCATAGTTTAGCTTGTCAACTGCTTGGCTACCACTACCAACATTATTCTGTTGATTCTTCCATCACGGTTGCTCTGTTTCTTCTGTTGCTTCTTTCTGCATGCTACCTTCAGATCCTATGTTACTAAGGCGGACCAACAGTAGAATACCCGGTAGGCACACAGATTTGTCTCACAACACTCTTAGCACTATCTTTCGAGCCGGCTTGAACCCAGCAAGTGTGCTCACCTCTGACCTAGGTGGAAATGATTGGTGCGATTATTGTGAACCATACTTGTAACAGAAAAAATGTTCATACAAACTGCTTTGAATAGCACTGCCTAAGGCTGAACCTTTCAGGAGCTGAAGCAATGAACTATAATGTGTGGTGAAATTAGTTGGCGCTGGCCTAAGGGTCATCTAGCTGGCTGCTTATGACCCCTACATCAGAAAAGGACTACACGCAACAGTCAATGAGGGTGTCAAGTTGCCCCATCCCTCCACATCTTTGCTTATCTCCAAGAAAATGAAAAGGAAATGAAAAGTGTCATAAGATCTCAAAGAACTTAGCGGTGACACTTAGTGATTTTTAAGCAAATCTTAATCATATTCTATCCAGTGTAAGGAACCACAGCATCGATAAACTTCATGAAATTGATACTCATTTTAGAATTTTTAAAATATTATCTCATTGTTAAACGGGGTAGCATTTAGTTAAGTAACTTTTAAAAATGTTCCCTGGCAAGACTACCTTCTGCAATTTATAAATATTTCTGGATGGCAAGAAAATGGAAATAGAAATAAATTTAATTTAAAGGTACAATTAAAACACAGTACGATATAGCCTTGAATGTGTGTCTCTGTGTGTCAAGTGACGAAGTAGCTTACTCTGGTTCACAAAGCACACAAGAGGAAGTTCTCTGTATTTTTTTAATTGATTTGAGATGAAATGAAATCTGAATCTGGCTGTCTACTTTTTTATGCTGTCTCCATCTGATGAGTTTGCAAATATCCCGTAAAAAGATCAGCGTGTGATTCTGTTCCTATAGCTTTAGGGCATCACATCCACAAGCATAATGGCTTGACCTACACGAATGAAGGAGTGGTTTCAATTCTTTCCAAAGCTGTAGTTTGTGCAGCTGTGGACACTCCTTCAAGATTTCAAGAAAAAGAAGCAAGCATATTAAAAATAACATCAGATGCCTAGTCACTCTGCCAAACAAATGTGACTGCATCTCCAACTGCTCTGTGGCTATAAGAAATATGACTTGCTGTCCTAAAAAATGATTGGCGTTTATGATGCTTCTTAGAATTTATCATTTTTTATTTTATGAAGGAAAGAGAAATGTTTCACTGAGATTTTCCACGTTTTAAGAATGAGGAGCCTAGAGTGATTGTTTGGTCACTATGAGCTCTTAACCCTCTTGCGGTGGACCTGGGTTTGATTACCAGCACCCGTATTAGGCAGCTCACAACTGCTTGTAACTCCAGTTCAGGAAGATCCAGCACTCTCTTCTGACCTCCTCAGGAACTTTCACACATGTAGTGCCCATGTATGTAGTGCCCATACATACTCATTGCACACACATACATGTAAACTAATCCTTTTTTAGATGTTAATAATGAAAAATCGATGATTTCTGGCTATTGTTTTTTAGAAGTAAACCAACAGGGGTATATCAAACTACTTATAGGTAGAAAATAGATGTTTAGTGCCAGCGGAAAAGAGACTGTTCCATGTCATTCAGCTTTAGAATTTCTACTCCTCTGACCCATCTCTGGTGACACTCAGCTACTTGAGGGTTCAACCATGAAATCTATACGTGGAACAAAGTCTCTTGTTGTTTTAACTTCAGCACAGTGGCTACACCTTAATCTACTGCTGTTTCCGCCAACAATTACAACTCTATCGTTACCAGCCCACTTCTCTCAGGCCGCAACGTGGTGGAAATTCTGCTCTCCCAGGCACTGGTGCTCTTGCTGCTGCTAAAGGTAGATTTAACTAACTCTATCATTCAGTTTAGGGATAAGACTTGAGATTCAAAGGCTGGGGTGAAAACCTGTGAGTTCAGAGAGGCTGAGTAGCAATTAGTTAACACTATCTTTTTGTTGGCATCCACATAAGCCCCTGCCTCCACTTCACTAAACCAGAGAAACCCGAGCAACTCCAAACCCTACCCAACTACTTTCTGTGTCTCTCTTTCCCAGATGTCCTCTGATGCTCTATGATGACTTTCTGTCAACTAGTTGCTAAGGCATCCTCCTGACCCAAGGTTAATTTTATTTAATTAACACAAATGCAAACTTGGTGTTCACAGTGTGATCGAATATCCCCAACAGCTCATCAGTGCAGTTCAGGCATATAAGGAAGAAGTGCCAGTAACATTTCTACAGAGAATGTTCTCAACAGTGGGAACTAAGAAAATTTGCATTTTATAGTAACAGAAAGATTTTTAAATAAGTATCCCAGTAAATTAGTACCAAATGAAACTGATTATAGGAATAAGTAAAGTTTTGCTTATGGATTATTATTTAGAAAATCCAGATAGTTCTATACCTTTCTACCTAGTTTAATTTTTTTTCCAGAAGAGACATTTTGATATAATAAGACATAGTAATTGCCTAGACAGCCTGCACCGTGGGTTTCTATACCATGCAGAGTGGTTGACTTCAAGGATGATTTTCCAGATCCCGTTAGCTGCTACTTTCTGTGCTTGTTTCTCCCCTCCATGCACCATTACCTCACTGTGACCGTGAAAACCTGATTTGCTCATTGAAGTGATAGAATGGAATACCCAGGAGACCAAGAAAGAAAGCGAGCAAACAGCCCAGCTCAATTTGTGTCCTACCTTGGAGCGTGTACTCTGATGATTTGCACAACTCCTTCTCAGAACTGAGCTACAATTGTCTAAAGTACTTTACTTGATTCAAAACAGCGATGCTGTTTTGGGAGATTTGCTTTGTTTTGGTTTTGTGAGTTGTTCTGTTCTCTGCCACTCTAGTTGTTTCCCCATCACCTCTACAAACATTTACTCTTGATTCTTTGTTTCAGGTTCTATTTCCAAATCTATATCTGGAGAAATTGTGAAGAATTTGGGATAGAAACACTTAGGAAACTGATTGCCATCCCTAAGAAGAGCTAATAAAGTCCGCCCCCCCCCCCTCCTGAGGGGAAAGTCATCACTTTGAGGGTATATTTCTAAGGCTTATGTATATTTGTTTTTGGATATCATTACCATGGGAAGTCTCCTAGAGTGTATAGAATTATATGCATCCCACTTCTGTCAAAATTAATGAATACTTGCTTAGGTCCCAAGCTAGCTATGCTCAGCAAGCAGCCAAAATTTGATCACACAGCAGCTCAGATGAGTGCAGTTCAATCTTAAAACGTTTCTAGGATAACTTCTGACATTCAGTGTTTTTGGCTAATTTATTTTAATAAGAAATATTCATTTCTCTTTTATCTTCTTTCCTTTCTTCCTAAAAAAAAAATTTAAGGACCTGTTTAGTGTACTTTACCAAGAATCACAATAGTGTTTTCCTCTATGAAAAGTGTACTTTCTTAAAATACTTGATGTTTCCTTAAAAAACCGTTTTAAGAACTCCGTATTGAGACTGATAAACCAGAATCTCTGAAATATATAAATTCTCATTTTCAGTTACTCAAATGAGTTTTTTTTTTTTTTTAATACCCTCTCATGCTACTTTTACTTGGTTCTTCACAGATATTTTTTTTCACTTTTCCTTTCTTCTAATCTCAGGGTTAAGTCAAATCAGATTGTCCCATTCTTTTGACAATCTAAAGGAAACATATTTGCATGTACACCCTTTAGAACTCTATTTACTCAAGCCTACACTTAGCAGAAAATAATAAGCTTAATGAGATGCCTGGATTCCTATAATAAAAATGAAACAATAAAAGCATAGAAATATGAGGAAGAAATTACACCCATTAAATGCATCCAGTCATCAGGCCCGATGAGTGATAGGACGACTGCCTATTCAAGTTGGAAATTTTACACATGATCGAAGCTTTATTTAGTCTAATGGAATGTGCTTCCTGAATTTGGCTTCTAACTAAACCCGAGTACAATAGCAAGTATTATGTGATTGGAATGACCTCTTCCCATCTCTAAGTCATTGTGATTCTGGCTTACACTGCCTCTTTTTCCCAGGTAGCTACCAGTGCACTTTTTCTCTCTGGTTTAGCTATTTATTCAAGCTGCCACAGGAGCCCTTTGGCTGTAAATACCAGAGGTTCCACTCCAGCTTCTGTAAAACCATATAAAATTATTTATTAGATTAAGCTTTATCTTGTATGTAGGAGACTCAAGCTCGGTGATTTTGAGAAATAAAATAAAAGTCATAGGAGATATCACTAGCAGCTAAGATTAATGAACAATTTCACTACTACACAGTCACAGAGCCATGCCACGGTCACTGTAGTAGCAAAGTAAACATAATCTCCAAATGGTTGTGTAAGAAGAATCTAATAGTTGCAATTTTCCAGAAAAAAAATGACATTTGTGGAGCCTCAGAATGTCATGTATGTTCTGTCACCTACTTACCTTTATTTGGACATATAAAAATAGAACTATTAATGGGAAGATTAATTATAATTTAGGGCTTCCAAATATTCTTGATCTAATCCTTTCTTGTGTTCACGAATTGCTTAGCTACTGAGTATAAACTGTGGCATAAACAGAAAATTAATAATAAAATGCCCAGATACCCGAAACATAATTTCACTATTCTTATCTGGATTGTCTTACTCTGGATTGTCCTTATATTTATCAAGTTGATATTCAAAATCAAAACCTTCAAAGTATATAAATTCATCAAAGGCATGTTGCCATTGGGAGATATACACTCCATTCCCAGACAGGCTCTGTAGTTGGTGAAATGTCTAATGTGATTGTAACAGCCCATTAAAGATGAAGCAGCCAGAGAGGAGTTCTGAAGTAGCCCATATATCATAGCCTTTCAGAAGTTTCAGGAAACTTCCCATGTTCCACTTTCTACAAAAATTTCAAATATTTTGACAGATCTTGCTTTTCTAAGACTTCTCCTTGGGCATTATGTCTCCTAGCTTGTCCCCACATAACAGGGAGCGTCTCGGCCTTACTTCAATAGAAGAAAGCCCTATGTTTCATTGAAGTTGTCTCTCTCTGAACTTTTAATGTGAGCTTATTCTGGGCCACTGGCCTGAGTTTGAATTCTAGGAAGTGTGCTGTTATCAGATAATAATCTAGAATTCATACAAACCTACAAAAGACATTGTTTGTAACAACTTACACCACATCTCAAGTTTCTCCTGCCCTGGAACCGAGAGTGGAGGCAGACTATCATCAGACAATCCCAAGAGGAATTTGAGATATAGTCCGGGAACTTAGCAAGAAACTATATAGCACATCAGCCTTGGTGGTGGTATTCCTCACTCTGTTTGACTGTGGAGGTAACAAAGATGGTCTGGTCTGAACTGCCTTCCATCCATGTCCTGATAATGGCCCTAGTCTTGTTGACATGTTCCCTACATCCTCTCCCCCCTCCCCCAGATTTCTTTATCCTCAAGAATGGGGCTGCCTATAATCTTATTTTTCAAGTCCCTCACAAAAAGTATGATAGCTGAATTTGGTAGTTTTTTTTTTTTTTCAGGGTAACCAATGACAGGCAGCAAAAGTTTCTCCAACACCCTTTGGTGATAGGTGATACAAATTAGCTGCTCCTCAGGGTTGTTTTAAAGATGCTGTAAGTGCACATACCTGGCCACATCAGGCAACTGCTTATTTCGTGAAAATTCTCGAACCAAGCTCCATCTCTCCTGAACAGAAAGGAATGAATATCTATTCTTAGAAATTTGTTACTACATGAAAGAACTAAAGAAGCCATCAATTTGCTGAAAGCCAGTTTGGTTACCCTTTGCTTTATGAGCATTGATCCCACAGAAAGTATCTTAGGGATCTTAAAATGAGCCATCTACGAATATCCACTAAATCAAAGCAATTTAATTCTTTCTTTTTTCCTTTACTGTAGTGTAGAGTATTGAGTTCAAAGATTTTTACATGCTATTTTATTTTGGTTTTGGTTTTTTTGAGACAGGTTTTTGTTTTTGGTCTTTTGAGACAGGGTTTCTCTTTGTTGTTTTGGGGTTTGTCCTGGAAATAGCTGTTGTAGTCCAGGCTGGCCTGAAACTCACAGAGCTCCGCCTTCCTCTGTCTCCTGAGTGATGGAATTAAAGACATGCACCACCACGGACTGGCTAAACCTCACTATTTTTACTAAGTATATGTAACAACTCCTGAGTTAGTTACTTTTCTCATCAACTGGACCAAACACTTGTCATAAAGCAGCTTGCAACTTGAGAAAGAGGACTTAACTTTAGCTCACACTGTGTGGGGTGGCAGGCTGTTCCACCCAGGCTGTGAGCTCAGTAAGTTACATTTTCAATGATCAAAAGAGTAAAGTGTTAGGGCTGGTTTTAACATTTGGTTAGGTTGTATGCTTACATTGCACCTGTTTGTCCCTTCCCTTACCCACACACCCTTGGCAATCCCTGATCTTTCTGCCAAATCTATTATTTTGACATCTCCACTTTATTGTAGTAATATGAGCTCATAAACTGTTGCCTGTCTAACCTGGTTTCTTTAAAAACATTTTATTTATTTATTTATTTATTTATTATTTTTCACTTTGTGTGTATGCATGTTTTGCATGCATGCATGTCTGTGCCTGTAAGTGTGTTGCATGCCTGTGGAGGTCAGAAGAAGACATTGGAACCCCTGAGAGTGGAGAGAACAGACAGTAGTTGTGAGCTGCCATGAGAATGCTGGGAATCAAATCTGGGTCTTCTGCCAAAGCAGCCAGTCCCCCCAACTGTGGTGCTGTCTTGTCATCCCTAGAGGGGTTTCTTCCACTTAACAATGTGCTTTCCAGCTTCTGATCCCTTTGTACTGCCAAGAGTGGTCAACGAGTTTTCATCCCCTCACCTCCTGACAGACATACTAGCTGATTTCCATGGGAGATAATTAAGAAAAAGCTTCTATAAACTTGTACTTGCATGTTTCATAAGGGTATGTTTCCAATTCAATGAAATAAGTATCTATGAGAAAAAGCAATGGTACAAAACTGTCCAACTCTCTCTTCCAAAACCAGCCATGATAGTTTTCGCTCATATTACCAGTGAACCAAAGAGTTGATTGGTCCACAAAGAATGACATTGTTGGTTTTTAAAACTATCAATTAATTCATATATATTCCTGGGTACATGCACGCTATGATGTACATTTGTAGGTCAGAGACCACTTTGAGGGAACTGGTCTTTTACTTCCATCACATGGGTTCCAGAAATCAAACTCAGGCCATAGGGCTTGGGAGCACACATCTTTCAGTCTGGCCCATGGTCAAATTTAAAAAGAAATGGTTTCTAGTCATTCAAGGAAATGTATCCCGTATTTCATCATTTACGCTTTTATTTCCTCAGTGGTCATTTAATAATCAGTCTACTGTATTTCGCATTTATGAAATTTATGAAAAGTAGTTTTGAAGAATTTTGAATGAATGGCTTTTCCATAGGTAATTTTTAATATTGTTTCCAGCATATGGGTTATTCTCCATGTGAAAAGGATGATATTTCTGTTGTTACTTTCATGTCTTCTGTATCAGATATAGTGTATGTTCCCAATAAGTTTCCTTAAGGGAGGCAATACACGAGCTTAGAGTCATTGTTAGTCACCTCCAGGATAAGCTCTTTGAACGCAAAAGCTTTTTTTGCTTTATCTTATACTGAATTTTCAACTGAAAAGTGATCTTTATCCATGGGCACCAACAGGTTTCCCTGTCTGAAGTTTTGGAAGAATATTTGCAAACGAACTCTTATTCATGACATTAAAATGCTCGGTGACCCTTCTGTTTTTTTGAAGGTTCCCCCTTCTCATTTCTACCCCCTTTCACAGTCTTTTGTAATGCCCCTTGCAGGTGTATATATTGCCCACCCCATTTCAGCACCATTTGCTGCTATAACAACAATAGCTTGCATTAATATTTAGGCATATTTCTGGAACTCTCCATGAGATATGGGCAATCCCAGGAAGAAAACAGAGTGAACAGGAGACAGAGCAATCTCTGAGTTTCATGTATATAATTTATTTTTGTTTCCTTTGTATATATTTTATTTTTAAACACAATTATCCCAGTTTCCCCCTCCAACCCCTTTCCTGCTCCCCCTACCTTCTCCTCATCCCACTCCCAATCTTATCCTAAGAGAGGATAAGGCCCCATGGGGAGTCAAAGAATTCTGTCACATCACCATGTTGAGGCAGAACCAAGGTCCTCTCCCCCTGCTCTTCCTTATGTCTAGCCTGAGCAAGGAAACTCTTCATAGGAAATGGGCTCCAAAAAGCCAGATTATTCATTAGGGATAGTTCCAGGTCCTGCTGCCAGTGGTCTCAGAAACTGCCCCAGCTACCGGCTATCACCTTCCTTCAGGGGGCCTACGTCAGTCCTATGCAGATTCCCTAGCTGCTGGTCTGGAGTCAGTGAGCTCCCACTGGTTCGGTTCAGCTGTTTCTGTGGGCTTTGTAAATCCTGGTCTCTAGACCAGTTATTGGATGAAGGTTTCAGGAGATGCTGTCTATTTCCCCCTTTTAGGCGAATCCATGTATGTCTCTCTTAGGGTCCTCTTTGTTACCTAGGTTCTCTGGGGGTGTAGACGGTAGCCTGGCTATCCTTAGCTTTAAGCCTAATATCTACTTATGAGTGAGTACCTACCATATTTGCCTTTTATTATTTTATTTTCTTTGTATATAATTTGTGCACTTCATGTGAAGTAAATTTATTCAGGGGCACATAAATATTCTTATGTGTTTTCATGCCTTTCAAGTTGTTCGAACTGGAAGGTGTATGTTTCTATATGAAATTTATCTTACCACGTTTTCAGCATGTTTTTCATCAGCTATGCACAATTGTTTTAAACCTTTTCATTGAAACGAATCATTAATTTGCTCTGCGAATCATTAAATTTTATTAAGCAACCAGTCATGTCTCAGTCATCTACTTCAATAACTGCTTATGTCATGTAGAGGTTTGAACTAGTTTGCCCGCACTCAGTTGCATTGTTTGTACCAATAGACGTACTTTAAAATAAAAACAAACCAAAACACGGGAACAATGGGACAATAGTGTTCAGATTACTGGGGGAAATACTTTGATTAATACCTCTACGTGTGAAAATATGCGACATTGCAAAGCAAAATTGTTTTGGTTTCCATCACCATGGAATGCCACAGACACCCAGACTCCAGCTAACACCCCAATGGTCTTGTTTGCACCAAGAATCTTGGTCACCACGCTTATGCGCCACTTATGAACTCAGAGACACAAGACAAGACCTCCT
This sequence comes from Arvicola amphibius, assembly GCF_903992535.2. NCBI lineage: Eukaryota > Metazoa > Chordata > Mammalia > Rodentia > Cricetidae > Arvicola > Arvicola amphibius. Next base: position 38,492,830 of record NC_052051.1, on the reverse strand, counting down.
TATCTCAGTTAGAGTTTATTTATTTAAAAAATGAAAATGAGAATACCAGTTTCATTTTGCCTCAGCCTCAGCATTACGAAAGCATAATCAAATGGACATTGTATGTGTGTCTTACAGTATTGTGGTTGCTATATGCACTATTGTAAATTAATTCAGCCAGTCTAATTAACATGTTTCATATCTCATACATTGATCAGTGTTTTCTGGTACTAGTGTTTAAGGTCTCCCATCATTTTCAGTTACAAAAATATATTATCTACCCTAGTCACTATGCTGTGGGCGTTTCTCCAGAGCCTCTCTGCTTCAAGCTTTCTGTGTCCTTTGGTGAGATCCATGACGTTCGTAGTGCGATGCAGTCAGACTCTAATATTGGCCAATGAAACAGGAGACACTTGCAGAACTCATGTACAGTATTCAAGTTTTATTGTGGCAAAATAAGTCATATATGGAGTAAGGGTGTTTTTTATGGTTCTGATGACTGTGTGCATTCAAAGATACATTTAATTTCACAGTTACTAAGGTAGAGAGTTATAGGTTGTCAAATCTAATATACTATAGGCAAATACCTAATCACTATATTGTGGTTTCATTAAGGGAGGCTGAGAACCTCTGTGCCTGGGGCTCAGTGTAATCATGTTGATCACAGGGTGGGAGTGGGCTTGCTGTTTAAGCAGAATGATGGCGGTTGTTTCCCAAACCCATCAGTCTAACACTCACTCCAACTTTGTGACCAGCCCTATTAAAGCTACATCAACTATTGAAACTCTATTCCCAAACCATGCTGTTTGAGTTCCTAATTTAAAAAAAAAAATCAGCATTTTCCATTCATCTAAGTATTTGAAGCCATTAGTTCTGCAAAGCAATGATTTATCTTTAAATATTGGTTGTTTTATAGCAAGTATTTAGGCTTTGCATCACTGGAGAATATTTTCTAACTCCAGACCTTATGCTACTGGGTGCCCCAGACCTCCACATTCTTACCTTCTCTCTAACACACCAAAGCTAGCCCAGGTTCCACATCCAATGCCCAGCCGGGTGAGGCCCCTCCCCCCTGCAACATAATCAAGCTCTAGGCTTCCGCCTTACCTGCCACATGCCCTTCTGAGCCACATCCAATCTTTCCATCCAGCCAGACCACCCACTCTCTTCTTCAAGATCTAGCCGAGTCAGTCTCCATGACCTCTCCATCCATGCCATCTCCCCACCAGCCTGATCTAGCCCAGATGCTACATGCCTTTTCCTGGCTTAGTCTGGCCTCCCCTACCTGTAACACTAGTGATCTCTAGTCTTCTGCCAGGACCTTCCCTACCTATGCCCAAACACAGATAACTGCCTATGCCACCTTTCTAACCAGCCGGATCTACCCCCATGTTCCTGGCTGGGATAGGAAACATCCTGCCTACCAGCCCAGTCTTTTCTGTCCACTTGAATTCATTCCACCCAAGCCATTTCCAACCTTTATGTCCAGTCTTTGCAAACAGCCTCTCTTTACCCCAACCTGCTATATCCACATCAGATTTAGAAATAACAAAAGTCCACATGTCTAGATTCCATCCCCCAAATACTAACTACATTAAAGATCAAGCCAATATTTTCTCTTCAAAAATCACAAGTTCTATACAAACGCTTCAGTGATAATTTCCAACAAGAACTCCAAGACACAGTATTTTATCAACAATCATAAGCTTCATCACAGAACTATAGTTTAAAGAAGACTCTCTCTTTTTCTCTCTCTCTTTCTCTCTCTCTCCCCCTCTCCAGTACAACAAAGAATCAACAAATCTAAAGGGTATTTTTTTGAGAATGCAGAAAAGAAAAACAGGCTGTTGGGCCAACTAACCAAAAGAGAGGACCCAAATTAACAGGATAAGAAATGAAAAAGGAAACATTACAACAGACACCAAAGAAATCCAGACTATTATAAGGAGATATTTAAGAAACCTGTATGCCATTAAGCTTTAATACCTTAAAAATTAAGATAAATTTCTCGATTCAGTCAAATCACCAAAATTAACCAAAGAAGAGGTCAACAACCAAATCAGAGCCATAACAAATGAGGAGGAGACTAGAGAAGTAATAAAAACCCTTCCAGGCCAAAAAACAAACATCAAACAGACAAACAAAAGTGTCCAGGACCAGACGGTTTCACAGCAGAATTCTACTGGAATTACACTCCTTCTTAAATTATTTGAAAAACTATAACATTCGTATATGCATGTAACAGCAATTAATAAAAAAGAAAGAGGCCATGAATTTGAAAGACAGAAACAAGGAGGTATCTGTTAGGGTTTAGAGGGAGGAAAGAAAGAAAGAAAGAAAGAAAGAAAGAAAGAAAGAAAGAAAGAAAGGAAGGAAGGAAGGAAGGAAGGAAGGAAGGAAGGAAGGAAGAAAGGACAGTATATATATATATATATATATATATATATATATATATATATATATATAGTATCGTCTCAACAACAGCATCTTTTCATTAATCTTTCTTTTAATTTTGGCTAAAGTATAAAATTATCATTGTTTGTTGTTTTATTTACCCAATCCTTTGGCTCTTCTTCCCTCACCCTGCCTTTCCTTCTTCCTCTTCCTCATATTTTCAGACAGACAAGGTTTTTGTTCTCAAATGCAAGACCTTTCCTCCTCAGCCTCACAACTGCTAGAGTTACAGGTGTGTGTTATTAGGTCCATCTTAAGCTTTTAATTATACAGAAAGCTGTAATTCTACAGATCTCTTTGTGGGTTGCTGTGTCTCTGCTTTTTCCATGGAGGAGACACTGTGCTCAGACTCACATTTCTAACACAATTGAGTTGATTTTACCTGTTAAAGTGGGCAAAATAACTCACACCATGTTGGAGGTTTGAATCACGTATGAGCCTATCATTGCCGTTTTTCTTCTTTCTAGGCAAAGATGAATCTCAGAGAATCACAGTTTCGTCTTCTTGGATTCTCAGTTGAATAACACATGTTGAACAGTCCAGTGTAGGGATCACAGCCACATGCAAGACAAAGGAGAAATAAATTTTCAAAAGCCTTTACATAAGCTATTAAATCTCTTGCTTACAGAATCTGTTAGCCATTGAAGGACAATTTGGTAAATATTGACTAGCATATTTAGAAGGCATCTGAACAAAATGAAGAAAAATGCCGTGAGAATTATGATAATCAAAACTTTCTCAAGTTAGATTTCATTTCTGTTTTTTCCTTTTTTATCTCTTTCAAGCAACCAAATCCTGTCAAATCCTGAAACCTATTCCATTAAAAACAATAAGAATTTTATAGCGTATGACTTAATATGCATTTTTCTTGTATCTTATGTTAATTTTATGTGTATATATGTGGTAGTAAGGCAATGGTAAACACCTGGAGATCAGAGGACACCTTGGAGGAGTTGGTTCTTTCCATTATGTGGGTTCTGAGGTTTAAGTACAGGTCATTAGGCATGGTGGCAGGCATCTTTACCTGCAGAGCTTATTTCTGGCCCTGAATATTTTATTTTTATAAATGTTGTTTGTGTTACATACTGTATCATATACTTATAAGTGTTTTGCTAATAATAACCTAAAGAGAACTTGTTTGGGGGGGAGAATCTGTTTCAAACAGAAGGAAATTGGCTCTGAAGTGACTGTTAGACTGGCTGCAGAGACCCATCTAAGATTTCAGTCCATGCCATGCCCTCTTATGTAAAAATGTCATCTCTGATGCTTAATTATTCTTCACATTAAATTTTGGTTTTAGAAATGCAAAAAAGAATAGGTTTGGAAGACATGTATTCCAACAGAGAAGGCATACTTCCTCAGCCAAAGCCCCCGGTCTTCCCCAGAGCTCCATTTGAGGGACAAATGAGTCTATGACCACTTTCTTGGTGCCAGCAGCCTGGTGGTATATTACCCTGTCTTTGTTTACCTTAGATGTTGAAGAGTTTCCACATTCCAGTGTAATCATGCAGAATTCAAGGGCCCGGTTTAGAAAACTACAGACAAACTTAAGCAGGGTAGAATTTATTTTTGTTAATATTTTACTTTCTGTTGTTTTTCTAGTAATGAAAGTAGTTATGGGTTCTTTTACTAGTAGGAAAGTTGAGAAAAATGACTATGTTTTTAAAATAAAATAAATACTTTGCTATGTCTTGTGCATTCCTCTGAGTGTCAACTGCATTCACAGGATTGGTTTCAAATTTTTATTGGTGGGTTGACATATTAGTTTGTTTATTTTACACACCGATTCTGAGATAGACTTTCTTTAGAGTAGACTGAGTCCAAAAGCCAATTTTCTATCCTTAACATCTCTTATATTCTCCATGGAAAAACAGATAACGAAGCAGCTTTCAAAAATGACAACCATGACTGCTAAATGCTGGGATAAAGTCTATAATTGAGATCATCAGGGTCAGAAGAGTGGGCGAGAGTGGTCACTCAGAGAGTTAGCAACTGATTTGCAACTTAAAAGATGAGTATAAGTCAGCTATGCAAGGAACTGGAGAAAGATCACACTCAGAGAGAACAGGCAATGTGTTATTTCAGGTAAGGTTGCTTGTGATAGAGCAGACAACAAGGCAGCTGTCTATAGCATAGCAAGGATTGAGAACCTCTGAGGTGATGGGGTGACCATGAGAGCTGTAGTGACTTTGTTTGATGTTTCTGTAAATAGAATCTCACATATGAGGTGATTTATAACCAGTTAGTGTTTCCACGTTATGTTCAGTTAGTTTTTTTTTGGAGGGGGGGGGACCAAATACCCAGTGTCAAGATGGTGGGACCTGGTAAAGGTGTTTTTGTCATAATATTGCATCATGCGGATATCACATGTCAGTACCAAGAAAGCACAAAAGCATTAGAAACATATCCCCTTAAACCTTCTCATAGAGCCACTAACCCATTCATGTGCTCCCTCCATGACAGATTCACCTAGTTACCTGTCATTAGCTTCTACCTCCTCTCCATATTGCAACAGGTTAGCATCAAGCTACCAAAGGGACCCAAACCACACCAGGAAGAGAGTGAAATGGATTGAGGCATGATTTGAAAACATCATCCTTAGACTTTTGTGATGGGCAATATTAGAGAGCACAATAAAAAGAACACTCAAGAATGGTTAGCTGTTTTCCAACTATATTCTCCATGGTTGCTATAGAAATAAATGATGTCAGGTTCTCAAATGGGGAGGCTCTGGGAGAAGTATAACTTCCACATGTGTTTGAAGGTTTTGTGAGGTAAATTAGTAGAGAAACCATCAACCAATTATGAGTTTTGAAACTTAAGCATTGACTGGAGACATAAACTTGGAGAAGTGAACACTGAGACTCAAAGTTAGTAAACTCTGCCATTCAGACCAAATGTAGTCACTGTCTGATTTTTTTTGTGTGTGTGTGTGTGTGTGTGTGTCGGAAAGCTATGAGTGCTTTTCCATGTTTAAATGGTTGAGAAAAAAAGCAAAACAAAGGGAATACTTCATGACACATGAAAATTACATAAAACTCAAGTTTTCATGTCCATAAATAAAGCTTTATTGGAACCTTGCCCCAGTCACTCATTTATATGCTATGTATGGCTACTCTCTTGAAGCAGAGGCAAAGCTGAATCACTGTGATAGAGACCATATGGCCTGCAAAGTCAAAACTATTTACTACATGGTTATTTATAGAAAATGTTTGCCCACCACTAATTTAGATGATATTGAACCTATGGGACTAGATGGTAGATGCTTGCCTGCATCCAGCTGCCCAGATGTCCTGGAAGAATGTGGGAACCTGGAAAGAGGGCTATCCATTCACTTGCCTGCTGTGAGCCCCACTTGTGGACTCTCCAAGGAAGGAACAACATCAGAAGAGAATGATGGATTAGTGAAGCCACACGGGGCCCCTGCATTGCAAGCTCCAAATTAACTGTACAGTGAACAGACTTGCAAACTTTAAAAAAAGGCACATGGGAAAAAGACCTTCTGTTTATTTTTCCCCTTACTAATTTACCACAGCCACCACCAAGGATCCCATTTTCTGTCTGGGAAGAGTGGCTGGCAGGGCCAGCCATCAAAAAGCAGCTGGGAAACCCCAAGAAATTATGGAACCCTCATAAAACAATGAAAGGACAATGGTTTTCAAACCACATGAAAAACTGCAGAGTCCATTCTGGTCATGTTGTTGTGCTTTTCGTGATGTGTTAACCACCGTAATGAAGGACGTGCATCGTGTGGACTCTGAAGGGATGTTTCTAATGAATTTCATGCTCCTAAGAGCAGGATTCACGGAATCTATTAGTGAATGAGGTCTGTGCTTTAGAATGAAAACAGTGCCCAGGAGCTATCTAGGCTAAGAACCCAGAAAGCTAATTTCTTAGCAGAACTTCAAACGAATGAATGTTTCCAATAGAGCACCAAATACTGCATATTAATTCTATTTACACATCCACTCAATCTACACAATTTCTTAGTGCAGAAGAAGCCGTGGCAATAGCCTCTTGTCCAATGATTTAGCTAATAGAAAAGAAGAAACCCAGAGCTTTTATTTACATACCTCAGCGTTGTAAGACAACCACTCAATGTTGAAAATATTTTTAAGTATCTATTTCAACTTTCCACGAGGCATTTGAGCACATAGGTGGCATTTTATTTGGTGTTTTGAAATATTCGCCTTGACGCAAAGAAAGCCAGAAGTTGCCACATCCATTCATACTTTATTTTCTAGAGTTATTAAGTTTCTAATTGTGGTGGAGCAGAGCCTTTCTGCTTGCCATGTACACTTATGCTGACTGGTCACCTTTTCCATTTCCTGGTCACTTTGGTGACTATTTAGTTATCTTCAATGCTGCCAAAAACTACAGTGGGGAAAAAGAATTTCTTAGACAGTCTATGTTAAACTTTTATTACCAAAAAATGTTGGCAATTGGAGATAAATAGTTCCAGGTGTAAAACTAGTGCATATATTAATGTTTCTGGAATTTCCCCTACACAAAATTTCATTATTTGTTAAATAAGCTCATAAAATCCCATTTTGTCAAAATGTATCAATGTAGTATATTTGGGCTAAACTGTATTTGGATATACATACACACACATACATACATAATACCACATGCACATATTGCTTGTTACTTTGCATGGTTCACACATATATTCACAAATACAGTTTGTTTTGAGAATTTCATACATTGTTTACATAATTTCCTTTCTTTCCTTTCTCCCCTCCACCCACTCCCAGGTACCCTCAATCATTATTGTTATTTATGTTGCTATACATATTGTTATATATGTTTGCACACATATACACATGTATATGTAAATATATCCTTCTGCGTCCATTTAGTGTTTCTCATATATGTATGTGCTTTAGGGATGACTGTTTGTGATTGAATAATGTAGGAGGGGCAAGTGGAGAAGGATGCTTCTCTCTCAGCATCTGTTAATCGTCTACAATAGCACATCGACTTGTGCTGTCATCATGCAAGTCCTTTTGTTGTCTGAGTTGTTGAAAATTTCATGGGTGCAACTTCTTTTTCACATGCAGAAGATATCATCTCCGAGAAAATGTCCTGAACCTCTAGCTCTTATGATCTCCCTGCCTCTCCTTCCATAATGTCCCATGAGTCTCAGATGGAAGGGCTGTGTTCTAAATGTATCATTGAGTTTGAGGACTCCGTGATGAATTCTACTCTGCATTTTGACAACCTGTAGATTTCTGTAACAGCCTCAATATACTGGAAAAAGAAGGTTCTCTGGGAAGGGTGTAGTCACTTATATATGGTCATAGAATAAGTAGCTAGAATGCGGTTAGAAACAATACAGGTTTAGGAACGTGGTAGTAGAAGGCTCTCCTTCAGGGCCCACGACTTCATCATTCAACAGTAATCAGCTGAGCTGACAGTAGCAAGGAGGAATTCGTTCTTACTGATTAGAACCTTAGTTCAATCAAGCAGCTCTTGTTACCCCATGATATAAATGCCACTATTGCACCCTTAGGATATCCTACCACACTGGTTATGGTTGTGATTATTAAGCCCTGAAGCTGGAGAGGACTAGTGGTCATTTTTCTTCCTTGGCAACTTGCATAGCACCTTTAGTTACTATGAAAAAAGAGATCTGGTCTTCAGTGAGCAAGCTTCCAGATGAGTTTTACCTCGGTTCCTCCAAGGCATGTGCCCAAAGGGTCTGGAGTCTTCAGGAATAGGGTCTTACCTTCAAGTTGTAGAAGGCAAAAAGGGACAATGACAATACTTAGGCTGCCTTAGACTCCAAAGTCCTGGGGTTTTGTTGGATAATCTGCCGTTCTTTGGGTGAGTGTTACCAATTACAGTGGCATAGCTTCATTTACCCCCGCCACACACACACAGTACTTGGTAGTTGGTACCTACTCTCCTGTCTTTCTTCCTCCTTATACTTTGAAATCTGCAATGAGCACTCCACTAGCATTTATGAGTTCAATCCTGAGCTTCACCTTAGAAACAGAGCATGAGTAGTTGTCATTATGAGCCTGTCTTAATTCACTGACTGTCTTCCAGTTTCATTTATGTTTCTGTATATGACTGGATTTCATTCCCTTTATGAGATAAAAACTTCACTCTATAACTGTACCACATTTTTACCCTGTCTTTCATCAATAAAATCAATATTAACATTTTTTTTTGGTTTTTCAAGACAGGGTTTCCCTGTAGTTTCTAGAGCCTGTCTTGGAACACATTTTCTTTTAATCCTCAATCTCATGGCATGATTTCAGTAATCAATGGGTTATTATAGTGGGAAATAATAGCACCTTATTGTTCAAAACACATTGGTATATAGGTCGTCCTTTTCATTTATTCTCTATTGTATTCCCACAAACTGGTTTTATCTGCCTGATAAAATGGTGGGTGGGGAACAAAACAAAAATACAACAACTTGAGAAAAATTCAGAACCTTCTTCGACATCATCAATAAACCAACTCCAAGACAGCATCATCAATAAACCAATTCCAAGAGAGTAACAAACCCAAATCTTGCTCTTTTTCCTGTCCACTACATGTGGAGTACTGATAATCCCAATATTCATCTTTTGTATGTGCTGGTACAATTACTGCAGATATGGGTGTTGAACATAATGCCTCCAGTGGGCAATTGGTTTTGTTTCCAAATACAACCACGTTTACTTATTTTTACTTTATGCACATGAATCTTTCGCCTGTGTGTATCTATGTGCATCACAGGCTTGCGGGGTTTAAGGAGCACAGAAGAGGGCATCGGTAATCCTAGAAGCAGCAGTAGAGACAGTCGTGACCTGCTGTGTGAGTGCGGGGAGCCCAGATGGAGTCCTCTATAAGAGCAGCAAGTGCTCTTAACTGCTGAGCTGTCTCACTAGCCCCGTCTCTGTTTGGTTGTCGAGGCTTGTTTGTTTTTCTTTAGATGGAGACCACATGCCTTAGGAGAATTTACTGAAAATATACCATGTTTCTCATTTGCCTTGTCTCTTCATGTGTGTTGGATTTCTTTTTTGTTAGTGCATATTTGTTCTTGATGATAAGTTTTAATGAAAGTTCTGTAAAGGAAAACTAAAAACTAAAAACAACTCATGTTTTTTAAGTTACAATGAACAAAAATACTTTTAGAGAATTAGACGGTAAAGACTTGAGCAAAGGTTGGGTGTTTGGGGACTTTGGAAGTGAAAGGTAGCATTTCATTTCACTTCCCTTTGGCCAACGTCAAGGTATCACTTAGCCTGGTTCACAACATCAGTTACTTTGTCCTAGACAGAAAGCAGGATTCTGGCTACTCTCTTAATAACTCTGAAAGCATGGATAAGCAGAATCTAAAATCTGGAACACTTTCCAACTGCCAGGCAACATTATTCTCTCCAACATAAAAATAGGTCATATAGTGTCATAAAAGAATGAGGTACATGATGGGGATCATCTTCCTCTGCTGTTGCTGAGGACAGAGGCTCTTTGTCCCTTTAAGGGTTTTCAGCCCCATCTCCAGTCACATCCTAAAAGCCTGCCTCATGTGTAGGGTAGGTGCATCCGGTCACACAGCCCTGCTCAGAACTTCCTGGCAGATGTCATAATTTACTGTCACCCTCTTGCAGGAATGCAGAACAAGGGGCCCCATGCCAGCTCTGTGATACATTGCCTGACAAGTCCTGGGTGTCACCCTTCAGCAGGCCTAGCGGAGGTGGAACACCATTTACCTGATAGAGCCTATGATAAAGTGGGCAATTAGATGCACTTGGGACAGCCTGGCTGGAGACTGGTTTAGGAAACATTACGACCACAGCAGGTTTCTTAAAGGTTATTTGCTCTGCTCTCTGCAGAAGTCAGGAATAGTGGGGTAACTATGTAGCTCTATCTCTTTGGGTGTCTTTCCTGCCTTCTCTTTCTGATTTCCTCCAGACAGGGTAATAAATGCCCACTAGAGATGGGAGTGAAAGGAAAGGGATTCAGAGACACGGTTTACAGTTTGTGATCACAGAGCCAGTTATTCTTTTAGGCCTTAAGTTTGTCCTTTTTGTTTTTTTATTTGGCGTTTGTTGTTTTTGAGACAGGGTCTCACACTGTTGCCCCGGCTTCCTTGGAACTCATAGAAATGTTCCTGCCTCACTCTCTCCAGTGCTGAGTACTGGGATTCCAAGCCAGAACCCTAATACTTAGCTCTCTTTCTATCTTTTTTTGTCTTTTCCCCCTGCCCTTTCTCTATGTTTTTATTTCTCTCTCTCTCTCTCTCTCTCTCTCTCTCTCTCTCTCTCTCTCTCTCTCTCTCTCACACACACACACACACACACACACACACACACACACTCAGAGCGAGGAGGATGTAACAGATTGCCTCTCACTGGAGTTTTCTGTATTTCGTGCTAGCACAACAGCATGATTTGTTTGACTTGTATCCCACATCCCCCTCTTCGCTTCCTCCTTACTGGATGGATTCAGCTTGCCAGTGATTAATGAGTCTGGAAGGTGAGCGACAGTTATCTTAAGGGCTCTCAAGCATTTGTTTCCAGAGCCTAGCCAAACTGTCTTGCTGCATTAGCTGTAGTTAGATTTCCTGTTGATAACAGCCTGTGGAAAATAACTCCCACCCCCTACCCCAGTGTTGCCATCAGCATGGAGCCCTGTTTGTCTGCCAACAGTGCAGAAGTTCTCCCTGTCACCCATGCATTTTCCATTTCTCTTCGTGCATGAAACATTTTACCTTTGAGGAGTAAGGCTTTGGTGAGGCTAGACCAATCCTAGACCTCCTTGGGATGCGGAAGCCTTACAAAACTGAAAAGTCAGGACAGATCTGGAAAATGTGCTTACAAATAGTGGAACAGGAAAATGAGTCCTTCCCCTAGGCTTGTTTCTCCTGTGTGGGGTGGAAAAGGTGGGAAGCAGGGACAGGGTGTTCTCTGTGTAATTGGAATTCCCCTGTAGAGTCACAGGAGATGAGCAAGCCTTTGGTTTTCCTTTTTTTTTTTTTCTGTATTATTTTGCACCTAGACCAATGGGCATGAAGAAAGCAGGCAGAGGTGCCCACATGAGGTTTCGTCCTCTCTGAATGACAATCAGCTTCCCAGAGGGTTACCGAGGCTTGCTGGCCACTGAAGATGGGACCAATTAGGTTTTGGCTTGGTTTCAAGGTAGCCAGAGAGACATTTGGAACCACAGTCTATGTCATGATGCCAGTCACTGTGGGGAAGTGAATGACTGAGTTTTCCTTGCCATGTTTGCTTCTGGACCCCTGTAGTCACAGTCTCTTTAACAAATAAAGAAACATATTGGCCTTGGCAGAGGATGGAGTGAGATAAACTAAAGCAGAACTCTGACACCACAGAAAAAATCTAGGAATTGAGACAAGGAAGTGAGATGTTCCTCATTCCTGTGCACAACAGCTTTACCATGTCTTCCTGGTGAGGATTCTGAATGGACCCAAGTTGTATTTTCCTTGAGATCTCATTTTTATTGAGCTTTAAGCCCATGTCAGTCATCATCTTTGGAGTCTAATGAGATCTTTGCAGGGCAGTGTTTAAAGGCATATATGACAAAAAGAGAGTTATTTTGTCCCGTTTTTCCCTTTTTTGAAGCTAAGGGTCGAAGCCAGGACCTTGAGTTTGCTAGGCAAGTGTTCTGCCAGTGAACTAAATCCCCAATCTCCAAAAAGCAAGTTAAATGTATACACATGGGTGAGAACTCCCAAACCTAGGACCCTCAATGGAATATTTCCTTCATTCTAGAACATTGGATCATTGCTATCTAAAAGTCTGTAAGATGATTGGTTTCTTCCTCGTCCTTATTAGGAAACTACTAAGAGACCAAGGGGAGGACAATATTGTCGTTTTGTTTTCCTGAAGATATATGTGTGTGTGTAATGAATATATATATATGTATGTATGTATGTATGTAAATACATATATAGTTATATATGTGTGTATATATATGTATATATATGTATATATTTGGTTTTTTTGAAACAGGGTTTCTCTGTTTTGTTTTGGTGCCTGTCCTAGAAGTAACTCTTGTAGACCAGGCTGGCCTCAAATTCACACTCACAGAGATCCACCTGCCTCTGCTTCCCAAGTGCTGCGATTAAAGGCGTGCACCACCACTGCCTAGCCTGAAGACATTTTTAAGGTCTTTTCTTGACCACTTTTGACATCTTTGTATAGCACTCTGCTTTAGAAGGGGGCTCAGGAGCTGGGTATGCTATTTTATTACATTTTAATCTATTGATTTTTATTTTATGTGTATGGGTGTTTTGCTTGCATGTGTATCTATATATCCCATGCATTTAGTGTTTGTGGAGGACAGAAGAGGACATTGGAGTCTCTGGAACTGAAGGTACAGATAATTGTGAGGAGCCATGTAGGTGCTGGGAGTCAAATATGGATCATCTGGAAATGCCCAGTGCTCGTAACTTCTGCATCATCTCTTCAATCACCAGAGATAGCCATTTTAATTTCAAACTCTACCAGTTCTTAATTTTCATGTGGATGTTTTATTTGTAGTCTCCAGTTTTATTAGGCAAAAGATAAAAATGGCAGTGTAGAGTTCATAAGGTATTACAATGACTACGTAATATGATAGTCAAAATTGAATCAATATCTCCATCGCTTCTTATGAGCACTTTAAGCCCAAATCAAATACATCAGATCCTTGAGATTACATGAGGAACAGATAAAAAGGGTGAAGTTGTTGAGTTGTTCATAAAGTTAGGCAGAGCTGTCATTGCTCATATGCTAGAGAATTGAAGGGAAAGTTGTCAAGGCATGAGCTGTGAATTAATCAAAGCTTGTCTCTATCCTAAAAGCCATTGCCCATTGGACAATTGCAGACTTCTGCTTTAAATCAGAGTAGATTCTAAAAGGCCAGAAGTAGTATGAAGAGGGGGCAAATAGAGGCAAGAGACACAGTAAGAAGCAGAAAGAATTGTGTGAGAAGACTTTTAATTAGACTTTTTAAAAAATGAATAAAATACAATAGAAAGATAGTATCTAAATAGACTATAACTAGAAGTTTTCTTAGAATTTGTGAAAGAAAAAAAACAAGATCATAAAAGCTAATAGAATTAACTATACCATAATAAATAAAGTCACAAGTATTAAAGATACAGTGAGATTGAAGAAGTAAAGGTGAAAATAAAAGTCTTGAAAACAGGCAAAAAGGCAAGAGAAATTATTTTTAAAAGTCTAACAAATGGCTTCATGGTGCCAATGAAAGTTTATAGCAGAGGAATGACCAGACTTTACTATAGTCAGAAAGATAGCTTTTGCCCTGAAATTCTAGACGTGTCAGACAATGTGAAGAAGAAATTAAATGTATTTTTCTAGCAAAAACTAATGCATTTGTCACCAGTGAATGCCACTAAAGATGGAAGCCAATTGAACCTAGATAAAAGATTTTTAAAAAATGGCCCAGAGGATAAACAATAACTTAAAAATTTAGGTCATTATGGTGGTAAGTCCAACAAAATATACCAAATAGCTGTGATTAATCATACTCATAGGCAATAAGTACAAATAGAATTCAATTATCAAACTTTAAAAGATCAAATTGGAATATGAACAAGGGAAAGGAACTATTTTAATTATTTTATACTTCCTAAATGGCTACTGAGTTGTTGACCTAATTTATACTTTAATAAGTGTTAATGTTTATCTCTAGGATATATATTCACAGTACTAGAAGTGGAATTCAAATACGTTCTAACAGAACTAAAAGTGTGCATGAAGAACCCAAGAGGGTAGGAGAAAAAATATTTTGAAACATATTATATTTTAAATGTGTATATGTTACTTAAATGTAAGAATACTAAAGTTAAGGAATAAAATTCCTTAAAATTAAAATTAAGGTATTAAAATTAAAATTAATTAATATCAGCTTGGAATAAACAAAAATTTTAATTAAACCTGGGGGAGAAGTGCCTCAAGTAGTTGTCTTATTCTTCCAATAAAATACCTGACAACAACCACTTAGGGAAGGAAGGGTTTATTTTGGGTCACAGTTCAAGGGTCCTCCATGGTGGTAAACTCATGGTGACTGGAGCAGTTGGCTTCATTGTGTTCCAGAAATATTGCAAGATGCTCAAATTGATTTCACACTTTTATTCAGAACAGTGCCCCAACAAATGGAGTGGTGCCACCAATAGTGGCAGATCTTCCTGTCTCAATTATCATAACCCTGATGATTCCTCATAGCAATGACTGGATGCCTGTTCCCTGGGTGATTGTAAACTGTACAAGGTGCAGTGATATTAACTGTAACAAGTTTCATTGATGTTGTTTTGTATATTAAGAATGGTATCTTTTGAAGTTGTGTATCTGATATGGTCCAATTATAGAAACTACCAAAAACATAAGTGTATATGGGTACATATGCAATATGAAAGAAAAGCGGAGTGTTATGGTTTGAAATGTTCCCCATCAGTCATGTGCTTGAACACTTGGTCTTAAATTGTGGTGGAGGTTTTGGATCCTTCAGATGTGAAGGAGAGAGCCAAAAATTAGTCACTAGGAGTGGGCACTGATAGATATCATCTCAGTTTTGTTTGTTTGTTCACAGAGGTTTCAGAAGACCCACCAAAGCTTGAGGTGTTATAGACAGAGCCCTAGCCTACCTACCGTTTCTTCTCCATAATCATGGACTGTAGGCAGAGGCCACTTATTTGTTTCCCAACTGTTCAGACCCAAATAATCACACAGAAACTATATTAATTACAACACTGGCCATTTTTATGCATATTTATGACTAACTCTTACATTTTAAATTAACCCATAATTATTGCCTGTGTTAGCCATGTGGCTTGGTATCTTTTGCACCTGGGTGATGACTACAGACTGAGCCTTTTTTCTTCCCAGAATTCTCCTATTCTAGTTGCCCTGCCTGTACTTCATGCCTGGCTACTTACCAATCAGCGTTTTATTAACCAAAAAAAGTGACAAATCCTTTTTTTTTTTTTTTTTTTTTTTTTTTTGATTTTTCGAGACAGGGTTTCTCTGTGGCTTTGGAGCCTGTCCTGGAACTAGCTCTTGTAGACCAGGCTGGTCTCGAACTCACAGTGATCCACCTGCCTCTGCCTCCCGAGTGCTGGGATTAAAGGCGTGCGCCACCACCGCCCGGCAAAGTGACAAATCTTTACAAGGTACAAGATCATTGCCCCACAGTAATGGATTGTCTCCCCTTACACCATGAGCCAAAATATATCCTCCATTCTATTACTTGCTTCTATCAGGAACTAGGTAATAAAGACAAGAGGAACCTATGTCCTTGGTAAAGGATATCATAGATATATTAAAATAATAGACATAATGAAGAAGACATGATGAAGTCAGTATGTAATAACAATACTTAAACTCAGAAGATCGGATCAAAAATAAGAAATGATAATAAAGAAGAGACAGAAGAAAAGACAAAGTTACAGTAGTAGAGTAGAGTTAGCTCAGAATACTAGTGCAGGAAAGTGAGCACAAAACACTAGTGCAGGAGAGTTACACTAGTGCAGGAGAGTTAACTCAGAACACTAGTGCAGAAAAGTGAACCCAGAACACTAGTGCAGAAAAGTGAACTCAGAACACTAGTGCATAAAAGTGAACTCAGAACACTAGTGCAGAAAAGTGAGACCAGAACACTAGTGCAGAAAAGTGAACACAGAACACTAGTGCAGAAAAGGGAACTCAGAACACTAGTGCAGAAAAGTGAGACCAGAACACTAGTGCAAGAAGTTAGCACGCTTCTCTCCAAACCTTTAAAATAAGTAACCTCAAATAATTTAGACTTTTAGCTTATGCCTTTGATAGTTGTTTGAGTTTCAGGAAAAAAAATAGTAAAGACAAAATCGAGGCTGAAAATTCAGAAGTAACCATCAATTACCATGATTTAATAATATTTCATAAGGTATAAGGGACAAGAAGAACAGGATATCAAGGTCAACCAAATTTGGTTCTTTGAAAAGATAGATAAGATTTATAAAAATCTGTCTAATTAATAAGATCAAGTATGTGGACAAAAAAGAAGCATAAATAACTGTAGGAAAGAAAGACCACCACACACTAACAGACATTGTTTAATATTTAATGAATAAAATCAAGGTTTTATGTCTAATTTTAAAACTCTTAAGAGAAATGTATAATAACGCATGCTTGTATGCTCAGTATACATGAAACTTGTGAAGTTGAGGGAGACTTTGGTAACTTATCGAAGTCCCACTTCAAATTAAAGAAAAGTAAAAACAGGACTACAGAAATGGTTCATTGCTTAAGAGTATATATCGATTTTGCACAGGATGGAAGTTTGGGTCACAGCACCTACATCAGTTGGCTCAAAAGCTGCTGCTCATCTACACTGATGTATGTATACATACACAGAGACACAGACACACACACACACACACGCACACACAGAGAGAGAGAGAAAGAGAGAGGATTTAAAAAAACAATAAAAATAAGTCTTAAGATAAAAAATGGTCGGCAGAGACGGATTCATGGTTGAGAATTCTTGCTGCTCTTGCAGAAGACCTAGGTTCTGTTCCCAGAGCCCACATAATAGCTCACAATTTACATAACTCCAGTTCCAGGGGGATATGAAACCCTCTTCTGGCCTCCATGAACATGGTGCATATTCACATATAAGGCAAAGAACTCAGGCACTTAAAATAAAAATAAATCTTGAAAAAAAATTACTGAACAAGCCAAAAACACCACCAAAAGAGGACAACGGTTCTTTAAAAAACACAACTTATTCTAAGATTAAAAAGAAAACTAAACATACCTTATAATATTCATGTACTCTTAATAGATGTACTCTTTCTTATTTTATTGCTTAAAAAAATAACAATCCAAATTCCCATCCCCTCCCCTCCTCCCACTCCTCTCCCACTTCTTCCACAGACCCTCCCACCTCACCCCCTCCAATCCTAAGAGAGGGCCATGTGCCCCTCCCTGTGGAAAGTCTAAGGCTCTCCCTACTACATCTAGGTTGAGCAAGGTTTATATCCAAAGAGAATAGGGTCCCAAGAAGCCAGTACATGCCTTAGAGACAAATCCCAATGTCACTATCAGGGGCCCCTCAGTCTGCCTCAACTGTCAACCCCCTTGAGAGTTGACTCCCTGTCCCAGTGGATGACCCCCTCATGGTCTTAGATTCCTTGCTTATATTCTCACTCCCTCCACTCTTCAAATGGATTTTGAGAGCTCATCCAATGCTCTGATCTGGGTCTCTGCCTCTCTTCCTATCTGTTGCTGGACGAAGGTTCTATGGTGATATTTAAGATAATCATCAGTCTGACTACAGGGAAAGGTCAGTTCAGACACCCTCTCCTCTATTGCTTAGGGTCTTAGCTGGGGTCATCCCTGTGGGTTCTAGCCAAGTTTCTTGCTAACTCCATAGTGGCTCCCTCAATCACGATATCTCTTTCTTTGCTCTCATATCTGTCCTTCCTCCATCTCAACTATCCCATTCCCTCAAGTTCTTCCCAACCCCCCTTCTCCCCTTCCTTTTACTCCCTGTCCTCATGATCCCAGATTTTGTCTGTTTCCAATTTCCAAGAGGGTCTATATAATAGATATACTCTTAATAGGAACTAGTGTTGTTCAACTCAGGAATACTCACACACACGTGTGTGCGCATGTGTGTAGTGTGCATGCATGTGTATATAGAGTGGTAAACTTTCTCTTGACTGATTTTGGAATGATCTAGAAAATGCATTTTCAGTCCTATGGGTTGTAGCATATCATGGGATGGGATCTGAGACTGAATAAAGAGTAAAAGAGGAGAAAGTGAGCCGAACCCCAGCACTCATCTCTGTTTGTTTCCTGACTCTGAGTGCAATATATCCAGCTGCCTCACACTTCTGTTGCCATACTTCCTCTGCTCTTGACTACACACTCAAATCATGAACCCAGATGAACTCTTCTTTCTAGTAATGAGAAAAGTACATGATACAATACTATAGTCACATAACTATATTATACACAGACATGTATATACATCCATGTAAACACACAGAGAGAGGGGATTGGAGAGTGTGCTCCATATCTCAGCAGGCAGAATTACTGTTACCCTGGGACTCTGAGACTATGTGCACTGTCCACATAGGTTTAATGGGATTTGTTGGCAAATCTATGTGGTACCACATTCCTGTATACAGTCTCAGTTCTAAGCTCCACTGGTTCTAAGCTCCACTGGTTTTTGTGATGATGCTGTGGATATGATTTTGCAATCAGTCTACACTGACCATTTTTAAACCTTAATGTTCTTGAAATTATAGAGAACTTTGTAAGCAGTAGATAAACTTGAGATAATCACTGTCCCTCAATGTTTTGGTGACTTAGATTCGTAGAAACCACATGTGGGTGAAGGCATTAATATGGGTCAGGAGGACTTCAGGTTATTGGAAGGGAAAGGAAATCAGGACCTAAATTAAAGCACATGGCACAATAAAATTACTGAGGAAGATTCTTCTAGATCTCAAAAGCTATGCTCTGCTGTGGGAAACAGGCTAATAGTGACATACCCTCAGAAAAGGCCAGGGAATGCATTGGTCACTTTTTCCAAATGCTTAGGCCCTCTATTGATGATAGGACCCACAGCTAATAGCTTAACTCTCCACAGTTTTATACATATCCTTCAAAGTCTGCACACTGGAAAACTAGGAATTGTGGAGTGTTGCTATTAAATTCTGTGGCCCGGATAATGTGTTCTATAAAGTTACTGCCTGAAAAAGACTAGGAAAGAGTTAATCAGTAAGTACGTGTGATTAAAACTTTTCAATAAAGAAAATGGAAGGCTTTTAGGGAGCTAGGAAACCCTCCTCAGAGAACAAAGACTTGAAGCCTCCTCTGTAATGCTTGAAGACTCAGCCCAGGAAATCCCCTTTATACTTTTTTTTATTGATTAAACTACAGTTGATTTACATTGAGGAAAATCTACTTGCATATGGTTGGTTGTAGTGGGTCCTCTCTTTTCCCAGCAGAATTGGTATGGAATCCACCCAGATTTTTCCAATCAAAGCTGGAACTTCATGCCAACCTATCTTAAACATAGAGGCCCAGTCCTCATCTTGGCAACCTTATACCAGAAGAGAACTCCCACAGGCGGCAACACAGAGCTGTTCTGGCACAAATAGGTCTCTGCACGTACAGAACAGGATAAGTACAAGGAGACAAACACATCTCCCTCCAGATCCTCAGCCGCATGGGGAGGAGACTCTGTGGCCATTCCCCTCAGGGAAGAATCCCACACACCAAGTATAATTTCCAGGCATGTTGAGTAATGGGGCAAAATTAAGTTGGACTCTCCTATCTTAAATCTAATTAATCTTCTTCTATCGTGTGTTCACTCTACTGAAATAAGGCAATAAAATTTGCACAGTGGGGTTTGCGTTTTCCAGCTACTTTTTATAAGCAATGGTATTTGATCTGCTGCTAGTGCCTAAAATCTTAATATAGAATAACAGAAAAGTGAAAGAATCGATTCTCAGCAGATGATCAAAAATGACGTCTTAAATTTCTTTACACATAAACAGTAGAGAAGTAGTTCTCCAGAGATGTAATTATTATTACTTGCTAATAATAATTATTATGGTTTTTGCACTGAGCTTAATCATCCATTGTGTTAGCTGTTAGGTGAATAACAAACATGTTCCATGACTGCATTCCTTGGGAATGACTAGTGGAAAAATCACTGCTTAAGGTGGTCTATAACTATTAGTAATGCATAGCTAATTCTGATTTCTGTTTTTTCAAACTTGTAGGTTTCAGATTTGTTACTATATGGAGGAAAATGTCTACTGTATATCAAAATTAGTCAATTTAATTTCCCATAAATATCTTAGCATTAAGACATGCAACCAGGATTAAAAATTGAATAAGATTGCACTTGAGAACTGTAGAAACGTAATTCCTATGAGGGTTTTCTCTTCTTACTTACATGAAGAAATTTCAGGCAAAACCTTGATTGTAATGTATTTATTTTGTCCCCACCAAGAATACAGACATAGACAACACTTTCAGTAAGTAATTTATATAAACAACAAATTGTAAAAGTAACCTAGAAATCCATTAAAAATATTTATGCATTAGACTATTTAAGTGTATATATTCAACATACATGTATGTGATATATGTATCACAAAGATAACTCATTATGGATTTAATCAGCTATATATATATATATATATATATATATATATACCTACACATGTATAATATATATATTCATATACATCATAAAGATAGTCAATAGGCATACTGTGGAATTTATCAGCAACTGTAGTTTTACAGTATTCACTAGAGATGATGAGCTAGAAATAATAGTCCCTGTTGGTTTCAGGTTGAATAGATCTATAATTTACATGAGTGTGTGAGTGGTTTACTAAGATGAAGCCCATGAGAAGGCCCTTAACATATTTCTTTTTCTTCCTTACAGCCATGTGCAAAGTATGTGTAGGAGGGAAGCTTCTAGATGGTTCTGAAGATAAATGATCGCAATGAATGTTCAGGAATGTTTTGAAATTACACACACACACACACACACACACACACACACACACACATATATATATATGTATGTATGTATATCAGTATTTATTTCATTGCTTTGATAATTGAATACATATGAATTGACTAAGGACAAGACGAGGAGTAAAGAAAAATGAAGGAAAGAAGAAAAGAAGGGGGCGGAGAAGAAGAAATCCATTGTTTGAACGGCACTTATGTCAATGTGTTTGACTGTAAATACAGCAAGCTCCTCACTTCAGTCTGTGTCATTGGCACTCTTTTACTAAGAAAACGTCTGTTGATAAATGGTGTAACTAACTGCAGCCAATAAAACCTTACTAACAAAAACAGTCTGTAGGATAAAATTATCTCATTACCTATCAGTAGATGACCTACAACACCTGAAGTAATTTTTCCATCTCTAAAGAACCATTTTAACACACAGGTATTTTAGAGATTGGCATTAGCAAATTGGCTTCAATGAAGCACAGCTTTCTGAATCACTGCATTAGGGAGCCACGACTCCATGGACAGTGCTCAGGAGCCTCTGCGCGTTCACACTTCTCATTGAGAGTGAATTCTTTGGGTCATGCTGCATTTTATGTGCTAGCCTTACATCCAAGATACATGAAAAAAATGGGATAGATGGAATGAGAAGACACTGACTGCAGGCTGCCCAAATATTCTCTGGGTTAGTCATTCTGGTATCCAGTGAACAAGAGAATGCAGCATTCATTAGTGCCCAGAGACAGTCCGGGCAAGGTCCAGACAGTCTGCTGCTGGCAGGAAGAAAGCTGAAGGCAAGGAAGGCCTGTGTTGATTGTCGTCTGTAGTTATGAGTCTGAATAACAGTAGCTATGAATCAGTCTGTCTGAGGCTCTGCTGTCTATATGCACAACAGTAAGGAAGATAATATTTTATAAAGCTTTTAGGAGGAAAATGAGTCTTAACCACTAGAGAGAAGAATCACAGTCTACAGCTACAATGCCTAGAGGCTTAATGATGATTCATTGTCAAATTAGACCAATTAAGTATCCCCCCCATAGTGCAGTCTTGAGTGAGTGAGATAAGATCATCTGTTCTCTTTGACTCACGGAATCCTAAAATTACATGGGATCTCAGAGATTTTCCTGGCCATAGGGTCCTAGGATTTGATATATAAGGCATCTTACTGGGGATCTGGTGAACTAATTTTCACTGAGGGGGAAACTGAGCCCTGGTGAGGTAAGTGATGAGGACTGATTCATAATCAGTGGGTGGTGGAGATGGATCTGAACCAGCACTCTTGAATCTGGGTTGATAGATTGATAGATTCATTCATTAAGACCTTCACTGTTCACTCAACCAATATGGTTTACATGTTTATCCCAAAGCACTATTATCAGAGAAGCCCAGCTGATGCCACTCAAGGGTCACGGGAAGTTAGAGTTCTCCCAAACCTGTTTTGGAATGCTGGTTACTGTCTCACGCCTTCAAGGGCATTCAGTCCCAGTCATTTGTGTAAGATCCAAAGAGTCTAGGTGGATTGCACCAAGTCTTTGTACATACTGGGTTGCCATAGTATCTTTTAAATTTCTGGAAACCACAATACATTTAGGGCAAAAAAATCAAAATTTTGGGGCATGGGGTATAGACGCTAAATGCTCTGAAATGTCTCAGATGATTTTGATATGTAGCCAAGTTTTAGAAACGACTGGGTCAGGTGATCTCTTTTTATATCATAAAACATACAGAGAAGCTTGCCCATCATGGGGAAAATAATTTGAATACATCAGAATGAAAGTATGATATTTCTAGAGGAAAGCTTTGCTACACATACACACACATACATGCATGCACACCTACATACTCACATCTCTAAACAGTTATTAAGAGAATATGCATTATTATAAAGGGAGCAGATTATAGAAATCAAAGAATTTATATGTTGCTGTTTTATTTTTAAAATTCCAAGTTAAATTTATGCTGTTTAATCTATCTTTGCATTATTCAGAAATTAGAGGTAAATAAGGCCAAACATTTAAGTTTTGAATGTTGACCTAAAATCAATCAGTGATTTCTCCTTTCAAATATCACTAATATTGCAAGTTATTATGATGATATATAATAAAGAGTATCTCTGCTGTGAAACCCTAATGTAGTTGCCTAGCTGCTTTTTCTCAGAAAAACAGTAGTGTAAATGCTTTAAAAATGTGGACAGGAGTTTGGGTTCAATTATCCATTATATAACTCTACTTCCTGTGCTGATCACTGAATACTCAGCCATGTGCATGCTAGGCATGTGCTCTACCACTGAAATAAACTCACAGCTCAAAGAAGTTTATTTTATCTCACTTGAAAATTAAGTATCTATATCTATATTCATATCCATATCTATATGTGTGATATAAACAGGAAGGGAATTTTTATCACATATTTAAAATTCAGAATTGTACCTCAGAGGAATTCAACCAAAACAGTACAGATTATATATTTTGGAGCAATCTGCTTTCCTGAATGCCTTCATATAAAAAGTTCATCATTATATTAAAACTTATCACTAATATTTCGATTTTTTAATTATTTTTTGTCAGTTCTTCCCCTTCCTACAGTTGGACAACAGTTGACTCAGTACTAAGGTGGAAGACTATTCTTCCCCTTTATTAGTGCATCTGTTAGAAGAGAGGTTCATCTATTAGAATGCTGTTTCCAGAATGCAGTTCCTATGCCTTGAGGAGGGTTACCTGTGTGTGCATGACAGGATGGGCGCGCCCTCCCTTGCTTATCTGGCCCAGTTTAGCTTCCATCATTTGCTTCCTCACATTCAACTATGACTCATGCACTGAATCTGGGTCTTTCATCCCCCTCAAGAGGTAAGGCAGAGGCAGGAGCCCAGCACCACCACCTCAAAGTAGGTTACCTAAAATCCACTGAAAGTGATTTTCTCAGCACAGTTACAAGAATTCTTGTTCCCAGGGATTCGAAGCTGCAATTACATTCCGAGCTACATCTAGTCTAGGTTGTATTTAATCAACATGACTGTAGGAGATTAGGAGAGATTGTGGGAAGAGCTTAGAATAGTCTTTCCTACAGAAGTCTGACATGCAAACCAAAATAAAATCGTCCTTCTGTCCTCATTCTTATACTCATCTTTAAAATTCTTGATTTCCATGGGAAATTGTTCTGTGAGATTTAAAGAAAAAAAAAAGCTAAGAAAAGCTTGTTCTGAAAACCAAAGTACTGGAATCTGTAATAAAGAGCAAGGTCCTTACTGAGAAGAAAATCCTCAGTACTGACAATCTCTTTTATTGCCCTACTGACAGATTTATCAAAATAAATAGACCACCATGCTCTGTTGAGCTCCTGGGAAAATGACCATGATAGGAAAATTTTAGAAGAGTCATTCAAATCAGGAGGAGATAGCAGAGAAGGGGAGATGATCAGTCCATCATGGCTAGGAAAAAGAATGACCGCTATCCCTGTCCAGACAGTTCTAGCCTTTGCTTTTCTGAGATGATATCAAACTCTATAGTCATCAGATCCCCCACAGTAACCGACAGACAGGTCATGTTGATCTTGAGTTCCTCTACGTGGGCAATCTAACAGCTAGGGTATACACTAGGCATATGACCTAGTAGATGTTGATCTTTGAAGCAGTCTGTCACATCTTCTTATAATTCCTCCATTCCTAGACTCAAGCTAATAAAAAAAGAAAACTCTATGTTCTATTCTCTTTAGGAAGAATAGAAAGTATAGGAAGATGGGAAAAAATTCAAATTAAAATAAATAAAAAACACTCTGAGAAGACAGTAGTAAAAGAATTACTAAGAGATATTTGTGCTACATCAGTAGGGCACTCAGCCTGTTTATTTATATGGGTTATTGCTTGGACCACAGGAGCCATGTTTAATGCTTTAGGGATTTCTTATTTTAAAGCACTATTTCTTTCCTTTTTAATTCCAGCCTCTTGGTTTCAAAAAAAAAGCACTTTATGGCTTTTTCACTTTTTGGGTTTTTTGTTGTTCTTGTTCTATTTTTGTCACAAATAGAAACTAAAGGTGTTCTAAGTCCCAGGCTACAGAGTAGAAGACAACACATTCATGATTGTTGAATTTTATTCTACAAATTAAAATCGTTTTTATTTATTTTTTAATTTTATGAGCATTAGCGTTTTACCTGCATGTATGTCCTTGTGAGGATTTCAGGTCCCCTGAAGCTGAGGTTACAGACAGTTGTGAGTGTTCTGTGGGTGCTGGGAATTGAACTCAGGTATTCAGAAAGAACAGCCAGTGCTCTTGACTTCTAAGTCATCTCACCAGTCCTGAAGATAATTTTTTTAATTCCACAAATTTCAAATACCTAGACCATTTCTTTTAAGACATTCACACTACTTGTTAATAAAATAATGGCAAGAGTTTTTAAGACATTTTTTCATGTAAATATTTTGAGCTGTTTTGTTTTGTTGTAAGTAGGAAAACATGAAGATACGGAAGGTCTGTGACTTTCTAAGTATAGGGCTGCCAGAAATTCTGACATCACTCTCTGTGTGTTTTCTGTTGCTTCCATGTGCTTGTATGGCTGTGCATTTTCCTTGCTTACTCAGTTTGCAGTTTCATCTCCATTTATCAACTAGGGCAAGGATATCAAGTGTTAGTAAAGACTCCAGAGAGAGAGAAAACCATACCAGAGTCAACGAAGAGTTCAAGTATTATAGAACACATTTTCTACTATGTTCCCTTATACTTCTGAGCCATAGAATCACTGTGCATGTCGGTGTACATATGCATGTTTGCACAAGTGTGTGTGTGTGTGTGTGTGTGTGTGTGTGTGTGTGTGTGTGTGTGGAGTTGAAGCACCTAACATTGCCTTGACGCACATTTAGATTTTCTTCCCACAGAAAGCACCTTCCACCCGCAGTCTCCTTCCTCACCTTTATTGAGAGGAGGTGTACTTAAAACTCTTAGAAAACGTCACCAGACCAGAGAACTGGCATTATTGGAAGTTCCTTTTAGCTGCTTTGATGGATTTGGAAGAAACCGGTTTTCTGAACTTTTGAAAGATACACATGATCAAGACAGACCTCAAAGAAGATGAAAGAGTCTAAAGCATGTATCTTGACCAGAGATTTTCATGCACACCAAATTTACAGTATGCGTACCTCTGAAGCACAGCATGCTGCTGTTAGAAATATTTTTGGCTTTTTGCTGGAGTCTATGGATTTCAATGGTATAGATATGTTCCTTCATTTATGCAACAGCTCATATTGGGCACAACTTCAAAGAACTCATCCGCCTGCAAATTAGCGTAGAGCCTTCAGTCTGGGAAACAGTTCCATTATTTCAGGAATCAGAGAGAGCTGAGTTCACATTTTCAAGCTCTGCTCTTTAGTTAAGACAGAACCACTCGAAGTGGTTTTAACTTCCCTAGACCTTGATTTTTCTTATTGAGAACGTAATAAACTTCTGGGGCAGCAAAGGACTCTGCAGAAGTTAACTTCTTTTCTTTTCACATGGCTAGTAATTTTTATTCTCTGATTGGTAGAACTCTTTCCATATCCTTTGTCTCAACCTTGTTTTACCCAGTGACAGCTACAAGGAGAATCTGAATCTCTGGGTAGTAGGGTGGCAAGATCCCCCTTGGTTTCACCTCCCAACACACGTTTCATTGTCTTAAGTGTGCTTTACCTTATGAAATGGAGAAAGGGATGTCACTTCAACCTGGCCTGGGTTTAATACCACCTCATCCCTGTAATTTAAAGGGTTAATTTGCTTTCATGTTGCTCTCACTGAGCTCCACTGTTATTATGGGATGCAGGTTCCCACAAAAATAAAGAGAGGTGCTTTTCTCAAAGCACAGACTGGCAAGAGCACAGTTAATTTCCATGAGAGCCAAGAGAGGAAAAGCACAGGCCAGTCTTTGAAATGCACTTGGGACACGTTATGTCAGCAAGCGTGGTGCTTAAAAGACAGGAATCCCATACCTTGAATTCACTTTCCCATGAAAGGCTACAGGAAACAAAGAACAATTTACCTTTGCTCCCTCCCCATCCTCTCCAGCACACTTTTTTTTTCCCCTAGGCTAGGCAGCAACCTTAAAACTTCTAACTTGGGAACTACACCACCTTACAGAACCTGGAAGAAAATCTCTCTTTACTTGGCTAGCTCTGTGTGTTTCCTACCTCCTTTTCCTATTTAAAAAAAAAATATAGACATTTGTTATGAAGAAATACCCAGACACTGAATGCTTTCATGTGAGAAATGTCAAATCTGTGTTTTGAAAGTGCGCTGTCACAGGTTTTGCTTCCTATTCAGACCATCAAGAGCCCGCATGGAGTGGTATTTGCAGCTTTCTAGCGTCATTATCTAATAAGGATTGTATCATCCGTGCTGTATTACTGCTGTAATACTGCAAACTGTGTGGGACTTGGTTTTCCTGTAACTGCGATGGTCTACAGACACTCAGCATCTGATCTCAAACACAGCAAGAAAATTCAAGGCCTAACTCATAGAATCCCCTCAACATGTAAGCACAGAAGCGAAGAATACCTTAGAAAATGCCCCCACGTCATTTTGTTTGGTAGGTCATTTGATGTTTGGTTGTTGTTGAAGGCAAAGGCATGGATTAATAATATACTGATGGGTATTCAAAGTATGCAGCTAATGTCTAAGTATAATTACAGCATGAGGTTTAATTATACCATGTCATGAATTTCTGACTCACTTGTAAACATCTTTATTAGCAAATGAGTATTGAACATTAGCATATGTAAATAGAGACTTTGTAAGAATATTGGAAAAAATTAGGAAATACAGACATTTGTGCCTTGATTAACTTCTTGTAACTAGAAGGGAAAATTGTGTTTATACCTCGCTATTATTTATCACCTCACAGAGAAAGTCATATAGTAATATGGATTAGTTAATCGATCACTTTAATTAGCTTAATTGGTTAACTGTTTGAAAAATGATTCAGGAGAGCTAAATTCTGCTTCAAGATACCTACTACAGCCGGGCGGTGGTGGCGCACGCCTTTAATCCCAGCACTCGGGAGGCAGAGGCAGGCGGATCTCTGAGTTCGAGGCCAGCCTGGTCTACAAGAGCTAGTTCCAGGACAGGCTCTAGAAACTACAGGGAAACCCTGTCTCAAAAAACCAAAAAAAAAAAAAAAAAGAAAGATACCTACTACATCAACAGATGGAGTTATTAGCTAGAGATGTGGCCTATTATTCTACTGCTCATACTTTTAATTCACATCTTATAAATTCTCCCTATTCCCATTTACCCTGGAGGGAGGAAGCCAGCCTTCAGTGACATTGGAAGCAAACCCCTTCCACACATGGAAAATAGAAGGGAGTTGTTAGGCATGAGCTGGGCCTCTCTGACAGGTAGCCCCTTTACACTGCAGGATAATGCAGCCTGGTATGCGCTGAAGGCTTCCCATGGTGGTGGTCTTGACAAGTCTTTCAGTGGACACTGATTCTTATCACCAATCCATAGCAGTCTATTTTGTCACAGGAGGAAAAGGAGGGAGGGGAAGGGAAAAGGAGTGGGAAACTGATAACAGTCTACATTTAGAAAGAGCTTAGACAGAGGCTTCAGGGACCTCACTGGATTGCTAGCTGCAAGTTTCTCTGTTGTGCCTGGTTCCAAGAGGGGTTCTGGAGCCCTGCATTGGGCTTCTGAGCTACAAGTCTCTGTAGAAAGCTTGTACAGATACTAAACACACGGAGTGTTTCTATCAATAATTGCACATGCAGTGTGAATAGTTAAAGCCTGTGTTCCAGACACAAGCATCTCACTGTACATAGAGCATTCCTCCAGAAGAATGGATGCATCATAACTTAGCTGGGCAGGGGTAAAGAGGGGAGAGAGAGGGCCACATGGACCATGAGTTGTCTTGCCGTTGACAGCTGGTATGGATATGGTAGCCCATTTATCACCTTTTGGTGACCCAAAAGGGCAAGGATAAATGCTGTTTGTTTACTTGATTGCTAGTTTGCTTGTGACAGAGTCTCACTCTACCCAGGTTGGCCTGGATAGTAGTCCTCTCACCTCAGATTGCTAAGAGCTGGAATTACAAGTGAGAGCCACCATGCTTGGCTGGGGGTGCCATTTAAACTCAGAAAACTGCTTTTCCTTTCCAGAGAAGGAGGCAGTGGTGTCCAGAGGTTCCACAAGAGAAGCTGGGAGGCTTCTCTTTTTGATCAAGGGTGGCTCCATGGTTGCTTACTTTGCAACAAACCACTGGGCTATGTATCCTGTTCTCTTGATATAGGCTCCATTGCACAATAAAAGGTTTTCAGACTTCCATACTACACAAGTCACCATAAAATATACATATAAAAACACATGCTTACATATTAACTGAGAGATTATACATTACAAACATTCCTAGATCCTGGTTTGTGCATAAATTAGAACATAAAAGAAATAGGTGGGCAAACATCACTTTCCCTTGCTGATTATCTCTACGAGAAGCATGGAAATTGAGCAGTCCCTCAACGAGGGAGGAGTAATTAATTAAAAGACAATGCATCTTGCAGTATTTTTGAGTCTGCTCCCTGATTATTATGCAGGAGACAACAAGTAATTTCTCATTTGATTTGAAGCAAATCTGGCATGGCTCAGGGCATTAACACTAGCTTGGTCTCTGCTTGGGATTTGGCTTCTATGTAAACCTGGACAGCTGGCTTCATCCCTTGCCTCAGTTCCTGACTACCATACTTTCTCAGAGCTAACACCAACAAGTGCTACCATACCTTCCTTGGCATTTCCTAATCACTTTCTTGGCTTACAGTTTTCTTCGTATCAGTTCTAAGTTGTACTTTTTCTCTTTCTCTTTTCTTCTGCTTATCTGTCTTTTTTTTTTTCCTTGCAGTATGTCATTTTTGGTTCCAGCACTCGTAGGCATAGAATGGTGTCTGCCAGACAGCATGTGCTTACTAACACCAGGTAGAGTCATTGAATAACAGGAGAAGCAAGTAGGAACCAATGCATCCAGTTATGAAGACTCAGCCTTTTGTGTGAAAAGGTTACTGATTACAAAAGGTTTTATGACTAAAGAATGCAATTTATCTTACCATGTCATATGTTCAATGTTTGTTATGTAACTGCTGCAAGTAAAAAACATTACATAGTAGGGTTTGTGAGGCTTACCCTAGAATCTTTGTTTAGCCCATGCATTTAATCAGAATTCAGGCTCTGCATTCAAAACACCATGTGAACCACTCCTTGAAATACGACCTCGTTGTGTGGGAGAACAGCATCTCCAAGTCAAATGGAGCATCCCAAGAGCACTCCGCAGATTTTATTGCCAACAATTATTACACCAGTTGAAGAACATATTTTTCTCACTGGTATCCTGCTGCTGTTGTGAGGGGAATTGATTCTAATTACCAGTTTCCTGCATTTTCTTCAACATTTAGATTTTGCAAGGGGAAAAAAATCTCAGTGATGAAAATTCCACACGTTACTAGGATTACTTCACAAACAGAACATTCTTGGCTCTGGAATTCCCCTCAGACTCCAAACGGAGCTTACCCATACAGAAAGCTTGAATCCATTCTGAAATGGAAGTAAGATGGGGCAAAATGTTATCTTTGAGCTATGACACTTGGCTCGCAGTGGACACACAGAGAGGACACACATTCAGTGCCAAACAGGATGATAATGAACAGGAAACATCACTGTAGTCAGAGTAGGCCTTCTTTGGAGGTACAACTCTGTGCACAGCACAAGTACCCTAAGCCCAGGTCACCCCAGCAGGAGCAAAGCTATACTTCGGAAGGTGCTAGCCTCTACAATTTCAACAGTGGAGCTTAGCCAACAGGGATGGTAGGGAGGTGAAGATATTTATCCATTGTCAGGGGATGAGCGAGGCCGAAAATGAGCCCCACTTCCAAGTCTCCCCTGGCTCTCTTTGCAGGAAAATAGGACAATATAATACAGAAATAAAGTACAGAAACTTCATCTTTACCAGCGTTTCGAAGCTGTCCTGGCACCGATTTGCACTGACATCAGCTCACAGCAGGTCCAAGATGAAAATTTATCTTCATGGAAATATGACCCTTGGCTGCGAGTATCTTTAAAAAAAAATGATAGGGAAAAATGGGGCAAATAGAGATAAAGAAGTTTGCGCAGGACAAATGTTGCATTTCCTACACACAACTTTGTTATTCTTCTGTCTCAGGAATGAATAAAAAACAAATGGATACTGTCAACCAAGGGAACTCTGAGTTATTTACACATTGCTTATGGTGAAAGCACTGAGAATCAAGTAGTGGAGAGTGTTCAAGATTAAGAATTTGGATGGTTATGAATCAACAGATGAGCTAACAGGAAGGCCTCTCAGAAAAATGTCCTATTCAACCTATGAAGTTTGTGTACCAAAGATGTATTTCTGTTTCCACATTCATGCAGCTTTAACTTACAGGTTCAGATGTGTTTATATGCATGCATACATGCTTGTGTGTGTTATGCCTATGTGCAAGAAGTTTGCAACTTTCAGCCTTTGCAGTCAGTGAGATCCTTAGTCCATCGCATACATTTTGTGTTCTGCATGTATGTGCATTTTACTTTGACCTCTACAGGTTATGGTTTCAAAACTTTGGTCTTACTTTATCCTGCTGCATGCTTTGGCGTTTCCTATTAAATTTCCTCAATTTACACAGATATTTCTCAATGGAGCTATGAAATATTTTTTAAAAGGTCTTCCAAAAGGGTAGAAATTTCATATAAGCAATACAGAACAAGACGGAAAAATAAATAAACATTCTTCTATGGGGTTCTGTCAGTATATTGAAGATATACCAGGAAATCAGCTAAGCTAAGCAAACACAGACATTTTATACGCGAAAACAGTGCAGTCGCCTTTTTGACATCAATAAATCATTGTCATAATTGTCCCAAAGCAATGTGGTTTGAGAAACAGCCTTTGAGGGAAGTCCTTCCTCCCAAAATACCCACCTTATCTTGGTTTTCCTGATAGCCGAAATTCCACTGTTTGAGAGGGCTGCTGTGGAACTAAAGGGTGCAAATGTCTCTGCAAAAGGAGGAGACATGAGCTATTTACACGGCGGGGTGAGGTGTTTAATCAAATGTGATAACTAACTGAGATGTGTTTTTCTTGTGAAGCCACTGATTTCCAAGAAGGAAGGGTGTCAAGATAGCAGGGGGAAGCCCTGACAGAGAAGGTACAAAGGTGTTGAAGACAAAACTCAACATAGACCTATGCTCATTAGTGTTTTTCACTCCCTGGAAGGACTTGCCTAAGATGGTACAGTTCAGCTCTCAAATTTTAAATTAACCTCGATTACTAAGACTAGGTTCCTGATAGATTTTTTTTGTTGTTGTTGTTTTTCTTTTGTCCACGTGAACAAGTAAGCTGGTTCCTTTGACCATCATTAGTTTGAGCCCCTTCTGAAGGCTGGGAAAAGCATTCTCTAGACATGCCCCATGTCTTTAAGAAGAAACAAAGGAACACTGCAAGTGCTATTTCTAAGGGTGATCTTTATCTTTGTATAGGTAACTTCTTGTTCTCTCCATTCTACTTGTTGTTTTCTGATGTGATGTGTGTGGTGCCATGTGGTCCAAATGAGAGCAGAGCCACTGGTGGGTGTGGTAGAAGCACTGGTTTTGTCTCCGAAATGGGCAACTCTATGTGTGTGGTGAATAAAACAGATTGTGAGGATCTAAGAAGAGTGGGCTTAGGATAAAGTGATCATATGTTCTTCAGTCTGTAGGAATCCATCCATCAGGGAAGATGTCCATCTGCCTCAGAATTTCAGCCATTCACTTTTCACCATTGTTAGATCTGGAAGATGGAGGCAACTTGGAATTTTTTAAAAAGCAGACAAGCATTGCCAGAAGCAAAATCTGTCTTTTTTTTTTTTCAGAGATTGCTGAAGGGCCAAGGTCTCTCCATGGGAGAGGAGACAGTATGCACATGGTTTGGGGGAGATGGGCTTTTATCGGGTGGAATGAGGGAACTTTGGAGATGGAAGAGTCCATCTGCAGGGCAGTTCCCCTGCATTCTGGAAGTGGTAGATACAACCTTATTTGGTGTGTGGGTCTCCATATCAGAAGATTTCACAACTGTTGTCAGTCAAGTCAACTTTCCTGTCTAGAACTTCAGTTCACCTGAGCCTCTTAAGTCATTAACCACTCAATCTTCACAGTTCCACAGTGTCTAAACTTACCCGTTCACCTCCTTCCTTTCATCCTGTTGGCTCTAAAATAAAAGGTAATCTTGTGTTACTTTTACTTTTCCCTCAAAAACAAACAAAAACAAAAAACCCAACCAAACAAAAAACTTTTAATTCTGCTTATCTATGTACCTAGTACATTGGATGTGCAAAAAAAGAAAAAGAAAAAAAAGAAAAAAAGAAAGAAAGAAAGAAAGAAAGAAAGAAAGAAAGAAAGAAAGAAAGGAAAAGAAAACATTTATCTGAGTTTTACTGGTTGGAATAAGTTTAGAACTTCAAACATGGTTTGCCTAAAAAATAGAATGAACATGTACCAAAGATTTTGTCAACTCTAAAACAAGGAAGCCAGTGCCATAGACAATGGGTTCTAACAAAAAATAGAGAATTGGGGGATTGCTGCAAGAACACTTGACAAAGACTTTTATAAGAAATGTCTTGGTTAGATACAAAACTGGCTAGTATCTCACAGTGCAATCAAATAGACCTTTTGGGAATAATGTTTTTAACCAGAAAAAAAGATCAACAATGCCTAGTTACACCCTTTGATAGTGAGTCTAATGACAGTGGAGACTATGCCTTTGAATTTACTGTAGAACTAATCTGACAAGCAAGCATTATGGTCTACTTATAAACAGAGAAGCAATGTGCCTATGGTTGTCACAATGGGACACATAGAAAGACACAGATGGGGGTCAACATTCTCTAATGTTGCTGATACAGACATTTAACTAAGCCCTTATTTGCTAATGAGGAAATAGAGAACAATTGTCTTACAGAAAGACATCCTTTCCTAGCCATTGAGAGTAAAAAAGGGGCCCTATTGTTAAAGGCATCTAATTAGGATGACACTCCTCTTAGGTTTTCATAAGGAACATAATTTGCCTCATTTTGAGATAATTTCATTTTGTACATTTTTACCTATCCAGGAGGCTTTCATTGACACATTCCTATTTGTCTACTCAGCAGATGCACATAGCTAACAATAGTACCTTCGTGGGACGTAGTCTCTGTCTCTCTGTCTCTGTCTCCGTCTCTGTCTCCCTCTCTGTGTCTCTCTCTGTGTGTCTCTCTGTGTCTCTCTGTCTCTCTCTCTCTCTCTCTCTCTCTCTCTCTCTCTCTCTCTGTGTGTGTGTGTGTGTGTGTGTGTAGAAGAAAACACAGCTTTCACTATAGGAGCAACTAGGAAATTGCTTCCCACTTTTAACTACTGCGGTTTCTATACCTAGAATAAGTTAATGGATTCCTTTTAAACCATTTTCACAGCTGGGAAATGATAGTACTATTTAGATTTCTCTCATGGATTATGATGACTGAGTGAGTAATGGCAAAGCATATAAAGCCACTTACATATACCCTGAATATGACTAGAAGCTATTTCCTAGTGATCTGCTTTCCTCCTAGACAGAACCATATCATATAGTTCCTTCTCACTATATTTCTTTTGGGTTTAGATATACAAGGCACACAAATTAATGTTATTCTCTACAAGTTTCTAGAGGAAGATCTCCAGCTTGAACACACGGCAAAGCCCATGTGGGCCGTGATTTTTCAAGAGGCTAAATGAAGATGTAAATAGGCAACCAGTAAGCACTTGTTTCTGGAGGATAAATATATTGATGTGAATTAGCAAAACCTTGGGTTTTATTTTTGTTTTGTTCTTTCAAAGTAGCATAGAGAACCTGGTCAGAGGGCAAAGGAGAGAAGTATGTTGAAGGAAATGAGATTTTAATTTAGTACAAATATAAGGGAATTTCAATTTTATACCTGACTAAACATTGTTTAGGGATCATAATAGTGTCACCATCAGGAAAAAAACAAAGGAAAAACCTTTGAGTCCCCTGCCAGCTAGATGCTCTCAATGGTCCTGATGTGACTGCATATTCAGGATGTGATCTCATGAATTTTATCTGCTGAGTATTAGGTGTGGGTTCAGGAAAAACCTCTTATGTAAATAGTGAAGCTTTCTCTTTTTCAATAATGGCTTTTGAAAAAAGATTTTACAATATAGCTGCTATGTGCCAAACTCTATGGCAGGACCACCCTTCAAATGTATAGCCAAATGAATAAGATGCATAGTACATGCCTGAGCAATGAGACCATCGAACACATTTTCTTTCGATAGAGTCTCACTAATAAATTAAGATAGCCTCCGTCTCATGGGCTTTCTGCCTCCGTCTCATGGTTCTGGGATTGCATTGTCCTTACGGATTGCATCATGCTGGCGAAGAATTTCAGACACTTTGAGCGACGTGAAGAAAGGATGTTGTGGTTCTTTATCTCCAGACCATGGCCCTGGGCGTAAGAGAATTGGTGAGATAATAGAAAGAAAAGTTCTCCTAGGCCTTTGGAATGTTCTGAGATTTCTGTCTAGAGGACTGGCTGAAGGGATAAGATGGGTAGCTGCAATAAAGGAAAGCGATGCTGTCGATTCTGAGCAAAACAAAGGGGAACTGGGATGGTACCATGAGGAGTATCACTAGAGGAGATGATTCCTTATCTGGTGTTCTTCCAAAACAACTGGTATGGGGCAATAGTTTTTGAACAACTAAGGTGGTCAAATAATTTCTTTAAAACTAAGACACAAGGCTTGCTACCCAAGTTCCCTCTACCTCCATACTGCATGACAGTTGGTTCTTATACTAATGGGAATGTGAGAAAAATGAGTTGAAATGCACTATGGTTAGAAAATTTCAGAGGAGATTTTTTTTTTCTAAAATGAAGATCTATTTTGTTTTGTTTTCCAACTTCCTGACAGATTCTCATGCTGGTTTCCTACTAGGCAGGTGTGATTTGGAATAAAGATATGCTTGCAACTATTTTACATTCAAACAACACGCTATATTGTTAATTTCATTCTCCTTAAATTCATTCCCCTCTACTTTACAGCAGAGTCACAGTTTGTAATCTTATCATTTACACCTACTGAAAGCTTATAAAGGGCGTGCAAAATTCACTATTACATACTTAATCTGTATTACATACATATTATATCCAGAACCAGAAGCAATTAAGCAACATAAGAAAGTGTTAAAGGAATTCACATAGTTACTAAAATGAATTAAAATATGATCTTGAGCACTTTAGTGTTCAGATTGTGTAGAAGCCATAGACAAAAAGTGTTCTTAGAGTCTTATTATTCTTTAGCAAAAGTGTTTGTATATGCGTATGACTAGTGCTGCAAATATGTGATATCATATATATGCATATGTGTATCATATATGCAAAAGTATACCATACATATGCAAGATTTCTGCAAGTCCGTTCTGTATGTGTGATTCATAGGAAATATTCCACAATATAAAATTTTCACTGGTTTATGATCACAGCTCCCCCAGCAGCTACAAATATCAACATTGAAGATGTAGCATATTGTTGGAAATAGAACTAGAAATGTGGACTCCAGCCCTAACACTGAAGGTTTTGAAAATCCACTCGACAACTCAAAACATGCAGTAAAGTAAAAGTCCAGATACTGAGATTAATTTAATCCCTCCAGTGTGGTGATCATGGAGGATGCCAGGGTAGATTTTCCTTAGAATCTGTCTTTACGTAGGAAAGTCTAGCACAATAGATGGGCAAGAGTAAGTGTTTAGAATCAATTCAGGGAACCCAAGGTGTCACTAAATTTTGATATTAAATAAAAATATAAAGATCAGAGACTTAACTATGAGACAGGGCCACATTCAAACTTTCCAGCATATATGTTTAGACCCATATCTGAAGTTACATACATCTATGCCATTTGGTCATAATCATTGTCAATGTTTTTCTTTAGTAGTCAACCTTCCTGCCCATAACAGTCTCTCCAATTATCCCTATTGCTGATAGCAGGCTACAGTTAAGAGCAGTAACCCAGAATGACTGCCTAGAGAAGGAGACGGAGAGACTGAGGAATATGCATCTTCTGTCTGTTGTCTGGTCTTAACTTTATTTCTGTAGCTAGCTGCATTACATGATAGCTCCTTGCATGATATAACTTGAATCTTGGATGTGAAGGCAGTTCTTCCTTAAGACCCAGCAACTAATCAATTCCGTGTCCTAGATCCCATCAGTTTGAGTCAGACAGATTGAATATTGATGGAGACTTTGACTTCCATTAACATCTGTAGGACATAGAGCTCCCAGATAATGATGGTAACATCTATAGAGAAGGCATCTCCTAAGTGCACCTGCCTTGGAGATAGCTGAATCTAAGACCTCTATCCTCGCTGGAATCAACTTAATCTAAAGTGTTATCAAATCTCAGTCTACAGTAATTTGTCCTAGGAGACAAATTTCACTTAACCTTTAAGGATACTCACCTTGGCTTTCTTCTCTGTTTACTAAATATTCTCTATTCTATTCTATTCTATTCTATTCTATTCTATTCTATTCTATTCTATTCTATATTAGTAGCTAAAATGAAGGGTTATCTCTTTTTTCAAATTGGACAAATGGGCCTCTGCACTGTGCACACAACCAGTGATAAAAATAGGTACCAGTGCTAGCTCAGTGATACAACCACAGACTTTGAAATCCACCAGAAATGTTACTCTCAGGTATGTGACCATTAGAACATGAGGTGCTACTGGGTAAGGGATTTTTGTGTGTAGAAAGAACTAAGTAGTGAGTACTGAAACCAAATAAATTTACAGTTGACATTTATTATGTTACCTTAAAAGAAATGTATCACATTTACTTAATAGAGTAAAAATAAAGATTAAATTTGTACTTCCAGGAGAAACTGTCAGAGTTTGTGGAAAGAAAATATACTTAAAATAATAATGGAGAGAGGAGAACATTTGTTTATACACAACCGTAAAGGCAGTCCAAAACACTGCCTGAATCTGAGCAAATAGCATGAAGGACTTACCTAATGCTCTTTCACTGGTGACAATGGCCTGGGAATGAGAAAGGCATTGGGTGAGGCACATGAGAACACATGAAGCATTGATCTGAAATGCTGGTACCCACCCAGGCACAGGCAACTGCTCCCCAGCAAAAAAGCTTTGACCAACAATTCTGTCCTGAAGTCATTGTTTTCTAATGTCTGGTGACTCCTTTTCCATCTTCTAAATGTGGGGTTCCTGATGACCTAAAGCTCTCATATATTTCCTTCAGAACTCTTAACATTTCAAGATAACTCCTAATTAACCAGCACAGGAACACCTTCGTGGTGTTGCCACAAAGCAACTTTATGGCTCCCACAGATACTTAATTTGGGTTTCAGCTAATTTACAAATGAGCATAGACTAATATTTGAAGGAAACTTAAGTGTGCTTCAGTATAGAATATGCATTGTTTTTTATATAGAATTATTTGAAAACAAAATTTTGGAGCAGCCTTAGAGTGCTCATAATTGTTCCAAACAGTTTCTTGTTCTGACTGCGACTCTCTTGCTAATTTTTTTTCCTGGTTGGAGATCTCACTTCTGTATGAATTGCAGGCCTCAATATGTTGTATGTGGTACTTGATAACATCAACATAAGTGAGACCAGGCATAGTGGTACCATCCAGGGAAAGGACAATTGAAAGTTTGTGGGGGGAAATAATAGGTTGTAGTTCACACAGTGACAATCATAATTGCTTACCCTTTTTATACAAAACTTCTTTTTTTCTGAGCATTATTTTAAGCACCAGACACATAAGAACTAATTTAACTTCTACAGCCATATGATGAAATGCTGGGAAATATTATTTTCAGGTGTGGACTTTTATTTACAATTTATTTGTTTAACCCTTTGAAGCTGTGTTACCATGTCTGTCTTAACTACCTAATGGTCCTAATAAAGAGCTGAATGGCCAATAGCAAGGCAGGAGCAAGGATAGGTGGGGCTAGCTGGCAGAGACTATAAATAGAAGGAGAAATCTGGGAGAAAGGGAATAAGGAGCAAGGAGAAAACAAGAAGAGCAGGACATCAGGGGCCAATTACCCAGTTACATAGCAAGTCACGAAGAAAGACATAATGAAAGGTATACAGAAATAGAGAAAGATAAAAGTCCAGCAGCAAAAATAATTTAATAAAAGCTGACAAGAAACAAGCCAAGCTAGGGCCAGGCGTTAATACTAAGAATAAGCCTCTGTGTGATTTACTTGGGAACTGAGTAGTGGGCCCCTCAAAAAGCCAAAAGAGTAAAAGATCACACAACAGTGATATTTTGTTTGTGCTTAACAAATAAAGCTTGCCTGAGGATCAAAGAGTAGAGCAAGCCACTAGTTAGCCATAGAGGCCAGGTGTTGGTGACACACACTCTTAATCATAGCACTCAGGAGGCAGAGCCAGACAGATCTCTGTGCGCTCAGGGCCACCCTGGGTTACACAAGATTGATTCAGTCTAAAGAGAAACAGAGAAAGGTGGTGGTTGCTGACACCTTTAATCCCAGTACAGTATTTGGGTGTCATAGGCCCTTAATCCCAGCACTAGGGAGGTGGGGACAGGAAGGGATATGGCTAGGAAGAGAGGAATATAAGGTGGGAGGAAGCAGGAGCTCAAGGCATTCAGTCTGAGGATTCGTAGGAACAGGATTGCCCCTTTGGTCTGAGGATTCAGTAGAGGTAAGAACTAGTGGCTGGTTGCTCTCTTCTCTGGTCTTTTAGCTTTAGCCTCTATATCTGACTCCTGGTTTTTATTATTAAGTCCAATTAGAATTCATGCTACACAGCAATGCTATAGAACAGACACTATAACTCTAGAAAGACACAGGAACCTGAACCAGTTAAGTGGATTGACCAACATTATACAATTAGTAAGAAATGGGCCCAGGGTCAAAAACAGGGAACTTATGGCTCAGATAAAATTGAGAACGTCTACTTTTAACTATCTCGGTACAAAAATATTTGTACCAAGAAAATATATTTTTGGTATCAGGTCTCTTATGGTAAGGCAACTGAATCATCTTGTTAGATTCCCAAAAGACGCTAGATAAAACCCAATTTCTAATTAATACAGGAGTTGGCACAACATGGGAAATTAATGAAAAGAATTCTGGTAAATTCCATTTCAGATTTTCCAGTCTTATAAATGCATTGGCATGGGAAGTACTCATGGCTAAATCTTATTTTTTTTTTTTTTTTTTTTTTTTTTTTTTTTTTTGTAAATCAATAGCTTACATTTGATCCTGCTTTTAACCTTAACAAGCACTGTCTTTCAAAGATTTCCCTTTGGGAAGAGATGAAACTGAAGACATGGGTTTATGGTAAAGTAACTGAGTAAACTCCAAAGTGAAAGATCTCAGACGAAGAATTTTCTCTTACTTTTCTGAATTCCAGACCAAGGGTTTCATCTGGCATTTCTTAGTTTCATATTTTCAGCTTTCTCTGCCTTGCTTTGCTGTTGTTACCAGTGCTGTCTCCAGATCTTTTTATCTTCCCCACTTTCAGGGTGATGTCTGAACATCTGTATAATTCAGGGTCACCATGAAGTTGTGATGTATATATGAAGACTCTTCTCTGACTAGTACTGAAGAAGTATATCCCATAGATTCTTTTCCTAATTCCTCCAAGTGACTTCTTGCAGTACCTCAATGCCACATTCACCATCCTGACTCAAGATTTTCATGAATTTGCCCCTACACTGCTCTCTCAAGGTTTACCTACGTCTATTTGATTGCTTGCTGAATCGGCATAGAATGGCTTCAAGTTTTATCTTAGCAAGACTTTCAAGCTCTCTCTTTGTTCAAAACCTTCATGAGTTTCGGTTCCTGGAAAGATCTTTTGTGTGTAGACACATTTTGTAGAGGCACGGTCAAGGCAAATTTCAGCCTTCATTTCCCTGTGTTCTAGACTTTAATAGTTGTTAGTTAAATCAGTATTCTGAGTGATGGTGCATGCTTTAAAGAAGTTCGTATGAAAACAACAACAACAACAACAAAAAGAAGTTTGTATGATGTCATTTTGAGGATACAAAGTTTAGAATGTAATGATCAGGATTGACACCTCACTTAACTCCACTAGACTGCAAAATCTGTGGGGTGGGTTAGACCCATCATGGTCTAGGATTGTGGTTCTCAACCTGTGGGTTGAAACACCTTTGGGTGTTGCATATCAGATAACCCGCATATTAAATATTTACATTATAATTGCTAACAGTAACACAATTACAGCTATGAAATAGCAATGAAAATAATTTTATGGTTGGGGTCGTTACAACATGTTTTAACTTTGCCTTGCACATGGTAGTTGTAGAATCTGAAGAATACAACAGAGCAAGCCCCTCTGTTTGATATGTTTTGATTCTCTATCTGTTCCATGCGAATATCGCATGGATCCAATTAAATCATGTAGTTGATAAAAGATAAAAGTTGTTTTATTGTTGGTGGTTTGGGGGAATATTGTGTAATCTACCACATATTCATTTTTTTAATTTTTGTACGCATGATGGAGATACTAACATTTGTAAATGAGCCATAGATTCTCAGGTAGCTGTTAAGTGATAGGAAATATATAAAGTGCTCTGTACGGTGAAGGATACCTACATTCAACTGACATCTGTGTAATCACAATCATAGGTCCCCTAGCAATTAAATCAAGAGACTATTCTTTAACTTCTTGAGAAACCCAAGTTGTCAACTTATTTTTACTATAAGTCTTAACTCAGCTACTTTCTTTTACTGAGTTATTGCATAATACGATTGTGTAAGTTGAGAAAATTTAGTTCATTTTTATCAGGTGCTGTTTTTAAACAAACTGGAGGGGCAGCTTTTACCTAGGTAGTCTGGCTAATTCACATTGGGCACCATTTTGTTAACGAACACTGCTCATTTGTTTTCTAGTCGCCCAGGCCCAAATAATCATACAGAAACTATATCAATTACAATGTTGTTTGGCCAATAACTTAGGCACATTTTTATCTGCCTCTTATATTTTAAATTAGCACATTTTTATTAATATATATATCACCATGAGGTTGTGACCTATTGGGAAGTTTCTGGCAGCATCTTTCTCCTTTGGCAGCTACATGGTATCTCCTTGACTCTGCCTACCTTTTCTTTATGTTCTGTTTGGATTTCCATTACCCAAAACAGCTTTATTTATCAACCAATAAAAGTTAACACATACACAAAAAGGACTTCCACATCATTTAGTTATTTTTCTATTGTCTGACAGAACACCATTACTAGAGTATTTTATAAAATAAAAATAAAAAAGAAAGAACTTAATTTGGGGATCATAGTTCCAAAGGGTTAGTCAATACTTGTCATGTTGAAGAGCATAGCAGTAAAAGGCAGGCATGGCACTGGAACAATAGCTTATAGCTTGCATCTGATGTAGAGAAGGGAGGGAAAGAGAGAGCACACAAACTGGGAATGGAGTGAGCTTTTGAAACCACAAAACCTATCTCCAGTGACACACCTCCTCCAAAAAAGCCACACCTCCTAATCCTTCCCAAACAGTTCCATGAACCAAGCATTCGACTTTATAAGCCTATGATGGCTCCAAAACCACTACACAGAAATTTTAACAGACCACAGTAGCTAAAAAAAACATTATTGGGTTTTGATAAGTACTTCAGAGTAGGCTTCTGAATTACTGGTTTCATGCTTTAAAATTCTGAATAGAATGTTAAAGCATACTCACAAAGTCCATTTCTAGTTAGAGTTCTAATGCTGTGATAAAATTCCATTACCAAATGCAACCTGGGGAGGAGGAAAGGGTTTATATTATCTCACATTTTCAGGGAATAACCTGTCATCAAAGAAAGTCAGGCCAAGAACTCAATCAGGCCAGGAACAAAAGCAGAGAGCATGCACGAGCACTTATGGGCTTGTTTCTCTTGGATTGCTCAGCCTGCTTTCTTATAGCTCCTGGGACCACCTTGGTACCAGGGGTACTGCCCACTATGAGCTGGACCTTCTTGTATCAATCAACAATTAAGTAAACATGCCACAGGGTTGCCTTTAGGCCAGTCTTGTAGAAGTATTTTCTTGATTGAGGTCCCTCTTTGGAAATGACGCCACCTTGTGTCTGGTGGACATAAAACTAGCCAACATTTTCCACATTACACTTATCAACTTATCAGAATTTCAAAAGGTTTCACTTGACTGAGTTCTAACTCATAACGAAGCCATCAACACATCACTCTAGTATGCAAACTCAAAATGTCTGTAGTTCCTCCTCTTTCAGGATTTGTTCTCTTTTAGTATATTTCTGGAGGCAATCAGCAGAGTCAAAATCTGATCCTAGCACTGGAGTCTTAGATAACCTTGTGAATTGTTTTATCCAGTGAAATACAATAGATGCAATGTTGTGTAAGTTCTAAGCCAAGTCAACTAGAGGCCTTTCACACTGTTGTTTCTGGAGTGATGTAACAAACAGAACTGGTTTTGTTTGTAGAGGATAAGAGATCAAGTGGAGGAGAAACATAACTTACCACTTAGTATAAGCTAGCTGCTGGTGAGAACCCTTTCCGAACCATCATTGTCTAGCTAAACCAGGAACTCCAAACAGGCACATGAGTGAGTGCCACCACAATCAGTCAAACCTACTGGGGCTATGAGAACTGATCAGCCACAGTCACCTGACTGACCCTTTATAAGATGTAGATGACCTTCTACCACTATATCTATATTGCTGTGTTTTGGCAGATGAGGGAATAGAACATTTCCCAGGAAATTTTGAGATTTTTTTTTCTGCCATTGCATAGGTCAGAGAGTCTTGACTTGCTACCCTCTTGCCCGTGGTTACTACATCCATGCATTCAATACACAGCTGCTTTGCAGTACAACTATGTATGTGTATATATATATAATATATATATATATGTATATATAATATATATATGCCATGAATGTGTCTCTGTTGTCACTGTGCCATGTGAAATGGCATAATTTCAAGTCACAACAAGCTAGTGTTTACTTACATCATAAGTTGTAAGATCCTCATAATAACAATTGAAACTCTTATTAGAGCTCTGTTTTTTCCATCAGAAAAAAATGTGAAAAATAATACCTACATGGACAAATTCACCTGCAGCTGAGGTTACTATATCAAAGAAGAATATCTAAATGACAACTTAAACTTGGTCTCAAACTTTTTACCTTTCATTGAGAAAAGTTGTGTCCCTATCCTCTTGTATCTGAGCAGACTCTGCTTTCGCCAACAGAATGTGATTAAAAAATGACAGTGTCATTCCAATATGTTAGGAAACTGGTAGCTTCAGTGTTGTCTGCAGGCTCTTATTGCTGGTTTTGGGGGCTCTCAGTTTCAGTGCCTTCACCTAGCATGTGAAAACTGCAATGTCCCTAATAATGCTAGAGCTTGAGAGACCCAAAGGAGGAGAAGATCCAAGCTAATCTCAGCCTTCAGACTTTTTTGATGTCTGAAGAATGGACCTATCTAGCCAGTTTAGATGCCTATTTATATATGAGTGACCCCAGGCAGTGTCACATAGAGCAAATAAGTCTGACTTCTTGAATTCCTGAATACAGTCACTAGATACTGTAAAGTGTCTATTGTTCAGAGTCATTCTGCTTTGGGGTAGCTTAGTACACAGTCATAGATAAGGAGAATAATTTAGCACAAGACAGGCCCTAGGGACACATGGTGACTTCAGA
The DNA here is from genome assembly GCF_903992535.2 of Arvicola amphibius. NCBI lineage: Eukaryota > Metazoa > Chordata > Mammalia > Rodentia > Cricetidae > Arvicola > Arvicola amphibius. Next base: position 38,448,192 of record NC_052051.1, on the reverse strand, counting down.
CTTGGGGATTCCCTGGGTATAGGACTTTCGTTGCTCAAACCTGGAAAGTCCCAGGTAAAAGAGGAGGAGCTGATAATGCTTAATGCATGCCAGAGATTTTCTCTGTTGCTGTATACTCAACCAAATATCAACAACTTCTTTGAGATTATTTCTAACAAAACTGACTTAAGACCAACAGACTCATACTGATGTGTGAAGTGAAGCCATTTACAGGTGGAAGGAAAGCCTGCAGGATGACAATGCTGTATTGTATAGAGAACATTGTACTGAAAACAGTTCTGGTTGATTTTCCTCATGTACAAGACAATGGGTTTGACAGATAAAGACTTTTCTTGAAATTCTTGCACATGAATTGGGATGGTGGGGGAGCAGTGAAAACCCGAGTGACATTTCAAACATGCGGCAACAAAGCACTTTTATTGAACATTTGAATTATTTTGGTTATCATGTAAATAACCAAATATTTCCCCGTCTAGCTTAAATTGGTATCTACTCAAATGTTATTTAGGAGTGACTTTTAAAGTATATACAACAGCTCCCTTAATGATTTTCTAAATACACATTATAGATCTAATCACACCGTAAAGTAATTTCGACTTTGATTTTCATAATTGCAAAAATGACAATTCATTAAGACTTTTGGAAACTCCATACAGAAGCACAACATGAAAGGAATTTTAATAGAATTGGGACATATTATGTTTGCCTGCTATGTAGTCACATGTTCACAAAGGCAGGATAAAAGGAATCTGGAATTTGACTAACCAAGAAGATCAGGAGATTTTAGACTCTCCTCATGGAGACTGGCACACTGTCCAGTGCCAGGGCCACAGGGCTCAGGGAAAAGCCATTTTCATAGACTTATGAGGCCAAGACACACAAATGTTTTTACACTTTTAACTAGCACTGTCACATTGATTTGCACGCACGCACGCGCTCGCGCGCGCGCACACACACACACATATTTATGCATTGTCTGTATTTATAAATTGTTTATAATGTTACCTTTACAAACTTTTGCCAGGGCACAGATGACATCCTATGCATTATTTTTTTAATTAGGAATGAATTTAGTTAATGTTAAATATTCATTTGAGAAGCGCTTATTAATTTTAAAGCCTCACATTTGTTTTACTCTCTGTGCATTTGTGTGTTTGCACACATGTATGTGCCCGTGAGTGCAGAAGACAGAAGACTTCAGAGACCCTGAAGCTGGATTGGCAGGAAGTTGTGAGCTGACTGATAGGGGTCTTTTGGAAGAGGCACTAGCACTCTAAACAATTGAGCCATGTCCCCAACATGTCCCTCCCCCAATATCCCTCCCCCCACACTTAAAATTTATATAGTTTTTCCTGATGTGAGATTCCCCTCTGTATGCTGTGAATATCATTGGTTAATAAAGGAACTGCTTTGGGCCTATAGCAGAGCTATAGGGGAAAACTAAACAGAATGCTGTGAGAAAGGAGGAGGAGTTAGAGGGATGCCATATAGCACTGCTGGAGCCAGACTGGACAGAACTTTACCTGGTAAGCCACAGCCACGTGGCAATTCACAGATTACTAGAAATGGAATAAATTAATATGTAAGAGTTAACCAATAAGAAGCTAGAGCTAATGGGCCAAGCAGTGGTTTTAATTAATACAGTATCTGTGTGGTTATTTCAGGGAATGAAACAGACGGCCTCCCTACATTTTCCTTTGCCTATTTATGTCCTATGCTTGTGTTTTGAAAGAATTAATTCATGCTAATGTTTTAAAATTACTCCCCATTGGTCCTCCCCCAGGTATATTCACATTTACTTCAGCAGTGATTTATTCATCCTTCTAGGTCAGGGGACAATTTAGTACAGTGATGAACTGATAAGACTTTCCTAGTGTGAAGTGGTTCTGGAGTCTAGGCCTCCGTACACATACTAAGTATGCCTTTGAAAAAAGTAAGTAAAAACACTTGTCTTGCAAGTTTTTTTTTTTCACATTCTATTTTGTTATTTCAAATCGAATGTTTCTGACCTGTGTAATTATGACGGCCTTTAGGGAAACGATTGACACTTGCACTTAGCCATTACCCATGTGCTAGCCTGGACCCCATTTCCTCTCTCTTGCACCGTGTGTTGAGCTGTATCACGGCCTCCCTCCTTTTGGGCCTTGCTTGTTCTGCTCAGGAGGGTGTGGCCCTTTGAGAGAGAGAAGTCTCTGCTCCAAATGGATCCGGCAGAAGGAATTTGCGAGCCTCAAACCCTGTCTGGGTCACGGCTGCATATAAACACCTCCCTGTGTTCCCTAGAAACCGCAGGGTCTGCCGGACCCTAGGGACTTGGAAACTGAGCCTGTGAGGGGTTGCTAGAGACATCAGCCTTTCCCACCTGGACTCCCCACCCTGGGTTGGTGGGGCCTTAGGGTGCGTGTACATTTCAGACACCAAAAAGAGATCAGTTCCTGTGCTGAAAGGCAAGCCTGGGGCAGTGTTTGACAGAGCTAGGGACACCAGGAGGGACAATTACCACGTAAGTGGTTCTCACGCTGGGTCTGGCACTGGGTGCCAGCTCGCACATTAACTCCTTTGACGGCACTTTCGTCAGTACGCTCAGCGTTCTCAAGGGATGGCTTTGTCAATTGTTTGGCTGACTGCTATGTTGACAGTCGATAGCCCCTGGATGCCAGCTTAGCCTGTCTAATAAGATAGAGGCCAATGTGAAATTCTAGACCCAACCGTGGGCACGGTATAGAGTGGCTCCGGCTCTTTTCTCTCTCCTTTTCCTCTCTCCTGAATGCCAGTGACTCTTATCAGTTCACCTCTTTCCTCCTCCCAGGCTTGGGAGAGGGGGTGCTTGCTGCCTGAGCTGCATTTGGGTAGGGCAGTGCAGCCGCAGAACCAGGTCTGGGGATGTTAAGCCTGAATGTAAGCACATACGCTTTATAGCACTGAGAAGATCGCATGCAAATGCCCGTGTTTAGGATATTCTCTATGTTAATCCTGGTAAGCAGCACTGATGGAGTGTGCAGTGGAGTGCTGACTCCTCCTGCGTATAGCCACAACCGAAGCTCGTAGCCCAGTTCCCTGACTCTGGTCAACGGTGGCAAAATAGAGAGTGGAAACTGGAATAGAATCCCTCCAGATCCCTTAGCAGGCTCTTGGCGTCTAGGAAAAAGAATCCATTCTCAGCATTGCTGTGATGCCAGGTGTAAACCCATCGCTTTCTGATCCTAACGCCACTGTGGGCTTTCTGGTTTGCTCATATTGCAAATTCTCAGGACAACTCAAAGTTTAACCAACTGACTCATTTTAGTTGCCACACGAAGCAAGCAGCCTTCTGCAGCTTATCAAATGAAGCGGTTGGGAAGAAATTTTTGTTTAATTCATTGGCCTGTTAACCCAATGGAAGTACTAAACTTTGAAAAAGTTTTATCTTACACATTTAAGAAAGGTTTTCTGATTTCAAAATCAAACAGAATGGCTCCCCATGCTTCTGCTAAATAAGATCATCTCATTTCTTGTTCCATTCTTTTGTTTTTCTTTTTGGCTTATGTGTTGTTGTTGGTATCCGATCTTGATTTGAGGCAATATCTGGCTATGTAGCCCTGTTGATCTGGAACTTGCTATGTGAATTGGCTGGCCTTGCTGAAGTCCTTCTGACTTTGTTTCCTAAAGACTGGAATTAGAAGATTATGCCATGATGCCCAACCTAAAATAATTGAAGTTCTATCAAATCATTTCTTTAGAAAGGTAAGGGAAAACAATGGGTATGCATATATGTGTGTGTGTGTGTGTGTGCGTATGTGTGTGTAATTATTATTTCAGGATTTATAAATCTATTCCTATTACTGCATTCTGACTTATGCATAATTTTAATATCTCCAAGAACTGAAGGTGTTAGTATATCTAGCTGATAAACACAAACAACCGAAAATTGGAGGTGTGGTTGTAATTTATTCCAGAATTTCAATAATTCTCCTATTTTTTTTTTTTTTTTTTTTGGTTTTTCGAGACAGGGTTTCTCTGTGGCTTTGGAGCCTGTCCTGGAACTAGCTCTTGTAGACCAGGCTGGCCTCGAACTCACAGAGATCCGCCTGCCTCTGCCTCCCGAGTGCTGGGATTAATAATTCTCCTATTTTTTAAACATTCATTTTTTTTGAACTGCAGGGCTATTTCTCTATCATTGAATCACATCCTCAGTTCTCTTTAAGTGGTCTTTTAGATGCCCCAAACCATGATTTTATTTCCCCAGGAATTAAAGTATTGGTCCACAAACTGGAGATGCAGTTATGGCCATCTGATATTAAGGGGAAGAGCATTTTAAAATGCATTTGCTGATCACTGCTACTTGCTCTGCAGAACCTAATACATCCCTCTCTGATAACATCGAAGGGAATTAAGGCACTCTTTTTTTTAGCAAATGCTTTTCACAGTTCAATACCCATTCCCATTGCTCCTATAATATTCCACTCCAATTTCCCCATGCTCAACGTAGACCGTAGAACTAGAGGTGCTTAATTTCTAATAAAAACACAATCATCTTTTCTTATTATATTTGATCACCTCTTTCTAAATATTTGCAAGCCATTATCATTATGTGAATGTCCCAGTGAGAAACGGTTCTGTGCTGTGGAGTTGAGTTTCTGAGACCTGAAGTACAAACTGTCCTGTCCTAGAGTTTTTGCCCACTTTCCTCTCTGTGAATCAAGAGGCAGCCAGTGGCTTAACATATGAACCAGAAACAAACAGCAAAAGACAGGCATCAGGGGCTCTAATGTGACTGCAATAGAAACCATTGTTTAAGGCACTTCCTGGGAATTATTTAAGGATTATGGTGTCAAAATTGCTTAATCCATAGGAAATAGCTCAGGCCTTCAACTCACATCAGCAAATATGTATTAAGTGCTTACTCTGTGCCCGGGATCGCGTCAAGCACTCTACAGGAACAACAATAAAATGAAAATGAATTGCTTTCTAAGCAAAAGTTTCAGAGGGTTCCACTGAAAGTTGTAAAAAGTGGGAGGAATGCATCTGTATGTGTTCTTTTCTTTTCACCCTGTATGATTCAAGAATCTTTTCATCCTTAAAGAAAACTGGCTCCCTTCTCCCAGCAGATATCAATTGTCTATAGCTCCTTAGCTAGGGGTGGGACTTTGTGCCCATCTCCCCTTTCCATGCTGAGATTTTGCCTGGCTTGAGCCTGTGTGAGTCATCTGCATGCTGTCACAATTGCTGTGAGTTCATATATGCAAGCAACTTGCTGTTGGTTGCACATATGATGTGGTCCCAGGTATAAGTCATCTACACTTTGGCAGAAGGCCACACTCTATTACTGAAGATACCAAATAATTGAATCATGGTACATAAGTAATCAGATTGGTATGTAGTATATATGGGCACACAAATTGTACTGTCTTTATAAATTTTAGAGACAGGACACAAAATTGGGTGGGTAGGAAAGAGAAATGAATTAGAGGAGTATGGGGGATAAATATGATCAATATATATGAAATGTCCAAAGAAATAATAATCATGAGGAAATATTTTATAACATCCATAAAATACATAAAGTTACTTTGTGGACAAAACAGATATAAGTAGTAATTTCTTATCTCTTTTTTGAAGAAAATCATTTTTATTTGCATAGGTAGCAACTATTGTTTTCTTTTTTGAATCAATAATACAATAAAATGATCATATATCACAAAAAGAGTTTTTTCCATCTCTCTTTAGCTCCCCCTTAAACAAACCCAAACTTTCGTTTGTTCTAATTATTTCAGTTTTAAGGACAAGATACTCTGATGGTTTTGAAACCCAGGGACTTAAAAGTCAGTACTTGTCAGAGGTAGAAGAGGGGGCAAAGGGAGGAAGACAAGAAAAAGGGAGAGGAAAAGGTGGCAGAATGGAAGGAGGAGACGGAGGAGGAGGAAGAAGAAAAGGACGTGGAGAAAGTGTAAAAAGAAAGAGGAGGTGGGGGCTGAGCGGTGAGAGGAGGGACAGTTTTGTGAGGCTCTTGGATATATTAAAGCACTTTAAGGAAGACGTAGGGGGCGTGGGTGGGAAAGTGAAGTACATGGCTGTATCCTAAAGCATTGACTACATCAGAATACAAAACTAGATTAAAATCTGAGGGCGACGTTTGAGCCTCTAATATTTAGAAATTATTTACTCATGTTTGGTTTTACTTTTCTTATTTTACAAAAATCAAAAGACCCCTAAGTTTTTCATTAAATTACCTAGATAAGCTCTCAGGTTTCTCGATCCACTCCCACAGTCCTTTTAAGACAAATTCAACTAAGCTTGTTGTTTTAAAAGGTTTCTAATCACAGGAGACCCACATATTCAACTTTGCTCATTTCCTGTGCCAATTAACAGACAAGGGTGGTTGTCTCCCTACTGTTAGCACAAGGAATTCCAGGGACTGACCCTTTCAAACTTGACTCCCCAGTCCCTGGGAAAGCGGCATTGACTTTGGAGAGAGACAGGAAGGTGGGAATCCTGAGGCCCTGTGTCCAGGAGTCTGAGAACCAGAAAACCAAGAGCATTTGTAGGCAGGGAGTAGAAGCATAGGAATGAAGATGTTTCACTTCTGAGTTTAATTCTTTAGAAAAACAGTGTCCGGGGCTAACACAACATCAAAATCACCTTATTTTATTGGTAATCAAGGCAACCCTGAAGACTTGTAAGCACTGTGTAGGCTGAAAGGATCTAAGAACCTGGATTCTCAGAGGCCAAAAAAAAAAGAAAGATAAACTTTCAAGGTTGTCTTGGGAGATCTGGAGTAGAGAAACGTGATAAACTGAGAGGCCGAGGATTCTCCCAGAGGCCTGAGCCACAAACACAGCTGCTCTCGCTTTTTCCCATTTACAATGGGAGCTTGAACAAAATGGGAAAAAGGACCCTAAAAGAAAATGAGCAAAGCACCTAAGGCAGTCAAGAAGAGATGGGTAAATGGGAATGGCCGAATCCAAATCAAATTTTAAAAGAATAAACAAATAAAACTTCTTTCAGATCTTTCTTGGCATAATTAACAGAGTTCTCTTTTGTGACTAAATCCATGAAACTTTCCATTCTATTGAGTTTTATCTCTGCAGTCTACTAGTCAAGCATATCTGTTATCTATTGATAGAGTAGGTATGCCTAACCTACTGGCTGGTTTGCTACAATCATGGTGGTTTAAAAAAAAAAAAAACAAAAAACGTGATATATGATTTCTCCCAAGTCTATGGGTGGCCTGGGGAGTTATCCTGATTTGGGCCACGCATTTGGACTTGAGACATGAGGAAGGTCAGCAGGTAGGAGGGTAAGGTATGCCCTTGGTCCAGGTCTGTGTTTTACAGAGGGTTTTATTTCTACTCCACACTACCTCCACTCCTTCAGGACACTCCCCAGGGCTTGTTTCCTTGGCGGTCTAGAGGTCTAAGTGCCAATGTTTATGTAACAAGTTTCAAAGATAACAACTATTACTTTCTATTACTGCTCACAAAGTCTAATGAGGTTCAGCAGACATTGGCTAAGAACCTGCCTCTTGATAGGAGCAGTGACAAAATCACCTTGCAAAATGGGGAGTCCAGGGAGATTGCAAACGGAGCTCCTTTTGCAATCAGTCTATTGTATCCACCCTTCGTGGATTTGTTGACATATGATCTCCTGCTTCAGACTGCCCTTGCTTTGAACTTCGCTAGAGATTGTGAATGAGGGAACCGTGTCTTCAAGGAATTAGTTAAGCCATGAAGATTGAAACTTAATAGGGTTTAACAACGTATGAATCATATTCTTTAGAATATCTTTTGTTTGAGCACTTGATAGAAAAGCAACACCCACAAACCTTGGATGTTTTGTTTGCAGAAATAGTTTACAGAGAAGTTATCAACAACACCACTTTCATTTCAACAGAAAACCAGTTTGGGTTTTAGGTCTCCAGTCTTGTGTTCCTATCCTGCTGAACTATTGTAATTCCTCAACATCTATTATTGGGATTCCGTGTTGTCCTGCGGGAATTTAGCTATCTAAAAAAAGGACAGAAGAAGTCCTTGAGATATGCTTTCATCAGAACTCATCTCCATGTAATATTTTCAAGTGGACTAATGTTCAACTTCAGAGATAAACAAGGAAAGTAGATTCCTTCCTAGGGTACCAATAGATCTATCTGGCTGAAGCTTCAGCCCTCAAGGAGTCTTGCCTTGAAGCACAGGGCAAATGTTTCTACTTCTGGCAGTCCAACAGTAGATATCTTACCCATTAGTGATAGCCGGGATCCTTACTGTCTAACAATGGGTCACTGCTTAATGTTTTGTTACTGAGTGTGGTATTTCTGGGACATGGTAGAAGTTTAAGAGGTTCTACATAGTAGGAGGAAGTTAAGTTACCTTTGGCCCTCTCTCTCCTTACTGTTCAGATGTGAACAAGCTCCTGCCACCATGCTTTCTCCAATGTGGCAGACTGTATTCCTTCAAACACTGAACCAAAATAAATAAGGAAGTTCTCTGTTTACCTTACTCCTGTTAGAATATTTATCTTAGTAATTAGAAAAATATCAAATACAATATTACACCCTCTTGGGGGTATTTCTTATTTCAATTTCTCACGAAGAAATTCAATTTCTCACTAAGGCTTAACCCCTTATTCTAACTCACATGGGACACCAAACTTGAATAAGCGAAGAACCATGACTGTCCTGTAGATTCTGCTTGTAGCCTGCCCCAAATTCTTTAGATATACTGCTATATGCTGTCTGCATAAAATAATGGTAAAGAGAAAGTATAGAAAGACAAGAAAATGTTAAAAGTTCTATCTCTGATTGTCTTCCATGGCTTATGTTTTTGGTGTGCACCAATGTCTAGGTCTTGATCACATGTCACTGACTTTCTCCTGCCAATTGCTCTGAATGGAATAGAGTGGTCCCACTCAACATGGAGAGCTATCAAAGAGAAGGTCACAGGTGGTAATAATATAGGCAGGCTCATAACAAGATTTTTGAAATATACCCCAGAGCTGCTAGATGAAGTAGTAGATACAAAATGTCTGCCTAAACCCAGTCCTTTGTCTGACTTTAAGTATGAGCCAGCTGTTCATCAGCCTCAGGAAACAAGCCGAAGAAAAGCTAATTAGATGAAGATGTTTCAAGGCTGAACAAGAGGAGGATGGTATTTTGACGCAGAGAGTTGGCTGCCTGTATCATAAAATCTTTCTTACTCTCTGTGCACTACAACCGTTTTCAGCAACTTCAGTGGAAGAGAAATCTCTGTAGCCACTCAAGAAGTTGTAATGTGTGGTTCTGACTCAATTGTCTGGAAATCTGTGAGGCAGACCTGGCTAGAAACATATGCTAGAAGAGATCACGCCTGGTGAGACTGTAACTCACAAACTTCTAGAAACCGGCCTTCTCAGAGTCTCCCATGTGTCAGGGACTTACCACTAGGCAAACACTAGTGAAGAAAAGCCATCTGGCTGGTGCCCTCAAGCACTTACAGTCTAGGCAGAGCCCAAGACAGATGGTTGAACACTTGGCTTGAAACTATCTCTGCTAAAATAGCTTGAAAGCTATTACCATACAATAGACATGAGTCCAAGGCTCTCAAATGTTGAGCAACTCATCTGGAATACAGTCCCCCCACCCCTTTAAGGCTCACATAACCTTTAGTTTCTTCTCATGAGAGGCTATTTACTTTTAAGACTACCATTATTCTGTCGCATTTACATTATATTAGGGCAAAGGAACTTGTTAATATAGGTTATTAGATAGTGATGTCAATCTCAATGTCATTTTCAATATTTGGGGTAAAAAAAGTAGGATGACAATAGAATGATTGTGTATTAAAGGAAGAGGTATAGCATCTAAGATCTATAGAAACCAATGAAGGACTAAAATTAAATGAAGAGATGAAATAGAGTGTACAGTAAACACATATGGAAATTGGCTGTTACATCCTAGTCAATTATTACCACAATGATAGTAGCCTTATCGTTACCAAAACATCCTCATTTTTTTTCTGGAACATGCAATAATCCATATTTGATGTGAACATCCTCAATTTTTCAAGCTTGAAAAGTTATTGTTTTGTTGGGGGAATATTCTAGATCACTTAAAACATGTCATTGGGGTAGATATGGCTTTGGGCAGCCAGTAGGCCCCTAGAACAAGAGCAATGATATTGCACTAGGGAATGCATTCACATCCCTACTGATAATGAGAATGTAGACCTGTTGGGTAAAATGTGAAACTGAAGATCCCTCTCTAAAATTAAAAACCCAGAGAAAGCTTTGGAGAGATTATTTATGGACCTTTCTCTGTCTGGATGAATCCTTTATATCTTGGATTGAGTCATGTAATGTTCCCCTGGTAATGGGAGGTCCGTAAACCATACTCATCAGAGGTGAGCTGAAAATGTTGGTTATATGAAGGAGCCAAATTTTCAGCTGCTTTCTAACAGAGTTTTCCAAAGCAATAGATCTATTCAGTGAGGCCTTTCTGGTTCAGCTCAATGAAACCACAGAAAATGTTCAAACTAAACTCACTAAGATGAGATGCCAATGGATAGCATATTTTTCTTCTTTGAATGCTGTGGCTGAGGAAAATATTTACATAGTCCCAGTCTCTGTGTCCTCAGTGTTTTGGGGAACTAAGTCTCTGGAAGGACTTTGCTTTGTCAAACATATGCTGTATGTGTGTTAGAGCTCATCTACTCGTACTTGCCACAATGAATTGTGTCTTGAAATGTTCATTTCTTCTATGATTGACTAGATTTGCTCCTTTGAATATTTTAGATTCCTTTACAACCAACTCCTAAGGAGCTCCCAGTGTCAACTTACCTGCAGAGGTCCCACTCTTACAACTCCTTTCTCCACCTGGATAAAATTTTCATCATCATTGAACTACTCATGCTCACTGACTTCTGTTGAAGTTAATTTTTATTTTGTCTTTTCAGAGAATGTACACTTGAGAAAAGAGATAAGCTCACTACTTTGGTCTAATGGTTACAGTAGATATTGAAGATGTATGCTAGATACTGAAGATCACTGCTCATTGAGTGAATCATCCATTGACTTATGAGACAGAAACTAAGATAAAACATGCACCTTGGTAAACAGAACCTGGCTGGGATTCCTCAAGCATCTGTTTCTAGGTATTCATGCTAGATGTTAAGCATGAACATGTGTACTGTTCCAATTCTACATTCCTGTGGACACTTTACATATCTTAAATTTTATTGTTTGTGTTAGATTTCTTTGGCAAAATGGTGTTTCTAATATGTGCAAAGAGAGAAAATGTTTTTCTACAAATCCCTCAGAATGTGTTTGGGCCATGAGAAGAGTTTCTCTGAATAAACTTGAGGGTTTAATTGTGTATAGATTAAATAACATTTTCTTTCAAAGATAATTAGATCTAAAATTTGAAGAAGATACGAGACTTTGGTCTTTATCTGTCAAATAATTCACTTGAATTTTGAGTCAGCTTTCTATTTGTATCAATGTTCTACTTTTGATACTTACATTGCTTATTTTCATATCAGTATTTTACTTACTCTTTAGACTATCTTCAATTTAAACCTGTTATTATATTGTCTTTGATATTTGAGATATATTTATGACATCTTAATAAATCAAAAAGAAATACTCATTTGTTACTACTTTTTAAAGCAGGAGTTCCAAGTATCAATTGCCTTATGCTAAAAAAACACTGTGTAAAAAGAAAATGAGGTATCAGTCCTTTGAGTTCAACTCAAAAATAAATGTTTTAAAAGTCAATATTGCATTCCAATATAGTGCATAGATTGATGACACGGAGAGAGGGAGCGAATGTGCAGTAGAGTTGGGAAAATATTTAAAATCTGATTTGCGGCTATTCTGCTAAGTGATATTGATGACCGTGTCCATGCTCCAATTACTCAAGAACCATTGAGTACAATGAACTCAGTTGGGTTCAAGAACTCAAGATATATTATCTTCAAATGATTTCTTTTATTGGGGATAAGGCCTGGAACTATGCAGAGATAATAGCTAATTCATTCCAGTAAGTGCATGGCACAATACTCCATTAAAATAACCTGTGATCATTATGACTCAAGGCCTCACCATTAGATTCAAAGAGTCTTTGCTCATTGCCATCATTCTCCACAGCCACATTTGTTGTTATTAAATCTTCCCTTCTTGGCACACTCATTCCCTACAACTTCTTTATCAATATTTTCATACCTGTGAAACCTTTTCTCTGTCCTTAGAATTGGATCATTTTCTCTACCTGTTAGCCAGATTTTGGCTTTTTTTTCTTAATTCGTAATCTGTTTAGAATAGTTTAACTACATAATTCTCCTTAATTACCAACATTATGACTTAGAATCTAATCTTTAGTTCACATCTTTAAATTTTGAGACATTTTATTAAGCATGTTAAGTTTGATTAAGTGCCTTAAAGACCTTATAAAACCAACTTCTAAAGCTAAGTTACAACCTGGCCTTCATCTCATCTTTACATCCCAAATCATGGCATCATCTCATTATGGAAATTATTCTTCATTCTGTGCCCCTCAATCTAACTACAACATTTTTGCTAATAAATCTCAATATTGTATATTTCCAAATTTGAATCCACTACTTCAACTTAAACTACCATTTTACTCTTCATGGAAAATTGGTACTCTTTTTTAGCCCTGCTCCAATTATGTTTCCCCAACGTGCTCTCTCAGAATAATTCAGAGTAGGTTAATTCCATGAAAGCTTCAAATGCTCATGTGGTCTCTTGTTTTCTGGGCCAAAAGTAAACATTATGCCCACCTCAACCTTTATTTACCTGTTCTTCACCAACTTCTTAGGTATGATAGTATACTGTTGTAGGAAGAGAAAGGGCTTGCTTTTGGTCCCGGCCACCCTACTAGCTTACACCTGATATAATCACACAGAAATCATATTAATTAAATCACTGCCTGGCCCATTATGTCTAGCCTCTTATTGGCTAATTCTCATGTCTTGATTCAACCAATTTCTAATAATCTGTATTAGGCCACTAGGTCGTGGCTTACTGGGAATGATTCTAACCAGCGTCAGCGTCAGGCAGGAGCTACATGGCACCTGCCACACTGCCCTTTTTCCCAGCATTCAGTAATGTCTACTCTGCCTATCTAAGTTTTGCCCTATCAAAAGGCCAAGGCAGTTTCTTTATTAACCAATGAAAACAACACAAATACAGAAGGACCTCCTACACTAGTACACCAGCAATGTTCTCTTCTTTTCTATCAATGGTATGCATTAGTTCATTTTTCACATTGGTATAACAGAATTCTTGACAGAAATGAATTAAGAGAGAAAGGATTGATCCTGGTTCCTGGTTCCCAAAAGTATATTTAGTCTATCAGTCTATCATTGCTGATCAGGAAGTTGAGAAAAGGGAAGGGAATACACCTCCCATACTGAGAGCAAGTTTGCATTCTCAGTTAATACTCCCCGGGAAAATCCTCACAGATACATAAGAGGTGTGCCTCACAAACCTCCTAACTGATCCTGAATCTAAAGTTGGCAGTGAAGCATTCATATAGTTTTCTCCCTCCCTCCCTCCCTCCCTCCTTCCCTCCCTCCCTCCCTCCCTCTTTCTCTCTTCATATCTTTTCTCTTTCTTTTTATCTTTCTTTCTTCCTTCCTTTCTTTCTTTTTTCCCCTCCCTCCCAACTCTTTCTTTTTCCAGTTTCTTAGTGTTTCTTCTAATGACAGGGTATTCGATGTGCTACTATGTCTTAGAGTTTCTAAACCTGTGACAAAATACTATGACCATAGAGTGGGAATGGTTTATTTCATTTATAACTCCCAAGTCACAAGTCATCACTGGGGAAAGTCAGGACCAGGACTCAAGGCAGGAAACTCCAGATAGTAGCTGAAGCAAAGGGTATAAAAAGAGTACTGCTTTCTGGCTTACTCCACATGATTTAATTAGCCTGGTTTCCAATACAACTGCCCAGGACCATCTGCCCAGGGTTGCCCCAGCCTCAGTGGCTTAGGCTCTCCCACATCAATCATTAATCAAGAAACAGTTTGTCTACAGTCCAATATCATGGAAGCAGTTTCTTAATTGAGAGTCCCTCTTTCTAAATGACTATAGCTCATGTCAAGTTGACATCAAACTAACCAATGCATATGTTTCCCAACCCACTCAGGGCTTTCTCTCTACCTAATTAATTCTTATTTATTGGAGCTGCATAAGTGCCCTGGCAGTTAATAGCTCTTGCTACACTTTCAGAGGACCAGTTTTAATTCCTGGAACCCACATGTTGGCTCACAGCTGTCTGTAACTCCAGTTCCAGGGAATCCAACACCTACTTCTGTCCTCCAAGTGTGCCAGGAATGCATGGGGAGCACAGACAGACATGCAGGCAAAAAACCCTTACACATAAAAATAAAATAAAATTTAATTTGAAAATAACTTACTTACACCCCAGATTACAGCTCAATGGCTACTTCCCAAGTTAAGTATTCCCCTCTTTTCTAATTAAATGAAATCTCTTAGAAGATTTCTTTCTAGCCTTTAACTCAAGTGAATTTTCTTTTGGTTCATGACATTATTATTTTTATATCATTTATGGCTTATTAATGATATAATAATATCCGTTTTCCTCATGGTTTATAAGTTTAATAATTCAGGTATCTTGTCTAGTTTTATATCTATAGTGTGTTTACTATAAGTTATATACTTCATTAATACTAAAGAATGAAGAAATAGAATGGATTGCAGAATAGTATTTACATTTGAACTTCTTACCAAAGTTCACATTTGAGACACACTTATCTTTGAATTCTTAAAAACACTAAACCAACCAAGTGTACTCTTTGTAGCCTGGAGACAGTGTCCTTAACCTCCAAACTTGAAGATGCTCTGGAACTTCATTCAGTAGACTGAAGGGATGAAAGCGTGCTGCACAGAATAATCCTCTTGTACAGTGTAAAGATTTGTCACTTGAATTGCCTTAATAAAATGTTGATTGGCCAGGAGCCAGGCAGGAATAATAGGCAGGATGACCAAACAAAGGATGATGGGAAGGAGAAGGGTGGAGTGCGGAGCTGCCAACCAGACACAGAGGGAGAGATAGATGAACGTGCCATGCTCATAAAGTTACCACCATGTGGCAAAGCATAAATAGAAATTTGGGATAATTTAAATATAAGAGCTAGTTAATAACAAACCTGAACTATTGGCCAAGAATATATAATAAATATAAGCCTCTGTGTGGTAATTTGGGAAATGGTTGCTGGGTAGTTGGGAACAGGCAGTCTCAACAAGATATGTGTACTTATGGAATGCAGCATAAGGAGACACGGGAATTCAAGAGGGACATTGTTCAGGTCTTTTGGCTTTCTACCTCTGTATGTGATAAACTAAAGCATTTATTGAAATTTATTGAAATGCTCTCTTGGTGACCATACATTCGCAGTAGGAAACATGCAGGTTGGTGTTCAGGTTAGAAGTGAGAAAGAACAAAGAAAAGGGAAGGAAAGTGAATTTCATTTAGAAAAAAAATTTCAAGATTTCTAAAAGCTGGCACATTAAAAGTATTCTCAAAGAGATTTGGGAAACAGTTCTTTAAAATCTTTGTAACTCATGTGTAAACTCCCCGTGAGCACAAATGGGAACTGTGGTCCTAGATTTCAAATGCTCGTCTTTCTTATAAAACCTCCAAATTATTGGTAGCCAGATGTGTACTCCCAGATTAGTTCTTGCATTCAGAAACAATACATGCTTCCAACTGTCGATGTATATCTGTTTTGCCTCACAATATAAGGTTATATATGTGCTTTAGTTTTGGGTTTCAGGTGAAAAAAGAACTCTTGTATTATTTCAGTTTTCAGACATGGTGTTTCATATCAATATCATTCATAGTAGCCCAAACTAGAAATAATCCATAAACTGATGAGTATACAATCAAAACATCTTGTATTCATAAAATGTGTACCAATTAGTATATGAAAATGAGGTCTGAGGAGACAAGACAGTAGTAGCTACATAAGGAAGAGGACCTGAGTTCAGATACCCACACCCACATAAAAGCTAGAAGTGATAACACATGCCCATAATGCCAATGCTGGGAAGGTGAATTCCCGAAGACCTCCAGGGCTTGCCTGGAAGTCAATCTAGCTGAATCAGAAAGCATAAGAATTAGTAGCTGAACCTCAAAAAATAATTTGGAGACTTGAGGACCATGATATTAGGTATTAACCTCTGACTTCCACCTACACAAACACACACACACACACACACACAAAGTTCAATACATATAAATCTGAACACATACACACACATAAAGAAATATATATATATATATATCTTTCATATATATTAATGTATACATATATATGAAAGTTAAACTATCATGTAACTAAAATAAAAACAATGGAAAAGAGTAAGAGTTGTATGATTTTGAATTTATGTAGGATCTAGAAAATGTAAATCTATAGAAATAGAAAGTATATTTTTTTGGTACCAAAGTAAGAATAGGGATTAACTAAAAACAAGAAAAATGGAATTTTAGAGGTTGATACAAACATTCTAACAGGATTGTGAGGATGGATTCAAAGTTTCATGAACAATGAATATTATTAAATTATATGCTTAAATAGGTAAATATTAGGTATATGTATGTGTCTCATTGAAAATGATGAATTAGATTTAAAATTAAAAATTTGCTTCACTGAAAGGCATGAGACTAAGCTTTCTATTGCTGACTACACCATGAACGTCAGATACATGGCACAGAGTCCCCTGAGCTGAAACTGATCTGAACGTCTCTTTTTTGAGGACTGGACTTTATAGTAAGTACCAGAAGGAGCCACACAAACTTTCAAAGGAGGGAGGCAACAAACAGATAGTACCACTAAGCTACATGCTTGTAAACTACAACAATAACCAGCATGGCTCAATAACCCTAAGGGTGCAGTAGTGGGGCACACAACTTGATGGTACCAACAGCTCTCTAATTGGACTTAAGACCTGCTCAACAAGAGGAAAATCATTCCTGGTACTGGAAATGTAACCAACTGCTCAGGGCCGATGATGTCACAGATCATGGAGGAAAACCCACTGCTGTAATTTTAATAAACTAATAATTTCTAACTCACTCTCAGTATTTGTCCTTGTGTCAACAGATAAGTGTAGTCCTCTCCTGGAGTCAAGTACACTTCTCTTTGCAACAGAGACCATTGCAGAAAACCACAATCAATCAAAATGTAGAGTTGTGGAGTTCAGTCCCCAGGAATATAAAACCCCTTGAAGGCTCAGGGATCATTGTGGAAGAGAGGGTAAAAAGATTTAAAGAGCCAAAGGATCAGATAGTTCCTAGTGAGACTGGGTCTCCTAGTAATGCCAGAGGCTATACTCATTAAGTCTCACCAACACAACTGCCTAGGCAAGAACTGAATAAGGACAACAGCAAAAGTCATATGAAAGTGGACCATGGAAAGCCCATGAGGACTAAAAACACTACAGGCAACTAAGAAATTCTGTGCTTAGGCAAAATATTTTTCCCGAGGGGAAAGCACACCAATTGGCTATCTCTCACCAAATGATCCACTCTGAAGACACACTTGCAAAAAATATTATAAAGACTGAGCAAATAATACTTCTATTTGGTGAAAATACATGTATATACAAATATGCATATGACAGCAATTAACAAAGAGGCCATAAAATTAAAACAGAGCAAAGAGAGGTATATGGGATGGTTGGGAGGGAAGAAAGGGAAGGGGAAAATGATGTAATTAGATCATAACCTCAAACTCTAAAAGAAATTTTTGTAAAGTAAAAAAAGGGCCCTGTACCTTGACTGGGCAAAGTATTAGAGCCAGCCCTTGTGGTGTGAGTCCAGGTGAGATGGACCCAATGTTGGGAGAGCAGAACTGGCCCTACCCCTGGTTACCTGGTACATTGAATGAACTCGCATAGATAGGGCTGGATAGCTGCCCAGGTGTTGATGAGGGAAAGTTGGCAGGCTGACCAACCCAGCTACCACGTAGGCCCAGAACCAGGCCTATGAAGTAGCCCACCCCAACAACCACCTCCTTTCTGAACTGCTGGAGCATCTGAAAGGGCCAAACCTACACATCCAAAGCTACAGGGTCTTCATGACACAAGGCAGTGAGAGTCGAGTACAGAGGGTAGACCAGAAGTGAGAGGGCTCAAACCAGACCGATGACTCATTGCAGTGAACACTTACAAATGAAAATATATGGACTAGAGGGTGCACTGTGTAACTCAGTGGGCCACACTACACTACAGCTTCCATCCTGGTTTTCTTTCTTTCTTTCTTTCTTTCTTTCTTTCTTTCTTTCTTTCTTTCTTTCTTTCTTTCTTTTTTCTTTCTTTCCTTCCTTCCTTCCTTCCTTCCTTTCTGTTTTTCTTTTTTTTGGTTTTACTTTGGAAGGGTTTGGAAGGGTTACAAGTACAGAGGACGGAAGTGAGGGGACAGAGAGATGAGTGGGATTGGATACATGATGTGAAATCTACAATCAATAAAAGTTAAGAAAAATGTACTATTCTTTTTAGAACAAACAGACAATAAGCAAAGCATTTTGGAAATCAATAATAGCAGCATTTGATTATGGCAGTGCAGTAGCTGAGTCTAGGGCATTGAACTTTTTAAATTTGCAGCCAAAATCAGATTTGGGGATTTCTGATGAGTCTTTTTTGTTGTTTTTGTTAAACTTGGTTATTAGAGGAAAATGTCTGTCTCTACTGCAATGGTAGCCAACCAGACATTATCACCACTTGATTATTCCTTGTTCTAGGATAGCCTGTTCCATTTATCACAGGAAATCCAAGGTTGAAACTGGATCTCAGCTATGCATGTCTGTGGCTTTATGTGTTTGTGCGTAATAAATAGCCTTTGGTGCTTAGTGTCTACTTTCTAAGTTATAATTTGGCATCATTTAGATGTGCCTTAGCATACCCAGTAGTATTATGGTGTCTGCAGCTTTAAATAAGAAATCACTCAGGAGGATAAGGGCCAAAGTTCCCTACTGGAAGCTGTTGGGAGTGGGTAGGAAGGGGAAGCTTTTGTTCAGTTCATGGAAAATGGACGTGTGTCTCATGGTGTCCACAGTTTAAATAAACATAAACTCTGAACCAGAGATCATACCCATCATTTCCTCACGGCTAGCAGTACGAAACCAAAATATAATTTTATTTTGCTAACCCCAAAGTAGGATGTGGGTGCCAGCCTTGAAAGCCACACGATAAGGTTTCCAGCAGACACCACCAGGACTGGCTTTGTCTTGACCAGGGAAGTCAAGCGGCATCACTGCCGGCAGGCCATCACTGTGTTTAACAAATAGAGGCAACCATAACAACAGTGTGGAGAGAGTAAAGGGTCCTTGGCTGGCTGAGCATGGAGTATGAAATGGCTGCATATTATAACTCTGCTGAGAGAAATGACATCTTTAAAGAGGTGAAAGAGAGATCGGACCCAGGGCAGAAACATGATTGGAAGTAAGTATCCCTTCGTCTTCCTAGGAGTTGTGAAGTCTACTGATCTGAAACCTGTTTAGAAAAACCACTGGGTCTTCCCTAGTAAATCTTTTTTTTTTTTTATTTTTCCCCAAACAGTAATCATTAATAAACAAGGCAGTAATATTTTTTGTCATATGGTCAGTGTCTCTTCCTTTGATAAGGAGAATTTTGAGTGGGGTGGGTTGGGGGCAAAGAGCTTTCCTGTCACCTACAATTGTTAAGCCCCAAGTTTGGATTTGCTGCTTCACAGGCTTCCACGGTGGAAAGTTCTCTTTATTTATTTACTGTGGGGTTGTTATTTTTTCTCCAGTCTCTGGAGCCAGGGAGGAACGAGTAGATGATAGAGCTGG
The DNA here is from genome assembly GCF_903992535.2 of Arvicola amphibius. Taxonomy (NCBI): domain Eukaryota; kingdom Metazoa; phylum Chordata; class Mammalia; order Rodentia; family Cricetidae; genus Arvicola; species Arvicola amphibius. Next base: position 38,428,387 of record NC_052051.1, on the reverse strand, counting down.
GTGCCCTAAGTTAATGACTAGCTTTGTATTCACAAGCTCGTCTGCTTTTGTCCTCACCTGATGCCTTGGTGCTGCAGAGTGGGAATTAACTTTATTGAGGAGGACCCTTCGGTTCCTTAAGAGAAAAAAAAAAAAAAACAAAAAAAAAAACAAAACCTGCTCCCTTGGCTTGGAATGCTTTGACAGAAGGCACAGCAGCCGGCCACATTTGAATACTGTGTCCTCTGGATTTGAGGGCAGAGAGGGAGTGGCAGATCCAGGCAGAGGGAGGGTAGCTGCAGTTATAGAGCAGTCTATCAACAGCTCTCCTGCTCCAGGCATCCCCTTTCCTGCCACTCCCCCACAGAATCTGTGCATGACCCCCAGCGTTCTTCCCAACAATCAACTCCCCATAAGAAAGTAATCATCTTACGGTGAATTGGGGAAGAAGAAAAGTCAGTCTAGGAAAATGTTAGGATAATAGAAAACTCTCGAGTGTTGTAACCATCTGGTGTGTTGTGCTAACAAAGGGGGTGATAATTGAGTGCCCAGTAACTTCTTTTGCCTCTAAATAATGGTCACTCACCCTGATTTGTGTTCTTCACAAGAGTAATTCGCCGTCATTTCACACCACATCTGCACCACATTTCCTCCCTCAATGCAGCCTTACATATAAGTTACCACACTTAATTAAGTCCACATCATTCTCTTCTAAAGAACAGAAAAGTTTGTGTGGAGGCCCGAGTGGCAAAGAATCACAAATGAGACTTTAGTGAGACTTGGCTTTGTGGGAGAAATGGAGATTGATGGGAACTCATGCCACCAGGGGTTGGCTCCTGGTTGGGGCAGGGTGGGGATATGCCCAACAGCTTTAGGTTGGGCAACAGCTGTGGATAAGCTTAGGCAGGCAGCCTTGTGGCCAGGCTTGCTCTGGGAGGGGATGGGGACCCCATTGTCCCGTAATCTCGCTTTTGAAATTGTGCTACAATTGATTCGATCTGATTTCTAAGGTGCTGTCACCAGAGCACCATTAAAAGTCTTTTAAGAAACCGGAGAATAGACTAGATCACCAAAGGCGGCTTTGTCGGCCTCTCCCAGCCTTTCTTTAACATCTTTCCCCATGCCCCTCGCACAGAAGGGATGAAGCTTGCAAGTGTAGAATAATTAATGTGGATGATTTTATTTTTTTTCCTTGAGTCAACACCCCAAAGTTGTTGCAAGAATGAAAGCACTATTTCCAAGATGGGAGTTTTCAAATTCTGTTTCTCCGTGGCCTGAGAATAATGATTTCACTTTCTTATTGGTAGACATAAAGCCTATGCCCTTACTAAAACATTCACTAGCTGCTGCTGCTGCTGCTGCTGCTGCTGCTGCTGCTGCTGCTGCTGCTGCTGCTGCTGCTGCTGCTGCTGCTGCTGCTTCTGTTGCTGTTGTTGCTGCTGCTGCTGCTGCTGTTGTTGCTCTATGTATGTGTGTGTTTGCGCGCACACGTGCGTGCGGGTAAGCATGTTTCTTCCTACAAATGGTGAGCAGGGATTTAAACGGTGTCTCCTCTAGAGGCTGTGTGAGCTAGGAAGCCTGAGCCTAATGAGGACATTAATCAAGGGAATAAGCACCAATGGATGAAAGCAGAGATTCTTCTAGTCTCCCAGTTATCTAAGTTATAAGTAAATTAGCCACTCTTTATCCTCTCTTTAAATGATAAGGAAGGAGCCACTTTGGGGACATTTAAGATATTTCTCACAATAAGTGTCAAAATACCCTGAAAGGTCCCGGGGGTCCACCTCCCACACACAGTATGCCCTTCATTTGTTTATCTAAATGCTGACAAATTGCAGTATTTTAACAGCCTATCTGTAGGCTTGGCTTCATTTGCATGGCGTGCCCCCTATCTTTGAGTGGATAATGAGGCCCAACATAAAGCCCCCATTGAATGCTCTACAGAGCCCGGCAGTGATGAATACTGAGCAGGAGAATTAGGTGCTGTGGAGAAGAATATGCTATTGTGTGTAACCCCTATCCTTTCATCCTCCCTGCTGCTCACTTTCAGGTCTTTCAAGGAAACTGCCTCCATCCCTTTTCCCCTCTAGTGTCTTTTACTTCCCTTTCACTCTGAATGGGCACCATCTTCCAAACCGTGGGCTCAGCCCTGCGCTGTTTTAGTCACTCCAATTATGATCCCTGCTTATCCTATGAAATGCTAGAGGTTTCCTTTCACTGCGTGAGCCACTGAGAAAAGCCATAAGCCATTGTCCCGGGAGCATTTGGCCATCCACCCACTGGATTCTCAGATACTCTCTTTTGCATTGCAGAATCCAGCCACCTTCTGTCTGCCACAGCCAGCTGCTGTCACCAACACAGCCTTCACAGAGTATACCCTCTGGGCAGGAATGGTGTTTCGGAAAGTTGAAGAGACAGGCTTATATTTTTTCAACCAAACTGAGTGAATATTTAGCATAGTTGCTATGCTCTACAGAGAGTCTCTCTGGGGAAGAATGAATGCTTTCCCATCCTAGAAGGCATTCCTTATTACGATAAGTAGGCGAAGCAGTTTTTGTGATAAAATAAAGGACTTGTTTGGTAAGATTTGGAAGATGCATAGAGATGGCAGACTGATTTATCTTCAAGTGAGGAAAGTTGTCCAACTTACAAGGCAAAGCTGTGAAGGAAACTTGTCTGAAGCTGATGGCTTGGAAAAGGCAGCAGCTAGCCCCGCCCCCTCCAGTAAAACATTTAGGCTGGTTCATCATTCTTATTTCCAGGATCCTCAACTAGTTTTATCTTAAAATGAAACATCATTCAAAAAGGTCACTGGCAATTCCCAGACCCCTGCTTCAGTTTGTTGGTTCCAGATATATAGTCCCCCTAATTTTCTAATTTCAACCAGCAATTCTTTTGGAAGATTTCCACGTTAGCTGCCCATGTAAGTACAGCCTAAAATTCTAGTTTCTTGAATTCTGCTACACTCTGTCCAGTGAGGCAGAGAAGATCTTGGTCCTTCTAGATCTGAATGAGATAGTAGGAAAAGCTATTGACCTGAAGGGAATGGCTGAGACTCCATCCAACTTTTTGATTTTAGTCCCGTGAAATCATATATACTATTCTGTGATTGCTTTTTGTTTATTTATTTGTTTTTTTTTTGACACAGGGTGTATTTGTGTAGCGTTGCTGTCCTGGAACTCACTCTGTAGTCCTGGCTGGCCTTGAATTCAGAGATACTAGTCACCTTTGCCTCTGGAGTGCTAGGATTAAAAATGTGTGCCACCACAATCCAGTCTTTCCTGAACCTGTAATATTGCAGCATCTCTATTTATTTTATTATGAAACTTCATTGTGAAGGTGATTTTTTTCAATTAGTATGTAACATTATAGAAAATATGGAAGTTAAGAAAATGTATTTTAGTCCTAATCATTTCCAGCTTGCCATTTGATCTTCCTTAATGCATTATTTATTGTGTATATTCCATCAGTTTTCCAATTACATCAATAATAATTTTCAGGGCTTTGTATTTCTTTCTATTGACTCATTTCTTTTTAGAAATAAATGTTTTACAGCATATATAATGATCTGAGGAGTACTGTTTACATAGATGGTGTTTCATGCCCACCAAGTTCTATGAAAGAAGGTGAGCAATAATAGTCTCACAGATAATGGCAGGTTTGTATGTTCTTTTATGCATTCTGTGTATACAAATTCATTAAAAACGTGCAAAATTGGCACAAAAATAATCAAGACTATATGCTTTCTAGTTCTAGTTATTTATCTGGTGAATGTAGGAAAGTTGCTTCAGCTTCAAAAGAGAGATAACAGTGTTTTGTCCTCTGAAATTCTTATAAGGACTTAAGGTCACATGTCTTAGACATTATTCACAATGCATGGTAAATAATGAAGGATTTTGTAATAGTAAAGGCTTAAGAAAGAGACTTGCAAATGCTTCTGGACTTCTTCTCTGTAATTGATTCCCTTACGCCTAGAAGAGTGTTAGTAGAGTCTAAGTCTTTCTCATGACTTGGGAGAAAACTGGATAATCTTTTTTCATTATGAAGATGTATTTGCCACTCTTGTGTGCAAAGCCTGGGGATATTCCCCAGCTCAGCTTTAAGGGCCATTGAGAAATAGTCGGAAAACCATCTGCACTACTGGGATGGAAGAGTGATTGATAAAATTTTTGTACATGCTCTTTGTAAGTTAATGACTCGTATCTGCCTGTGTCAGGGTGCATTGACCCTATAGCACTGAGCTGACATTTGTAGTGGCATTTCCGTGATAATTTTTGCTTTAGAAAGAAAGGGAGATTTGAAAGCATGATATAAAAAAAAACACAGAATGGGGATGTAACATGTGAACAATAAATAGCAATCCTCATAGTCTATCATAACAGTATCCTCACAGTGGAATTACAAAGAATGCATAGATTTATTGGTTCCACTTTAAAAAGACAACTTTTTTGTTTTAAAAGTCTAGATCATTAGACAATATGTCATGGCACGATGCCTTGTGATGTTTTAAGAACTGTATTAAGCTGAACTAGGCTTAGTTTCTTCTGTGGCAAATGTGTGTGATCATGACTGAATTTTAGCTGGTTACTAAAATAGCCTGTTTTCAAATTATCTTCCCATAAAGTGAAGTGCAGACTGATACAATGCTTATAATAATGTGAATGGGGAGCTGACAATAAGAAAAGCTGGGACACAGTTCCTCTTGGACTTTGATCACTTGTCTGGAACCCAGCAATGACTGCCAGCCTCGAGTGGACACAGATGATTTTCCTGCTAAATCAAAGTGTTACTAATTGTTAAACTGTCTATTTTACCCAGTTCCTCAGAAACAAAATCCTTAATTCATCCAGCTAAGAAACTACCTAGATAAATGTGATATTTTCTGCCTTTCTTATTCTTAAGGACCAGGTAATGAATGTCTATCTAGCAGATGTAATTAGAAGAAGTGTGATCCCATTTATGGAAGTATTCTTTGTCTTCTTGCATGTGAGCTGGAATGAGACAGGATCATTAAAGGTTTCCATAATCCTCCTAGCCATCCTTGATTGAGTTGTGTCTTAAACAGCATCTGCATGTAACAGAATAATACAACAGAGAAAACTCAGGTCCTGACATCAGATAGCAACATACTAGGCTTCTGAGACTTATTTATGCCCATAGCCTTCAACTAAAAAAGGGAAATAGACATTTGCAGTTTGAAAGCAACTGTTATTAAAGCTAGGTGCTTCTTTATACAATGCACCTAAGATTACATTATACATCTACACTCAAAAATTCCTTTTTGAAATCAAAAATAGTTATTAGGTTTCTGGGAATCTTCCTGCAGTAAACTAAACAATAAAAATTTATAATAGAATAGTTCCTATGCTTCCCCTCACTGGTAGGCTTGCAGATACATCTTCAGTATGCTTCTGGAGGAGGAGCAGCTATGTGAACCAACTCAAGAATTTCTAATAGATTACAGATACATCATCAGTCTTACACAGAGAAGAGATGGCTGTGGGAGGTAGAGCTTACACACAGCAAATGGTGACAAAGTAACATAAAGGTAACGGAAGTCCTTTGTATATTAAAAAGGCTTCCATATAGAGGGCTGTGTATGGGCTTTGATAATCAAAACTTACCTTGGGAAAATACCTTACTGTCATTGAGCTTTCTCATCTGAAATAAAATTCCTCACCTGGAAGTAATAATAGAGTTCTGTCCAAGACTGAATGAGTCAATGCATGAAAACAATTAAAACAGTGTCTAATACACAGTATACTCATGATAGCAAGCAAGCCCAGGCTATCATTTTTGTTATTAATATGTCTAGAGAACTTCAAAATCTAGTGGGAGTAAAAATCTTCCAAAGATATTAGTGATAGCATGAAATAACAATTTATATCATACCTATGTGGATAACACCGTAGACAGCACAGGAAGGAATCTAAGTTTGGATGAGGCATTAGGGAACTCCTCCCCAAAGAACTTAGACTTACTCTGAGCTTATATTCAGGGAGAGCTCTCCACACATGAAGAACAGCATTTCAGGCTGGGGTTCAACCTGTGCAAAGCAAGCAAGCAAGCTAGTATTTGGTGTGAGTGGAAGCAACAGATATCACTTCTAGTCATATAGGAAGAAATTGTGTGAGGTATGTTTCCATGCCTATGCCTCACTTTGGTATGCTGCTACACAAATATGGTAAGACTCATATTTGTTGACTATGTAGCATGAGTAATGAATGGAACTTTGTAGTATCAATTAAGTGCATGTACAGGGTGAATTTGTAGTCATAACAGAATTGTTATTACAAATGGGTAACAGATCACAAGATACCATGGTTCTGAGACTCACATAAATCTGCAAATTTCAAATAAAAAAGGAAACAAGGGATTTGAAGTTTTAAAGACATTTTTAAATCTTTTTAAAATATTTTTTTTTTTTTGGTTTTTCGAGACAGAGTTTCTCTGTGGCTTTGGAGCCTGTCCTGGAGCTAGCTCTTGTAGACCAGACTGGTCTCGAACTCACAGAGATCCGTCTGCCTCTGCCTCCCGAGTGCTGGGATTAAAGGCGTGCGCCACCACCGCCCGGCCTTAAAATATTTTTTTAAAAAAATTTAAAGTTTTAATGTTGTAATTAGAGCTATTTGTTTATGATACAATGGGACTACATTGAATATCCTACATTGAATATCCATTCTCAATATTTTTAAATTAGAATGGTTATTAGGTTTCTGGTAATTTTTCTGCAGCATAACAAATTTTATTATAGCACAGGGATGTATATGTTGCCCCTCTTTGTTACTCTTGAAGACAACCTCAATATGACTCTCTGGGAGATGGAGATGTGTGGCCCATCAGAAACCAAAAATCTGTAGTTCTGGCTTAGTTGACTGGTAGTAGGCATTAACCAAACTTGCTTCAAAGGTTAAGAACATGGTTAAATTGTTTTTGCTATTGTTGTTATGCTTTGTTTTGTTTTTCTGGGAGAAAATATTTGAGAGATTATTGGGTAAGGAAGTTTACTCTGGACCAGATAGCATAGTTTCTAAGTTAGGATGTCTCAGGGATGAAACTGGAGAAGTGAATCTTAACTATGCTATTGCTTTGCTTTCCACTCATCTCGACAAAGGATCAAAGTTTTGAAACTGATGATTTCATAAAGAATGACACATACACACATAGGAAGTCTGAAAAAGAACAGGACTGTAACCCTCTACCAAAAATATTGGGACTTAAAACATTTTAATTCAGTATTATCATTGAAATATTTCAGGGAAAATATTTTTGATGTGTCATTTTTCACCTGATCCAATAACCTTTAAGATAAAAAGCCAGATGACTGTTGGGAAAGTGATTAGATAAGCATTTTGGATCACATATAAAAGAGCAATCACTATGATTTCTTATATATGGGACTGACTGGGAATAAACTCATAGGAAAATCCCTCTGTAAACTTTTATGAATATTGAGGTTTGAAACAACTTTCAACCTGTTATAGAGTTATGGTCAGAAAATAAACTGAGAAAGTCATGCAAGAACATATTCTCCAGTAGCCTGTAGATAGGATGAAAGCATGTAATAGGAAAAAAAGAATATGCTAGAAAGAGTTTAAAGAGTACTGGGTAACATTGGGTGAAGGGTTTCCCCCTAGAAAACAGAGTCAGATCTAATCGTATAATGATGTCAGTTTTCAGGCCCTCATGAGTCTGTGCTAAGAGAGACACATGGTTACTGTGTGCTACTTGCTTCTTGTTATTCCTCTAGTTGTCTGACATTATGCAATGGGAAGAAAACAGAACACATGTTAATACATTTGGAATCTAAAGGGAACTATATTTGGACATGGTAGAAGTATAACCACATGAATACTCTGAATGCTGAGCCGAATACAAAGATAGGACAATGTCTTAAGACATTTCTTACAGGAAGAATATGGGTACTTTTTGTAAACATGGGAGTCTGTTAGGTGGAATAGCTGTAGGAAATAAGGTACTCTAAATTTAGCACACATCAAGGGCTATTTATAGATAAATAACTAGTTACAAACACATGGCAGAGGAAGGAGGGAATAAAAGGTAACTGTAGAACTCTCAGGCCATTCTTAGCTTCAAGTCTGAAGGAATGAGAAGGAAAGACTGACTGTTAGGACCTGGAAGGGGAACAAGACTAAGTCATTTGGGTCAGTAAAGAGTCTGAGTGCCAAGATTATCTCAGAGGGAAAGAACCATGAACATAAATGTTAAGAGCTCATTGTCTATTTCTCTTAGGTCTCCAAGGTCTTTCCCTTGGTAATCTGCTGTGGAACAATGGTCTCCTGTAAAGATTTGTTGCTTGTATTGTTCTAATAAAATGCTGATGGCCAGTAACCAGGCAGGACGTATAAGTAGGGTGACCAGGCAGGAAGTATAGGTGGACCAATCAGAATAGGAGAATTGTGGGAAGAGGAAAGTCTGAGTCTGCTGTTGTTACCCAGATGAAGAAGAAGCAAGATGAGAATGCCTCACTGATAAAATGTACCAAGTCACATGGCTAACACAGACAAGAATTATGGATTAATGTAAGATGTAAGAGTTAATCAATAAGAAAGCTTGAGCTAATAGGCCAATCAGCGTTTTATTAAAGGAATACAACTGACAAATCTTTACAGGGTAAAGATCATTGTACCACAGCAGTAGTCCCACTGTAACATAGTGGGCACCAGATCTTTCTGAAGCAGTACATATATATCAGCATCAATGGGAAGAGAGCCACATATAAGAATGGCGAGGGCAAAGAAAAGATTTTTGGCATAAGGATATAGAGAAGAAAAGGGTAGTCACTGACCACAGCAAAGACTTGAGTAATGCAATCCTGCTCACACTGCCCTCTACATATTCATAATTTAGAGTTTTAGGTGGGGAATAAATGCATATTGCTAAAAAGTCCACTGTTGCTTGCTGCAGATTGGTCAGACACAGAGAGAGCAACAGCGGAGTGCAGTGGCCTGCAGGGTCAACTCTGGGTTCTCATTTCCTAGTGCCTTCCCAGTACCAAGCTGTTGACCCAAAGACAACCAATTGAAGTGAAGCACAGGCATGGTGAGCATGAAGTTGACAGTCTATAAGCACGTGAACATGATCAGACTACATACATGTCATACTACCTGCTCATCTTACCTCTTGATTGATTTATTGTATTGTTACTGCCAGTTCTTTACCCTTCACTGTATCTGTACCCTTATCTATGGCTTTGAAGCTCTTTTCACTAAAGAGTTAGAGTCTGTACCTCAGTGTAGGCTGCTCTTCACAATTTATTTGACCATCTAGGAAGTAGTACATGGGGTAATGTATCAATTCTTTGCAGAAGGAAAGTGGCAAAACAAATATTAAGCTTAGTTAGCCTACAGGAAGATGTGACATGCCTAAAGCTGAGTCCGGTCACTGCTATCTCTTCCACCACTCAGCACAGGTTTAGTTAGCTGAACTCTGGGCATAGGATGATACCAGGCCAGATCATGCATGTCTAACCTGCTGCATTGCTTCCAGCATGATAACGTACATAGATACTGTCATATCCCACTGAGGAGTCCATGGCTTTTGTTACATATCAAAACTGTAATAATGGATCACTAATACATTCTCTCACATTCCTTAACCCATTAAATTGCATTTTCATAAGGCTATGCTCTTTTAATGACAGCTTTGGTTACAAAATGGCTTCACGGTCTGCTTTCTTGAGTAACAACTTCTTTGGTGCCGTTTTCTTTATTCCTTATTAGAGATGTTAGAATCTTCTTCATACTCAGCTTCCTTCATCACTCTATCCGGCCTCTATAGTCAGTCAACACTGGGCTTAGATCATTCATGGCTATTACCTTGGGTAGAATAATTAAACAAACTAAGCCTCAAAGTTCTCCTCAAGAAAGTGGGAACAGACCGCACTGAAATGATATATGGATGAAGCCTTCAGGCTTACATCATATAAGCTTTCACAGGCAGATCAGTCACAAGAGATTAGCTTGGATGACCTGCTTGCTACTGTACTTGGGGCTGAGGAACAATGTGTCAATCACCAGCCTGAACAGAAGGCACACGGTGGGTGGGGCTCAGAAGCGTAATTCTGGCTATTGCTCCTCTCTTGTTTTCAGGGAAGAGCAGTTTTAATGGGGACCAGTAATGTTAGGAATAAAAACAAAGAGGCCAAAGGTCCTGAGCCTATTTGTGGTTACTGTTTACATATCCCCAAGAGAGCAGCATCATGGTCCATTTAATTATATCAGCAAGCTTTAGGACAGGTGATTGTACCTAGAGGAATGCCGAAGGCACCTGTGGCTACTGCTGAGAGCCAACTGCTACATTTTCAAGTTTTCATTTTGAAGGCAAGTTTATATGTAGTGTTATTAAACTCAAGCTTGTAAATTTATAGTGAGATAAAATACATAAAAATGAACAGAAAATATCCAACACTTCTCATTTCCTAATTATTAAATGACATGTTACTGTGATTCACACCCTTAAATCTAGCTTTATTGTTTAAAATTTTATTTATTTATTTAGTATGTATACAGTGTTGTCTACATGCATGCCTACATGACAGAAGAGGGCATCAGATCCAATTATAGAGGATTGTAAGCTGCCATGTGGTTGCTGGGAATTGAACTCAGAACCTTTGGAAGAGCAGTCAGCACAATTAACTTCTGAATTATCTCTCCAGCGCCCTCTTAAAATTATTTATGTCGTTCATACCTGGGTAGAGGGAATGCCACATAATGCATTGTTGACCACATTTTTCTAAGTCAGTGGTCACAGATGCCGCATTCCAATATTGAACATGGCCACTGAAGAAATATACACATCACAAACATCGGCAAATTTTATAACTCTGAGGTTTTGGGAGCCCAGTGATCAATGTGCGGAAGCGCCCTTTGGTGACTGCATAACTAAGAACCAGTGGTTGTTGATTTTCCCCACGCCTGCTTTTGTGGTGTTAAAATGTTGCCTGTCGCTATGCACACCGTTGCATGGAAAGGTTTTCTTCTCCAATGTTATACTAATGACTCAAGCAAACCTAAGAAGAAAATCATCAGATTTAACGACAGAATGTTGTCATTGTAGTTCTTAGCTACCTCATGATCTGGCAAGAGGTAGGGTGAGAACAGTATAGCCAGGATGAGGCAACCTTGGAAACCTGGTGCAAATATTTTCTGAGGAGCCTTTGACCTGATGTCTTGGCTGACTGTGGGGGTGAGGAAGGGAATATTGACTTGCAAGACCAGATTTCCAAAGTGGAGTTAGTTGCCTATTTATTACCTCTGTGACCTGGCTCATGTCATTTTCATTCGTTTTAGAATATGAGATGATCATTTGAACCACATGTATGGTCTTATGCAGCTTATAAATACCATGGCATTTAGTTCACAAAGGAAATAAAAAAAAAAAAAGAGGAAAAAGAACTGTGCAAGTCACTCGTTTCTTCTCCTTCATCATTGTTGGTGAAAAAAGACAGTTTCCATGGGGATGTGGCCTGAGTGATCGCCCATTGTTTTCTGATTCTGACGCAGGGGCTGCTGTAGCTCAGGCTGTCTTTGAACGCAAGATGTAGCCAAGGATAATCTTAAACTCCTGATATCCTGTTTCACCTCCCCAAATGTGGGAATTGCAGGAGTAAGCTGCCATATCTCACTGTATTCTGTTTTAATAAGATAGAATATAGGAGTGTTGGGATCCTTGTGCATATGAAGAATGTGTGACCCTCACCTTTGTCTCTTTGGCTCTTGCTATATGCCCAGCTGAAGAGAAAATACTGGAACCTAAAGTCTCCATGTCATGTGCAAACCGCACAAGCTATGCTTCTGCAGGTGGCCAGTGTGAAGCTTTTTTGTGTGTTCTCACAGACTGTGAGTCTCTGGAAATGCATCCCAGCAGGGGGTATAAGTGGCAGAGATGAGAGAGCAATGGGCCTCAGGTTTTGTTGGGTAAACAGTTTCTCTGTGACTAGTCAGCACTAGCTGTCCCAAGCAGGTCAGAGGCCTCCTCCACAGGGCCCCTCCTCCCTGCTCTGAAACCAACAACCACCCTCTCTCTCAGCTTCCACTTGGCTGAGCAGGGACTGGGCACCACTGCCTCTGAGCAGAACAGGGCCACTCCTCAGCCTGAGTCAGACCTGAGTGGATGGAATGAGAGCTTGCCAACCACAGAGCTCTCACTGACTACGTACTAGAGTTGACTCAAGGCCACAAAACAGGACAGTCATACTTCTGTGGCCAAGGCCTCCTCACCTCCTCAGTTCCCAACACACTGGGTCAATCCAACATCTCTGTGAGCACTTTATCCTGTGGGAACTTCCAGGGCCTAGGAGGACCTAAAGAGACAGAGAGAGAAAACAAGGCAGTTTTGTGGTAAAAAGAGATGTATGTTTAGGAGGGAGTTGCCCATGAGGCCTCACAGGAAAATTACTTAATCGTTGGGAACAAGGCCTAAAGTCCTTGCCTTTCATCTTTTGTAATTTTTGTCTCTGCTTTATTGTAAGTACCCAAAACCTTGTTGCCCCCCCCACCACTTTTTACAGTGGCACTCACGAAAGGGACTCATTAGGATTTATGACTTGATATATCTGCCCATTGGGGCTTGGTTGCTTCAAAAGTTGGCCTTAGCCTGTCTATCAATGTGGCCATTGCGGCATTAGTTACTGCTGTTGCTTGGACCCCACTGGAAACAAAGCCTGATCCTTTGGAAAGTTACTTGACAAAATAATAAGCTTCAGTGGTCAAGATAACTGTGTGTCTCCATTCTCGATTCCTTTATTTCTTTAAGTTTCTTAGTGAAACACATACACACACACACACACACACACACACACACACACTTCTGTGTACTTAACAAGTAACTTTTTGTCACTATTATTGCATTTTTTGGACAAAATTTATCTAGTCTCCAAAGCATAATTGTTAAATTAATTAGCTTCCTATGTAATTCTTATATTAGGCTTCATAGTCCTTATTAATTCACAAAATCAAAATGAAGAGTTAATATTCAGCATTCAATCTTAGTAATATTAATATATATAATCTAAAAGTTAATATAGTCTACTTCTAGATATGTAGTCAATAGAAATACAAACATAAGTCCACAGAAAAACTTGCCCATCAATGTACACAGCAGTTACTTTTCATGCTAGAAACATCTACCAATTGGTGACTGAAGAACTAAACTGTAATACAATGATGAATGAAATGCTCCTTAACCTTGGAGAGTAATGCAGAAGTGATTCTAGTAAATGAAGTGGCAATACTACAATGTGGATCAATTGTAAAATCCCATGGCAAAGCCAGTCTCCATGGTTAGAGCTGGAGAGGTAGCTCAGTGGTTAAGAGCACTTATTGCTCTCCCAAAACCCATAAGACAGGACATAATCACAAGGTACCAAATGCTCTCTCCTGACCCCCTCACCCACCAGTACAATGAGGTGTACATACATGCATGCAGGCAAGACACTCATGTACATAAAATAAAAAGATTTTAAAAAAAATCAGAGAGAAAATCTTCTAAGTTACCATAGTCCAGAATAGTCAAATCCACAGAGACAGATGCAGATTAATGGCTGCTCAGGAGGTAGACAGAGAGGTTGGATGAGGAAAGATACAGAGATTCATTTTGAGCATAGTGATGCTTACGTCACTGCAAATATGTGAAAATTCACTGAAAGGGACACTTTGAAGGAATCCATTGAATGGCATACGATTTTGTACTCATTAGTTCATCACTGCTTAGAAATAAACTTCTCAGCAAAGACTCTCCTGAATTCTCTCCTGTATCCAGGAAATACACTGAATGATATACTTAGTATATTAACATTTCATTGGATATGTGTGTTGACAAAGTATAAGCCCTATGCAAGCATGACTATTTTCAACTATATCTGTGGCATGGGCTATAATACCTGTCACACAGGAAGTGCTCAATTAGTATCAGTTACATGAATGAATGTCTATAGATATTCATAGTCCAGTTTGAGGCACACATTCTGTTAATTGCTCATTAAATTTTCAATCATTCTACCTCACAATTTAGACATTCTAAGTCTGGATAAACAAAAAGGAAAAACAATTAGGGAAATTATCTGTGAGGAGTGAAGAGTCAATTCTTTACAAAATAAGTCAGCCTCTAAGAAGAAATACAGACCATGCTTTTAATCTAGACTATGTCTAAATGACTAGTTTAGAATATTTATTATCCAATATTATCTAGGTTTTATTGAATTTTCCTTACACTTTGTGGATACTACTGATATCTATCTATCTATCTATCTATCTATCTATCTATCTATCTATCTATCTATCTATCTATCTTTCGTCTGTCTATCTATCTATTTATATACCTACCTATCTATTTATCTACTATCTATCTATCTATCTATCTATCTATCTATCTATCATCTATCTATAACTTATCTATCTGTATTTTTGTCTGTCTTTTTATCAGCTAGTCAAATCTACATCAAATAATCACCTTTTGCTTTGTATGTTGGGAACCTGATGCTCAGGATACAACATTAGAGATTACAATTGTCATAGACTTTAAGAACAGTTAAAAATAGGCCTTGGGCCACAGATGCTGATAGCTATAAAGAGAATCCACCAAAGAAAAGGGCAAAGAATTAAAGGGTTGCATGGGTTAGGTAGAAAAGTAAGAAACTGTGCTCACCTACGGGAACATGGAGTTGTTAGAGGGAAGGGCAATTCTGTACATCTCCAAGTTGGAAGAAAATCAAGGAATGAGGAAGAAAGCGGGAGAAGGCACGGTTGAGTGGCCCCCACGAGTCAAGTCACTCTGGGGCTTTGCAGGACCAGGAATCACAGTTTACTCTTAAGCTAAGGGAAACCAAGGTCACAGTGACATGATCATCTTTAAATATGATGACATGATCTGACCTATATTTCAAAGAACTCTCTTAATGTCAGGCATACGAAATACTGAAAGCAACAGGATAAACAGACTGAGAATCCAGAAGACACCCTCAGTCTGGAAGGCAGCAGTGTGCCCCAAGGTGAAAGAGCCAAGTTCATACTCCTTTACTTTGGGGAGATCAGACCACACATGTTATAAAATGACTTTAATCCTGGGATATTCTTAGTATGGTAGTCAAGCTGGACTGCATCAAAGAAGCATGCACTTCTCCAGAGGAGAAATAGCATATGCTGTGATGAGTTGCGTGTTCTTCATGGCAGGATTAAAAAGAACATAAAAGAATATACTTTGATTCCTGGTATGATGTGAGGATGCTCCCTACTGGCTTCCTAACATTACATAACACAGGAAGTTTGAATTTGCCTTTAATACTGGGGTCTCCAAAGGCAGTCTGTAAAACAATAACTCTATGGTAAATACTTTTTTTCTCTGGGGGCGATGGTATGAAAATGCATATGTGGGATAGCAAAGTGTCTCAAGAGTATAAAACCCTTTCTAGGGTGTTATTCTTTGGGAGGGGTGGATATCAAAGCAACCACCATGGAAACAACTATGCTAAACTTCCTAAAGGATGATCTTGAAAATGGTCCAGGCTTGTCTCAGTATGAAGAATAAGAGGACCTGGCTATGCTCAAAACAGCTCCTAAGGGTCACGTGTCTGGGGCTGTTCCCATGTGTTTTAATTTCCAATCACTTCTGGTCTTGCTGCCTCTCAGTCAAAGAGGAAGTTGTATGGCTATGTTCTGAAGGAGGCCCTAGGCCCAGGGTTACTTGAGGAAGGACCTTCTGTGGACACCATTCACTTAAACAATCACACAAATGCTACCTCATGGCAAGCCTCTTGCCTGTCGATCAAACTCCATTTCTGAAATATGGGCAATGCAGGAAGAATAAAAAAACTCTCCAATATAAGCCTTGCATTTGTAGTCTCTACAGAACACACAAGGGAAGAGCAGCCAGAACTCAGGGTGTGTTCAACACAGGTAAGGACAGTCTCCTGACAAGTTCTTTGGGGGAACTCAAGCATAGAAAAGCAAGAGATTATTACTCAAAATCAGATGATATCATGTTCATAACCATCCAAAGTAGAGAATCATAAGGGGTCAGAGACATCTTTCTTGGATAATAGCAAGTAATCTTTCATTCTTTATCTGTCTCTGTTAAATAATGTACCCAGGAGACATGCAACACAAAAGACTTGACCAAAAATATTCTCTCTTCTTTATCATCCACTTGTGAAATGATTGGCTTAAAGTATTTTCCTTTTCACCTAAAATTTTGACTTGTTGCCAGCATTCATCTAAGAGAAAATTATGTATTTATGAGTCTTAATTTGACTACTAAATGAAGTGTGTGTGAGCACGCAACACACACTTGCATGGAAATGGTGACCTGGTTTTAACTTTAGTGTACAGCAGGGCTGTTGTAAGGCAGAAATGACTTCATCAGGAAATCAGGAAATCCTCAGTCAAACTTCCAAATATACAAATAGACGTCTTTTCTTCTGCTGTGAATCAAAATGATGCCATGTCCTGTAATTAAGGATGTTAGTGGCCAGGTTGAGCGAGAGCCAACCATGTTTTGCCTTTGTTTCTAGGACAGTCATTTACTACTATAGGATCTTAAGGTCGATAGGTACCTTATTTGGCAACGATTCAGTTCTGTTTCCTGACATATTTTAGGGTAATAGAATTTTCATTTATTCTTTACCTCAGTTGGAGATGTACTGATTATTTAAGCCTCGTGCATAAAAATTTGTGCATATTGGACAGCTTACTATGCAGTCAAAGATAAAAAAAATGCCTAAAAAGCAAAATGCAATAAAGAAAACCTTATCAGTGATTTGAATGGTTACTGATCAAGGGAATTAAAAAAACAAAACAAAACAAATCATCTGCTGTTAAACGCAAATATATGTGAGAGCTGGTAAATAGATAACATTGGCTTATTATTTTTTTCTTACAGGAAATCATATGGAGCTGTTAGGCTCTCTAAATATTAACTTTTCAGACTGACTGGGTAACTGGCTCCTGGGGTGCTATACAATGGTAGGGTGATATGGTCTGTTAGCTGGCCCACAGATGATGGGAGGGGAGCTGAAGCACATTTCAAGCAGGGCTACACACACCTCAGCGATTAACTTTGACTCCTCTTCTGAAGTATCCTGAGCCCTCGGACCAAGGTGTGTCTGAGTGGCATCTCTTCCTATGAGCATCAGAAGAAAGTTGTCTGCCCAACTCCTCCAGTGGCAGGAAAAAAGAAATCACCCAAATACTGAGACAATGCCTGAATTTGTGGAACTTTTGGTCCTATCTCCTGGTCTATCTCCACAAATTTCTCTGTTTTAGGCTCTGACTCATGCTCCACCCGCATCCCTCAGTCAACTGTGACTCACAGTAGAGGCCAGCTGAACCCAATGTTGAGCCACAGGGCCTGGACAGTGATGGTATCAGTCTGTCTGTCCTTTCTTCCTCCTTCCTTCCTTCCTTCCTTCCTTCCTTCCTTCCTTCCTTCCTTCCTTCCTTCCTTCCTTCCTTCCCCCCTCCCTCCCTCCCTCCCTCCCTCCCTCCCTCCCTCCCTCCCTCCCTCCCTCCCTCCCTTCCTTCCTTCCTTCCTTCTTTCCCTGTTTCATTCTTCCCTTCCTTTCTTCCTTGTATTTGTCAGAAAAGTTAGGTCAAGTGTCATGTCTTGAGCATCTTCCTCAAGAACCTCTCTTCCCTTGTGTCTTTAATTCTGGTGAGTTTTTCATTCTGAGTGGGGATTTCGGGTGGATGTTTTCTTTTAACTGGTACTGTGCTTCAAATTTCTACTTTGAGAGGGATTTATCTTTACTTGGTTGGAAATGACTGGTGTAGGAGGGTCTTCTTTCTATGTGTTGCTTTCATTGGTCAAATAAAGAAACTGCCTTGCCTTTTCGATAGGGCAGAATTTAGATAAGTGGGGGAGACTGAATAGAGTGCTGGGAGAAATAAAGCAGAGTCAGGCAGATGCCGTGGCTCTCCTCTCTAAGACAGACGCTGGTTAGACTCATGCTGGTAAGCCACAGTCAAGTGGCGATACACATTAATGGAGATGGGTTAAACAAATACGTAAGAATTAGCCAAGAGGAGGATAGAGATAATGGGCCAGGCAGTGTTTTAAATGAACACAATTTGTGTGTGGTTATTTCGGGCATAAGCTAGCTGGGCAGCCAGGAGCCGGGTGGTGGGAAGAGGCCCGCCACTCCTTTTACTTCAAATGACATTCCCAATGATGGCTTATTTATTTACTATTCCCTTTGCCCTTAACCTTTGAAATGTGATTTTACAGCTACCCCAGTTAGGCCGTGGATTCTTTCCACTTATGAAGTCTGAGTTTTCCTTCCTTTGGCCCACATGTGTTTCAGAAAAGGTTGTGTGTCTGTTAGAGCAGAGCCAGTGCCAAGGCCGGCCTAGCCCAGGCAGACTGCAGCTGACTTACCCTTAAACTACAAAGAAATGAGTCAGCAGACCTTGCCAAACTTTATCCAAAACAAGAGAACTAATCTCTTGATCTCTAGCTTCACAAGAAAAATAAACAAACAAAAACAGGGCATGGTTTATCCGTTAAAATATCTGGTAGCTTGTCATTGTAAATAGCAGACATATTTGCCTGGCCCTTTAACTCGTATGGGTTAATTGGCAAGTTAGATCCAGAGAAACTTGCTATAGTGTTTCAAAAAAATTTATTTCCTAATATTATCGTCTTGTGTTTGTTTTTAGAAAGGTGTATCCCAAAGACTCGAAAATGGGGATGTTTGTGGTTTTAATACATGTTACACAAATTCATTACTAGAAAATGTATTATGTTACACATGGATTCAAACCTAGAGGTGAGTCCAGATCCAGTGTGCTACTTTGCTAAGGATTTTTTTTACAACGTGCTACAGACACCATGGTTTAAAGCTGAAAAGTGCCTGTTCTCATGATTCTGGGAACCAGAAGTTCGAGTTCAAAGGTCAGCATGCTGGATTCCTGAGGCCTCCCTTCTGGTTATATATGGCTGTCTTCCTTTAGGTCCTCACAAGTGCTTTCTTCTCTGGGTCTTTGTACTCCTCTTTTTGTTCCGTTTTCTCTTTTGGTGTGTGGTATATATGTTTGCACATTTGTGTGCACACGTGTACATGTGCATGTGCTTGAGCATGCTCACGGAGACTGAATGTCAGCCTTGAGTGCCCTCCTTTTCTGCTCCACTTTATTACAGGGCCTTAAACTTGTTATTTTGGCTGGACTGACTGGTCAATGAACTGTTGACATTGGCCCGTCTCCACTCCACAATCCCACTCCTGCCCAATACTGGCGCTACACACATCGGCTGACGTATCTGCCTTTTTGCATGAGTTATGGATATCTGAACCAAGGAGCTCATGTTTGCACAGCGACCTTTTATCCACCAGCTAGCTCTTCTTTTCTTATTGGGACAGTTGTGCTACATGAGGGCCCGCCCTAATAGATCATCTTAATTATAATAATTCCTTGAAAATAAAATACTTCCTTTATGTCTGCAAATTGAGTCACATTTTGAAGTACCAGGGACTCATATTTTGTCAAATGAATTTTTGGCTAACATAATTCAAGCCACCAAAACCACTGATGTGATACCTACTATTGTATCTCCAAAGTATAGGCCTGATTATGATAACCCTGCTTAAAACCTTTCTGTGGTTCTGAAATGTATTTAAGAATGAAGTCTCACTGTTGGGTGGTAGGTAGTACATGCCTTTAATCCCAGAACTCAGGGAGGCAGAGGTAGGTGGACCTCTGTGAGGTCAAGGCCAGACATCTACAGAGTGAGTTCCAGGACAGCCAGAGCTACAAAGAGAAACTCTGTCTTGAAAAACCAAAATAAAATAAAACAACAAAGTCTCACTACTTCTTTCTGTAACATCTACTAATTTCATTGTTATTTTAACTCAATATTCAAAGCAACCCTTAATTGTTTCCTTCTGTCTTTATTTACAATTATTAATTTCTCCATGGTTTACAAATATTTGTGTCCATAAAACACACACACACACACACACACACACACACACACACACACACGTGCCAAGAGAGAAAGAGACTTCAACTCTTTATCATTCTTTCTGGTATCTATTTTTTACTTTAGAGTATTGCTTGTCAAAATGCTTTACAACTCTTTCTTTTTGTTGTTGTTGTTGCTGTTGGTTTCTTCTCTGTTATTTCTCTATAATAGCTCAGGCTATCCTTGAACTCACTCTGTAGACCAGGCTAACCTCAAACTTTTAGAGATCTGACTTCCTCTGCCTTTGGAGTGCTGGGATTAAAGGCATGAGCCACCACCACCTGACCTTTACAAATCTTATAACCTTTCCAATTTAGTACTCAACACAAAGGGAATCCCTTCTAATTATTTTGACATCACACTGTACCCAGCTGTGACATTTTTATTGCTTGTCTTATTGCACAGGTACTGTGTCCCTGTGAGCTGGAGTTAACATAGTTATTATGTATTTTCTCTGGTTGCTACTGCTACAGTGGCTCCTATCTGTGGTGGCAATTAAAATAAATGGTTACTTTTTATTATTTTAATACACCCTCTTATTACTGAATGTACAGCCCCCCTTGATGATAAAGCAAAATATGTGACTGAATTTTATCTGGTAGTCTTCAGGCAAAATCAGTGTATTGTAAATCTCCTATCTGTGGTCACAGAAATCAGATCCTATTCACTTTGAGAAGCATCAGTCACCCTGTTCCTATTCTGTTATACACCGTATGATTCATTTTCCTTCTAGACCCTGAATAGGTTCAGACAGTGACAGAAATAGCAGAAACTGCCAGAAGAGAAGGAGCAGGAAGCCAGGGTCGTTCTTTATCTCTGTCTTTATTTCCCTACAGCATCCTTGTAAGTAGCAATACCTCTTCAATTCCAGGTCCATTTGCCAAGATTCTACTATGAATCATCCTTCCTTGGTGGGATATTCCATGATTTAAGATACCGATAAAACAAAAACTGTCCACTGCCTTCACCAGCCCAGAGTGAAGCACACATATCCACTTATTTACCTGAATATGTTTTATTAAAATGGAAGATTAAACATTATCCACAGGAAATGCAGTTTTAGTAGATCTGGGTTGGTTCCTACAAATTCACTTATCATTCAAACATTCCAGGGGCTTCTAGCAGAAATGATGGGAAGATCTCTGAAGGACCCTTTCCTTTCTAATGGGAGGGAAGGATGACATGAATAATAGATTATAGAATTGGTCTTAGTTCATTAATGCTTCCTTTCATTAATGCATCAATATTCTTTTTGTTTGTTTTGGTTTTTCAAGTCAGGGTTTCTCTGTGTAACAACTATCGCTATCCTGGAACTTACTTTTTAGACCAGGCTGGCCTTGAATTCACAGATAACTGCCTGCCTCTGCCTCTGGAGCATTGGGATTAAAGACATATGCTACTGCTACCCAGTTCATTGATATTCTTTGTAGCATACTCCTGTTTGGAGACAAGTCTTCCTATGAAATTCATTCTGACAAATGGAACTTTATACTACTATATTAAAATATTAATCTATAATTTAAGTAGCATATATATAACATGAGAGCAAATATTATGCATATCATATGAACTATAATATGTTTGTGTGTTTACATGTGCATATATGTACACATGTACACGTACTCATAAAATGTAGGGGATGGGAGTGTAATTCAGGGTACAGCATTGTCTTGCATATGCAAGATCCCAGGTTTAGTGCCTGGTACCACCAGAGAAAAAAATTTAGACAAGGGAACTCTATAATCTTCCCTTCTCCCTCTACTTGACCTAATTTTTAAGGGTTCCAGCACTACCTTTCAAATTCACAGCCTCTTATTCTTTAGTGTGTTACACACATATTCACACACACACACACACACACACACACACCTTCTGAGTCCCTTCAGTATTGCTCATATGTATATGTTATCAATTAGGATTGGATTATCTTCCTTGAGCCTGTTGCTGGAGAAGACTGATTTTTCTGTCTCTTAAGAACATTTGTATTTTGATTTTTTGTTGAGTTCCCTTGGTTCTGTGCTATTAGGTCAACCTGTCCATTTAACCAATAAGCCACATACTCATCCATACTTAACTAATTACTGAGTCTGACTTCACGACATTCTATGTAACAGGCCCTTGTGTTAGTGTTTTTTAGTAAGTGATTTGGTTGAAGTCATTCTCATCCATGGAATGTTAAATAATCAGAGGTCTTACAAAATGATGTGGACTCTTAGAGGTAGGATTTAAATACCTTTATACTTTAGCTTAACAGACACTGGATAGGCTTCCTGTTTCTTATGGCCTCAACTTCCTGTCCTCTATCAATTTCTATCTGGTAACATTAAACTTATATATGTGCACTCAAGTTTTAAGTCTTTCTTTTACTGCCACCAATACTTCACATTTTCCAAGCACCTGCCACTCTCATCTACCCCTTATGCCACCTACAATAGGATCTTGTTCTTTAAGTACAAACACACATACACACACACACATGTGCATGCACACGCATGACTGCACTAGAATGCAAAAGACATTAGTAAATAAGTAAATTAAATTCAGTCATCCATTGGTATCTATGGTTCCTGTGGACAGTAACATCTGAGGTTACTCCAGTCCTTTATAAAAATGAATACTTTTTATGTAATTTGAATATATTTTCTTGTATGTCTTATCTCTATATTACTTACAATTCCTAATGAAGCATTCATGGTTTATAAATAGTTGTTGTGACATATGATTTAGAGAGAAATGGCATAAGAGTCAAATCTGCATGGTGAATTCTAGAAAATTTTGCTGTAGTTTTTTATCTGAGTTTGGCTAAATCTATGGGCATGGAACTCATAAGGCCAAATATACAGGGAGAAATACTCAGTAAAGGAGCAGGGCTGGCATGCATTATAGAAGTGAAGCAGAATGAGGAGACAGTTGTACAATGTTTGCTGCCACGCTGAAAGGCCTACAAAGCATGCTCTGAGGCTAGCCAGGCATGGCGTTGAGTGCTTGTCATGGGGGAGGGAGGGGTTATATTTCTTCACCTCTTCTCGTGTTGTATGTCCTGGAAAACACACAGAACTATATCATTAGGTACTGCCTGCATGGAGGATCCCAAGAGATGATCTCATATAAGGAATATAGTGGCAACTGTGACTTTTGTAGGAGTTACCAACAGAAGAGCAGGGAAGAGAGACAGAAAAAGAACAAGCCCAGTGATTCTTGTGCTAGTACATGGGACTCTCTGCTGCTGGATCATGCCAGAATTCTAGGAGGTGTGGGGAGCTGGGGATGTGTGCACGGTATTTATTTACTAACTTTGATCAGTTATAGCTTAGGCGCTGTGGAGTAAGTACATCAGTTACCCAGCACTTTTGTTGTACATTTGGGCCAATCATAGTTCCCTAGTAAAAACCCTTTGGGCCAAATGTATCACGAGTAAAAAAGCCTTCCCTGTGACCTAGCATGCCGAGAGAAAAAGGCAGGGCTGCTGCTTGCTTTGGGAAGTAGAAAGTGCCAGCAGGAGATTTCCAGGGTGAGAGGAAAGTGAGATTTTAGTAGTTATCACCTGCCCACCCCCTTTGCTGTGCCCCTCCGATCATGTCCACAGTTTGGACCAGCATGTCCTTCTTCCTTTAATTCCATCTCTCTGGTTCCCAGTAAATGTTTCGTGACTGTCCTTTCAGCCCATGTATGGTGACAATTCTAGGATGCCCCAGTCGCTCCCTGCTTGTACCCAAACATTCTTCTGTACTCTTCTGTAAAACACCTCTTTACTAAATGATTGAAGCATACAGTACACTTCATTGCCAGACTGTTGCAAGCCCTACCTTTGTGTCTGGGTAGTCCGGTAAATAACTCCTATCAATGCAAAGATTATCCCTTTATTTATTTACTTATTAAGTCAACTGAGGCAAATTGTCTAAGGCCAGAGGTAAATGACCATGTGGTGAGAAGATGAACGGACTCAAGGGTGAAGTCCGACTTCCTTGCTGATAAGCCTGCATTCTAAAGTCATGAGGTGCAGTTTGCTGCACGAAAAGTGTCCTTATCGATACCATCTTCCTAGCTTCTGTGCTCCTTTGTCTATCACTCTACCAGGTCCCTAGTGAGCCTTGTAGCTGTCTGATGCAGAGGAATGTTCAGCAGTGAGCAGCGGGTGGCTAGGCAGGCTCAGCCAGCCAGGTGACGCTTAGCCAGATGGTCCCCTCCCACCCACAGAGGCTACCATTGAAACTTTGAAAGAGACAAAATGTCTATGGAATCCCCCAAGAGGGACCAGATGCTACTTAGGGAAAAGCTGTCCCCACGGTCCAGTCTGTGGGCACGTGAGGGCAGAAGCAACCTGATGGCGGGATAAAGCAGAAGCAGGCAGCAGTCCCATCTCCTTTCAGGATAAAATAAATACCCACTTGTTTTCCATTTGTGGTCGTTAAAGTGACCTCTCCCCAAATCAAAATCAAAAACAGATCCAGGAAGAAACTCCTGTACCTACTTCATGATCTCAATGGAGAACTGTGCAAAAAGGCAAAAAGTAAAATTGTACAAGGAGGTCTCTCGGTTTCTGGCTGGGCCTGGGTGTTTTCCAGCCCCACCCCCCACCTTCTTGCTAGTATTTCTTTTGGCAAACGTGCATTCTATTGGAGCATATCCCACAGACCTTAAGTAGGGGGCATCGGGTCTTGTGGAATGGCGCACTATCAAATGGAGCTCCACTCTGGTTTTGTTTGCTGTGACCCCGAAGTGCCCGCTGGGATCTGTGAACAGACAGCCCCCTGCGGGAGTGCCCTCCTCCTCCCTTTGTCCTGCCTGGCTCCAGGCTTCAGCAGCTGATCTGGTTATTATACTCCTGAAAAGAATTTCTAGGTGGCCACAGTGACCATAAGGAAGCGAGAAACCACGAGGGCTGAAAGCCACGAAGAACAACACATGGGCTATTGAGCGCTAATCCCGGCCGTAATTAGAGGATGGCCTCAGCCTTGTGGTGCTCACGGAAATCTAAACTGAGGCTGAGTGGAGTTGGCTAGGGTCTGAAGCGACCATTTACCGAATGTGGCGTCATCAGTACAGTTTTCAAAAAGAGGCAAAGGGCTGCATACGAATAGATTGGGGACAAAACCCGATTCCACTTAAGATTTAATTAAAATTGTCTTAGTTTTGTCAGCTCTTCCCCTCTCTATCCTTGAAATCATGGGCGCTTCAGTGGAAATTTAAGTCACATAGATCATTGACTTGCTTACCTTAGCCTCATCAAAAGATGACTCCATGCAAGCCAGCGTTTGCACAATTTTCCTTTGGGCTGTAGCTTAGATATAAAGCCGATGGGCAGGCCAGCAATGAGCAGATTTGCTTTTTCTGACACTCTGATTTGCCAATCCATCCCTCAATCCAAGCATCTCAGTTTCCATGGCAATAAAGAAGCTCTGTGTTCAGCTGACTTCAGCCGACATGGGTGCGCAGAACATGCCACCACATTTTACCATGCTCCCTCTATTTTAATGTCCCTCAAAGTGTCTGTTGGTTGGGTAGAGAATATCTTTCCAGTCCCAGATCTGCTAATTATGTTGGATTATTGAGTAAAATATTAAAACTAACCTTGAAGAAGTAAATTATAACTTTTCAAGGTGTTGTGAATCCATCCATGCTTTAATCTATTTAAGTGCACACCTTGCGATGAAATTCTTAGAGAAAGGAAGATATGTGCTTCTCTCACGCTTTTGCCCACCCCATCTCCGCAATCTTCATTGATTGTCATAACAATCAATGGTAGGATAAAAGGGTAGAATTTCCTTTTCATTTTGTAGAGGAAGAAGTCAAGGCCTAGGCTTTCCATAGCAACACAGAAGACTCAGGATCATAATCTTCGGTCTTTAACACCAATGATGATTATGTATTCTGTGGGACCGTGAACAGATCTCAAGGCAAAGTTAGAGACTGCCTTGTTCAGGTGCCCATTCAGGACTGCCTCTACAATGGAGAAAAGAGGCAGAACTTTAAATGTTAATTACCCAGGGTAAATCTCCCACTCCCAGGAGGTATGGATGAACCAATTTACTAAGATGACATTCCACCTGAGCCAGTGGAATCTTTCTGAAGACAGGTTTGTCACCAATTTCTTGGGGTGTTGTGAAGAATATGCACTCAAAGGCATCCCTTAAGTATGTGCTGCAAACAGAAAATTTTGCTAGGGGGAATCATGGAGGAAGCGGCTCTGTTTAAGCAAGCACACCTGTGGTCTCACTAAATACAACCAGAAACCTGAAATTTGGAAGAGGACTGGACAGAAGAACTATAAATTTCAGTGCAAACCCTCTTAGTTTGGAACAGATGTCCACTGAGACTTGCTAATAACTATAAATGAAACCAGTTTTCAGTATTGAATTGATGTTTATGCTGCTTGAAGACAAATCGGTGTTTTTACAGGATACAGCCCTGAATTAGAAGAAGGAGATAAATAGCCAATTTATATCCTGTCCATAGTTCTAAAAGAAAGAAATGGAGAAGAAGATTAATTTACTATACTCAGCTCCTCCCAAGGATCCTGCTGAATGGTGAAAGGCTTGCACACATTTAAATTGGATCACACACAATAAGGAGAATGACAAAGTATCAGGGGAGATTAGACTAATTAAACTAGATTGTGAGAACGTCTCCAAGAGATCCGAAGTACGGATATCTTCCAAGTAGGGTGACAGTGAAAGCTTCCAGAAGCTTTCCTTGCCTCCCCAGCTCTCAGACTCTGATGGCCTCAGTTATGGCAGCACACTTGTGTATGCAGTGACATCTAGTGACAAAGGAAGATAGAACCAGCTCACAGGCTTCAAGAGGCTGTACAGAGATGACTCTGCTGTCCTCCTTTCCTGGGTCTGTGCACAGTGCTTTCTGTTGCAGACAGATATGCCAGGAACCACACCTGACGTGTTCATACAGGGTAAAGAAGGAAGCATTAGGAAGAGGCAGCAAACTAGCCTGCATCCAGAATCCAAACAGGAATTTATAGAGATTCCGTTCACCTCATCTGTTTAAAAACCAACAACTAGTGACTTAAAGTTAGTACTGACTGTCCTCGAGAGCGGTTGGAATCTTCCCAGGAAACTCTACATTGCAAACAGCTAGAATGTCTCATTCTCAAATTCACATTCAAAAGCTTGCGTGAAATATATGTGCAAGTTACACAGGCAAGACAAAACTTTAACTGTCTTATTGGCCTTAAACTGCCTGAAGACTGTTCTTTGTATTAATTGGAGCCGGCCCTAACAAAGCATTTCCCATTTATTTTATTTGATTTTTGGACTTGGACTTAAATAAAAAATCGTGTCATATATGAATAAATTCAAAACTTTCTATAACAACTCAAGTCTTGTCTTGGGGCAGGCAGAAGAAAGTGAAAATCCAGAATTGTCAGTCAGCTTCTCGGTGGCTCCTTAGAGTGGGCCCCACTAGAACCTTCCTCATCCCCAACCTCTATAGAGGTATAAACCACTCACCTGGGATTTTTACAGACTCCTGGGCCCTGCAGTAGGGCCCCAGAACTTGAACTTTCAATACTCAGATGAATCTTATACACCTTTCTAGTCTACACTTGCCAAGCATGTCCCTCTGAGAGGAAACGACCACCGAAAGCAAAGAGGAGCCACACTCTGTAAAGGTCTCCACAGTCATGTGAATTGCCCTGTCTGGGTTTTTACACTTACAGGATGACAAACCAGATCATCTACATGCTGGTCTATTTAAAAGAATCAATCGGGTAATTTCCATAACATCCTCAAAGTGAAACACAATGTGACAAACAAAACAAAAGCCTAGCTTCTTCTCAAGGTCTCCTTTATTGGTTGTGGTTTTAATTGTCAGTTTCATTTGGGAGAATGGCTTGCATGAAAAAAAAAATCCCAAAAGAAAACTACTTTTTTTGAGCAACTTCAGTTTAAAGCTATGTTTCTTAAAATTCTACCTACACAGCGTGACTAGGACCTAAGAAAGACATTCTGGGGTTTCTGAATTGGAGCTTGGAAATGAAATACTCATAGATTGATGAATCCCCGTAATAACAAGGGAGCTTATGCACAAAAGATCCCTGTGGTTTCTCTTGTTGTGAATTTTTATAAAAGAACAATCAGCTAATCATTTATTTTCTATTTTGCCACAGAATGGGATTCTAATATATGCATCTGATCTATGCATATATGGACTTACATAATTAAATATCTTATTATTTGGCTGTATTTAAAGGGGATACATCACACGGACATTTAAGAGTAACACTTTTGTTACATTTTAATATTCCCTTGAGTTAGGCATTAGATTTCAGTGATATTGTCTGGATTTAGTTTTGTTCTCATTTGTATTAGTTTTCAGCTCTCTTTCAATTGACGCTTTCAGTGTCCTCTGACTTTGTCAAATAATTTTGCACATATAATTCTACTATCAGAAAGACCTGTAAAGAGCCAGTTAAAGATGAACTTCTATTGGTTGGCTGTTTGATCTGTAGTTTGCAGAGCATGGGTTATTGGAGACATGCTAGGGAGCATAAAGAGTTTTGGGGTGGGAGTGGAATAGGCTACAGAGTCCTCTACAGAAATACCTTGGAGTTTATTTATTATCAGGTATTCCTGAAAAAAAAAAACATTTCTACATTAAACAAAAGTTTCTCCTGAATCAAACATGTTTGAAAGATGCTAATTTAGAGATTTTCTTGGAAAATAGTATGTGTATTTTCCTCTGTGAGTTTCATAGAGTACATTTTGATCATATAATCAACCCCAACACCTCACATATAAACTTTCCAAACTTAATAACCCACCCATCAAACTTTGAGTTTTTCTTTTTCTCTTCCTCTTATTTTTCTTTCTCTGTCAAGTCCAGTTTGTGTTGTCTGGCTATTCTTGGATGTAGGGCCTTCTCTGGAATGGGGTTAGCCTACAGAGAGTCAATTCATGATATGATGATATGCCATGTCAAAGCTGGCTCTCCTTCTCCCAGCAACTATCACATGTCAATAGTTTCACAGATAGTGGTAGGATTCTGTGCCCACTTCCTTCCTTCCATCTAGAGAACTTGTCTAGCTTCAACTTGTGCAAGTCTTGGGCATGTTGCCTCAGTTGTTTTGAGTTTATATATGCAACTATCTTCCCATGTATAGAAAACAGTGTTTTCTAGTAGTGATCATCTACCTCTGGTTCATAAAATATTTCTGCCCTCTCTTCCACAAAGTTCCCTGAGCCCTGGAGTGGGAGTGTACTATGCCCATGCCATTTGTGGCTGAATATCCCACAATGTTTTACTTTCGGCATGTTAGCCATTTGATGGTCTCTGTGTTATCATCCATTGCAAGGACTTGCTTCTCTGATGAGTGTTGATACTGCTCTAAGAGTATGGGAAGAAGTCATTAGGAGTCATTTTTGTATTATGTCCGTTAAGCAGAATAATAGTAGTAGCTTTTTCCCTGGGGCTTATAACTTATCTAGGCACATGTTCTTGGTCCCTTTAACAGTGACAGAAATGGGTTTTCTCTCAGAGAGAGAGAGCCTTAGAGACAATAATAAAGTGGTTGGTTACGCCCAAATTATGCCACTGTTGCACCAATGAACATATCTTTCCAGTCCAGTCTTTGTTGTAGCTTGCAACTCGTTTTCCTCAGGTAGTGTAGATATATATGATAGCTAGTATGGATGAAGCTCACAATTGAGTACTAGCTTGAGTTTTCCATATACTATAGCCCAGTATGTGGTGTCTTCAGTGATAGCATTTTATCATCAAGTATTGGAGGATAATCAAGTGTTGCAGGGGGCCGCTTGTTTGTCCTGACCACCCAGAACTGAAATAACCATATGGAAACTATATTCATTAAATCACTTCTTGGCCCATTAGCTCTAACTTCTTATTGGCTAACTCACACATCTTAATTTAACCCATCTCCATTAATCTGTGTATCACCACAAGGTCATGGTCTACCAACAAAGTTTCATCATGTCTGTGGTGGCAGATCCATGGTGTTTCTCTGACTCCACCCTGCTTTCTCCCATCATTCCGTTAAGTTTTCCCTGCCTACCTAAGTTCTGCCCTATCAATAGGCCAAGGCAGCTTCTATATTCATTAATGGTAATCACAGCACACAGAGGGAACTCCCACATAAATTAAGAGCTGGGGTGTGGGACCTATGAAAGCCTATTGGCCAAAAACTCACAGAGAGGTAACTAATTCCTGGTACTTTGGTTTTTATTTGCTAGCATGTTGTATCCTCCTGTTGTAGAGAACTCCATTAAAACTCTTTTACAAATGTACTAATATAAATTTTAGGAAGTTTCAGCTGTTGTGATATTTTGTTTGTGCTTTAACAAATAGAGCTTACCAGATGATCAGAGTGTGGAGATAGCCACTAGTTAGCCATAGAGGCCAGGAAGTGGTGGCGCACACCTTAAATCCCAGTACATGGAAGTCACATGCCTTTAATCCCAGCATTAGAGAGGAGGAGACAGGAAGAGGTATGTCTGGGTGGAGAGCGGAATAGAAGACTGAAGGAGACAGGAGCTCAAGGCATTCAGCCTAAAGAGTCATGGAGACAGGATCTTGCCTCCTTTAGTCTGAGGATTTGGCAGAGTTAAAAAGTCTTTCTAGTGGCTGGCTCCTTTACTTTTTTGTTCTTTTAGCATTTACCCCAATATCTGTCTCTGGGTTTTTATTACTAAGACCAATTAGAATTCATGGTATATCTACAGTAGTAGGTTTCCATATGGCTTTTCAATAGGTCTGTGTTATATTTCTGCGAACCACATAATAGAACTAGAGAATAGACTCTTGTAAATGATCCTCTGACATGCACACTTCCATTCTCTAAATAAATAAATGGAGAGTGAGAGAGAGATAGATAGAGAGAGAGAGAGAGAGAGAGAGAGAGAGAGGAGATTCAAATGATTTGCAGTTTATTAAAACATTCAACATTGCTAATCAACAGAAGAATGCAAGTGAAAACCAAGCTGACACATACTGTTTTCCATCTTATCGACAGAGTAACTGTGATCCAGGATGACGAACAAGTGAATGTTTGCCAACTGTGCGGAGAATGTAATAGCATAGTCATCATGACAACTAGGATTGTGATTCCTAAAAAGTTATAAAATAATGTTCATCTAACACAGATATACAATACCCTTAAAGAAAAAAGACAGTACGAGGTATAGATAATCCGCAACCCCATGTTCACTGTACATTATTTATAGCTGCCAGTATCTGAGATCAACTGAAGTGCCCACCAACAAATAGAAGACAAGCAGTAAACATTATTTAGTAGAGCAAAGGAAAATGGTGTCATTTTAATAAAGCACCCGTCTGGAGGACATTATGTTAAATGAAATAAATCAGACACAGAAAGATAAAAGCGGCTTGATTTAATTTATATGAGAATTCTGCAGAAGCTGAAGTCTAGAACGTTTGTGCCTAGGTCGGAATGGAATTAAATGTTAGTTTAAAGGGTATAAAGTCTCTGTTATCTGCTCCCATTTAGGAAGTTTATGATTAGGTTAATAATAGAGTTTTCAATAAAAAAATCACATACTTTGAAATGACTAAAATAGTGAATCTAAATATTCTTTGCATACATAACTAGCACACACACAAAGAAGACCATTGAGGTGATGGGAATGTTAGGTTGTATGATTACAGAAATCATTCTGGAATGTGCACACTTATCAAAACATCAAATTATGACAGCCAGGGTTGGCACATGCC
Source organism: Arvicola amphibius (assembly GCF_903992535.2). Lineage (NCBI taxonomy): Eukaryota > Metazoa > Chordata > Mammalia > Rodentia > Cricetidae > Arvicola > Arvicola amphibius. The sequence goes on along the minus strand of NC_052051.1, from coordinate 38,396,734 downwards.
TTTAATCCCAGCACTTGGGAGGCAGAGACAAATGAATCTCTGTGAGGTTGAGGTTAACCTGGATAACATATTGAGTCCCAGGACAGTCAGGGCTATTCAGGGACACCCTGTCTTGAAAAGCCAAATTACAAACAATAAAAAAACAAACAAATAAACAGAAAGTAGCATCGAATTATGGACCATGAACCAAAGTGAAAAAATAAGTACAAAGTAGGAGGCAATGAAAGACCCTTCACCATTTCAATGGCACCACATGTGTTGATGAGGCTTAACTCTAGGCAGAGTGAGTGAGTGAGCGAGTGAGCGAGCAAGCGAGCGAGTGAGTGAGTGAGAATGAGATCGACTGGGAGAGAAGGAAAGGAAGAGAAAGTTGCACAAAAGTTTCCATTAGTTAACAATCTTCAAAACAACTAGTGGGTTTATGACAATTACTACTTTTTAAAATTCAATTACATCTATCAGAAGGACAGGAGAGAGAGTGAATATTGCTTAACTTGTTTCCCAGTTGATGTGACCAGAGGCTTCCCAGGGAGTGCCTGTGGGAGTTGGTGGCTGAGTCAAACAGATGAGGTGGGAAAGGAAAGTTGTAAGAGATCTGCCTGCTTTTTTTTTTTGTTTTTGAGAATTCTCCACACTGATTTTCAGAGTGGCTGCCCTAGCTTGCAATCCCACCCATGGTGAATAAGAGTTCCTCTCCCCCAACATCTTCATGGCCATTTGTGGTTGATTGTAAACCCATGGTTGTCTAAGTTAAATCTCAAAGCTGTTTTAATTTGAACTTTCCTAATTGCAAAGGATGATGAACACTGTGTGATGTATTTATTCTTCTGAAAACGTTGTTCAAATCTGTAGCTGAGATTTTTAATTCAATCATTTGTTTTCTTGACTCTTTGTTGAGTCATTTCTATATTCTAAATATTAATTCTTAGGTGCACAGCTGCCAAATATTCTTTCTCACTCTGTGGGCTTCCTCTTCATGTAGTTGATTGTTTCTTCAGTAGTATAAGAGCTTTTACCACAAAATTTAGTTGATACATTGTTAGCTATAGAAAATCACTGAGTTTTACTGTCATGGCTGAGGAGTAGGCAATGGAAAAGAGAATACTCTATAATACTCATGAAGAGTAACAGTACCTGTTCACTTTCATGCATCAGTTCCGCTCAGTGTTGCTGTTGCTGTCACGTGTGGTAGCAGCACTTCACTGAATCAAACTTGAATTTGAAAAATGTGTCTTTCAAATTCTTAAGGAAAGACAGTTTTGGAGTGAGGGTTTGGGTGGAGCAGACTGAATAAAGGCTTATCGCTATGGAAATGAAAAGAAATAGTAAAACCTATGTGTTTGGTTTGTTGTCTGTTTATTTTGTTTGTTTTAGTAGAAAAGAAATTTGTGACAGCTGGAGTTGTAGCATTTTGACAGCTGAGAAGTCAAATGATTACGAGAATTATAGTAATCATCGAAATATTTGAGCAGGGAAATCTTTGAGATGATTGAGTGCATAAAGGCATCTGCTGATGTGACTGAAGACCTGAGTTCTGTGCCTAGAACCAGATTAGAAAAAGGAGAGAACCATCTGCCTCAAGCTGTCTTCTGATCTCCACAAGTCCACACTGCACACTGGCACTGGTACATCTCACACACACACACACACACACACACACACACACACACACACACAGAGAGAGAGAGAGAGAGAGAGAGAGAGAGAGAGAGAGAGATAGAGGGGGGGGGTAAAATTAAATAATATATTTATGTATGCAAAGACAAAAAGATTTGATGAGAAGTTAGTGGTTTCCAATTATGAGAAAAGATTTTACGAAGAATGAATCAGAGGTGACAGCCACAACAGCTGACTTGGAATTATAATGATAAATGATCTTCTCATTTTCCCTTTGTATTGGTTTAATGCTTGTGTCACCACTAAAAATTTAGCTGCTTCAATTGCCCACATCATGTATTATAAATGTAGTCTTGGGCATTTCAAATCCTACAGTTCATCGAGAAACTCTGGGGCCACCTCAGAGTCTGTTTTCACATGCTCTCCAGGTGACTGAACTTTATGTCAGAGTTAGAGGAGCACAAAAACCTGATCTAGGGTGCCCTAGCAACACACAAAGGAATCCTCAGTTACCCATCTGCAACTTCGTTGCTAGGTGGATTACACACTGAGTAGTGAATTCCCAGGAGAGAATGATCAGCTCTTCTACGCCACCCCGTAATCTCAAAGTTTAGCACTGAAACTCCTACACTGGTGGAAATTGCCAGTTCCCAGACAAAATAATTTAACAGTTCATGCTTATCATGTGGCTTGGAAGCCAGCTTACGAATTCATGGGACTCAGACTTAAGTCTCCTGCTGCCTCCTAGATGTTAAAGGATTTACTCTGCAAAGTATTTTGGTGGTGCTGATTGCCCAACAAAAGGAAAATGTCACAACTAGCAATTTAGTTATTTTGAAGCCAACTTTAAACCCATTTGAGTGACTTTTACATTTTATAACTGTTAAGAGTAAGATTCTGAAGCCAGGACTTAGTGTCAGAATTTTGTTTCTTTCATTTCCTAGCTATGTGGTCATTGACAGACAAATTATCAACATGGTGTCTTGGTTTCTTCTTCTGTGAAATGAGCCTACCAAAGTGTCTACTAGAAATGTTATTCCAGGGTTTTTCACCATTTAGAAGAGCAAAGTCACACTTTGTTCACACACTAAGCTGCGATCTTTTTCGTCAAATAGCTGTCACTTGGGAAGGAGTGTTGTAAATCCCACTATTGAAGTATTGACTGTAATGCTTTTCATTTTCTAACATTTATATGTGTGCGGGTGAAGTTTTTAGTCTTAGTTATTTGGTTAGTCTTCTGGCTAGCTGCAAAGCCTAATTGGTTAATTCCTAAGTACTAATATATTTCTGCCAATGTTGCAAATACACCACATTTGGTAACAACCTTAGCCAAGGAACATCTTGATGACCTCATTTAATTAGTGGCCAACACATCTACAATGTTTCAAAGGTTTCAGAGCTACATTGGATATGGGCAGAAAAGTCTAATTGATTTGTTATTTGATTCGCTTCTCAAAGTTGTGCGTTTATTTTGTCACTGGAAAATGGGTGGTAGAATGCACAATGTATAATGGCGAATGCTGTTATAATAACGTGTGGAGGTGTTTCCTAGAAGTGAAGACTAGGAAAATAGCTCTGGCTTTTATTCAATAAAGGTTGTAGAAATGTGGACACAGCAGACAAATTCAAGAAATGGGTGTTTGAAATCAGTCTGTGAAGATGGTCTTTGTATCCATCATACTCACCCATCTAGGAGAACCTGCATCTTAAGTTAATGTGCATTATAAACATGATTGGTTTTGTAGCCACTTAGGATTGAGTCATGCTTACAGATAAGCAATGTGTATGACAAATGTACACATGTGCAATATATATGATACATATTTAGAAAATATTGGAATTTTTTTGATGATTGATACTTTTATTTGTTGGAAGCTGTTGGCCTGCATTCAGGGTCTTATCTTTTTTATACCTAAATATTTGCATGCATGCAGTCGTGGATAAAATGGATAAAGTTTGCCAGGTGGTGGTAGCACATGCCTTAAATCCTAGCACTAGGAAAGCAGAGGCAGGCAGATCTCTGTGAGTTAGAGGCCAGCCTCATAAACAGAGCGAGTTCCAGGATATCCAGTGCTAAACAGAGACACCCTGTCTTGAAACCCCCACTCCACCAAAAAACGATAAGGTTTACATCTTCATGGCTGTGAGGTCAAATGTAGAAGTCGGGGGGGGGGGGTAATAAAATGCTATACTTACAAATGTTTGATTATAATGAATAAATAAGCAGTGTATTAGTAACTTTCTGTTATTATAGCAAAATATCAGAAAACAACCTGAAGGAGGAAAGAAGAATTTTCAAAGGGCTCAGTCCTTGTTCAAGTGACTTCACTACCTTTATCCAGTGTCAAATCTTCAAAAAAGAACGTGGGTGAGTGTTAGGAATAATTTTAAGACAAGCCTCACCGCTGATGCAAATAATTCCAATCAGACCAAATTAGACTAAATAAAAATGCCCATGTTTAATAAATGTAACACTCCCAAGTGACTAGCAGCATGGTGAGGGAGGGAGGACCACCCAAAACCCGAAAAAAGGAAAACCACGTATTCCTTTTTTGGGGCAGCAGTCTAAATAGCCTGTGGGAGTGGTCCTGACCCTCCCTGGGGAGGGGTTAGCGCTTGGTGGGCTTCCCAGAGGTGGAGTCCAGACCAAGACAACTCCCAGGGGGAAGGGGTTTGAAATGGAGCTTCCTGCTCCATTGCTGCTCCAAGGATGGTTGCCAGGGGCTGGGGTGGCGCTTCCAATCGGTGATGAAATCTGCCTACCTCGTGGCAACCAGCAAACAAAGAGAGCAAGAATGGGGAAAGAAGGGCAGAGAGGACGGTGCCAGGGAAGAAACCAGCCTGGATATATAACTTTCAAAGACCTACTTCCTCTAACCAGGACCTGCTTCTATTTAGTATTCAATTATCAGTCGATTAACCCCTTATAGTATTCCGGTGGCTCACCACTGTCAAGGGACCAAGCCTTAAGAACATGAGTTCTGCGAGGAGAAAATTCACATTAAAACAGTAAGAACTAATGGTGAAGACCTTTTGGCTCCTGTGATGCCTCAGAGTTTGTGAATAAGAGCACTGCCCACACTGGACTGTCTTCTGAGCCATCTGCTTTAAGGTCATCTATGCAAGGACCAGCTTTGCAAGACAGTATAAGTGTCCCCTTTCAAATCAAAGTGACAGATACTCACCAGGGTAACAGAAGACAACTTCTGTGTGAAATGACAAATGAATCTTTGCTGATTATTGAAGACCCAGGTTCTCCTTTTATAGGCTCACAGAAACAGTGCAAAAATACACAGGGGTCATTGCTACTGTTGTAACCTTTCACCTGTGACCCAGAAGTCTACTTTTTCCTATTCCAATTTGTGGAATTACAGCACAGGTTAAATTGTTTGCTTGCATCCTTGTTGAAATCTGATTTTGACATTTGTGGACAAGCCTCTCAACCACTCTTTCATGCCTTTGTCCTCTTGTTCCCCCTTTATTGACCCATTTTCTCTCCCCAGCTTTCTTTTTTAGTAACAACATTGAATTCAAAACAGCCAAATTATTGTTCAAAAATTATTAATGGTAGCTTGTGAACTTTAAGCGTTCTACTCATAACATGAACATTTTTTTGCAAGTAAAACTGATAAAAAAAGGTTTCTGTTTCCAAGTCTCTGAAACAGAAGACATTAAAAAGATAATCAAGTATACACCGAGACTCAAAGAGAGCAGGTCTACAAAGGGGACTTTTACAAAGAGGCTTCTGAAACTTTAGAAGTGACTGGAAAACATTTAGCACTTGTTCAGGGGCTCTGGTCTCCACTGGTGAAACTCCTGACTTACGAGGCCTCTGGAGTTCCAATGCTACACAGAGCTAGCTAGACCTAACCCTATTAGACATATGTTTTTAAACATTTTTATTCATTCTTTGTGGATTTCACATCATGCCTTTCAATCCCATTCATCTCCCTCTCCCTACGTATCTGCCCCTATACCCTTGTAAACCATGACCCCCCCCATAACTGGTATTTTTACTCTTACTCTTTGGCGCCTCACCATCTAGCTCCCAAATAAATATATGGAGACTTAGTCTTATTTATATGTAAGTGTGACTTGTTTCTAGCCAACTTTTCTTAACTTAAATATTCCTATCTACCCTTTACCTCTGGGCTTTTATCTTTCTTTAGTCTATATACCTTTCTTTCCTTCTTACTCCATGACTGGCTATGTAGCTGGGTGGCTGGCCCCTGGCATCCTCTTCTGTCCTCCCGTATTCTCCCTACTGCTTCTTCTCTCTTTCTCCTATTTATTCCTTTTGCCTGGCAGACTGGCCCATCCTTCTCCTGCCTAGCTTTTAGCCATTCAGCTCCTTATTGGACCAATCAGGTGTTTTAGGCAGGCAATGTGACACAGCCTTATAGAGCTAAACAAATGTAACATAAAAGAAGGCAACACATCTTTGATTCATTAAACAAATATTCCACAGCATAAACAAATGCAACACATTTTAAATTATATTCTATAGCCCCTCCCCCAAAGAAAACAACTTAAAAGAAAAGAGAAAAAATCTTGTGGAAGCTGTAGCCTGACACAGTGAGTCATACAGCATAGCCTTTAGCCTATATATCTGGCTTCTGCTAGACTATAGTTACTGGATATTCACGGGGACTCTTCTTGGCTATCCTGTAGTTGTGCAGTACTGGCCCCTTCACATGCTCTACCAGATCATAGATGGGGTGAATGTTGGGGTGGACCAACTCATAACCCTGGTATGTGCCTGGGTTGTAGCTGGGTTGGTCAATCCACTAGCTCTCCCTCATCCTCACCACCAGGGCAAGCTCTCCAGCATTGCTGCAGGTGGTGAGGAGGACAGGGAAGGAAGTGCATCTTTTCCTCACCTATGCCACCACTGGAATCTGGGGATGGGATCAGCACTTCCACTCTCAGGCCTTTGGATGGCTTATCTGTGACCTTGCCAACAGGGTCAGTTCTACTGTGCTGCCCAGGACATGCGCTGGGACCACTCTTCTGTGTGCTGCCCGCTATTCATGTGAAGTATTATTATATTCTGTTAAAATAAATTTATATCTTTAGAATTTTGATAATTGTTCTTATATTCATATGTAGATTTGCAAAACGAAAATGAAAATTTCTATATTCATACTCCCTCTCAATTCCCTTTATAGTTTCCTTAGCAATTATATAATTATACAAATTCTGTAGGAGAAATAAGTGTAGAAATACAAGAGTAAAACTACAAAGCAGAATAATAAAGACAATTTTGGTTTGTGTCCTACTTAGCTTTAGCTGTCAATGTGACACAGCTTAGAATATATGAATAAGGAATCTTGAGGAGAAATTGTTTTCATCAGCTTAGTTTATGGGAGGAATGTCAAAGACTTGGGAACTGTGGGCTGGGAAAGCTTTTGAGTGCTCAGAGCTTCTTAAGATATTATTATTTGGAATCTGAAAAATATGCTCAGAGAATGTGGACAGTAAAAGTCTAAATCATAAGATTTCAGAGAGAATCAAGGACTCAGTCAAGAACTGGACTAGAGGCCGTTGATTCAGCTTTTGTGTGTGTCGGATTCCCTGGGGCTGAAGAAGCAGGTTAGGATAGTCAGAGGGGTCAACACCACTGAAACACAACCTCTTGTGCTTTTAGGGGGGAATCACTGGGATACTGATTAATTAGGAATAAAAAATTATAGTATTATTGAGGTAAAATCTTCTGTGTTTTATTGGACAAAGGAAAGTATTTCCCTCAGAGTCAGTGCACAGAAGCCATGGTCTAATGGGGCTAAGTCAAACTAACAGTCAAATTTCACATGAAAGTTTCCTACAGGGCATTGGGTTTGGAGTCATGAAAGCCATATAGATCAAGAGGTCATTGAGAAGAGCTGAAACTTGTATAATATGACAGGTTAGAGTTTCTGAAGAGAGGCCAGGAGAGGTCAATGATGAAGGTTCAGAATGGAGGTTATTGGAGATGCTATGACTACAGGATGTTTGTCAATTACAGTGCCAGGTGTGGAGTAGAACTGCTCTAAACTTAGAAGACCAACTGTTGCTGAAGATAGAGATAGAAAAACACGGCAGTCAAAGCCCTTTGGAGCCCAGGGAATTACATCATGAATGGGTTCCAGACACCAGACATCAAACTACCAGATTTGGGTTTTCACAGCTAGATTTTGAATTTGCTTTGATATGATTGTTTCTATGTACTTGTTATTCTGTTTTACGTTAAAAAGTATGCAAATATATTTATATATATATATATATATATATATATATATATGTATATACACATATATGAGGAGCCCATAGTTAAGATACTTTGGATTTTTAAATTGTCAAAAAATTAATGTCAATTGAACTATGTTTTCTATTATAATATAAAATGAGCTCTTGACAAAGAGTGTAATGTAAGATTATTGCTTAAGCTGATGTATCTGTGTATAAAGGTGACAAGGGGTGTAATATGCCCTACTTAAAAATCTAAATTAACTGTCAACTTGAAACGACATGATACGTTAAGTACATTTGTATCCGATTAGTTTGTGGTCATGTCTGGGAAGAAGTGCTTGATGTTCATTGAAGTAGGAAGTCTGTGGGCAGTACCATTCCTTGGGCAGGTGGCTCTGGGTTGTATAAGGAGACTACCTGAGTATGAGCAAAACAAAACAGAGAAAAAGCCATCAACTAGCTTTCTTCCATAATTTCTACCTTCAGGTTCCTGCATTCAGTGCCTGTCTATACTTTCTTCAGCGATAGACTGAAGGGGAAGTGTAAGCCAGACAAAGCCTTTGTGCCCCAAGTTACTTTGGGTTGGAACGTTTTATCACAGCAACAGAAGAAAAACTAGAATAATTTGTTACCTGAAAGTTTACTAAGTTTTAAGAATAAATCTTTCTTTTACATTATATCATTATGCTGTGAAGATTCTAGATATATTTAGATGTATTTTGTTTATTTTAAAATTTGTCAGATTATAAATTCTGATTTGCTTGTGTTTTAAATTTTTCTCTTTTACATTTTTCCTTTTTTAAATAAATTTATTTATTTTACACCATGAACACAGCTTCCTTCCTCTCCTCTTCTCCCACTCCCTCCTTCACCCCCCTCTGTTTTCATACTCCAATCCACTCCTCCTCTGTTTCTGTTTAGGAAAGGGCAGGTTTCCCATGAATATCTACAGAACATGGCATATCAAGTTACACTAAGACTAAGCACCTCCCAAATTAAAGATAGGCAAAGCAACCCAGGATGATGTAGTTTCATTTTGTTTCATTTCATTTAGTTTAGTTTTGTTTTTACTCTATGGGGACTTGCTGCCCAGTTCGCAAATAAATGTATGGAGACTTATTCTTACTTATAAATGCCTGGCCTTAGCATGTCTTGTTCATAGCCAGCTTTTCTAACTTAAATGAATCCATTTCTCTTCTGTATTTTGCCTCTCTTCTTTTATCTTAATTCTGAATGTTTTTCTTCCCTTCCTACTCCCTGGCTGGTTTTGTAGCAGGGTGCCTGGCCCTTGGCTTGTTCCTCTCCTCGTTTTCTCCTTTCTCTTATCTCTATCCTAGACTTCACCCCCTATTTATTCTCTCTGCCTGTCAGTCCCAATTATTTCTCTCTCCTGCCTGACTATTGACTGTTCAGCTCTTTTTAGACTAATCAGGTGTTTTAGGCAGACACAGTAACACAGACTCACAGAGTTAAACAAATGCAACAAAAAGAAATGTAGCACATCTTTGCATTATTAAACAAATATTCCACAGCATAAATGAATATAACACATCTTAAACTAATATTGTACAACATTTCCCCTTCTGTCTAAATAAAAATAAAGGTTTTAATTTTAACATTGTAAACTATATAAAATGAAAACATATACCAAGGAAGAATTATATTTACAATGTTTAGTCCATTGTATTTAGCAAATTCAGAGAAAATAATCTATTATCTGTCTTATATTAGTGATTCCAAAGTTTTATATCTAATAAACTTTCTATCATAACTAAGGAGAACTATAACTCTAAATATTTAGTTTTAGCTCCATCAAAGATCCCAGAAGGATGTAATATTACCTAACCAAAAAAAATCTGACTACTTGAACATTCATCCAGAGTTCCTCTGCAACATTTGGGCATGTATCTTTTAGCCTATAAGCCTAGAATATCTGGCACACCATTCAATGAAACAGGAAATTTGAAAGACTGTCTGGACTAGTATTGGCAAAGTTCATCAGTCACTTTCCTGTGACCTGCAGGATATCTGGCAGACTCATCTATGAAGCCAAACTCTGAAAACACTTTCCTGCCTTGTCTTAATAAAATTCAACAGTCTTCCTCCTTGTGTACTGATTGTCGATTTTTTACAGCATACTTTCAGCAGTCAAGGCAAGATCTGTTTCTTGCTGAAATGGTTAGTCTTGCTATATTGAAAGCAGACCCATATTGAGTTTATTCAAAGCCCATTATCATTTTATGAAGTAAATTAGTGATGACAGGAGCAGATGTTTTCTTATTGTCATGAAAATTCTTAGGCTATTAATCATCTTAAATATCATATTCTGTTGGTCTTTGAAGTGTTTAAAAAATTATCTATCAGTCTAAAATATACCTGTTTAATATTGAAAGCATAATTAATGTGACTACAAGTTTGATTACATAAAGTAATTCTAACCTCATTTCTTAATTATACATTGCATTTTTAAATGAATTGATAAGCATAAAACTCCAAGCAAGAGTAGAAATGTATATGCAGTATAAGAAAACTAACTTTAGATTTGTATCAATATACCAAAATCCATGCCAATGCAAAATATCTGAGATTAATAGTTGTCTTTTAATTCTATATTCTTATATTCTACTAAATGATTATAAACCTCCATAACTCATCAAAATACCAACAACCTCTCACCCCATCTCTTGGGAATGTGTGCATCATCTTCTCTAGACTGCTTCCTGTTGTTTGTGAGCAAGGACATCTTTAGGAGTTCCTATGGAAACTGAGATAATGGCCATGTTTTGGGAAAACTTACTGTAACATTTTGTTGATATAGATCACCTATCAAGTAAGATTAATAAGGTCTTTCCCTAAACAAACCTGATTCATATTAATCTGGAATAAAACCACAGTCTCTTATTTCCCATGGAAATAAAAGCAAAACATCTTCTCCAAAGAAATGTATCTTTTGAGATCCATTTGAAAATTAAATAATTCTTAAGACATCCAGGCTAGTTTATTTCAGCAGTCCCTCTTTTAAGCCTGTGTTTCTTAGCAGCTGTCCTTTGCTTATCAGCAATCAAAAATATTGAAAACCAACACAATAGTAAAAGATCCAGACTCCCTGTGTATTTTGCATCATTTTGTGTCTTTTTTATATTACTTTTCCTCTCTCTTTAAAGACTTTACTATTTTTAAATTAGTTTTTTTTCTGTGACTGCCTGTACTGTTTTCTTAAGCCCACGCACATTTTTAAACACATTGTAACTTGTTTGGAGATTTTTTTTCCAAATTTGTCTTTATTCTGTAACTCTATCCTTTTCTGACCTCATGAGCCTTTAAACTGCTAAGCTGTGTGGCTACAGCTTTGGCAGCTGGTGACCTGTCCATTGGTGTGAGTGCTGACTTAAAGATTCCCACTATTATTGTGTGGGGTTCCATGTGTGATTTAAGCTTTAGTAACTTTTTTTTTTTTTACAAATGTAAGTGTCCTTACATTTGTGGCATAAATGTTCAGAATAGAGGCATCAACTTGTTGTACATTTTCCTTTGATGAATATGAAGTACCATCTCCATCTCTTTTAATTAATTTTTGTGGGAAGTCTATTTTTAAAATATTATGGCACCTATCGCAGTTTGCTTTTTAGGTCCATTTGATTGGAAAATCTTTTCCTAACACTTCACTCTGAGGTAATATGAGGTAATATTTACCTTAGATATTGAGGAGTATTTCTCCTATACAACAGAATGATGGATCGTTTTCATATCCAATCCATTAGCCTGTGTCTTTTTATTGAAAAATTGAGTCCATTGATATTGAGGTATATTAATGACTAATGATTGTTAATTCCTGTTATTTTGTTGTTCGTGGTGGTAGTGTGTGTGTGTGTGTGTGTGTGTGTGTGTTTCCCTTCTTTGGGTTTTTCTGGTGTGAGATTACCTATTGCCTGAGTTTTTGTGGGTGTAGTTGGAGTTTTCCTTCTAATACTTTCTATTGGACTGGGTTTATGGATAGATATGGCTTAAATTTGACTTTAACAAAAATTGTTTTGTTTTCTCCATCTATAGTTATTGACAGTTTGTTGAGTATAGTAGTCTGGGCTAACGGTCTCTTTGAGTCTGTAAGATAGCTGTCTGGATTGAGAAGTTAGGTGTGATTCTAACAGATTTGTCTTTATATGTTACTTGGCCTTTTTCCTTTGCCTCTTTTAATATTCTTTCCTTGTCCTGTATTGTAGTATTTTTTTTTTTTTTTGCTTTTTCGAGACAGGGTTTCCCTGTAGTTTCTAGAGCCTGTCCTGGAGCTAGCTCTTGTAGACCAGGCTGGCCTCGAACTCAGAGATCCACCTGCCTCTGCCTCCCGAGTGCTGGGATTAAAGGCGTGCGCCACCACCACCCGGCTGTATTGTAGTATTTTGAATATTATGTATTGAGGGGATTTTCTTCTCTGATCCAATCTATTTGTTGTTCTGTAGGCTTCATGTACTTTTATATACATGTTGTTATTTAAATTGGGAGATTTTTCTTTTATGACTTTGTTAAATATGTTCTCTGAGTTTTTGAGCTGGGTTTCTTCTCCTTCTTCTATTCCTATTATTCTTATGTTTGGTCTTTTCATAGTATCCCAGATTTCCTAGATATTTTGCATTAAAAATTTTTAGATTTAACATTTTCTTTGACGACTGAATCTATTTCTTCTATCATATCTTCAATACCTGAGAATCTCTCTTCCAACTTTTGTGTTCTATTGGTCATGTTTGCATCTGTAGTTTCTATTCACTTGCCCAGATTTTCCATGACCGGAATTCCCTCTGTTTATGTTTTCTGTGTTGCTTCTATTTCCATTTTCTGATCATGAACAATTTTTATCTGTTTGTTTGTTATTTCTTGGTTTTCTTTTAGGGATTTTTTTTTTATTTCTTCCAAATTTTTTTTTTACTCAGTTCTTTAAAGTATCCATTCATATCCTCCTTAAGAACCTTTGTCATCTTCATAAAGTTAATTTAAGATTGTTTCTTGTGCTTCAGTTATGTTGGATTGTTCAGATATTGCTGATATATGAGATAGCTGGGCTCTGGTGATGCCATATTACCTTATCTATTATTATGCTCTTACACTGGCATTTAGGCATCTGGATTTGGGATGATTATAGGGATAGGCATTGATTCATGCATTTGTCTTTGTTAGATCAGTATTTTGTTCCTTGATTTTTCTTTCCTGTTAGTTCTTCTGGCCTAAATGGCCAAGGACTCTGGTGACTAGCATGTCTTCATATCAAGTAGGGTGTCACATGTGGGGTTTGAGGGCTAGGAGTCATTAAATCTGATCTGGCCACTGGTAAAGATGAAGTCTTCTGAAGTTGTATACCAGAGTATGAAGCCTAGGAAAAGGGGTGCAGATTTATGTCCCTAGACTTGCTCTGGCCTCTGGGTTCTCCAGGACAAGCCTGACTTCTAGTTCAATTTCCAACACTGGAATCTCTAGATCGAGCCTGTGCTCCAAAAAAGCTGAAGTCTTCTTCTAAGGTTGTAGACCAGTGTTCCCTAGACTATGCCTGGGCTCCAGTAAAACAGAAGTCTTCTTCCAAAGTTGAAGATCAGGATATGGAGCCAGGTGTGAGGGGTTGGGGAGCATAGGGTATGCAGTTTGTGATTGTTGGGAAGGCTTTAAAGCAGTTCTGTGGACAGTGGGCAGTGTCTTACCTGGGGATCATAGGACCATTTGGTTTCCCAAAAGGCTGCTGAGGCTGTGGACCATATTATGGAGCCCAAAAGAGAGGTTGCAGTCTGGGGTTATTGACAGATTTGAAGGAGTGTTAGCTGTTGGTGGGCAGTGTCTTATGTGAGGTTCCTTAATCCTACCTGGCCTGGTAAAGCCAAAGATTTCTTCCAAAGTAGTAGGCTGGGTTATGGGGCCCAGAAGTGGGGTGTAGTTTGGGATTGCTGAGCAGGCTTTAAGGAAAGCATTAGATAGTTACATTTTCATTATTTTATGTTTTATTTTATCCACAATTAATTCATTGATGGATTAAGAAATACAATTTTAATGAGATAGTAAGTTACAACTATAGATTTAGTTTGCTGTACATCCAGGGGAGTATAACCTTAAAAACTTTAAATATGTAAAAAAAAAGAGAGAGAGAGACCTCTTAAATAGTTAAAAGTTTCTGTACCCAGTTGATAAGTCTCTCCAATGCAGTAATTTAATTCAAACCAAATTAAAAGTTAAAAGTCCAGATTTATTGCTAAAATGCTCCCAGGAGATTCTTGGGCCCCAGAGAGAAGATGGAGAGAAGAGACCAAAAATCTCACATGACTGGTCTTCAGAGGACAGTTTAAATATCCTATAGGTGTGGTCTTGAGCATCTCTGGGGGAGGAGCCACCAAAGGTGGGCTTTCTGAGATGACATAGTTGGAGAGAGAGAGGTGAGGGGGAGGGAGGACTAATGTGGAGCTTCTACCTGTCATTATCAGAGTTTCTTGTTATGTTTCCTCTACCTTGGCATAAAACTGCATTTGTTGGTAGGGGCAGGGAGCTTTACATATTATGGCTACTCATGCCTGGTATTCATTTCCACACACCTTATTTGCCAGATCATAGTTCCAGGCAAGGCTTAGGATGTAGTCAAACTTAGTTGCACCTTATAGAAGAGGGATCTTCTTGCTGGTTTTTATATTTGTAGATACTGTGTTTAAATAATTATTTTATTCAGAGTTATTCTTTTTTTTCTAGTTTTAGCTTTTCCTCCAACTAGTTATTTTTGCTGCCTGTCAATGCTTCTTTCATAGGCATGTGCTTTGGGACTCTATTGCTCTTCAGTTTCACTGGAGATATAATTTTATATTATTAAGGTAGTTACTGTTAGAATTTTCATGTTGGTTTCAGAAAGGAGAGGACAACAGTATCATCATAAACTTTAACCAAAATTTGGCATAATTAAGTTTTTTAAGCCATTCTCTAAGTCTTTGAACCAGAACTTGGAATTCAGTTGTAGCATACCCTAAGCTATATGAAACAGTACCCGGTGTAACTTACAATAACATTATGAAATTATGGCTCAACTACTCCCTAAAGTTTTATCTCTTTTCATCTTTCTGTAGTTCTGACTATTTGTATTGATAAATTAACTGGGATATTTAGTTATAATAGACATTATGCTATGAAAATTACAAAAGAACCAAATTTAACAGTGTTGGTAACTTCTGATCACTTGCATTTGATGGGGGAGCCAATCCCCTTGTTTGAGGGGTGTGTCCCCTGGGGGGGGCAAATACCTTTAAAACATCAGTGTGCATTTGTTTTCGCTCCCTTTGTTTCCTGAGCTTTGCTGGAACTCTGGCTTTGTATGTTTCCCCCTATTCCTCCTTTTATTAAAGCTGAGTATTTTATAATAAAGCTAGCTTGGTTAATTCCAATTGCCGACCGACCACACCCCTTCATGCATGTAAAAGTGGCATGCTAGAAATTTCTAAGAATGTTCAGAATTACTGTAGTTTACACCTCAGTTAATTTGAATGGCAAAGATATCACCCAATATCAAGAACACTACCTAACACCTGTGTTGGATATCTGGGAGTTTCCCAATCTCAAGGTATGTGTTATTTGGAGAGAAAATAGATTCATTGTGCTAAAATTAAACTAAACAAATTTTAGCTTACTTTTAAGTAACTGTGAGTTTCCTAAAATTAATCAAGTATTAAAAATATGGCCATATTGAATTTGTAAAATCACCACATTTTACAGTAAATTTCAAAGCCCTAAGATTTCTAATTGAAGGTTCATACAGACAACTGAAAGTAGAGTATGAAACTCAGTTTTCAACATGAAATTGAGGCTGCCATTCATCATGGCTCACAAGCACAGGAGAGCTCAATACAAAAGCCACCTTGCATTATTCTCCATTCTATTTTCTCTCCTTACATTGGAAAAGATACCTCTTTGTCCAGTAAAATGGAGTTAAGAGTACAAGGGTAAATTAAATCAATGAAGCAACGAAAGCATCCATATATTGATCCTCAGTGTCATTAGTTCTGAGCAAAATACAAATCAAACTTCATGAGCTGCCAGTGTGCAGCAGCTAGACTGGCTGTAATTAGCAAGATGGTGGTGTGATATAGAGAAATTAAAATGCTCATCAAATTCTGAGGAGAGTAGAAATAGTGTGAAATAATTATGTAGTCTCTCAAAATATTAATCATACAGTTACTGTATAACATCAAATATTAATTACTTTTCTCTTGGTGTGTTATAATACCCTGACACAACCAGCCCAGGGAAGAAAGGGCTTTTTTTTGTCTTACATATCCTAAGAGAATAAGGTCTTTGTGGCCAAGATGGCATAACAGTAGGACCATGAGGCAAAGTTGGTGGACATAAGGCCTACTGATCACACTTCATTTGAATACCAGAAATAGAATGAGGGAAGAGGGAGTGGGGAAAGGCTATAAATCCCATGGAATATGTCCTCCAGCAAGGTTCTTCCTTGTCATCGTCTCATGACCTTTCCAAATAGCATCACCACCTGGAGACAAAGTATTCAAATGCATGAGCCTATTGGGGATATTTCTTATTCCGACTTATTCAAATCACAACACAACACTGAGCAAATGTGTGTGTGTGTGTGTGTGTGTGTGTGTGTGTGTGTGTGTATGAATATTGTGTGAGTACAGAGGTTAGTAGTTGACAATCAAGAGTCTTCTTTTATTACCCTCCCCTTTTTTTGAGGCAGACTCTTTCCCCGAACCTGGAACTGATCTGTAGTGTTAGACCGCTTGGCCAGTGAGTTCTAGGGGACTTAGGGGGTTGTCAGCCTTCATCCCCTCAGCACTGGGGTTTCAGACACGTGTCACCATTCCTGGCGTTTATATGCATATCCAGGTTCTGAACTCAGCATCTTATGCTTGAATGGCAAACACTTTGATGACTAAGCCAAGTTTATACTACCAATTCCATTCTTAGAAATGAAATAAAAGTGTGTGTAGATACCCATATTTATAAACAAATATTCATGGTAGATTTAATACTAGTTAAATTAGAAACAAAGTGTTTGTTATTGAATGAATGCACAATCAAATAATTAGAGCTATCTATACGCTGAGATGTTTAGCCCTGAACAGGAAGCAGAGAGTGATAGATGCTATATTAGAATAAGCAAGTCGTTCAAGGCCACATATTTTATGATTTTATTCATGTAAAATACCCCAAATATGTAAATTTGTAGAGATGGAAAGTGAGTATTTCACAGATATGTGCATGGGATGAATGATGGGGAATGGCTTTTCATAAATATAAGTTTTCTTTTGTGGTTATGAGAATGCTCTAAATTTAGACTTCTTAATTCTGCAGAGAAAAGCACAGAAGTGTATATTTTTCTGAGCAAATAAAAAGATGTGTGAGCAATATATTTTTTAAATGGCCTTCTCATTTGTATACATACTTAGTGAATTATACAAATGACTCCTGAAGTTGTAGTCTTAGTACATTTAAAAACCATTACATTTAAGAGAAGAAATGGAAGGGGATTACTTGGATAAATACCCTGGGTCTGAAAATACATCTCATCGGAGCATATGTCAGTTTCCTGAAATGAAATAACTTACCAAGTAAATGAAACTACTCGCATTCTGGTATCCACAGGCCAGATAATCTCTCCTCTTCCTTTATGTGAAGTTTCACCTGGGAGCTAACTTTAATGCCCAGATAATAGAAGATTTCTACTGGAACCTGGAGGGGATTCTCTTCTTTAAAGGACTTTTGGAGCCGAATCTGGAAGCCTTGTCCCAGGGATTAGGAGATGGAACATCACAGAACTGTTCGTCTTGAACTGTGCCCTAACTGTGGTTACTCCACACCCACATGGCAGACTTAGAACAAGCTCAGGTTTCCTCCCCCTGGCTTTCCTTTGGCACCAGTTGTGTGAAGAGAGAATCAGACAGGAGTGTCCCACAAAAGCTTTTCTCCTGGTCTCTATGAGGGCAGAAGCCTGTCTGCACAGGTTTTCCTGTGGCTGGCCCACCTGTGGGGCTTGCTGGACCCTCAGTGAAGGGGAAAAAGAGAGAGGCTGATCCAGTTTCCCAGCTTTGAAGTGAAGAATGGGCCAGAATGAAGAAGCTCCTGATCAAAGGCTCTAGCCAACGATAAGGAAGGCGGCACTAACTCTCCAGGGAGCATCCCAGGCATCTGAGGCCAGGTGGAGAAGGGGCTCCCAGCTCTCTGAATGGGCGCTTTTGTTCCTATACCCTTTGACAGCAAGAACTATTTGAAGCAACTGCTCCTAGCAATTTCTAACTCGGATTGGTTTATTGTGATGGGTTTCAAGCTTTGATAGACATCAGAATCACCTGGGGAGTGGAAACTTCTGGAAAAAAGAGGCTTGGTTCTGCCCCTCAAAGATTGTCATTCCTTATGAGTGTATTTTTTCATTTCCTCACAGGTGATATAAATGCTAAAGTTTAAAAGCCTGATGTAAAAGTCACCAATAATCTAAAGGGGAAAACTGTATTTCAAAGAATAGATTAGGGTTAAGAATATGGGGTACTTGTTTAGCATGTGCAAGGCCCTGGTTTGTTCCCACAAACTCAAAGTGTGAGCACACACACACACCATATAAATTTACATTGCTACTATTATATAATTTCATGTATTACTCAAACACTCTCAAAGAGACATTAGATTTAGTCAATGTAGTCTACCACTCATCTCTGCACAAAACCCTTTGTTAACATTCCAGACACTGGGCTGTGTGCTGTGGGTGGAGATGGATAACACAATTTTGTCTCCAAGAGCTCAGCATCTTGCTGGGGAGACAGACATGTAAACAAAATAAATGAAGTATTAGAAGAAGAATTCAAAAGGCTGTTCCAGCCCAGGAAGAGAATGACTAACTCTGCCTGAAGGCTGGGAGAGGGCTGAGGCTTTCCCAAACACCCAAGGTTGGAGGCCAGTCTAATGCTCAGGATCAGCTTGCCTTCTGTCTGAAGAGATGCAGGTGGCCTGGCACAGGAACGGGGAGATTCCAGTCCTAGGGGAAGGCCTGTGCAGACGTAGGTCTGAGAAGCCCGGGAGATTTGTTATGGCGGGATGCATAGGAAGTTGGTGATGGAGTTGCTGAAGATAATGTGGACAAACAGCCTCAATATGAAAGAACCTCTCAGCCTTAAGAAGGCAGCTAGGGACATTTTCAGGGAGGTGAACTTAGTGCAAGAGTTCATCTGAAATCCTAGGTATAAAATCATTGCTCAAATGCAGGAAGCATGAATATAAATGATATAAGGGTAAGATAGCAGACACTATAAAAAAAAACTCTGGTATTTATTTTCAGTTTGATTTTGCAAGAGTCAATGAATACTAATAACATCATTAGTATTTATAAGGTATTTCATAGTCTAAAAAAGATTCACAACGTTGTCATACAGTAGCAATATAAAGCACATTGTCATGTGCTTTCTACAGCCCTCGGGGCACCACATCTGTCTCTGACTCAATTTTCGAGAAGACATTTCTTAAGGAGGCTGAAGAACTTTCAGAATCACACACACCATGAGGTAGCAGACAAAAGACTCAATCACACATTTTCTGAGTGTGAACTTTTTTACTCTAAGGGTGGTTTTGCTGAGCGAGATAACGGCAATAAAGATACATACAAGCCAGAAGACGCCAAGTTGTTTACAAAGGCATGCAGCAACCTAGAAAAAATGCAAAAGAAAGAAATCTGCTTCTGTATCAATACAAATAGGCATGTGTAGGCTGGGCCTACGATCAGTATGTGAAAACTAGTACTGCAACAGAAAATGAGACTCAAAGTCCAAGGAACGATTCTTCTAAGGATTGCTCTCTTCTGACTTTAACATTCTGATGCTTTTGGGGCAGCATTCTTGAGTGTCTCTTTTCCCCTTGGTGACTTGAGGTCTAGGCTGTGTTATTTGGGGCCACACCTTTTTATGGCTGCAATGTCTTCTGACATCAGCCATCTAAGAGACACAACCTCGCATTGCTATCTCCCTCTCCTCGCCCAGCTCAACCATGTGATTGATTCTGACCAGTGAGACATTAGTAAATTTGATATTAGCTGGGTTGGGAAAAATATTGTACTCTTAGCCTTGCCGGTCCTTAGATTTATGCCTTCTGAGAGTCAAGTATTACCCAATCAAAATTACCCCTTTTATCCATGCATGCTTTAAACTGCGGGGAGGATGAATGTGACCTTCACTGACTGAATTCAGTTCTCTTTATTGAATGTTACACTGCGTATGTAAGCAAAGTGCTTTGGAATATGCACTTTTTAAAAATATAAATGCAAATTGCTTTTCGTATTTTAACTAACTCACAAATGATAATCAGGTCTAGGCCATCTATATTGGAGTCAGTATTCAAATATTCAGAAATGGCTGATACAATCTGGCAAAGACTAATAAAAATTCAAACTGATGAAAAATCTTTTGTTTCTTTTTGTTGTTTTTCAAGACAGAGGATTCTCTGTGTAGTAGTCCTGGCTGTACTGAAATTGATCTGGACTAATGTAAGTGCATTGTGTTCAGTCCTTTGGAATGGATGACAGTAGCCACTAAAGAGAGCTTGAGGAAAGTGACAGCTTGTTATCCCCACAATATCATAGGCAGATGGTTATAAAAATCAGCTCTGAACCACACTACACCTCATTCATGGACATTAGGTTACAAAAATACTTCATAAACCTGGAAAATTGGCAGCGTTCTAGCTCTGTACGCTTGGGAGTCCTCCTAAACCTTGTCGCTTGGGAGTCCCATGGTGGTCTCTTTCCCTGTCTCTAGGCATTGTTGATGTTTCTTCTGGAAGCTCTTTTTCAGACCACTGACTGTTTTCATGGTGGCTTGTTTGACAACATTGCTCAGAAACTTACCTCCCATGTTTGACACAGCTTCAGCGTTCATGCACCAACACCCACTTCATTTTCAAACACGAAACTGAAGGCTATGGTGTTTGGTTGGGTTATGATGATGTGTGAAGAAAGGTCTCCTGCAAACGAGAGAACATTAGTCTCACAGACCTTCTTGCCTTGCAGAGGTGTTAGCTGGAGAGCGGATGACTCCTCTGGCGAGGAGGAAGGTATTATTTTGAGATTTATTGGTTGGATCTCTCTCATTGCCTGCGAGAAAACAGAAAACTGTCTGGATTTCAGTTTTGCTCTCTCTAACACTCAAAGTCCTTCCCTGACCTGAGGAGATGTGGTGACTTGCTGCAGCTAAAGGAGGATTAGGACTCCCACGCTGACATTAGCAATTGATTGAAATGTGGTTTCAGGTGAGGGCAGGAAGAAATAGCACAGAACAATACAAACAAGCTCATTGTGCTAACTCTAAGGTATAGTTCCCTGAGAACCAGGTGTGAGCTGAATAGAGAGGATATTACTGGCTCAAGGCTCCTCGGGGTGGTGTAGAAAGGTGGGCATGTGTTACACCCTTCAACCTCGCTTGACTCATTAGGAATCGACTTTTCTCCACTTTTCTTAAACTCTTCTGTCTCTCTCTCCCTCTCCTCCTCTCCCCCCCCCCCCCCCCCCCCCGTCTGTCTCATTTTCTCCTGCTTGGTATGCAGATAAAGATGTTTGCATTTCAACAGGAAATCCATACTTGAATTTGAATCACTATAAATCTCATCTCAAACAAAAATGAGGGAGGAATGGACATATAGAACCAAATTTAAAAGAAAGGAACAGGAGGGAGTTAAGAAGTCTGTGGGTTTGTACTGTGTCACGCAATCAAATTACTCTGTCTGCTAATATATGTGTCACATAAAATCACTTGTTAGGGACCACTATCACAAACCGGTGCAAAAAGCCAGGAAAACCAAGCTACTTTGCCAATGGTTATTCAGATAGTGAATGCTGGGCATGAGATTTAAGGTCACATTCACTCATCCAGACATAATGCCTCACCTTTTTCATTGGTATACAGTATCATCATTGTCTGATCCATGTTATTCATTTTATTATTGTTATTTGGCAAAAGTTAGACACCAATGTGCTAAGTATTGAGGAGTCACTGATGTCTTTCCTACATAGACTTCATTTTCTATTTCCCTTCCTTTTGGGCGTTTCCTCCCTAAGCTCTGTATCATCATTTGAGTGAGTCTGGTTTTCTCTTGTGGATTTGGAATCTTTCTGCTACTACCATCTCCAGTACTAGCTCATATATAATCCATTTCACTGACAGCTAGGCTGGGACTTTTTCCCCATACTTTTGAGAAAGAAGCGTTTTCTATTTAGAGAGCTAAGTTGGACTAATTTAAAACTGGTCTGGGCTAACCATCATTTTGAAATACAAAAAAAAAAATCACACACTAAACATAACTAAAACATGAAGACAAATGATTTCTTTTTTCTCTTTTCTTTCTTTCTCTCTTAAATTTGTTCCATATTTTAATTGCAAGAGAAAAATGATGACTGGTCATTATGCGAGGTTAACCAAGATATAGTAGATTTCAGATCTCATGAAGATTACAGCTCATAGGGAGATAGGTGACAATCTAAAATGAATGAGTGCTGTGAAGATTAACATCATGCTTATATTGTTTACAAAAGTCTTTTGTAAAATTGTATGTAAAATCACATAATCCTCTTCTGTTAAAAAAAATAAAAAAGGCCAGACTCTAGAAAAAATATGGCCTAGGTAACAGGAACAAAAGATGGAAGACAGGTAAATGTATCATCAAATGAATGAGGTTTAATGTATGTGTGGAAGAGAAGAGTTGTGTCATAGGGAACCAATGTATGCAAGAGCCAAGTTGTGCATGGCCCTGTGGACTGTGGGAAGGGTATGAATCTTTACCACGAGAACTAAGAGAAGTCAGTCCATGTTTTCAAGCATGCTTGCCTGATTAGACTTGATTGAAAACCATACTACAGTGATTGGAATAGAACAAAGTTAGCTACAGTGCAAAACCAATTAGAAGAGGATTGCAATAGTCACATCGCAAGGAAGAGATAATAGTATCTTGGATTGGGAAGAGTTATCAGTAATTATAGAAAGATGTAAGCTGGCTTGTGGCTTGTGCAATATTGTGAAAGAGCTTTTGGCAAACGGGAAGAAGGCAGTAAAGGGAGGAAAAGGATGAATCCCAGACATTTGGCCTGTGCAGCTTGATGGAAGATGCTCTCCTTTCATGCCACAAACATTAGTTTGTAAGACACAACTTAAGCCAGGGGACTGAAGAGTTAAACTCAAGCTTCATCTTGTTGTGTTAGAATGTTTTCTGAGATGTACAATTACAGATGTTTCGTAAGCAGATAGAGTTAAGAAACTGTTTGGAGTCCTAGACAATGAGGTTGTAGATAGAAAACTAATAAAGCCACGAGACGCTGATGTATCTATGAGGCTAAGTGGAGTGGTGGGGACAAGTGACATGGCTGTGTGAGAAAAGCTTCGTAAGAGCCTTGAGATGCTCCCACGGGTCAACAGCATTTAATACCTGAAATGAAATGACTTTCAAACAGATATTAAAATTATAATTTTTATAAATTAAAATAAATACATGCTAAAGTATTTTATTAGTATTAATGATGGAACCAATAGGCTTTGACATCTCAGTTTATTGTCCAAACACATCTACAAATGTAATGAATTCCAAAGCCACAGAGTAAAAAAAAAATATATCTGGAAAAATAAATTAAGGAAGTTGGAGGATTCATATTTCCAATTCTAAATCTTACTACAATGTTCCACTAATTAAGACATTAGAATAGACATATGAATCGATGAGATAGAACTAACAAAGCCCAATAAGCTTTCTCATTACTAAACCGATTATCAAAGAAGTAAGCAAGTAATGGATGGAAGAAATTAAAGACTTTTGTTTAAGTGATGGGGTAGCTATACAGCTTAAGTATGTAGGAAAAAACTTTGGCTCACTATCTCACATTATACTTAGAAATAACTTGCAGCAAGCCGGGCAGTGGTGGCATATGCCTTTCATCCCAGCATCTGGGAGGCAGAGGCAGGCAGATAGATCTTTGTGAGTTCTAGACCAGCCTGGTCTACAAGAGCTAGTTCCAAGACAAGCATCAAAGCTACAGAGAAACCTTGTCTCAAAAAAAAAGAAAAAAAAAACAAAAAAAGAGAAAAGAATAACTTGCATCAAAGTGGTAAGGGTTAACACCATGATACCATTAGAATAACAGTTGTGTGCTTCAGATAGGCAATGGATTTATTTTATGCATAACAACAAAAGGTAGGGATAAAATAAAAATTAATTAAATTTCATAAAACTCCCCCTCAAACTATACACTCAAGTAAATAAAAAATAATATATATTACCATGGGATGGGTTTTTAAGGTTTAAGGGCATGTATTTAGTATACATCAATGACATAACTAAATCATAAGCAGTTAACTATCTCAATTAAGGAATACACAAAGCATTTGAATTCACAGCATTACTAAGATTTACCAAAAGCACTAAGTATATGGAAGGATTAATAATATTATTTTAATTTAAAAACGTGTTATTATTGCATGTGGCATTCCTGTGGAATCAGGAGAGGTCTTTGAAGTGTCAATTCTCTCTCTCAACCTTTTCATGGATTTCCAGGGTCAAATGCAGGTCTCTGGACTTGAGCAGAAAGCACTGTTACTCTCTGAGCCAGCTCATTGGCTCGCTTAATAATGTTTGTCAACAAAGAAATGCAAAACAGATCCATAAAAAATTAGAACTTTCCTATATATTGGGATAGCTATAATAGGAAAAAGTAAATACAGAAAAATCAGACAATAGCAAATCATAACATGGATGTAGACTTTGGCCTCTCCACACATGACAGGCAATTTGGAAAAAACTTTGACAGTTCCTTCAAATATCAAGGGTAGAGTTATCTGGTGAACTAAAGTTTCTTCAAAGACCAAAGAAAAATCAGAAAAATATCTTTTTTTGTGTACTCTTGTCCACAGCAGAATTTTTATTCATAAGAACTGAGAAACATAAATAATCCAGGTATCTATTGACAAGAAGAGAAGCAAATTATGGTATTACCTGCGTATGTAATTATTATTTAACCTTAAAAACTAATGAATCATTAATATGTGATATGAATGAATGAATCTCAAAACTACATTAAACAAAAACTAGTTCCCAGAAAACAACGTACACTATACATCTCCCTTTATATGAACAGTCTAGATTATACTACTCTAAATAGTACAGACAGAAATTAGATTAGTGTTTGATAAACTTCTGAGAAAAAGGCAAGAGGGAGGATTTGATAAGTGACAGTTGATGAATAAAGGTTTAATTTTAAGTTGATATAAAAATATCCTAAGGGCTTATTTTGTTGATGATTTGGCAACTCATACTGACGCTTAATCTTACACCATAAAGGGGGAAATGGGTAGGTAGCTCTGTTGTCTCAATATGGCCATAGGTATAGCTATAGTCAGGTGCTACCACTCTACAGATTTAAAAGAACACCACTACAGGCTTGTTTCCACACTGAAACTATGAAATAAAATTGTGATGGCCTTAGGAAAGAGGGTTCTTTGTCATATCTAAAAGCTGGTTGTATATCTAGAGATGGAAACCTTTTGCCATGGTTATGTGCTCCAAATAGTTATGTAAAATGGCTCTCAACAGAGGGATAAAATAGCTGACAGCAGCAAAACACCTAAAGTTGCTTAATCAATGAAAACCTGATAACTCAGAAAGACATTTACTTTCAGATGTTCCCTGGTTTTTCATTGCTTTGTAAAATACAAGGGATGCACACTTACCGTCTAAACCAGCTTCTAATATCATGAGAAGCATATAAAAATCACCTACCCTCCCCACACATACACACAGAGTTGAGCATCCCTTGCCATTTTTGTTATTTAGAAGTTACTTTGCATAAAGGACAGTTGGCTTTAGTATATAGTAACTCAAGTTACCTTGTTTACCAACTGCTTGTCAGCTGCCATTTTACTTCTTGTATTTACTTCCTGTATGTATTATTTTGACTCCAATGGTATGAACGGAATTAGACATATTCTATCATTTTGGAACAATTAGCACACTGTCCTGCAGATTCACCCATAAATAATGTATATCAGAACTGCCTTCTTACTTAAGACTGGGAAATGACTGCACATGCACATATATTCTTTTTGTCCAAATATTTAAGGATGGACATTGGATTGCTTCCATTATATAGTGTCTTTCTACAATATATCATTAGTAAATAAATATGGGAATCAGCTTAGATTCAAAGAGGTTAGAGAAATAGAATACTCCCTGGGAGAATGACAAGTTCATGCACATGTGATTGCAATGAAGAGAATGGGGTCACCCGTGACAATTGGCCACAATGAACCTTCTGTAATGTTTTTCTTTCTTTATAAGATTTCCAACTGCATGTTGATCAATGTGTATATTTATTAACTTATCTTCTCTTAGTACATGAAATATATATGAGGGCCAAAGCCATGCTAGTTTTTAAAGTTTATTCCTAGCATAATTTTTGGCTTATAATAGGCAGTAAGTGAATGATTGATTGATAATCTCCTAGCTAATCTCTGAGGTTGATGCAAGCATTCAATATAGAGCTGGCTAAGTGACTCAGGCAGATTTTGTAATTGACTACCTGATATCCTCTAAGAACAGCGATGGGTGGTGACAGCTCACATACATATATTCTTTCAATTATTGCAAAGGTCAAGGCATCTGAAGATAATTCACAGAGTGGAAAACATGTTAAGGATATCTGAAACGCTTTGAGAAAAAAAAAGCGTGGATGTATTGCGTTCTCACTTCTGTTGATCATGTCAATCAACTAGAAACACTGTTAAAAAATATACATGCAGAGACTCCAGAGCCAAGGATTGGTGGAGTTACAGATCCAGAGTGCAGCTCTGGCATCCATATTCAAGTCTCTAAGTTGGTTTCAGCACCCTCTCTCTTGCGGTTCTGCTCATGATTTATTACAGCCCCTTACACTCATCAGGGTGGTAATGGTTCTGAAAATCTAACCTAAGCTTCACTTGTTTGCATTTCCCTGGAGTTTGCCTCAGTTGTGAAGCATGTCCATCTCAAGAGTCTGGATTGCAGGTTTTCAGGACTCTTCTAAGCATTAGGAAATCTTTACGTAAAAATACTGTCAACTCTTTCCTTTCCTTTCCTTTCATTTTGTTGAATCAGTGGTCTTTTTTTAATTTACATTTCCATGTTTCCCCATTTTCCCAGGGTAATTTTTTCATATTCAAACAGCCGACTGGTGTTTTGTTGTTGTTGTTTTGATCAAACTTTGTGTACACACAACGCTGAATGTTTTCCTTATTTTAGTAGACTCACTTAGAAGGCTCCTTCACATAGCCATTTTGTTGAGGAAAATGCTGTATAAAATGGTTTTTGCCAGAATCACACACTCACCCCTTATTGTCCAGAAAACTCCACCCTAACTAATGTCTCTACACACCCTGGAGTCCAGAATATCCCCCACTAACTTGTGGAATATGTTGCACACCCATGACAATTACAACAGCTAGCATCTGTTTTGAGATATTGGAGGCGTGTACAGATAGCCTCATATGCACTGTGAAGAAGACAGTTTAGTCTTGCTTGTTAGCAGTGGCTCTGTGGGTGGATGAAGGGGAATCCTGGACCCACCCTGCTGGGTTCTGGAATAAAAATGTGATTCTAAACAGCCAAAGCCAGGAAAATCTCACCCTTTAATAGCACATTTGATTCTCCAGTGATACAGAATTCAGTCCTAAGCATGTCTGATATTTTTATATTCTTACAAGATCTTACAACACTTTGCATCCAAGGATACTTATTATTTCCAATGCTTAGTGTATATATTAAGTTACAAAAAAGAGGACATATTATATGCTTCCAGATACTTCAGTTTATCAACAAGAAATATTTCATTCTACAAAAAAGTCCATAAAGTCACAGCATGTGCCCAATTTATCAACTCAGAAGCCTCTTGGCCACAGCAACAAATAATAATCACCTGGCCCTTCTGTTCCCTTAATACTAATTATTTAATTTGTAGGCACACTTTTTAAATGTGCATTTAACATTTGAAACTTATATCCTGTTATTGTCAATATGGGTGTTTTCTGAAGGCTCATGTGTTAAAGACATTATCTGTACAATTTGGTATTACTGGGATGTGGTACAACACTAATGGATGGAACTTAGTAGGAAGTTCTTAGGCCATTAGGTTTGTGCCCTCAAGGATTTGGGCTAAACAGCATCCTCTTCATTCTCTTACTTTGTGGCTGTGAGGTGAGAGATTTGGATCTACCGCACAGTTCTACAGTCAAGTGCTGCTTCGCCATAGAACCAAAGCAACAGAGCATAAAGACCATGGTCGGAAACCACTAAAACTGGGACCCAAAAGAAACCTCCTCACTTTTTCCATTGTTTTGCTCAGTTTTTAAAAAATAAAGTAATGAAAAGTTCTCTTGCTGTGAAATTTTAAAATGCATGTAAACATTTCAGAAATATTGAGTCTTTTTCCAGAATTGGAAAGATGGATGAGGATCTTTGAAGTTGGCATTGAAAGACAACATTGTGCTATTCTGCAAAGAGTTGTTTCCACTTTAGAATTTACCTCCTCATTTACCCCTGTGAATGATACTATTAGTGCTCAGAGTGCTTTTAAATGATAGCTTAAAAAACTTTGACTGTGCATCAGCTATTGTTGTTATGTAACAAACCAAAAAAATTAAACATCATAGTAACTGTTCAGAATTTTCTAGATCATCAATAGGGATGAAAATTTCTGGGCCAGGCTGCTGCTCATGAATGCAGGGCTACAGTTGGCTGCCACATTAGCTAGGTTGTAGAATCAAAAACGGTTTCATTCACATGTGCAGGTGTTGGTGCTGATGCTGATTTCTAACTGGATCATGTACCTGCAACAGCCAATCTCTTCCTTCTCCCTGGCAGCGGTGTCCTTAAAGTGCAAGCCGCAGAGGCGAAGTACTGCTTGTGTTGTGTATGTTACAATATTTTGGGCTACAGGAATTCACATAGTCAATCAATTCAAAAGTCAGTGTACTAGAGACATGAACACAGGAAGGTATGACTTGCTGGAGTTTGTTCATGTAATAATTCACAATGTATATTTGAAACGAAGTATTCCAAGTTCTAGAAGATAGATTACTTCAAATCTAATTACATTATTTTTTTGTTTCTTCTTTGTATCCATATACCCATCATAAACCATCTCTATCACATGAATATCATATATAAATATGTATCATATATACCTATAACACATATACATGAAAGTATATACTTGATAGGTCAGATTCATAGTAGTTAAAATACTTGTTCAAGTGTTCATAATCAATATGTCTGAACCAGAATGAACTGAATATATCTTCAATGAAACTTGTTTTGAAGAAAAATGTGATGTTTGAATAAATGATGTTTGAATTTGCCAGGACTACTCTTATGAAGTACTTCATGGTGAATTAAATCAGAAATATATTTGATTGCAATACTGAAGGTCAGTAATCTAAAATCAAAATGTCAAGAGGATCTTATTTCATCTGAATTTGTAGTTAATATTTCCTTACCTCCTCTCAGCTTTTGCTATCTTGCCTGTGACCTATGAACCTATGATGTTGCTAGACCTGTAGCTATATAAGGTCAATATCTATTTTTCAGATCACATAGTAATCTCTGTGTGTTTCCTAGTCCTTTTCTTCCAATGACCAGCTTCTGACAAGAAGTTATATTGAACTGGGTGCCCCCAGTATTCCAGCTTAGCATATCCTAAAACTACATTTGCATCAGCAAAGATGCTGTTTTTAGAGGAAGTCAATTTGGAGATCCAGTGGTATTAAGGTGCTGATGAAATATTCAGTTGGAGAAGGGAGCACAATTCAATCAAAGTAACTAAAATTCTTCCATCACACTTGTCATTTCATTAGTGGCATATAAAATATAATCATGATAATATTTTCTGAGTGCATACAATGCTTTGGAGCTTTGTCAAATGTTTTATATTCAGTTTTCCACTTGTTATTTATGATAGTTAATAAAATGGGTATTGTCCCATTTGCATCGTCTGAAAAAATAAAAACAAATGAAAACATGACGGATTATTGCTAGACTAGTCACAAGTTAAACGACGGCAAATTTAAACTCCGTTTGAAGCATAGGTTTTAACCATCATTGTTGTAATTAAGAGAGTTATTTGATTTCTGATGATCTCATCCTAGGAACAAGATGAGTGTTTGGAAATTAAAAAAAGAAGTGAGGCAGCATAGCTCTTGATGCACATACACAGTTTTTGAATGGAGATGAAAATACCACTGATTGCTCCCTGACTTGTATTTTTTCCTTTAAGTGGAGTAAATGAAAATATCATCTGCTGGCATGACATCCTTTCAGTAATGGGCAACCGTGGATTCTCAAGACTGATAGAGTGAAATGGGAATATGGAGGTCTTGTTTTTGTCTGGTTATAGAGTTTGTTCAAAGCAAGTTTTAAGTAGAAACTAAATCCATGAATATGACAACATACGCAGAGTTTTTGAAGAACAATGAAATGTGGAATTTTACAGTCTTGGTCTACAAAGGTGATAGCCTTACCTTTGTTTTAATAAGAAAAAAAAAATGAGTCTTTAAAGACTGGATCACTACTAAGGAGCAGGATGGTAGCCTTTTCTTTGTCTGCAGCTTGTCCACCCACAACTGAGAAATAATGAAGGACTGAAGGTTTCCCACATTCCCAATTTATTATTGATTTTATGAAGATTTCTAGGTAAAAAGACTCAAATATTAGAAATTAATGTTTACAACAATTTACAATTCCTCCTTTGTTTGATTCTTATGTCCAACTCTTTGCTCTCAGAATTTCATATCTATCTGTCTGTCTGTGTGTCTGTCTGTCCATCCATCTCTCTGTCTGTCTCTGTTTCTCTCTTTCTCTCTCTCTCTCTCTCTCTCTCTCTCTCTATATATATATATATATATATATATATATATATATATATATATATATATATGCACACGTGTGTCTGTGTAATGTGTGATTCCCCTCTGTATGCTGTGAATATCATTGGTTAATAAAGGAACTGCTTTGGACCAATAGTGGAGTAATAGGGGAACAGAGCAAGCCAGGGAAAAACTAAACTGAAAGCTGGGAGAAAGAAGAGTGGAGTCAGAGAGGAGCCATGTTGTCCTGCCAGAGACAGAGGCTGGAAATTTATCCAGTAAGCAAAGCCACGTGGTGATACACAAATTAATAGAAATGGGTTAATTTAATATGTAAGAATTAGCCAATAAGAAGCTAGAGCCAAGCAGTGATTTAATTAATAGGTTCTGTGTGGTTATTTCAGTTCTGGGTGGCCGGGACAAACAAGAGGCTCCTTCTGTGTGTGTGGGGGGGGGGAGTTTTTCAGAAAACTCCCCAGTGCTGTAATTCTGGGCTCTCTTTTTTATAACGATTTAGGAGGAGCAAAGCAGAACACAAAGCTTAGACTCTGTGACTAGGACAACCTCCAGGTTTTACTTGCAGAGCATCAATAGTACAGGAATTGTCAGTTTAGAGTATGCACATTTTTGCTGAAACAAAATATCTATCAAAAATATCCTAAGGATACTCAGTGGAGATTGTAAACTGTGTGTTTTACCATTCAGATAACATATTTGACTATACAGTTGCCCAAGTATATGTCTAAATAAAATGACATGTATAGTGTATCCTAAACTTTGAATCAAGGCAATTGAGGAACCTTTGTCATATCTCATTCTTCTTCTGTTAACTAGATAAGGGATAAGCAAATAATCAGTAAAATAAGAAAATAGTAATGCTTATATACATTAAGTGGTAATATTTAAAAATTATGTTCAATGATTGGACATAATGATTTGGGAATAATGCTTCTCAAATATATGACACAGGAGCTTCCTGGATAGTGCAGTGATTAGCAGGAGTTGTGAATAATTCTAAAGAAGCAGTATATTCCAGTCTCAATAGAAGTGATGTAGACATGAGCTCATAGAATGTGGCAGCACATGCAAGACCTACACAATATAGATAGACTTCCAGTACTGAGAAGGGACGTGGATACAGAATCTCACACCTAACCAAGAAGAGATTTGCAACTGATACCTGCTAGGTTGGAAAAGGAAAATCAGTTTTCAACAGTGAAGTGGCACTGGTCCGATTACCAGGAATAACTGGCCAATACAAGACAAGCTCCATGATATTTTGTAGGCTTTTTTTTTTTTTTTTTTTTTTTTTTTTTTGGTATTTTTTGTCTTGTTGTTTTGATTTTTGTTTTTTTTCTTTTTTTCCAGTTTATTTATTTTTTATTAAAAAAATTGCTATCTCCTCCCTTCCTCCTCCCCCTTCCCTCCCCTCCCCTCCACCCATACCCCCACTCCCTCCCTCTCCAGGCCAAAGAGCCATCAGGGTTCTCTACACTATGTTGAGTCCAAGGTCCTCCCAACTCCCTCCAGGTCCAGGAAGGTGAGCAACCAAACTGACAAGGCTCACACAGAGCCCGTACATGTCGTAGAGACCAAGCCCATCACCATTGTCCTTGGCTCCTCGGTCAGCCTCCACCATCAGCCACTTTCAGAGAGTCCGATTTGGTCGCATGTTCCATCAGTCCCATTCCAAGTGGACTTGGTGGTCTCCCATTAGTTCTGTCCTGCCGTCTCAGTGGGTGAACGCATCCCTCATGGTTCTGACTTTCTTTCTCATGATCTCTCTCCTTCTGCTCCTCATCAGAACTTTGGGAGCTCAGTCCGGTGCTCCAATGTGGGGCTCTGTCTCTATCTCCATCCATCACCAGGTGACGGTTAAGGCTCACAGTGAGCCCGTCCATGCTGTAGAGTTCACATTCATTGCCGTTGTCCTTGGTTTCTCAGTCCTCCTCCACCGTCAGCCACATTCAGAGAGCCCAGTTTGGTCCCCTGTTCCATCAGTTCCATTCCAACTGGACTTGGTGGTCTCCCGTTAGATCTGTCCCACCGTCTCAATGGGTAAACGCACTCCTCACGGTCCTGACTTCCTTGCTCATGATCTCCCTCCTTTTGCTCCTCATCGGGACCTTGGGAGCTCATCAGTCGATTTTTGTTTTTTTAAAAAATGTTTGGGAGAGTACATGAAATTGTATAGGTAGAAAGGTGGTGAGGATCTGGGAGGAGTTTGGGGAAAGGAAAACCATAATCAACATATATCATATGAAAGTATTTTTAAAATAAATGAAAAATTATGCGTTTTACCCAAGTACCTGCTAATATTTACCTGTGGATCTCTTGGTGTTACCAGACAAGTAATATGAGAGACTAAATACTCTCCAAGTTTTTAGTCATCTCTGGGATAGAACATGTTTTCTCTACCCCACTGATACTTAAAATTAGTTATGATGTATGTTGCTTCGGCTATGAATTAGGCAGCTCTGTGGTTTTTTCCCCAGAGGTTTGGAAGACTAGTATGGGCCTTTCCACGCTTTGTTTTTCTTTCGCAACACAACTAGCAGTCATGTGTCTCAATCAAGTGTAAGCCCGAGATAAAAACCCACAGAGAAGTCCATAGCTCGCTACCTGGGGGAGGCAAAACCAACTATTAATAGAAAGCCTACATCATGTAAGATTCTGAGGTTTGAGGCTATTTGTTTATGTGGTGTGGCAATTCTATTTTGATTTCTACAAGATGAACAAGATTGTTTGTATGTGATTAAAGAGGATGCAAGATTTTTTCCCCAAAAAGGTAAGTTACTCTTCCGAAGATGTCTTACACCTAATAAGGTCGATAGCTGAGAAAGTCGCCTAGATGAGTCTACATATCAGAGAAGCTTCTGGTGTTCAGTAGCATAGCTAAAGGTGAAAAAAGTCAGAATTCAAGAAACACACCATCTCCTGATCAACAGTCACAGAAAAATGAAGTTGAGCAACAACTGTGGTAACTCCTGACACTGTCTCTGTCTTCTGTAGAGTCATTCGACTGGCAAGAAAGCATTCCTATGTGTTAGGTCTTTTTTGTTTGTTTGTTTTGCTTTTCTTTTACTGTCTGACTTTGGCTGAAAGATCTCAGTTGCCTGGGAAAAGGCGTAGCTCTACTCAACAGCAGATACTCATGTGTGCTTCAGTTGGCTGCTGCCAGTACACAGTTTATATGTGGAATGAGACGAGTGCCTCATTTCTGGAGGAGTTTCGCTGAGCACTTCTTGGGAAGCTGGTTTCTCATCCGTTACCTCACAGGTGGCCATACAAGTTAGGTCTGTCCAAATGCCAATTTGAGCAACTGGAGAAACTTCGGTGAAATAAACAAAGCTTATTCCTCCTTAGGGTTGTATGGGAATTGGGTCAAATGGGCCTCACCTTGGACATGTTGTCTCAGCGAAGTCTTCTCTTGGAGCCTGGATGGGATTGGTTTATTATAATTCCCTGGCTTGTACTAGTAAGGCACTTGTCCAAATGATCAGGTTAGCAAGTTTTTGGTTTCAGATGACTATCTCCTAAATGGTCTTTACATCCAGGAAGGACCCCCACTGCCATGGAAAACAAAGATATTTTCATTAGTTTATGTTCTTGAGTGATTTTGCTTGTTACTGAATTATGATCAACCAGACTTCTAGCTTGGTCTCTGAAACCTGACAGTGGAATGGGAATGTTCCTTGCCAGAAAGCCATTGTGATGTCTGCAGCAAACTGGAGAGCTCACTGACGTTGCAGTGAGTGCCTTGCAGCATAGCAGCAAGCACCCAGAGCCTCTGCTTCTGATCACTGAAGGCAAGGAGCAATGCAGTAATAGAAACTTTTGAATCTGGTCCCAGCAGGTTCTTGCTTCCCTGATTCCTGCTTAAGTTCAGTTCTGGGGTTTCTGTGTTTTCTGAGGAAACAAAAAAAAAATCTTAAAAAATATCCCAATACATTCCCGCATTGGAGTTTAAAAAGTCATTTTTCTTTGTTCCACCGCTAAGATCTCTGACTAACAAAATAGCTTATTTTTTTAAAAAAATTCTCAGGTTTAATATTTGGAATTTTTATTTTATAATTCTCTGTGAATTGTTCTCTAGAATTTATTCTTATCTCTTGTTAATATCCACTGATCTCTTGAAGCTCTTATTCAGCTCTTCATTCGACACCAGCAGAGCAGAATCATGCTAGGACTTCAGTCATTATGCTTAGCAAAGAAATGTGATATTGTAAGTCTGTTAAAAGGCGTCCATAATATACATCTGAAATCGCAGATGACAGCTGAGCTCAGTGCCAGCAATTTTCTGTGAAAACAGTGTTAGAACAATGTTCACTTGTATGCCAAAACCTTGATTAATTAAAATGCATCATTACCTAAATTTAGAGTTTAAAATTATAAAACTTAGAAGATACAAAGAGAACCCCATGGCCCTAGGTTAGGCATAGGTTCCTTTTATGTTACACAAATGCCCAAATCATAAAATGATAAACAATAA
This sequence comes from Arvicola amphibius, assembly GCF_903992535.2. NCBI lineage: Eukaryota > Metazoa > Chordata > Mammalia > Rodentia > Cricetidae > Arvicola > Arvicola amphibius. The sequence continues at coordinate 38,361,517 of NC_052051.1, read as the reverse complement.
TTTACCCATTAATTCTTATTTATTATTATTTATCACTTCATAGACAGTTGAAATCTTTATTCTTCCAAAGACTTTTTTACCAAAATTAAGACAAACTACATAATAGGAGAAAATATTTACATAGTAAAATATTTTCATACTGAAAATCAACATTCAAAAATAAATAAAAATAAATCAAACCATTTAATGTTAAAAACTTTTATAGAATTTGTTCCTTAACAATAGCACATTGGTATAAAGTGTATTTTAATTGGAATAACCCTCATGCTCTCTAATCTCTTTCTTGGCCCTTCTTACTCTTCTCTCTTCCCTCCAAGTCCTTTTCCAACATGTCTATCTGTTCATTCTTTTCTTGTTGAGATGCATTGAGTTTAGCAATGGCCACCTGTGGGATTGTGAGTTTGGAATTATCCACTGAAGCCTGGTCTAGTTCTCACTGGGCATAAAGCTGAAGTCTATGTATGGCCCTCCACTATCAACCAATAGCTGTTCAGGAGGCATAGGTAAGAACCCACGAGATCTTTCCTGATCTCCAATCAACTGTTACTAGGCCCATTTTTTAAAAATAAAATAGACAAAATTTATGAATACATTTTTCAGTAAAGGAGATACAGGAGTGGCAAGTAAAGTACAAATAACATCACTTGTCATTAGAGAAATACAAATGACAACTACAGCCAGATGCCAACTGTTAGACTTACCTCCTGTCATTATCTTTATCCCATTCTCCTTTCTTATTATGGTTATAATTATTATAAAATTGGCACTGCCAAATGAAGGCCAGAATGTGGAACCCTTGAATCCACATATCTATGTAGCTACTGGGAATGTAAAACAGTATAACTGGAAAGTGTTGGCATCTGCCTACAAAGCTTAACATATACTTATCACATCAACTCTCTGCTTCCTGGGTACTTAGCCAAGAGAAATAAAAATTCACTACTTACAAATAACTGAATGTAGATGTTTAATTTTATTCTTCCATAACCAGCCAAAACTGAAAACACCAGCAATGTCTTAAAATAGATGAGAAACTGTAAGGACCACAGTGCTCACCAGCAACATAGAGAATCTCAGATGCAAGATTTTAAGTGAAGAAGTCAGACTGAAGGGCTGTATAGGAAATGGTTATATTATATGGCATTCTAGAAAAGAGAAAACTATAGGAACAGAAACTGTCAGTGGAACAGGCTACGTATTTTTGATGTTTTGTTTCATTCATCCCATAGCTTATCAATCTATTTATGATAAACCACACAATGGGTTAGGGAGTTGGCTTATCTGATAATATCCCTGCCATATAAGACTGAGGACCTGAGGTTAGGTAGTCCTTGGAGCAGACTGGCCAACCAGGTGAATTGGTAAGTCCAATTTACTGAGAAAGTCTGTCTTCAAACCAACAAAACAAAACAATGTGGAAGGTGATCAAGAAGACACCCAAAGTCTGGCTTCCACATGCACTTGCATGTGAGTGTATGCACCCACAAGTACACACACACATGCACACCTCACACAAGAACACTCAAAGTCTTCTTTCTTGGCATTTTCCAGGAGACAATGAACTGTAATTAACCATTGTAACATATGGGTGTAGTGTGAGGTATTTGACCACAAAGGACATAAGGGAAATATTTGGAAAGGAACAACAGTTCTTTTCAAAATTGTGGCAGTGGTTACTTAATCATAAGCATCTGTAAAGAATCATGGAACTGGTCTAAACAAAGAATAAATTTTTCTTTTTATAAATTACTCCTAAAAATCTGGTTTTTAAAGAGTTACCAGAAGGTCATTAGCTTTTAAACGATGTGGTAGAGAATGTATTCACTAAAAAAATGAGTTCCTATCATGTGCCTTACCTCTTTACAAATTATTTAGGATAGAGAACATAAGTTTAAAACAGATTATAGTCCTATAGTCCTTCTACAAATGTTCTATATCAGAAACTCAAAGATATTTTGCTCCACTCTGGAGATTCTGATTCATTAGGTCTAGAATATAGCCTCAGAATTTGTATTTAAAAGCTCTCAGGTGACAGCATTGATACCAGTCACAGGAGTGTACATTGAATGGCTGCACTATACAATTTAAGTATGTGGAATTATGAATTAATTAAAAGTAATGGTTAAGGACTTGCTAGGAAGGAACCCTGAGTACAGAATGAAAGCTTCGTAGGTCTCCTTCAACAGCTGCCTTTGGGTAGAGACATGAAAGAAGGGAAGGAGTTGCTCATAGGAACATCTGGACAAGGACATGACTAGATGAATGAGCAGCCAGTGCCTTTGCGCTATGACACAGGATATATTGCTTTACCTAAGAAAGTCAAGGAAAGAAAGTGAAAGGGAGAGTAGTAATGTTTGCTCAGTGCCAGTTAAAGATGAGTAGGCAGAGCAAGTTAAGGTACTTTTGTTCCTATAAAAAACACAGAGGGTTTTAAACAATGACACCGTGTAAGCCTTGCCTTAAAAGTACCACACTGGCCACTATGAATATAAGTACTCAATCACAGAGAGCTTGTCACAGTTTTATATGTGAAAGATGACTGTGGCTTAGACCAAATTGGTAGAAAGGACAGTAATAAACACTGTTTAGGTTTGGGCTTAGCTTAAAGTATACCCAATATAAATCCCTGATGCCCAAAGTGTGTGAAAGAAGTGGTTCAGAATGACTTCAAGTCTCAGAATCAAGCCAAATTCTTTATTAGGAATGAGTATAATCACAGAACAGTTGGCTTTCATATTAAACTTTCTCCCTTAATGTGAAGAAGCATTAATAAGCAACTTTTTTGTTCTTATTCAAGATATGCTAGGTGTGTGTGCATGGTGGCACACACCTTTTATTCCTGCACTCCAGTGGCAAAGATCCAGTGGAGTTCAAGGTCATCCTCCTCTGAAAAGTGAATTCCAGGACAGCCAAAGCTACACAGAAAAATCCTGCCTCAAAAGACCAATAAATAAATAGATAAATAAATGAAAACTTAATATTATTAACATGACTATTCAAAATGATTTTCAGAGGCACTGCCATTACCATCATTTCTGTCCATATCCTTGTGAACATATCTATTTTTGTTTTTAACTTTTGGTTTTTCAAGATAGGATTTCTTTGGTGTAGCCTTGGCTGTCCTTGGCTTTGTAAACCTGGCCAGCCTTGAATTTACAGAGCACCTTGAATTCACAGAGCACCTCCTGCCTCTGCCTCCAGAGTGCTGGGATTAAAGGTGTGAGTCACCAAAGCCTAGCTTATTCTATTATCGTAATGATGGCTGTCCTGTTAGTCCTGATGTGATGCATCATTCTTTTTTTTTTTTCCTCATGGTTTATTTTTTTTTTTATATTTAAAAATTTCCATCTCCTTCCCTCCTCCTCCCCCCTCCCTCCGCCCCTCCTCCCCCTTCCCTCCCCTCCTTCTCCCCATTCCCTCCCCTTCCCTCCACCCATACCTCCCCTCCCTCCCTCTCAAGGCCAAGGAGCCATCAGGGTTCCCCACTCTATGCTAAGTCCAAGGTCCTCCCAACTCCCCCCAGATCCAGGAAGGTGATCGACCAAGCTGAGAAGGCTCCCACAGCATCTGGTTTTTAGCTTTTATTTCTCCAACGATAAGGGATTTGAGCCTCTTTTCATGAACCTAATGGTTAATACATATTTGTTAATAGGTATATGAAAGAGAATCAATATCCCTTTCCATGTCGGTAGAAAATTAAATAAAGTATTTGCTATGGAAATTAATATGGAGTTTTCTAAAGCAATAAAAGCTAAAATAATAATTATCCTATCATCCAATGATCCTACCTCTGTTTATTTATCTTAAAGAGTTGAAATAAAGGTCTCACATCTATATTCTTATTTTTATTCCAACATTAGTCATTCTGTAGAAGGAGTCTGCTGGTTTATTGATGAGTAAGCAAAAGTGAAAAAAAAATGTGGTGCTTGTGTGCACAGTAAAATGTTATTTAACCTTATAAAGGAAAGGATTTTGAAAATCACTGCACAGGTAAACATTACAATATTGTGCACACAAAAACAAATCCTGCATGCTCACACATTTGAAATTCAAAATAATAAAAGTCTAAAACAGAGCAGAACGGTGGAAATGGAGGCTGGAGTTTGGGGAAGCAGGATGAGAATTAAAAGATACAAAGTTTAGCATCATGGGAAGAATAAAATTTACTTTATTTCTGATTAGTTGTGGTGTGGATATACACAATAGTAGTGTAGCTCAAAATTGTTAAGAAATTTTTCAGTTGTTTGCATCATATAAATAAGTATATTAGGCAGTAGATATCTTTGCTTTATTTAAATACTGAACAGAAATAATTGTAGTGTATCTGTCCTGTAGGACTGAAAATATATCTTTCAAGTTATGATTCAATTTTGAAAATTGAAAATGTAGCATATATATATATATATATATATATATCCACAATGACATCTAATTCTAAAGTAAATAAGAATATGAGATGACGGGGAAGATAATAGTATACTAACTAACAAGGCAATCGCATTACAAACACTACATGATTGATCCTAGAGCTCCTAAATGGTCAAAACAACAGAGGAATGTGGCCCTTAGCTAGAAAAGCAGAGCAGGAACAATGGAAAGTTGCTACTTGAATATAAGGCTTTCCATCTTTTAAAAGATGGAAAAACTCTAGGGATCTACCAAAGAATACTGTTTAATTGTCAGTAATATTTTACTTAACAATTAAAAATCACTAAGAAAACTGATGCGGGACTTCAGCCAATTGTGTGCTGTATAAGGTGTGCCCCCCCCCCCCAGGGCCCCAAATAGCCTATAAAACACCTGTGTGCTTTGTTTCCTTCTCTTTGTCTCCTGCCTCCTGAATCGCTGGAACCCTGGTTTTGTAAGTTCCCCTTCATCCCTTATTATTAAAGTTGAATATTCTTTATTAAAGCTAGTCTGGTTAATTTTAACTGCCGATCGATCACGCCCCATCAGAAACAATAGACCTTATGTGATTTCCCCACCCCCAAAATTAAAACTTTTGTGTATCAAAGAAGACAATCAACAAAGCAAGAAGGATAGAGAGGCAACCCACAGAATGGAGGAAAAATGTGCAAACCTTATTTGATAAGCAGTTAATATTCAGAATATAACAAACTACAAGTCAAGAAGAAATAATCAAACAACCTTGATGAAGACTGGGTAAACTATCTTAATGCTAAAGAAGATATGTAAATGTAAAACATACACTGAAATACTCAGATAAATGGATTACTAAGAAATTACAAACCACAGTTCCACACTACTTCATACCATTCGTACCATTTGCTATTGCTAAAATGCTGCATGAGGATGGCTCACTGGGTAAGTAAATGTTGTACAAACATTATGCCTAAAATGGCAAGCTCCTAGATCAGTTGAGAGAGACTGTCTTTCAAATACTAATACTAATAGTAATGAGGGGAAAAATAATGGGAAACACACAGTATATAACTCTGACCTCCAAACACACACTTATGGGTGATATCTTTTTTTTTTTTTTATGTTGAAAAAGTGTATATTTAGAATTAGCCGGCAGGACTAAGTTTAGATGATTCCAATTTTGTTGGCAACATCCAGAGCATCATAATCAGGAGCCAACCGGACATACGCCTTCTTCTCTCGTCGGGCCTTATGAGGGTGTTGACTTTGGCCACATTTTGTATACACACATGCCAACATACACACATATAACATACATACATCTGCACCAGCAAAGAATAAAGTATAGCTGAGAATCACTCCTTTGGTGAACTGCTGGTGGGAAAGAAAGAGAATGGAACTTATATTGAGAAATACATCACTTCAAAGAATACAAAGTTCAATTATCATACTACTAGAAACTGCTTCTGAATATATATATATATATATATATAAAATAATTGTGAATTGTATTTCAAAATCATAAAACATTATAAATAACTATAATCAAGGCCTCTAAGAGATATTTGGGCAATATGTTCATATAAGCATCCTAGTAACTGAAAGATAAAAAATGCAAATTTCCATTAATGGGTGACATATCAATTAAATGTGGTATATGTTTCCTACAGAATATGATTTATCTATAAAAGTTGGGAAATTCTAATACATGCTACAGCATGGATAAACTTCAAAGACACGATTCTGTGAAATAATCAAGGTGAAAAAGGAGAGGTAAAATATAATAGTTTAAGGTATTTAGCATGGTCAAATTTATACACATAAAAAGTAGAGCATCAGTATCCTTAATCTGGGTGGAGAAGGAATAGTAAATATCGTTTAATTGGCACTGACTCAGTTTTGTAAGACAAGGAGAGTTCTGGCCATGGGTGGTGGTGATTACATTACAGAAATGTGTAGGTACTGATGCATCGTGTGCTCAAAAAATCAGTAAAGTGATTCAAGCAAAAGAATAGTCAAGTAGGAGAGTTTTGGAAAAAAGTAAAACATATCCACCACCCTAAGCCATTTGGTAAGCATATTGTTTGCACAGAAAACTTATCCGTAGAAGCTTGTGATTGCAGAATAGATGAAACGTGAGAAGGAAAAGTTGAAAAGTCAGACATCCCTTGTAAGAGGAGTTTCCACAAGGGTAAGATTTGTATAGAATGCCCCAGGTGTAATACCAGTCGACTCTATAATATGCTCTTAATCTCTTGCTTCAGCGCTAAATTAAAATAAAATAAAATTTTAAAAATAGACACAGAAACAACACCACACAAGCAATAGTAGTACTAAATAAAGCCAATTGATACTTACAACACTTTGTTATTAGTTTAATAATCCTCCTTTTCATTCTTATGACAATTTTACCATGTAAGAAAATTACCTCCTTTGACAAAAGTGTTCATTTGAGGAGCTTCAAAGTAAGAATGTAAGTACAGAAATGACTAGAAGTCATAGCCCCAAAGATCCAGGGAGTAACTACAGAGAGGTGGTCCTCAGTTATGTTTGCCCTATCAGAGGCAGGAACACGAGGTGATGACTTTTACCTAAGACTCAGAGTTGCTGGGCTTAATAGAAATATATACAAACAAACAAGGATACCTCACGAGGGCAAGAAAAGCATCTGAGAAAGGCAAAAGGAGCTTGGAAAAAAAAGAAAGAGAAAGAAAAAAAAGATGGATGGGTAAAGACATGGATATCCACCAAGTCAGACACAGACACATTCTTTCATTGTTTAAAAAATAATACGGGGAACTATGAGAGTACCAAAGACATGACCCCAAGTCTCCAAGGAGCACAGAAACAGAACTATGTAGGTCTCTCCAGTTTCCGTGAGAAAATCCTGGCTGGCAGGACCCCCTGATGAAAGAAAAGTGACTCTGTGTGTGAGATTTAAAGCAGTTCTAATTTAAAAGCAAACCCAATTGCACATACTACACACATATGCCATGTGGAAATAATAAATGTATTTATGGTGGAAATGTTTGCCCCATTTATTATACTAGGAGTTTTTCCAAGAAATGGAAACAATTGTTAGAAGTGACATTTAAAATTTAACTGAATTTCTTTTTCTTTTTCTTTCTTAGTACATTTTATTAACACACATTTTAAAATGTTACTCCCACCCAAAAAGGCATATGGCTGTGAACTCATGGGAATATTTCATTACTTTAGAAACAAAAACAATTTTCAAAGATACACACACACACACATAGTATCAAAATGTGGGACAGGTGAAGGCTAAAAACATGTTCTTCAAGGTTTGTATGGATGCAATCACTGTCAACTCCTAAACCCTGAGAAAGAACTTTTAACTTTAGAGCTTTGAGAAAGGTTGATGGAGTAAGAAGAGTGACCTAACTAAGTGGGTGATTTTGCTGTGGCACTGGTGGTCAGAGAGTCTTAAATGGTTAGAAATACATGAACAAGAGCCCTTGTTTTGCTGCACACACAGCTAGGCTAGACAATTTCCAAATTTAAGAACATTTGCAGAAATGCAACTTTCTATGATTTCCCAATATGTGCATCCTCCCATACTGGTGTGGAAAGTCCTTCTGTATATGTGTCACTTGTATTGGTTAATGAATAAAGAAGCTTCTTGAACCTATGACAGGGTTGAATAGAGAAAGGCGGGAATTCCAAACACAGATAGAGGAGAAAAGAAGGCAGAGTCAGAGAGTCGACATGTAGCTGCCAAAGGAGACAGACACCCTGGGAACTTACCAGTAAACTGCGAGCCTCATGGTAAAATATGAAATAATAGGAGTGGGTTAATTTAATATGTAAGGGTTAGTTAATAAGCCTGAGCTAATAGGCTGAGCAGTGTTTTAATTAGTACAGTTTCTGTCTGATTATTTTGCATCTGGGCAGCCAGGAAATGAAAGAACAGCCTCTGCCTATACCAAATCCTATTCTATTCCAATCTCCAATATAAAAATAGCCAGGGTGGGGCCTTCCAGAGGTGATTAGTTTATTTGAATGGAGACTCTCAATGAAATTGGTACCATTATAAGAAAATATAGCCTGCCATCTCTCGCTATGTCATGCGGTAATAGGAATATAAAACATACATCTGTTAATGAAAGAAAAATACACATGAAGAATCTAGCCATACTGGCTTCCTGTTCTGGCAATTCCATCCTTCAGAACATTAAAATGAATATTGTTTAGTAACCCAGTTTATAAAATTACATTATAGAAAGAATTACTAACAAAGGTATCAACCATTTAAATATTTATGAATTTCACCATAAAATACCCTAAAACTCTACTTGGATATAAATATCATATGAGATTTCCAGGCAAAAATGGAGAGCTTGGGGGTAGGAGTAGGATGGGGGTAAGGGGAGAAGGGGAAAGAGAAGTGAGAAAGGGAGGATGGGGAGAACTTGGGGAAATGGGACAGTTGGGATGGAGGAGGAATGGATATGGGAGCAGGGAAGCATATATCTTAATAAAGGGAGCCTTTTGAGGGTTGGCAAGAGACTGGACTCTAGAGGGGTTCCCAGGTGTCCAAGGAGATATCCCCAGCTTATTCCTTAATCAGCTGAGGAGAGGGCGCCTTAACTGGCCCTATACTATAGCCACTCTGATGAATATCTTGCATACCACCATAGAACCTTCATCTGGCAATGGTTGGAGATAGAGATAGAGACCCACATTAGAGCACTGGACTGAGCTCCCAAGGTCCAAATGAGGAGCAGAAGGAGAGAGAACATGAGCAAGAAAGTCAGGGCCTTGAGGGGTGTGCCCACCCACCGTGACAGTGGGATCGATCTAATGGGAATTCACCAAGGCCAGCTGGACTGGTTCTGATGGAGCATGTGATCAAACCAGACTCTCTGAACATGGAGGGCTGACTGAGAAGTCAAGAACAATGGCACTGGGTTTTGATTCTACTCCATGTACTGGCTTTGTGGGAACCTAGTATGTTTGGGTGCTCACTTTCCTAGACCTGGATGGAAGGGGGAGGACCTTGGGCTTCCCACAGGGCAGGGAACCCTCACTACTTTTTGGACTGGAGAAGGAGAGGAAGCGGGGATGGGGGAGGGGGAGGGAAATGGGAGAAGGGGAGAAGGTGAAAATTTGTAATAATAATAATAATAATAATAAAAATAAAAAAGGAACGCATCAACAAAAGCTCTTGAAAAAAAATATTTTAAATTATGTAGCTAAAACCAATAAGCATTGATCATTGCTCATGATGTAGTGTACCGTCCATTTGGGAATCTGCGTTTTCATGTGATCAAGTGTGAGTTACGAAGACAATGTGATATTGGTTGAGTTCTCGCACTGTCTTGCGGTGGTCTAGAACTTCTTGTTCATGAGAAACCTCAATTTATTGTACATGGACTCATCACTAGCTGGTCATACTTGTTTAGGGGTGGCTAAAAGTTCCAGAATAGCAAATTGCACATAGATCTAGTCCAAATCTTTTTCACTGTGACTGGAACATCTGAAGACAATTTTTAAATTTTTTTTTTCTATTTTGGTATGTTTTCAGAAAGTTAAGCACATGGTGGCTCTGCCCCAAACACTTGACCCAGACATCACAGCAATGGGAGTGTCTGGCACCAGATGATTGTTATTTGCTGGTGTACAGGAAGCAGAGAGTAGTAAGGGATGCTAACACTGTTCTGACTTCTCCTTTTACCCTTTCTATTCAGATTATTTGGTACCACTCCTATTCAGAGTGGATGTGTGCCATCAGTTAATGATATGTGGAAAGACTCTTAATAGACATTTAGATTTGTGTTTTATTAATCTGGTTGATTCTGACCACCTGTCTTTCCCCCCAAAATGGTGGATATAGAGCAATGAATAAAAAATTTTTATTCAAAATAAGATAGCAAAATACTATAGAACAAAAATAATGCTTATGGAATTTTATCATATATCATAAAAGTAGCCAAAAGATAATAAACAGAGTAAGTTTGAGTAATAATTTTAAAAATTATTTTAAAACTTAACATGCATTTTTAAAATTAACCTAACAGTAACATGTGGCTTACAAAAATCTAACAATTCAGAATCAGATATTATTTTAAATCTATTTGGAATATTTATAATAATTAAACTTAAATAAGACACCAAAAGTTCAATAGCTTCAGAAAGTTTAAGTTCAGCTTATTGCCATATAAAGGGTAGGAATAAAAATGCATACTGGATTTCATCTATACAGGGCTCAAACCAGGAAGAATGATGCTACCTTGCACAGGTTTGCTTCTGTGGCCAGAAGGCAAGAAGATGGTGATTAGGGCAGATCCAGGGATGAGAAGCATAGAAGGTTTTGCAATATGGGTCCCTCTCTTGATCTGCAAAGCACTGCTGTTTTATGAAAAATCAAATTCCTTGTACTTTTAGTTTTGTCAAGTTTTCTGTGGGTATGTCACCTATTAACAAAAAAATATTTGAAATGTGTTATCTTGATGGACACAAGGATTTGTATTTACTGTGCTTTACTTTGCGGCTTGCTTCATTGTTAAACGTTTACAGGGTCTCTTGTTTTTCCTGCTTAAAATAGTGTTTTGGCAGACAAATCCTTATGTGTATTTTTTTTCAGGCTTCTCAGAATAGATTCTTGGAAGAGGAAACATTGAGCCAAACCACATGGAATTTAAAAGTGTTCTTGTACTATTATATTTTTCTAGGATGGCTCCAGCTGCATTCGCCAGATGTAGATGGCTGAATCTCTGTGCTCAACAGTATCAATTTTCAACTTCTACAGCTTTTTTTTTTAACTTTTGTTGATCGGATGAGGAGTTATAGAGGCTAATAAAGCATTATTTCAATTTGAATTTCTTCCTTTTTGTGAAATAGGTCATCTTTTAAGTATAGAACCGTATTCGGCTTCAGAGTTCAAGGTTCAAATCACAGAAACTCAAATCCTGACTGTACAATTTATGTAATGCATGCTCTAAACTTCTTATTTGGCTCCCAATCCCAGTTTTGACAAGTGCATGGCAAGAAATAATTAAATTTTTTTTGAGACTGGGTTTCTCTATATAGGCTTCAAGATCATGGAACTCACTCTATAGACCAGGCTGGCCTTGAACTCACAGAGAACTGCCTACCTCTGCCTCTCAAGTGCTGGGATTGAAGATATGTGTCACCACCACCTAACTAATTAAATAAATTTATTTATGTACTGAACAGAGTATCTTAATTTATGATTGTTTGTTTTCTTCCTCACATTCTCAGTCTTCATGATACTTTACAGCTCCACAATATTTAAGGTGAAAATAGGCTTATTGTTGATTTCACTATTTAGAAATTATTATTAATTTTAAAAATAGCGAAGATGAGAATTTAAAAACATTTAAACCTCTGTTACCAGCCTGCTTACATTTAAATATCTTATATATTAAGTATTATCACCTATGCTATTCTTATGTTTCTTCAGTAATTATTTTGACAAATAACTAGACAATTTACCATTTTTTTTCTTTCACCCATTATCATGAAAACTTCGCCTATCTGGACAGTCATGCCTTGTCCTTTTTATGACTATGGCATAGAGTTCTGTTGAAAGTGTGTATCATATTTTATCAGAGCAGTTTTCTAAAAGATAGAGATGTCAGTTGTGTTCAACTTCTTGCTGCAGTGAATGATGTCATCGTATAACATATGTCCAGGTCTTATCTGTTTCTTTTAAAGTTCATGAAACATTAGTTATCTTGCATTATTTTATTCTGTGGTGTTTAAAATTCTTCTATACATAATCTCTGAAAAAATTGGCTATGGAATCAGATTGTCTAGATTTGAATCCTAACCATGATTTAATGATAACATGAACTTGGGCATTATTTTTATATCCATGTCACAGCTCTCAGTGATAAAATGAATAATAATATACATGCCCTAAAGGGTATAAAATCAAGTCAAACCTTCCAAGTGTAATGCTTGGCATGTATGCGTTCAATGTGTCACAGCATTTGGAATTATTGTTATCTCTGCAAAACAAATCTGAGAGCCATTTTCCACATCTTTCAATGTTTCTTGTTCCAAATTTAAATTTACATCTTTTGCCCACTTGTTTCTATCAGGCCACATTTTACTTTTATACAAAATTTATACAAAATGTCCTAATGTCACAATAATTTTTCAAAATAGAAGCAACAATCAAATATTCACAATACAAATCCTCAGTGTCACATTTCTTAGTTCTTTCTCTCTTGCAGATTCTGTCAATCACTGTCTCCTGCCAAGTTTTTATGGTTCCCTGCTGCCTTTTAAGCCTGCTGTTTAGACCACCACATCTTCAGTCTCACCCAGATCCTTCTTGGTATACACTAGGGCACAACAAACTTAAGACTTCACTCAAGGGCACAATATTTTCCTCAAATGAATGTCAAGTAGAAATCCAAGGTGCCCAACAAGTCAAACCTTTGCTGCTGTCATTGAGGCAGTGTTTTTATTTAGAAGTTTGGAACTTTTTCCCCTTCGTACTATTTTATCCAGTGTCTGTAAAATTAAATGATCAGCAATCATTCCTCTGGGGAGAAGTGCAGAGTCTATATTTTTCTTTATCTTTGTATACAAATAAAGATAATATAATCAACCTAAAAACCTGATATGGTTGCAATATTCCCATGATCCAAAGTAACCACATTTCCTTTCATATTGCTCAGTGGTTTTCAAGTTTCTTCAAAGAATTACAAATACAACATCCAGGGAATCATTTAGGTTTAATTAATTCATTTATTTTAATGTTCTGGTTTAAAAACTCTATACCATCAGCTCATACTTAACAAATCCTGGACTGCATCTCATAATTTAAAAGACTAGTATTTCTCCATATGTAAGCTCTGACATCACAATCTAGCGTTCAAGGGCTTGTTTTACTTCTGTCTTCTTAGTGGATTTCACAAACATGATAGAACCCTTATTTTATTATGTGTTAGCTCACTTTCCTTTGGCCTACAAAGTATCATAAATTTTGGATATTTACCACCAATTATTACAAATATCTTAAAAATATCTTTTGGCTTCTAAAACATAAATTATTATTTCAATATAATAGATAACCTACTACTACTGTACCATAGACATTATTTGCTGTGGGGTGTCCTGTATATGTGTTGCTCTTTGAATAAAAGTAGAATGGTCAGAATGTAGCCAGGCTGGAAGTGATATAGACAGAGAATAGGCAGGGTCAAGGAGATGCCATGTAGCTGCCAAAGGAGAAAGACACTACTGCCAGAAAATTACTGGTAGCTCACAGCCCTGTGACAATACACAGGTTAATAAAAATTGGTGAATTTAAGATGTAAGAGTTAGTTAATAAAAAGCCTGAGCTAATAGGCCAAACAGTGTTACAATTATATAGTTTCTGTGTGATTATTTGTGTCTGGGTGGTAGAAAACACGCAGTCTCTGTTTACAAAATGTCACCCAACATGTGTCAACTGCATTTATAAAAACCTGAGAAAGGTTAAGAAGGGATTCTAGACATAAAAGAACAGAGTTAAACACAACTTCTTGCTAGCCACAATTTTTTTTTCCAGACAAACTCTGTTTGCAGGCCACAAGGAGAAGTTTGGCTTCTTTAAGAAATGGTGGCTTCCTGTTTCATGCAGCTAACAAGATCTCTGACTCTTTTGGGAGCTCCTGCACTTACATGGGGTCTGTGAGCAGCATGTTACTAATTGCTTCATGGTTACATAGACCCACTGTAGCCCTGGAGCTGGGGCAGTGTTCATGACTCACAGAGATTGTGAATGTGCCTCCACCATGGTAAACTGGGTGGAGCAAACAGGCAGGACCATAGAGTTGGTCCTAGCCATACCCATTTAGAAATTAAAAAAAAAGGTGCTCTTGGTCAGAAAAGGATTTCCGATACGTAATTGGACAGATTCAGACTTAAAAGACCTCTAAACCAGACACAGTTTGTTTAAAAAAATGTACGCAGGTTTGGGAGAGAGAAGAAAAAGAGTAAAGACAGTTTCAAAAAGAAATAAATATTAAAAAATGAAACAATGTCTTTAAAGAAACAGATTACAGACAGTCATAGATTAAATGAGTAAAGAAATACATGCCACATAAAGATGGAATATACACAGAGGGTCTGGATTATGTACATTTTGTGTTTGCTTTAAATTTTTTGACTGTGAAGGAGCTAAGTACAGTGAGACATTACATTGTATGGGCTGGTAAGCTAAACCAACATATGTATTTTAAAGGTATCTTGACTCCAAAATATGAGTCTAAGGATATGTTGCTTTGGAAAAAAGGTTCTGTTTTTGTTTCCACAGAGGTTAGAACCTGTGGATTTCTTCCAGGCTAATGTGGATTGATGGACTGTAGAAGGAAGCCGCGGGGCTGTGTCCCGCCACCCGGCTAACTTTACCCCAAATAATTACACGGAAACTGTATTCTTTTAAACACTGCCTGTCCCATAGTTTTAGCCTCTTATTGGCTAATTCTCATATCTTTTTTTTTTTTTTTTTTTTTTTATATATATTTTTTTTTTTTTTCTATTTTTTTTTTTTCTCATGGTTTATTTTTTTTTATATTTAAAAATTTCCATCTCCTTCCCTCCTCCTCCCCCCTCCCTCCCCTCCTTCTCCCCTTTCTCTCCCCTCCTTCTTCCCCTTCCCTCCCCTCCCCTCCACCCATACCTCCCCTCCCTCCCTCTCAAGGCCAAGGAGCCATCAGGGTTCCCCACTCTATGCTAAGACCAAGGTCCTCCCAACTCCCCCCAGGTCCAGGAAGGTAATAAGAAGGTGAACTCCCAAAAAAGATATAGTAATCCTCCTGGATATTGGAAGTAGACACGATCGCCAGGCAAAATTGGGAACTTGAGGGTTGGGCAAGACTGGGCCAAGGGAAGATGGGGAGAGAAAAGTGTGAAGGGGAGAGCGGGGGGAGCTCGGAGGAATGGGGTGCTTGGGATATACGAAGGGTGGATATGAGAGCAGGGAAGCATATATCTGAATTTAAGGAGCTACCTGAGGGTTGTCAAGAGACTTGACCCTAGAGGGGTTCCCAGGTTTCCAGGGAGACGCCCCCAGTTAGTTCCTTGGGCAGCTGAGGAGAGGGAGCCTGAAAAGGCCAGTTCCTATAGCCATACTGATGAATTTCTTGCATATCACCATAGAACCTCCACCTGACGATAGATGAAGAAAATGACAGAGCCCCACCTTGGAGCACCGGACTGAGCTCCCAAGGTCCTGATGAGGAGCAGAAGGAGAGAGAACATGAGAAAGAAAGTCAGGACCGTGAGGGAACCTCCAGCTGGCGACAGATGGGGAAGGTGACTGAGCCCCACATTGGAGCACTGGACTGAGCTCCCAAGGTCCCGATGAGGAGCAGAAGGAGCGAGAACATGAGGGAGAAAGTCAGGAACGAGAGGGGTGCGTTCACTCATGGAGACGGTGGGACAGAACTAATGGGAGATCACCAACTCCAGTTGGAATGGGACTGATGGATCATGCGACCAAACCCGTCTCTCTGAGTGTGGCCAACAGCGGGGGCTGACTGAGAAGCAAAGGACAATGGCTCTGGGCTCTGATTCTTCTTCATGGACGGGCTCTGTGGGAGCCTTCTCAGCTTGGTCGATCTCATATCTTTCTTTAACCCATATTTAGTAATTTATATAGCACCACGAGGGGTGCCTTACCAGGAGAGATCTTAACCTGTGTCCATCTTGGAGAGAAGCATGGAGACTGCCTATGACTGCCTGAAGCGTCTCTCCACTCCTGCTACCCCCTTTCCCACAATTCTGTTCTGTCTACTCTGCCTACCTAATTTTCTGTCTCTTAAAGGGCCAAGACAGTTTTCTTTATTAATTAACCAATAAAAGTAACATAGACAGATAACTCTCCTCCATCAATGGACCAAGACCCCACAAAAGGTTTCTGTGAACCCTAAAAATACTTTACGCAACAAAAGCCAGAAGCAATTTGGAGAAAACTATGCCCAAATTCCTAAAATGACTGTTTTTAAATGCTTATTTTCATGTTAAATGGTTGATTATAAGAGATTAATGGTCACAATTTCTAAAAAAAATAATAATGGGGAATATGATATAGGATGAATACTTTACATTGGTATGGATCTTGGTTTATTAATACAAATTGAAGGTCAATTTTGTTACACTTATGTGTATTTCTGTTCTTGTTTGAGATATTGTGCTTATGTAGCTCATTTAAAAATGTAATATATAATTAACATCCATCTTTAATCTATAGGCCTATAATATTTGGCAGATTTTTCAGTGAAACAGGAAATTTGAAGACTGTTCTGCCTTGTAAATGCCAACATTCTCCAGTTGCTTTCTTCTGTGTCCTGTAGAATGTCTGGTAATTTCTTCTGTGAAGCAGGAAGCCTGAAGGATCATCCTGTCCTTTGGAAAGTTCAGCAGTCACTTTTCTGTGGGGTTCGAAGGTCCAGTTCATACAGCATACCATAAAGCAGCCCAGGCAAGAATAGTTTCTTGCCCAAATGGCTAGCCTTGAAATCACATTGAAGGCAAATTCAATAACAAGTTTCTTCAATGCCCATCAACCTCTCTGAAGTAATTGGTACTGCCAGAAGAAGACATGTCTTACTATTGAGAAAAGTCTAAGTTCTTAAAACAATTTAAATGCCATATTCTGTAGGTCATTGAAGTATTGAAGACTATCTCTCTAACCAGAATATATCTCTGCATATTTGGAAAATAAAACTAACATGACTATTATACAAGACTGTGTATTAATCCATAATTTTAAATTATATATTACATTTTTAAATGAGTGGTAAAAACATAATCCCTTAAACAAGAGTAGAAATAAACATATAACAAAATTAACTTAATTTTGTATCAATAAACCAAAGTCCATACCAATGTAAAGTGTTTATTTCTATATCATATCCCCCTTTAAATGAAAACAAACTTTACAAACAATCATTTTGGGAATATGGGTGTAGTTTTATCCAAAAGGATTTCTGTTGTTCATTGTGTGAAATACTTTTAGGATTTATGGAGACCTTTTTTTTTTTTTTTTGGTCAGGGGGCACTCTTGTTCCATCAAACCAAATTAACCTAGAAGGAATCCACAGGTTCTGATCTTTTGTAGAAACAAAAGCAGAACCTCTTCTCCAAAGTAACACATTCTTATACTTAAATTTTAAAATCAAGATACCTTTAAAATATATTTGTTGGTTTAACTTAGTAACTGTTTCAATGAAATGTCTCTCCATCATTCCCTCATTCATAGCCAAAAAATTCAAGGAAAGCACAACAATATACATAATCTAGACTCTCTTTATATATTTCATCATTATGCAACTTTTTTATTTGTATTTTTAATTTTTTGTTTTTTGAGAGACATACTCTCCCATATCTTACTTTATAGTCCACGCTGCTCTTAAATTTACAGAGATCTGCCTCCCTCTGCCTCTCAAGTACTGGGATTAAAGGTATGTACCATCACATCCATCTACTCTCTTTATTCTTTTTCAAAGACTTTCTCTATCCTTATTTTTTTCTCTTCCAAGTGTACATATATTTTTAAACACACTGTAAACTATTTAGAAGCTTTTATTCATCTAAATCTGTATTTACTATATATCACTATCTTTTTCTGACCACATAAGTCTTTTATCTGCTAAACATCATGACTAGGATTAAAGCTGTGTCTTTGACAACTGGCTCTGACTCATTCCTTAACTTTTTGAGAGTCTACCTTCATAATGGAGGTACTGGCAGTAGCCACATTTATTGTCACAACTCTGTATAGTTTCTAGGTCTATGCCACCACCAAGAAGCATATCACCAGCAGCTCATACTCACCATGGAAGTGTTTGTCACAGGAACTCTCAAAAGCTCCAGAGACTTTCATGCCACAAGCATAAACCATGTAGATTTTGCTTATAACATTGAGTCAAGAAAACTCCTCCCCTTAAAGAAGTCATGCCTCTACTAACCTCCAGCAAATAGAGCCCACCTAAAACAATGTTGCTACCAAGAAAACATTCTTATCTCTGTTCCTTTGTGTCTAGAATTCCTTCCCAAGCTCTTTCCAGGTTTATGTGGATGCAGTTGGCCCATGTTAGTCCCATTTGTAAACAAAGTCTGTACCTTCATTTCCTGACTGCCTATACCCAAATAATCACACAGAAACTATATTCATTATAACATTGTTTGGCCAATGGCTTAGGCATATTACTAGCTAGCTCTTATATCTAAAATCATTACAATTTTATTAATCTATGTATTGCCACGAAGCTGTGGCTTACCAATAAGATTCTGGCATTTTTTTTCTTCAGCAGCTCCATGGTGACTTCTTGACCCCACCTATTCTCTCTATATATTTCTCTTTGGATTTCCTGCCTGACTTTACTCTGCAAAGCCATTGACCAAAGCAACTTTATTCGTTAATCAATAAAGGCGACACATATACAGAAGAATATCCCATATCAGCCAATCAATTTATACTGGCTAGGAAATGGATGCAGCCTAGACATCCTTCAACTGATGAATAAGCAAAGAAAAAGAGGTACACATACATGATGAAACTATATTCAGCTGTGATGAAAGATAAATCATTACAATATGGAAGCATAAAAAAGACCCAAATTCTGAGCTTACCAGGCACCATGCCAATATCAGTGGAGGAAATGTAACAAGGCCTTATCCTTAGATGAGGAGCTACAGACAGTTAATGGCTGCTGAAGAAAAAGTAAAAGGTTTTCTTGAGGAGCAAGCCCTCTATTGGGCTATCCAATCCCTAGTGGTCAGCCTGAAACATATATACTTAAGTACAACACTGTATTGACTAAGTTGGTTGTGTGTGCATGCATGTAAACAATAATAGCTATAGAAGAAGAAGTCATGAACTCTAAAGGGAGTGAGGAATCAAGGGAAGAGTTGAAGAGGGGAGAAGTGGAAATGACGTAGCTACAAGATAACCTTCTACTCCACTGGAGGAGGGAGGAGGGTAATTGGGAGGTGGGGAGAAGGCGCAAATTTTTAATAAAAAAAAAATGGTTTCAGAAACAGGCCTTTTGCCACAGTGTCAGAAGCCCAAACTCAGCCTGTAGTCTCTGCTAGCTGATAAGCTTCTGTGCCTCGCGGTGTTTTTTTTTATTTTTATTGTTTATTTTTAAGTTTGCTTCTGGTTTTCCTAGGATCTGGTTTCCAAAATAAAGTTTGCTTCTGGTTTACTCGAAAAAAAGATAGCCTTCTAAAACGTAAAATAAAAAGTTAGATAAAAAATAATAGTTGGTTACTCCCACAAAGAATCATCTGACTATTATATAAGTGGTCACATCTTGCCTGGCAGCTCACCATTTTGGGATGCAGGGTCCAGAGCTGAGTAAAATCACTGGTGCCTTTTCTCTCCCAAGAGCCTGGATAGCACTCTTCAGCTCTATGAAGGCTATGTAGGAAGGAAAGCATTTCCTGCTAAATTCAAGACTTTGACTAATATGACTGGTGTCTCCAACAACAGTGTCTTAACATCTAGTTATGATGGGCAACCAAGAACCACAGCAGTAGCCTGGAGCTGTTGGAGTTCCTTTGACCAATGACTTGTAGGGAAAGACTGCCTGGGGCTGAAATTTTCATTTGATAACTTATACATTCCGGAGGCAAAGTCATTTGCTTTTCTAGGTAACTATTTTCAATTTGCTTTTATTAGCTTAAAACGAGTGGGTAAATTCATAAATTTACTACAGAAGTAATGCTTTTATTCCATTGTAAGGCAGATTTTCCCACCTCTTTCTCATTCTCAAGGATTTACTTGAATCCTAGAAAATCTCTCCATTTGTAAACATTTGATAGTGAGCCTTGTTAACTCCTTAATCCGACTCAATCCCAGTTTGATAGCTTCAATTAGCTCCATCATAACCCTCACTCCCAGAACTCCTGAAATCCTCTTCAACACATTAAGAGGGAACTTGGGTACCTGAGAAAGCAAAGCCCACTAAAATGAGCTCACCCATGAAACAGACTGTGAGTAAGTCTTTCTTGATTTGCCTGGATATAAATTAGAAGGTTTGAGTAAAAGAAACAACAGAGGAATTAGGAGTATGTGAAAATAAGATCTAGGCAGGGTTACTTTAAAGCAAGAAGGAATGGGAAATTCTGAGTCAGGATCTCTGGCCCAGGTTCAGGAAAATACATTAGAACTCCAGATTGCGTGCACGGACACACAAACCTCTCTCCTCACATACTAATCAGAAAGATTCAATGATCTGTCCCTAGAGAGAGCTAATATCCCATACCATACATGTTATTTTTCTGCAATCTGTATGAAAAGACAGGGATCATAATCATCTATTTCTAAACTCTGGGATATAGATTCTCATCATAAAGTAGTTCAAGTTACTTTGCTTGGAAGAATTTAGCTGGCTAGAAATGGATAATGAACAGCCATCAGCTCTGTCCTTGACAACTTTATTGAATCACAAAATTTATTTCTCCAATAAATTTGAGCAAGTCACGCTTGCTCTTTTCCAACACAGGGGAGATGGAATTAGATAATCTCTAAGGTCTCTTCAAATTTGAGAGTAATGCTATTAACATTACACCCAGTGAATGGGAAGCATGCACATCCCTCGGTGGATATCAACCTTGCTGGGCTTGTAATAGGATAGAACTCCTATTATGGAAATTTCAGATGAAACAGATTTTGAGCTGTGTAAGTCTGCTTTAAGACTTTTAAAAGTGTATGTACTGCATCAGTAAGTTTTATAACAGTCCTTCTCAAAGTGTGGTCCAGAATCCAGAACCATCAGTATCCTGGAAATCTAATACTTTATGTTACTCCATGCTTACTTAGTCTGGAGTTAGGAACAGAGAATATGTAGTCAAACCTGGTATACAGGGACCACCTATGTCCATTAAAATTTGTCACAAAAATGTGGGCTTCAACTGTTACCTATATTTGAATAACCAAGGTCTTCTATTATTAGCCAGGATCATCAGTAGTAGCAACACCTTTAATCCCAGCACTCAGGAGGCAGTGGCAGGTGGATCTCTGAGTTCAAGGCCAGCCTTGTCTACAGAGTGAGTTCCAGGAGACCCTGGGCCACACAGAGAAACCCTGACTCAAAAAAAAGCAAAGCAAAACAAACAAACACCAAAGAAAAAACTACCATTTCCATTTCTTCACCTGTAAATGGAAAGTGATAACCTACCTCACTACTTTGTGTGGGGATAAAAGGAAAAGATATATATTAGATAACTGGGAGACCACCAAGAAAACTTAGGTTCTTGCCACTTGAATTCCTTGAGAGGTAGACTTTGCACAAGATGTGGGCTTTACTATTCCTTAGGGATAGAAAGTCCTGTCATGAGACATTGGAGGAAGAAATCAGCCATATACTGTGTGTGGTTGATCTTCTTCTCACAGTACCTATGGACATAGGCTGGGAAGAGATCTCTGAGACTGTTGTTTTTTTGTTATAGGTCACAGATAACCCCATTCCAGGGCTGAATTACATAGGCACAAACATGATGTGTTTCAGAAAAAAAGCTGGAACCACTGAGAAATACCTGTTATACTGGTTTCCAGGTTCTTGTCAAGCAGAAAGCAGGCATAAGTCCTTTCAGCAATTAAAGAATAAAATATATGCAGGAAAGTGGTCCAGAGGAAACAAGAGTTGTTTTTAATAGACTTTTCCATTTCATCACACACAAATGAGTGTGTGCTGAGTTTGTGGGTGGTTTGGGAATGTTTTGCTCTGTGTATGGCTAGGAATGACAGATCTGATAGGGTTATGCCTGCCAATAAATAACCTAAAAATTTACCCCATGAATGAAAGGGGAGAGTGGGAGAGTTTTCATGATCTTTCTTAATCCTTTAATCAGCCAGGAGCCCAGGTACAGAAGCAATCAGATTAGACACTGATGGGCTAAGACATGAATGTTATTTAGATTCATCAGAACAAGGATGCTACAGCCCCAGAGATCTTTTCCGGAAGATTGGGACAAACCTCTTATTGCACTTCAATCCTCTGTTAAAACAGAATTTAAACCTAGCAAAAGTGCATGTGCCTTCAAAATCTGGTAGATTATCTAAGGTTGTAAATACTTGCAAACATGATGGGGCTCCATTAAACAGGTGGGAAGGCTATACACTTCTCATGTTTATCAAGTACCTACTAAACTCCAGAAAATTTGAACACATCACTCCATTCCCTCACAAGTTTATCATTAATTTTTTTATAGGATAGGACAACTACATCTCATCTTCTACTGGTTGAAAGCAAAATAAAGAGTTTGGCCATGAGGAATATTTTTTCTAGTATTCTGTTTCCCCCATGACATTCATATATACTGACAACTATCTCACAGGTAGTTTCTTTCTTTTTTTTTTTTTTTTTGCCTCATCCAGGTGAAACTTGGAGACTGGGGGGATTTAGATTCTAATGCTCCTAGTGTGGAAAATAAAACAACAGAAAGAGCTGAGCCATTCAACTTGTCTTCCAAATCAATTTCTACTTGCTGAGGCTTGAAGGGAAACTTGCGTATTTTTTTCACATGATTGAATGAAGCCAGTTGTTAAGATGTGCTTATTAGACTTACATAAGTACTCTTGCCTAAAGAGCACATACTCGCGAGAAGGGCGAGCAATCTTTACCATCTCTGGCTTTGCTGCATCAACATCATAGTGAAAGGGCTCATCAATGTGCTTAAATTTTAATTTTCACAAATGACAAGGCAACAGAATGAAAACAGGTTTGCAAGATTACATATGTATTTTTTTAATTCAAGTCACAAATATGGCTGGCTCCACCCAAGTATAACTTCATGAATCTAAGAAAACTAACCAGATATGTAAAAAGTATTAAGCAAGGAAGGTCCTGGGTTTAATCTCTAGCACGATCAGTAAACTGAGTATGAGCCAAAAAATTATTTAACTCAGCAATGAGGGATCAACAAGTGATAATTCTGATTTAAGGAGAATAAGAGGAAGTTGAATAGATAATAAAGGGATGCTGGAATGGAACTGTGGAGCTAAACACACGACTGTTTAATGTACCATAAGTTAAAAGATACTTTGAGTAATCTTCTTTCATCACATGGATAATCTGCATACTGTCAGACAAAAATTCTGTAAGTTAATAGTAACTTCTTTTTTTTTTTTTTAAACTGAATTCAATTTGTGGCGAATAGCAATTTAAATAGCCAATAACATAGGGACTGGATAGTAAACTCTTAAGATTTTTGGCAGCTGAATGACCTCTGTTCCATCTACTCGACAACTGTGGCACAGAAAGGTCCATAAATAATACACAAATGAATCAATGTGGCTTTGTTCCATAAAACTTTATTTATACAAGCACATGCTTGTCTGGCATGTCATTGTTTGCCAACCACTGTCTTATAGAATGGAATGGTTTTGGGTGTATCTGTTTGTATTCTAATTATACTGTGAAAAGACACCTGTTCCTTTGTATTATACTCTAGCTACATGGTTACCACTACTTCACTTTCTCTACTTCCCTACGTTAGATATATTTTATGAGACCTTTCCATAATTACCCATATTTTCTTGAGTTTCTTTTCTTGCTCAATTATGATCATTTGGAGAAATCTTCTGAGTATTTTAAGCATTTATAGTTAATATTTCTTTTAATTTTCATTTTTTTCTGAGATAAAATGATGACATTTATCTCACCCCATCTCTTACAAAATCGATCTGAAAAAATAAATTTCTTGCCTAGGTAGGGGCAGAGACCAACTGACTTAAATAGCAATGATTGTATGCAGTTTAAGTATTAAGAGTTCCTTCATGAACTGCTATTTGCCTTGTCCAAACATAAGATTAAAGTCACCATTGTTGACTCTGACTCACCTTCCCCAAAGCATAGAAGTTATAAGAACAATTATGCAATTGGGGGACCTTTCTGACTTTTACACACAGATCATACAAACCAATAGATCACTTCCTCAATTCTGAACAAAGCTGAGTATATCGTATGTGAAAATTCTGAGCTGTTAATGTGAGACAAAGCTGTTAATGTGTTTTTCCATCAGTAGTGGAAAAACATTAACTAGGTGTTATCCTGGGAAGGCAGCAAAACCAATTTTGCATTTTGATGGACAGATAACTTCCTGAGCCATGCTTTTAAATCTCACAGTGTCCAGGAAAGAGACTTGAAGCAGACACACAATGCTGTAGTTAGATTTTGTGGTGAGTTGGGTACCCAGTGAAGAACATTATTTGGAAGTATGCTACACAGTATGCACTAAGGAAGTGAAGAAGCTGTTTAGGAAGAAAGAAAAGCTGACCTCAGAGTTGTAGGAGTGGGTATCTTAGCCGAATCCATGGGACTAGATTTTGAAATTGTCCCAATGAAATCAAGGTGTCATAATACTTGTTCCTTTAATTAATTGCTTATGGTCATAGTCTAGGGAGAGGCAGTTCCTGGAAGCTGGGGGAAAATCCCAACAAGGAAGAACATTCTGAGCCATCAGTACCCTTGGTCGCTCTTGCCTGGGGCAACATGTTATTCTTGAAATGTGCCTGCAATTTCCAACCTGTATGGACAGGGCTTCACATTTTCTCTACTGAATTCTAACTGCAGTTAAAAAAAATACACTTATTTAAGCTTAATTTCTGATTGCAGCTTTACCTGGCCAGGTTCATACTAGGCCTAGGGCCAAATACATATCTATTGCTATTGTGTTTGTTTAAATGAAATATGTTCCCCCATTGACTCCATGGTTTGAATACTTGGTTCCCTGTTTGGTGCATTGTTTGGGGAGTTTTAGGACATGCAAACTTGCTGGAGGAGGTGTGTCAGTGGGTACGGGTTTTTAAAAGTTAACAGGTTTTCAGAAGTTAACAGGTTTTCAGAAGTCTTGCTGACTTCACTTGCCTCTCTCTCTCTCTCTCTCTCTCTCTCTCTCTCTCTCTCTCTCTCTTTCTCTTTCTCTCTCTCTTTCCTGCTTATGTTTGACATGTGAGCTTTTAGATTCCCGTTCCACCCACCATGCCCTGCTTGCTGATATGACCCTCTACATCTGGAACCCTACATCCAAGTAAACTCTTTCTGTCATAAATTGATTTTGGCCACATGTGTTATGACAGAGACATACAAGTAATCCAGCTGCATAAAATTACTTGTACATCAGCCCCAAGTCAATATAAACCATTATCATGCATCTTGTTTAATTCAGGAACCTAGGCACCGTTTTTTTCTGGGTGCCTCTGACTCAAGGTATCTCATGAGGCTCCAGTGAAAGTATTGAATAGATTCTGCCATCTCAAGGCTCCTCTGGGGATGGTCACTCCTTGGGTGCTGGGAGGCGTGCTTACTGTCTTACCACCTGTTGCTAGTTATATCAGTTGCTTCTCATGTGGGACTATCTATCAGTAAAACTGTCCATACACACTTGGCAGGCTGTTGCATCACAGCCAGCTTAAGAAGGAGGGAAGAAGAAAAAGAATCCAAGTATATAAGTCAAATATTTCTATAACCTAATCTCACAATGGACGTCTTTTCATCATTCTGTCTGTACTCTGCTTATTAGAAGTGAGTTTCCTCATCTGGCACACCCTCTCAGGGATGGGATCTGTACAGAACTTGATGCCAGTAGGTTAGTATCATTCAGGCCATTTCACATGGTTCTCATTTCGTAAGGAATTCAAAAGACTTTGCTGGAGGAATTGTCTTAAGTCTGTCCCAAAGCACAACCAACTCAACAAACCCATAGGAATGTGAGGAAGAAAAAATCACTATAGGAACTTGCGTTAGCCCAGAATCTAACTCAGCCATTCAGATATTAAAAACAAGGAAAGAAACATCTACTTGCTTACTGAGTGTTAGATACAAGCTGAAAGTAAATCTTAAGAGACTTGATATTGCTTGACACCCAAATGCTTGACAAATTACCTCATTTGGGTGTAGGCCCTGAGGAACATGAGGAAATCTCCATCCTTCTCCAAAGAACACGAGAAGCCCCGTTAGAACAGCCCTCACCATTTAAGCCACCACTGGTTTAAAAAAAAGTCAGCTAAGGCTGGGGGAGAAGAGGATGAGGCAGTGAGTCAGAGACTCTGTCGCCTTTGCCTTGTCTGAGATTTCCAAAAGAAAGCTAAATGCCATGTGTCTTGCTTGCATTGTTTCCTGATCTGCAAAAGGGCCATCAACTGTATCTCATTGCAATTCATGGGCTATTAATTTGTGAGACAAGTTAATCTATTAGTAGTCCGATTGATTGCTAACTGCAACTTACATAGAGTCTACCCTCCTAAATGGCTCTTGAGACAATTTAGTGAAGTCTGTAATGAGACGAAGAGCAGAGCAGTGAAATTATCTTTTGCAACAGGAACTTGAGGATTAATTAGATTCTATTTGCTGGAATATTCAGAGTTCTTTTATTTTTTCCTACCTTCTCTCTCAGTGTAATGATAATTTTTCTAGGATGTATAGAAATCTAACATGGTGTTATACACAGTGTATTTCATATATAGTATATCCATGTGCATTTAGTTGAGATGAATTTTGTGGAATTTCTTATTGTGTTTATTATTGGTATAAGAACGCATGAAATACTATTTAAGATCTAAACGTTTGCCAGTTGTCTTTTGAATGGTTGGAGCAGATATCATGTGTAAGGTCATTATCCATAGGTATCTTAAGATATCAGAGACTTCTCTCTGGTTAATATATAGAGAATAAGTTAGGGAAATATTAAATAAATACAATAATAACAATGTCAGGACTAGCTATTGACAACTTAACATGTGCCCAGTACAATGAGTGGTACTTTGTATATATTGTTCTAGTTAATCCTCCTGTGGAATAAACTTAGACCTTTGAAGTAGGTCTAAGTACCTTCACTTTATAAACAAAATAGTTGAGGTTTGAAAAACAAAATAAATCAAGTTGGCATAGGTGAAATGATTAACCGTTAATGAAAATCTTTAAAGCCACTGTAGCTGACTCATCAGAAAGCACTAGATGAGTCTTGGCTGTGTAGACCTATTCTCAAATCAGGCTCACTTACTAGAGCTGTATGGGCCTCCATCTTTCAGTATGGGAACTCTGAAAGCAGAGATGCGCCACAGTGTTAGCACAAGTGGCACTCTTTCAGAAAACTGCTTCAATGCATCTGCCTCAGTTTGCTCTGTCCAAGCCAGAGTTACCTTGTTATCGGGAGCTGTCATTAGTTCTCTGCTTATGCAAACAAGCAGAGTCCTTTCTTGTTGCCAGATGAACAGCACTGATGAGACTTCCTGAGCTGAGCACTGACAGAGCTACAGGCAGGGAGGCAGAGAGGAGGAGAGGGCTTTGGTCCCTCATACTACTGGCTGTAAAGATGCCCTGTAAAGAGAAGAAAGAATTGACTCCCTCTGATGACACAGACCTATTCACATGGGGCTTAGAGGAGCTGGTATAAGCTAAGAAAAAGCTCAATCATGTCTAGTCATGTCTTGTAGGAATAAATAAAATTTATTCTACCATTTTAGTTTTTATGAAATAATATCAACTCTTAAAAATACTCAGGAATAGCCGGGTGGTGGTGGCGCACGCCTTTAATCCCAGCACTCGGGAGGCAGAGGCAGGCGGATCTCTGTGAGTTCGAGACCAGCCTGGTCTACAAGAGCTAGTTCCAGGACAGGCTCCAAAGCCACAGAGAAACCCTGTCTCGAAAAACCCCAAAAAAAAAATTACTCAGGAATTTAGTTGTTTAATTAGATAGGAAGTTGTTTATGGTACTTTATTCTTGATAGAAATGAGGTCCACAGCATGGGCACAGACTATTTGATTAATATCTATCAGTTTGCTCAATTTGTGATAGACATTTAACTCAAGACTCTATAGAAAAATCTTAGCTTTTTTTCTTAGTTTTTATAATTGGTAAATATGAGAAATATACTTGTGCTTGTATTATTTATTGATATTAAGTATAAGCAGTTTCCACTTAGAGCCCAAAATGACCAAGCCAAAAGGGCATTAGCCAAACTCTAACCATCACAGAGATTAGGGAGAAAAATAAATATTTCCCTAACACACACAGAAGATCAGTGTCAGGAACTTGAAATTGACTTAAGAGATTTCACTCAACTTGTCCTTATGCCTCTTACCAGTATGCTGTGATTGCCAAAACCACCACACAAACATGCATCTGCTATATCACCTGACTCAGATTTCACTAAAACCTCCACAAACACCTTGCATGTAGCCTTGTCAAAGATTTGCAAAAGTCACAATACATTGTGTTTCAAAAGAACTCTCTAGAAATAGCAAGCATTTCTTCATTTTGAATGACAGTCTTTTTTGTTAGCTGAGTGACAATGGCATCTTGATATGGTTGCTATTTCACATTTCAAGAACAGCTAATATTACATCTTACTTTGCCAACTTGAAGGTTGGTGCTAAGGAAAACACACAGTGAAAATAGTGTAGACAATGCCCTCTGGGAAGTTGTAGTCTTTAAGAGTGGATGGAGTGGGCAAAAGGACATAAAGTAACTGACGGGGCACATCCCGTGCTTCTGGAATAAAATAGCACTGAGATTACTTTCTTATGAGTCATCAGAGGAAGCTTCTTTTCAAAGGTTGTAATTCATCCATCTCTTTCAGTGTGTGTGTTTGTGTGTGTGAGTGAGTGTGAGTGAGTGCGTGTGTGCATGTATATGTGTATATTCATTGGGATTTCTCTAGAAATTGCAACTGGATTGGTCAATAAAAATGCATATTAAGGTTCCCACACTGAGCAACTAATATCCTTATGGGAAGTCCCAGGGAATAATGTTGAGCAAGCACCTTGGGCTAATTCTTTCCAAAAAGTGGGCAAGCCGTGGGTTTATTCATCATCTCTGACACTGATAATTTGAGGTTGCTTCTGGGTTATGAGTGGAAATGCTAACTCTCTGGCATTTCCTGCCTGCCTTTTCAAACTGAGAATGGACTTAAATAGCCAGAGAAAGACATCATAGAAGCAGGTGCTAACAGCTGAACATAGATCTACTGAACATGCAATAACAAAGATGGGGCAAAGCTTTATATATAATTCAGTTGTGTTTGTGTATGTGTATTTGTGTATGTGTGTGGTGTGTATGTGTGTGGGGTCCTTCTGTCTATGTCTTGCTTTTACTGGTGACTGAATAAAGAAACTGGCTTGGCCTGATAGGGCAGAGTAGAGCTAGGTGGGGAAAACTAAGTTAATCCTAGAAGAAAGAAGGCAGAATCACTGAGAAGCCATGTAGCCCTGCCGAAGACAGATGCCCGAACTTTACCCAGTAAGCCACGGCCTGGTGGTGATACACAGATTAATGGAGATGGGTTATTTAAGATATGAGTTAGCCAGAAATACGCTTAAGCTATTGGCCAAACTCTATTGCAAATAACATGGTTTCTGTGTGATTATCTCAGTGCTGAACAGCTGGGAACAAACAAGCAGCTTCTTATAACAAATTGGTGCCAACATGGCCAACTGAAATCTACTGAAAACCTGAAATAGTTTGGGAAGGAGTTCTAAGCAAAAAGAAAGAAAGAAAGAAAGAAAGAAAGAAAGAAAGGAAGGAAGGAAGGAAGGAAGGAAGGAAAAGAAAAAAAGGAAAACACAGAGTTAAGCACAGCTTAAGGCTGTGACTCCTTTAAAAGAGGTTTTCCTTATTCGGCAGTAGCAGAAGAGAGAGCTGCGCTGTTTTGAAATGGCAGCTTTCTGGGCTGCACTGCCAGTGCAAAGTCTGGTTCTTTCAGGAGGTCGAGCATTTAAATCTGGTTTGTGGGCAGCGTGATGCAAGTTATTTGGTGGCAGCATGGGCCAACTGGTTATCAGAGTTGAGGTGGTGAGGACAGCTCCCATGTGGCAGTCTCAGAAGCAGTGAACAGACTTCTGCCATGTTGGACTGGGTGGAGCAAGCAGGCAAGGCTGTATTTGCCCTAGCAATGCATGCACTTAGGTTTTAGGAAGTGCTTAGCATTTTAAAAAGGAGTCCTGGTCAGAAAAGGATTACAGATACACACTAAAGACAAATTCAGCTGAAAAATACCTTTAAATGGCTCACAGTGTTGGATAAATGTACATGTACATAGGCTTGGGAGAGAGAAGCAAAAGAGTATAGAGACTATAAAAAAGAAGTACACTGTTTTTAAAAAATAAAACAAACTCTTTAAAGAGACTGAGTAAACTTGTAGAAAAGGTAATGATATAAGAAAAATAAGCCATGTATAGATGGAATATACACAGAAAATCTGGATTATGTATATTATTGTGTTTTCTTTGAATTTTTTGACTGTGAATCAGCTAAGTACAGAGAGACATTTCATTGTATGGGCTGCTAAAATAAACCAGCATAAAGGCATCTTGACTTCAGAATTTGGGTCTAAAGATATGTTACTTTGGAAAAGAGGTCCTTCATTTTTTCCACAGAAGATGAGAACCTGTGGATTAATTCCAGACTAATGTGGTTTGATGGACAAAGTCCCCTGACAGGTCACTGTGAACAACCCCAAAAATTACTTCACCTAATAAACAACAGGAAATAGTTTGGAGAGAACTATGCCCAAACTCCCCACATGATTGTTCATAAATTTTTGTTTATATTTAAAAGGGATATGATATAGAGATAAATACTTTGCATTAGAATGAATCTTGGTTTATTTATACAGATTTAAAGTCAACTTTGTTGTGTGTGTATTTCTGTTCTTGATTAAGATATTTCATGTGCAGCTTATTTAAAAATGAAATGTATATTGAAGAAAATAGGCTAATATATAGTCATCTATAATAGTCAAGCTTGTAGTCATGTTAGTTAGCTTTTCTAGATGTACAGAGACATATTTCAGGTGGATAGGAATTCTTCAATATTTCAAAGACCTTCAAAATATGGCATTTTAGATGTTTAAGATGTTAGAACTTTTCATAACATAAGACACATCTGCTTCTGAAAGCACCAATTACTTCAAGAGGATGATGTGCATCAAAGGGACTCCTCATGGAGTTTGCTAACCAGTTGGGCAAGAAACTGCTCTTCCCTGGACTGCTTGATGGTATGCTGTTTAAGCTAGGCATGCAGGACCCATAGAGAAATGACTACTGAACTTGCCTAAAGGATGATCCTTTGGGGTTCCTGTTTCATGAAAGAGTTTGCTAGACATTCTGCAGGAGACAGAAAAAAAGTTACTGACAAACTGCCAATATATGCAGAACTGTCTTTGAAATTTTCTGCTTGTGGAAATATCTGCTGGATATTATGGACCTGTAGGATGAAGATAGATGCCCCAATGGTACAGAAGAACTTTGGCTGACTGTTCAGGCAGCAAGATGTCTCTGTCAACTCTAGAGCTTTGCAAGTTGCTTACAATGCAGTTCCTGTTTACTTAGGTAATGTTATATCCTTCTGGAGTCTTTGATGGAGTTGAAGAATATATAGTTATAGCTATAGTTTTCCTTAATAATGAAAAAAAGATAAATAGATATAAATACTGTAACTGTAATTCTTGCTTGATACCTGTTTTATTATATGTAATTTTACTATGTTAAAGATAAAAGTTTCCTTTTTTTCTTTAGACAAAAAAAGGGGAAATGGTGTGGGAGGTTCTTTTGTCTATGTATTGCTTTTATTGGTTAATGAATACAGAAATTGGCTTGGCCTGATAGGGTAGAGAGGCTGGGAAAACTAAACTGAATCTGGCAGAAAGAAGGCTGAGTCAGTGAGAAGCCATGTAGTCCTGCTGAAGACAGATGCCCAAACTTTACCTGGTAAGCCACAGTCTCATGGTGATACACAGACTAATGGAGATGGGTTAATTTAAGCTATAAGTTAGCCAGAAATACGCTTAAGCTATTGGCCAAATTGTATTGCAAATATCATGGTTTCTGTGTGATTATTTCCTGACTGAGCAGCTTGGAACAAACAAGCAGCCTCTTACAACGTGTGTGTGTGTGTGTGTGTGTGTGTGTGTGTGTGTGTATACATGTTTGTGTATATGTTAGTTCACACACAGAGATATGCAAAAATAGAGGAGGCTTTGTAAGTAAAGACAACAATGTTTTTCATTTGGAATTAAGTACATATGAAAGAAACTAAGTGGCAAGAATGCTGAAAAATTCACATACATGCCCAATGAAATATATTAAACCATTTTCAGTTTCAAAAGTTGGCTTAGGTGTTACAAACCTGAATTGCCAAAATGCCGATTGTTCCTAATTATGAACCCATTTATAGAGACAGACCTAGTGAGGCATGCCAGGATTTTCCCACCTATATCCTAGACCAATATGGAACTTTGGGTGCCAAATTTGACAAAGAAACTGTTTGCTGGACTTTGCGATTTTCTCTGTGACTTGTCTGGAAGGTAAGAGTGTCCTGGGTGAAAAGTACAATTTGAGTATTCATGTTTCACCATGGATTCCTCATGGACTGGGTACTCACATTGTCTTCCCTTTGGTACCAGTATGCTGCAGAATCTGGATAGACATCCCATAAATCATATGATGCTTGATAGCACAGGAAAGGAATTATACTTTTAAGAAACTAAATCAGCATTGTGCATCCTTTCAGACCCAGGGAAAAACAGTTACTGCCTATGCAACGAAGCTGCATATACTTCTCTGTTTAATTTTAGAAGATTTATCAAAACTAAATTGTATATATATATGTGTGTGTGTGTGTGTGTGTGTGTGTGTGTGTGTGTGTGTCAGAATCTTTAATCTACTCATGAAACATGAATCTTGGCTCTATGATCTTCAAGTCCTTTCATACTAGTCTGCTGGTTTGGAATGATTTGTGGTGTATTATAAATTAGGGAGCTCGCTGAGAAAGCTGGAACTTAGGGTGCTAGGAAACGAGAGAGAGGTGTAGGGCCCAGTGATGTCCCTGCGTTCACTGTGAAAAGAGGAAAAGTGATAACACACCAACCAATAATTGAAAACAAACAACAACTTTATAAAAATGCCTTTTCTGTTGTGCCCAAGACAATATTGATCGCCTTAGCACTGATCTTCTAGAACCACCATCAAAATGGACCATAAATCTCCTAAACCAGCTCATTTATGAGATCATTCCTCCATTTTCACATTTCAAGCTCTGTTATATGTGTGTGCGTATTTGTTGTAAAATTCTTTTGTGTGCACGAGTGCTGAGCCTGAATGTAGGTATGATGAGAACGCGTGTGCAATGCTTCTGGAGGCCCAGAGAGGACAACAGATCACAAGAACCTGGAGATGCAAAGGGTTGGGAAGTGCCCTGCAGGTGCTGGGAATGTAACACAGGTCTTCTGAATGACCAATCAGTGTTCCTAATTACTGCGTTATCTCTCCAGCCCCACATAGTTCAGTGAACTATGTTGGTCTTAAATTTGTGTGTATTCTCTTTTTAGCTTCATGTATCACCTTATTTTAGTTTTGAGATTATTGGATTGTTGTAACATTTCTCTCTTCCCCTTGCTTCTTCTGAATCCTCCCATAAACTCCTCACAGCTCTCCCTCAAATTCATGGTCTCTTTGTGCACTAATTATTATTACATGCTTCTATGCATATGGAAAATTCTCTTAGCAACAGAAACCACCACAGAAAGTCACAATCAATCAAAACACAGAGATCTGGAGCTATGTCCCAGAAGATTCATCTACAAAACAGTCTCACACCTAAGACTTAGAAAATGCTGTGGAAGAGAGGGCAGAAAGAGTTGAGAGACAGGGGGTCAAGGAGTTTGCTGGAAAATTTTGTCTCCTGGTAATATCAGAAGCTACATTCATAATAAAGTCTCATCAACATGACTGCCCAAAGACGAGATAATCAAGGACAATACCATTGGACCTGCCAACATGAATGAGGAAAATGCCCAGAAGGTCTCAACCTTATGCAAGGAACTATAGGCAACTTAGGAAAAATGAGAGCAAGAGAGGCAGGCTTCCCCGTGAAGGTGCACACAAAATGGTTCATCAGTGCAAAATGATCAGCCATGAAAATAGACGTGCAACTAGTATATGGACTTAATAGGTTATATGCTAGTATATTCTCTTACAATTTACCATCTGTGAGTGTGTGTTTTATGTTGTATGTGCACAAGCACGCATATGTGTAAGGGTATCTTCATTTGTGTATTCTTACACACAGAAAGGAAATTCAAATGCTCTATTTGCTCCTTCTCTGTCTTATCTCTTTCCACTGAGCCTGGAGTTAGGCTGGTTTCCAACAAGCCCCAGCTTTCACAGCCCTGGAGTTCAACTCTCACGTTTGGATATGGGTGTTCACATCTGAACTCAGGTCCTCATGCTTACAAATGAAGGCCTCTTATCACAGATCCATCTCCCCAGCCCTCTCTTTATGAAATGAGTACACGTTAGCCAGGAGAGACTTGTTCAGGTAAGTGAAAACAACCCAACATCCCAGAAGTTTAACATAGACTTTAACCTCACAATCTGCTACTGTAGCTTTTTCAAGAGTCGCTTTCTTAAGAGATAGAAACATTTATACTACTTTCTTATACATAGTATCAATGCTGCTTGACGCCCATGTTCCTCTAGCAGCACTGTGGAGAAATATGGAAAATAGTCCCCAGCTATTCTCTGCTTTAGCTTTGGAGCCCCACAGCATATATTTTGAAAAAAGAAGGGCAAAGGGCTTGAGATATGATTAAGGTGGTTGGGAAATATGTTTATGCTTTCAGTGAAACAACAATGCAACCTGCAATATTTTTCACTATAAAATGTTATAATGATGGGGTTAGTAATTTCTTCCTAAATGCCATCCTGTAGGAAAGATACACATTGATATTTGATGCATGTATCCCTCATATTTGAGGAGAAGTTAGTGGTTGATAAAATACCAATATTCAGAAGTTCTTGCTGCATCCTATGAAATATGAATGGCACAGATTGAACCACAGTTCTTCAAACTCTTAAGCTCTCTGGCATCTCCAGTCTTATCTCTGGACAACTATGACATTATTCTTACAATTATGTTTGTGCCACTATAGTTCACTGCCATGTGTCCAGTTACCCCTACACCTGTCCTATTTTCTCCTTAATATTCTTATCACACATTTTGCTTTTTCTAATCTAACATAATTTCTTTATTGATACGTTGGGAATTTCACATCATGTACCCTAATTCTGCTCACTTTCCATGCCCCCATATCCTCCCTTCACCCCTGCAGCATCCTCCCAAAAGAAACTTTTAAAAATCAGACCAAATCAAAACAATCAAACAAACTAACAAAAATAAATTCTATTGAGTCTTCTATATTTCCTGTTTCTGTAACACCTTCTCATTTATCCATGTGTCACTGGGATTCTCAGTGTGTCACACAGTAAACCCTTTTTGTCCAGTCAGTTTTCCTTGCAAATGTCCATTGCAATGAATCATTGGTCTGGTTCAAGGCCTCTGGTTTCCAGCAACCATTATCACTGGAGCCTCACTGAACCCCCTCTCCGATACCCCACATTCATCTAGAGCCATGGAGTTCCTGTGGATATCATTCCACAGAACAAGTCCCTTCATGAGCTCCAGAAGGTCCTAGATGGCATAGATGTTAGGGTAGGCCAACTCAAGGCAGGGCTGTGGGTCTGGGTGGCAGCTGAGCTGGTCATTCCAGGCCACTGGGGTTGCCCCCCCTCAGTTGAAGGAGGAGCCAGTTCCACTATGCCTATACCAACAGGATCTGTTCTCCCTAGTCCGTGGTGAAGGGTGGGAGGTCTCTCCCTAGTCCTGGGGGTAGGGGTTAGCTGTCCCATAAGGGTTGGCGCCAGCACTCTTGCTACAGTGTCCAATGAAGGGCAGGACTAGTTTTCTCAGGGCCAGAGAAAGGTGGGGCTAGCTCAAACTTAGAATGGCCCACTGACTTCGTCTTGCATGGTTCCCATCACAGCCTGAGATGACATGGACCACAAACATCAACACAGACCCAGCTGCAACAGGACTACAGACTCAGACATGGCCCTCACCAGCAGCTCGGCCAGACAACCTCCTGGCTCCATGTGGAAGAAAGACCACTCAGATCAGGATGACGCTGGCAGCAGCATGGCTCTTGAACATGAACACAATTCCCAAAGCTCAGGCATCCTGACATCCACATGCACTTCAATAGTAACAGGAGCCTTGGACATCAACAAAGACCCTGACTGCACTAGGGTCTTGGACCCAGACATGGTCCTCAGGTGCAGCTCTGCCTAGATATCACCATGTCATTAGGTCATCCAGATCTGTATGTGGCCTCACCTGCAGCATGACCCTTAGACACCAACAAGGCCACAGGTTGTGCCCCAGATGCCAGGCTTCTGAGTGGCCCCTGTTAGCAACATGTTAGGACCATAGACTTCAACACAGAACCTGGCTGTGGTAGGACCATGGACCCAGACATGGTTCTGGACAGTATCCTGCTCCTGGATCTCACCATGGCCACCCAGATAGTCATAGCTCTAGCAGCAGCATGGCCCTGGGACACCAACACAGTCCCAGGTGAACATTTTGCTTTTGACAGTACATTTTGTGGTGGTTAGTCTTTGCTGTTAACTTGACTTCATGGAGAATCACCAACAAATATGCCTCTGGGCTTGTCTGTGAGGGATTCAAGCCCTTCATGTAGGTACTTTGGTATAACACAAGAACTTTGAAGTTCCAAACTGATCCTATTCACAACCCTAGAATTCATCAGACAAAAAAACTTTATGCTCAGTAAATATTGAGGTAAAGCTTGGTTCAGGAGATCAAAGCTATCTTTATATTTTGGTCTGATTTCTTATATTCTGCTCTGATTTCTTTTTCTTGTCTTAGTTTCTACTCATTACTAACTGAGTCCGTGTGATTACTGGAATACCACAATCCTTTGCATGAATCTCTACTTTTTCCCCACAGTCAAAGAAGTTAGCAGATAACTTTAATTTGCTCTGTATTCTGTGGAACTTTGATCTGATGCTTTATATGAGGAAGGTTATTGGGATTCTCATTTTTCAATTGCATGAGGCTCTGGTGAACTATGGTATTATTATGGCTCTACAGCATGACTGAGTAGTAGTTTCATCTCAATGGCTATAGTTGAGAAAAAACACACAGGAACAGGGACCACCTTCACTTGAATTGCATTCTTTATATTGCAGTGTACACTTGGTTTTTACAGAGCTCCTATAACATAGGAAAGACACACATTTCTACCTCTGAACTAACAACATATTTCTGAAGTTACAAATTAGAGGTGGAGAGCAGCATAAGATGTGATGGGCAATCCAGTAGGGACATACTTTGTTGTGAACAAGTGAACACGGTCGGGGGAAAGGAAGGGAAGACTCATCTCTTCAGCTAAATGGTCTTTGGAAAAAAACATCAAGTACCAAGGAAGATACAATTTGTGATTTTTGGCATGATCTATATCATTGGCTCTCTAGGTCTGAGACAAGGATACTGAAAGCAATATATCTATAAAACAGCATGAATAATGTGTAACCACAACATATTCTCTGTTTATTTTTATATCACAAGAATGGAATGTTGGCACAATTAAGCAACTAATTTAAATTTGATTCTCTTTTGAACTTGTGATGTTACAATATAAGACCCTCAAGTAAGCCACAGTTTTTACCTAGCAGAATTAGGGGCTGGTTCTGTAATTATACCAATATTAGGCTTTTTAGTAAGCTTCTTATAATTAACAAAATCTTTGATGCTTCCTGGAATATTACAGTTTTATGGAAAGGTTAATAATAACATGGAGGTGCCCATTTGAAATTGGCCATTTAATTTTTCAAGCTTATCATCTTTGGATTGATTTACACATCACAACCACTTATGGAGGTGGGAGGATATCATTATATCCATTTTGTAGATTATGAAATTGAAACTGGGAGCTTTGGAGACTTGTCTAAACAGATGAAGATGACACCCATATTAAGATTCTTGAAGACATTCCACTCAGTCAGAATTGCAGTGGTCCAGGTTCCACAGCACTTACTTTCTGAGTCTTAGCTCTATGGACACTGGGACTTGGTGATTCCTGATTATCAGGTACTGTTCTGTGCAGTATAGGATTTGGGAAGCAAAGACTACCTTTTCCTAGGTATGGTAGGATCATGTTCCAGACACACACGTGCACACCAAACCCTAAGTTAGTACAACCAAAATAGTCTCCAAATGACGGTACCAAATACTTTCAATCAATCAAATAGGGAATGAGGCTTCACAGCAACTGGCTTCTCCTGCCTACATGGGTCACAGTATAAAGATAAGTTGCATGATAGCAAGAACTACATATTTTCCTTCAGAAAAATCTTTCTTCAGTGCATGGGAAAGTAAACTATTGGTGATAGTCATGGACTGGGCATTCTTTATAATTGCACACATTACAGAATTTCATCCTTCAACTTTATCTATTTTTCATCTATCTATCTATCTATCTATCTATCTATCTATCTATCTACCTATCTTCTATCAAATTGTTAATTATCTTGTTTTTTATCTGCCTATATAAAATATATATCAGATATCAAATCTGGAAAAGTGGGCAAACAGACTTAACAGAGGACACCACATATATTGGCTATGTAAGAAGCTTACATATAACCACAGAGACATTTCTAGGACTCTGGCACTCTTAAGACTAACTGATGTGACTTGTAAATTGAAGAAGATTCTTTCTTCTATTTTGGACTTGTAACTTGTTTTCTGAAAGTAAATATTGTCTGGAAGTTATCACCAGGACTGAACCAGGGAGATGAATGGTGAAGACACATGGTTAAAGAGTATTAGACACCACATTGCAGCATGAAAAACACCTGGTTATTCCTGACACAATTCCTTTATATTCATTCACAGCAATTACTATTTTATTATTTATCTGACTTCATACCATTCTTTAAACAATCTCCTCTTTGATGTTTGTTTGTTTGTTTGTTTGCTTCCTTGAGATCTTTCAATATCAACATGCCCAATCTTCTCTTATATTGTTCAATTATTTGACAACATGGCTTTATAAACCGGTATTTAGAAACAACTTATTTTCTTCTTTTTTTCAATTTCTTGCTCTCTTCTTCCTTTTACTAGTATACCTATGTATATGAGAAATCAGGCCTAAGGACAAGTAAATTGCTCAGAAGTTAAATTGACCCCAAACCTGATGACTTGTTCCCGGGGACCTACAAAATGTGAAGAAAATCCACTCCTGCCAATTGTTTTCTGACCTCCATTCATGCTTCTTCACACACAAAAGTAAATAATAAATTAACTAAATATTTAAAGAGGAGAAATGAAAGCATATCTAATAAAAACAAAGAACCATTTAGTAGAATTAAAGGTATGTCTTGTTTATCAGCTATTTCTAAATTTTCCTTCACGCAGAAAACAGCAATTTCTATTTATAACTGTTCCATTATTTTCCTATAACCTTATAAACATTGCATTAGAAAACATTTAAAAGCACTTTCATTGTTTTAAAGAAGGAAATTGCATTTCATTATTGTATTACTTTTAATTTTAGTAGTAGATACAGGCTTTGGCACTGTCCTATTTAATGTGAGGCCCTGTGTTTCCTTGATCACATGGTAATTCACAAGCTATTTTCTTCCACATTATAAACCTGCCTGTGTCTTGAGGGCATTAGCCTCTGCAGCATGTACATGGACATGTTTCCTACTTCTCTCATCTCTTCTTTGGCTTTGTTCACTGGATAAGGAACCTTTTCTCATAAGGCTATATAGATTTCCCACTGTAAATTATAGTACAAAATCACACATACTCCTTTCTAAAGCTCCATCTTAAATTACACTAAAGAATAACAATATGAAATTTATATTGTAATAGAAAATAACGATGACATCTAACTTAAAATTATTTCATGAAATACGAGCCAATTCTCCCTGCCCTTTTGTTAAATAGTCTAACAACACTGGTTCCAAATGGTGCCTTTGACATGCTTAGTTTTTATGTACATTTTGCATGATTTCTGGATTTTGTTATGCTCCATTGGTCAAAATATGTGATTGCCAGAATGCCATTTAAATGGATGAGCTTTTTTGTTATGGTTGTATTTTTATACCAGCTTGAATCTGAAAACATGTGGAAGGTTTTAGAACTCAAGTAAGATATTCTCTGTTTTCAAAGCTACATTTTCAAATTAACTTCATGTAGAAATTCTTTTATTTTTATTTAAATTTTTGTATGTTTTTGAAAATTTTATAGATAAGTAGTATATTTACACCATTTCCATACCTCATTTTCTTCCCCATCTAACTCTTACTGTGTTAACCCTACCATGTTCCAATTTACAAACTATTTTCCCCAATTGCTGCTGTTACATACATACATATATGTGTGTTTGTATATATATATATATATGTACATAAACACATTATATAAAAGTGATTGAGTCCAGTTAATGTTGCTTTTATTTACCTTTCTTTAAGACTGATCACTTAGATTTGGATAACCTATAGGGAGCTCATCCCTGGAGCAAGCTGATTCTCCCTCTCTGTGGCTGTTGGTTGCTTGTAGCTCTTCATATAGGGGTGGGGCCTGGTGAAGCTTCTCCCATCTACACATGCGTGCCAACAGGAGTTGTTCTGTATCTCTTATGTAGACAACCATATTATTGAGATTTCATGGATTAAGCTTTCCTGCCATATCTAGGAGGCACTATCTTGCAGCAGGTGACCTGGGTCTTGGCCTTCACAAACTCTCTTCTCCCTCTTCTGTGAGTTATCTTGTACGTTTAGTGTAGGGTTTGCATAGCAGAAAAATCAGTTGGGGATGGGTACCCCACAGTGAGTTGTTCTCTGTATTTTAACTAATAGTAGCTTTCTGCAATGGCCTCTTTCTGCTGTAAAAAGAAGTTTCTTTAATTAGGGGTGATAGTGCCATTTACCCGTGGATATAAGAATAGGTATTAGCAATACATTTAAAAATTATATTGGTTTAGAAAAATCACATCTCTTTGGGTCTGCAACCTCTGTGTTAATGTATATTTGGCTAAACTTACAGCATCAGGCATGAATTGTTGCCTATTGAGCCCAAGACAGAAGTGCCATCAGAGATGTGCACCAAAGCTGCTGTCTTGGTATATTGATCATTGTGTGTTGATTGATTTCTCTGTTTGCAGTTTGCATAGTTCATTCCCATGCTATGAGAGCTATTCCTCAGGGAAGATACTTACAGGTCGGTTCCAGGTCTACTCCTCAAAGTCCTGTGTCCAGAGTGTGTAGTGTCTTCAGTTATAATAACTGCCTTCAAGTTTTGGTGGTAGGAAACCAAAATCGATAGCATATTAAACTTCCTTGATCAACAACTCAGAGACAGGGGCTTGAAGAAGGGTTTTGCTAGATAGTCTGTGGTTCTTTGGAGACCATTATCATCCCATATAGTGTGACTCCATTAACAACCCCCCCCCCCCACACGGCATTTTCAAACATTTTTAGTATTATTTATCTCTCCTTCCTCCCTTTTTTAATTATTGCCTTCCATTTCTTTTTTTCTGTGTTAATCCCTCCCCATTTTTCCTAGTTTTCTCTTCGTAGCATCTGTATCCTATTTATCTCCCTCTTTCTCTCTGCCTCTTCCCTCCTGGTCCTTTTCTACTTTCCTGACTTCTGCAGTTACTCCAGGTTATATACTCAAACCTAAAGACTCAGAACTAAGATCCACAATTCAGAGAAAACCTGCAGGGATTGTCTTTGTGGGTCTGGGTTACCTTATTCGGTCTAATAGTCTTCAACTCTATCTAGTTATCTGCAAATTTCTTGACTCCATTTTAAACAGCTGAATAGCCATCCACTGAGTATATGGGCTACATTTTCATTATTCTTTCATCATTTGTAAGATAGTTGTGTTGCTACATTTCCTAGCTGTTGGAAACAGCAAGGCAAAGAACTAGGCTGAGCAGGCAGTGGGTTAGGAGGCTGGTGAACTCTGAGATTATATGCCAATATAACTGGGTCCTATGGTAGATCTACTTCTCAGCTTTTGCATAATTCTCCATATGGGTTTCCACAGTGGCTGCACCCATTTTCCATCCCACTAAAGAGTGCATGAGGCTGCTGCTTTCCCCCACGTCCTTTTTTGTGTTTGTTGTCAGGTATTTCTTGATCCTAGATATTTTGATTAGGGTAAAGCGAGATCTCAAAGTACTTTCAATCTGCATTTCCATAATTGCTAAGAATGTTGAATATTTAAAAATTTTTTGATATTTTTATTGTTTTATTTTTTGTTTGTTTGTTTTTGTTTTGAGACAGGGTTTCTCTCTGTAATAGCTTTGGCTGTCCTGGAACTCGCTTTGTAGACCAGACTAGCCTCAAACTCCCAAGGACCCTCCTGCCTATGAGCAATGGTATTAAAGGTGTGTGCTACCATCACTCAGCTTCTTGCTCATATTCTTTTTCCTCTCTCAGGTAATTCTCTTTTTTTATAAGAGATCTCTGTTCAGATCCCTAGTTCATTTTTAATTGAATAATTTGTTTTCTTAATTACCATATTTATTGTCACTGTTGTGCTTTGTATATTCTGAAAAGTATCTTCTATCAAATGTGTAGTTGGCAAAGATTCCCTTCCATTTTTAAAGAGTTTCTTCTTCATTTGATTGCTTCCTTCAATGTAAAGAAGATTTTTAGTTAAGGATCTCATACTCAATCATTATAGTTTTCTCCATGTATGACATTGTCACTCTCCAGATGGGATGTTGGATGCAGAATCTTCACTGTATCCTTAAACATTTTTGAAATACCACTAGACATGCTGAGGGTGCCAGAGTCAACAGTTAGGCTTCCTCTGGCAGTAATGTAATGGGTGGAGGAAGAGCCTGAGTATTAAAAATCTTTTATTGGTATCTATCAAGGTGAGAGAAAGGCTCTGTGGAAGGGAGGCTTCTCTGTTGACCTCTGAGAATCATGGGAAAGCTGCTGTCATATGTTCTTGCTCTTCATAGAGATGTCCAGGGCTGTGTTTTCCACATACCCTGTCTCAACAGATCTTTACTGAATGAACCAATCAATCAGTGATGGCTGGAGGTTCTGGCCATGGCCGTGGGAAGCACTTCAGTTTATGGAGCCTTTAAACTTCTATTATGA
The DNA here is from genome assembly GCF_903992535.2 of Arvicola amphibius. Classification (NCBI taxonomy): domain Eukaryota; kingdom Metazoa; phylum Chordata; class Mammalia; order Rodentia; family Cricetidae; genus Arvicola; species Arvicola amphibius. Next base: position 38,318,147 of record NC_052051.1, on the reverse strand, counting down.
GGAGCTGTTTAGACAAGTTAAGTGGTAGAGTTTTACTTTGGGGAGGAAAGAGATTTTCCTTCAGTTTTTATTCATTACTTATTGCAAAAGTGCTTTCGCAATGCCTGATTTCGACATTTCTTCCTGGGCTTCTAAACCACCCTGGTCTTCAGCAAGCCCAAGCAGGTTTTCAAAGGCAGGGTTTTCCCTTCGAACCTTACCTCCCAACCTGCTAGGAGAGAACTTTGCATATCCTTGTCTGTGCAGGGCACAGAATCCATACAATAGCGAAGGAAGGGCTGAAAGTTTAGGCGATGTGTCCTCAGAATCTTGACTCTCCATAAATATTTCGCATGGAACTCAAAATCTCTCATTGAGACACAGACTTCGTAGCTTGCCTTACAGTGTCCTGTACATGGATCCCATTTTGTGCTTCTCTAGAATGATTTACACTGTATAATTTCAAAGCAAAGACATTGAAGCGTCCTTTTAAATGACTGAGCAAAGAAATAAATACACAATGAGAAAACAGAATGGGGAAAATGCTGAGTGTTTGAGTCATTGAGTAGTTTTATCCTCTTCTGTATTTTTATTAGCGTTTCCTTTTATGATTATTGATCTCCATTAGCATTATAATTATAAATACTTGATAAGTTTCTCTCTTTGATCTGGGCCACTTGTCATTCAACAGTCTTTTAAAGCCTGGATTTTTTTCTTTTACTCTTGACATCTGCTATTGTCCTCTTCCCTGAATGCCTTGCTTGCTGTTCTCAAAGGCAGCCCAGCATCACTGAGAGAGTATATTGCAGTATCAAGTACCATGGCTTCGGGCTCTGCTACAGCTGCCCCCTTTCTAAAAGCTCCCTTTATTCTTTACAACTGCACTTACTCAATTGAGACTAACAAATGTCATCTCTTTCTCTCCTACCTTTCATGCGCACGCACACACACACACACACACACACACACACACACACACACACACACTGCAAGTGTAATAAATCCCTAGCTTTACACAGGGTGCATTAATACACCTTGCCCTGTTGGTTTTAGCCCCTTGCCTTTTATTCTTTTCCTTTGTACTCCAGCTTCCTCAGCTCCAGTATCCCCAGCCTTGAAATCTAAGTTGCAAATGCAAAAAAAAAAAAAAAAAAAACCAAAAAAACCCTGCCCACCCATTTAGGAGAAATTGAATGGCTCTGATTGTAATGAACATAGCTCTGCTTGGTCGTGCTCACTGAAGCACTCCTAGTTTGGCTCATAAGGAAGCAGCAAGTCTTAAATCCAAGCCTAATCTATAAGTGTCAGGCTGAAGATCATTGTAGGATGCAATGGAAGTAGGCAATAGAACACTACGTTACAGAACATGAAATATAATAGACACACAGTATAGTATGGTGCATGTATAACTGCATATAGTATTTTTTTTCACCAGATGCGTCCTTTTGCCCATGGAAAAATGTAGAATCTTCCAAAGCAGAATGAATTTCCCTCCTATATTTCTGCCCCGTTATTAGAAAGAGCAGTATTTTGATGTATAGAATTAAACATAATGACAGTAACTTGAGGGGGTTGTTTCAAAAGGCATGAAGATCAACCTTTATCTAGTGAGTAATACAGATGAGTTTAAAGAACACTTCTTCACTAGGCCACAAGGCAAGGATCAAGGCCTTTCTTACAAAGTCAGTGATATTCTGAAGTCACATTTATTGTTTCATAGAATAATTTGAGGGACTATTAAATTCTTACAGACCTGTAGGTACCTGAGTCCCTTTGAAAATATGAATGAGTGCTCTCTCTAAACCTTGAAGATTCAGTTCAGTAATTTAGTAATAGGATTCAGATATAGAATTTGTAAGGGTCCTTCTGGAACCAATATTGCAGGACTCTCTTCTACTGTCATTTTTCTATTTATTTATTTATTGCTGCTCAAAGAATAGTCTACAGGCCGTAATCAGTGACCTCAAGGTGCCACAGGAAACATAGTTAGGATCTGTACTACAGGATCCAAAGGTGACTCACGTACATAAACACTGAGAAGTCCAATCTGCCCTAGTCTTCTTATTTATTGAATAATAAAGTAATTGTCAAAACCTGAAATGAGTTCCCAAGGTCACTACTTGAATATACAGTAGGTACAATTAGGATCACATTATGTGAGTCAGCTGCTCATTCTAGTTTCTCTTTCCAGAATGCCTGGTTTTGTTACTGATGTCTTGGGCTTGGTCTGACACCTATAGACATTTCCTAAATCACCCCCATCGGGGCATTTTGCATTGGCTACGGTTTTATGAATGCATCATCCTCTAGGCACTTCCCATGCTGAACATTTGAAATGGACTTGGGCTGTTTAGGGTTAGAGGAGGGAATGTGGACACTAGTAAATTCTCTGTCTTCATATGGTGATGGTTAGCATGGAAAGGGACGCTTCAGTGCTCTGGTTTGGATAGGACAAAATGGTAGAAGGACCTCCTCTCTTGTTATGGTAAAAAGAGGCTATATCTTCCTCGGTACAGAAATACTGTCTCCGAAAAAGAATCAAGGTTGTCGTCTAAGAACTCAGGAAAAGATGACAAAGAAATTTTAGGCTCATCTGTGAAGTGAACAGTGTTTTTGGAAGGATATAAACAAGCCAGAATCTCACTGTCAGGCAAATAACCATTTCCCTAGTCCTGTGTTTGTTTGTAGGAATTTTCAAAAGAAACAAAAATTAGTTGCCCTTACTTATGACTCTCCTGGCTTACAAAGTATGGAACAGAGAGCACAGATTGGAGACCTCCATCCAGTTCCTCTCCTCAGAGCTCGGGGAACCCTGCAAAGGAGAACGAAGAATTGCAGGAGTAGGAGCCAGGACAATACATTCTACGTGTTTCAACTAATTAGAGCTCATAGCGCCCACAGAGATTGAAGAAGCAGTCACAGAGTCTGCATGAATCCATACTAGGTTCTCTGCATAGATGTTATGGTCGTTAGCTTGGTAGTGTTTTTGTGAGGGAGTGCAAGTGACTCTGACTTTTACACAGGTCTTTTGCCTCCTGCTGGGTTACCTTGTCTAGCCCTAATGTTAGGATTTGTGCCTAGTCTTCTTGTCTTTGTTATACTGTGTTTGCATGCTATTTTTAAGAGGCATGCCCTTTTCAGAAAATGGAGGAGTTGATTTGGTGGGGGAGTAATGGGAAAAGTGGCAGGCAGGAAAACTGTTGTCAGGATGTACTGGAAAAAAAATAAGAAAAAACAAGAAATGCCTAGTTTGCCTTTGGCTTTTCTGAGATGTTTGGTGGACAGCTTCGCCACCACCATGTCCCTGCTTGCTCAGTAAAGCTTTGTGTCGAGTGGTGACTAGTCAGCGATTTGGGTATAATAATAATAATAATAATAATAAAAGCCTGGGAACATGGTAGATTCTCTGTTCAGAAAAGTCTGAATTTTCCATTGGTATGGTCTTCTCTTCGGTGAGCTTGTACCCCAGATTATGCATCTTTCCCTCCCTTCCTTCCTTCCTTCCTTCCTTCCTTCCTTCCTTCCTTCCCTCCCTCCCTCCTCCCCCTCCTTCCTTCCTTCCTTCCTTCCTTCCTTCCTTCCCTCCCTCCCTCCCTCCCTTCTTCCTCCTTCCTTCTTTCCTTCTTTCCTTCCTTCCTTCCTTCCTTCCTTCCTTCCTTCCTTCCCTCCCTCCCACTCTCCCTCCTTCCTTCCTTCCTTCCCTTCCTCCTTCCTTCTTTCCTTCCTCCCTTCTTTTTCCTTCCTTCCTTCCCTCCCTCCCTCCCTCCCTTCCTCTCTCCTTCCTCCTTTGCTTCTTTCTTTCTTTTTTTCCTTCCTTCCCTCCCTCCCTCTCTCCCTCCTTCCTTCCTTCCTTCCCTTCCTCCTTCCTTCCTTCCTTCCTTCCTTCCTTCCTTCCTTCCTTCCTTCCTTCCTCCCTTTCTTTCTTTTCTCATGTCTGGATGCCATTTTATATCTCATATCTCAGAGTTTCTAATGTACATTCACAAAAATTATGACTATATCAATAGTCCATATTTATCCATAGCAAGAGTGTTAAATAATAAGCCAGTACATGGTTGTAAACAGTCATGTGGACTGGAAGAATCAGAGGCATTTTTTTATTTTTCTTTTATATTCCAACTCCTACTGATGATGGCATTCTGATCACTTTTTAAAAATCTATTTTTATGTCATATATTTGAAGGCTGTGCATTCATTTCCTGGCCACCCAGACTCCCGAGATAACCACACAGAAATCTGTATTAATTGCTATACTGTTTGGCCAATAGCTTAAGCATATTTCTGACTAACACTTATATCTTAAATTAACCAATTTCTACTAATCTGTGTATTACCACGTGGGTATGGCTTATTGGCAAGGTTCTGGTGCATCTTTCTCCTGTGTGTGGCTACATGGTTTCTTTTGAATTCTACCTACCCTTTCTCTCTATGTTTCTTCCAGCCTGGCTACATTCTGTTAAGCCATTGGCTGAAAGCAGCTTCTTTATTAACCAATAAAAATAACACATATAGGGGCTGGAGAGATGGCTCAGAGGTTAAGAGCACTGGCTGCTCTTCCGGAGGTCCTGAGTTCAATTCCCAGCAACCACATGGTGGCTCACAACCATCTGTACTGAGATCTGGCGCCCTCCTCTGGCGTGTGGGCACACATCAAGGCAGAATGTTGTATACATAATAAATAAATAAATCTTTAAAAAAATAACACATATACAGAAGGATTTCCCACATCATTTCACCTTTTCTGATTAATAAAAAGGAAGGTTTTAACTTTAACTTAGTAAAATTACATATAACAAACAGGTATCAAGCAAGAACTACAGTTACAATATTTATATCCACGTTATCTTTTATCATAACTAAGGAAAACTATAATTATAACTATTCTTCAACTCCATCAAAGACTCCAGAAGGATATAATATTACCTAAGTAAACAGGAACTGCATTGTAAACAACTTCCAAAACTCTAGAATTGACAGAGAAATCTCGCTGCCTGGAAGTCACCCAAAGTTTTTCTGTATCATTGGAGTACCCATCTTTAACCTACAGGCCCATAGTATCCAGCAAACTTTTCCATGAAGCAGCAAATTTCAAAGACAGTTCCACCTATATTGGCAATTTATCAGTCACTTTCTTCTGCATCTTGCAGAATGTCTGGCAGACTCTTTCATAAAGCAGGAATGCAAAAGGACTATATCACCTTCTTTAGGCAGCTTCAGCAGTCATTTTTTCTGTGGGTCCTGCAAGTCCAGATAAGCAGTTCAAGCAAAGCAGTTTTTGCCAAATGATTAGCAAACTCCATAAGGAGTTTCTTCAGTGCCCATCATCTTCTTAAAGTAGATTGGTGCTGTCAGGAGCAGATGTGTTATGTTATGAAAAATACTAAGTTCTTAAATGACTTATTTTGTTAGTCTTTGAAAGGTTTGAAGAATAACTATCCATCTGAAATACTTTCTGTACATCTAGAAAACCTAACTAACATGACTACAAGATTGACTATTATAGGTGACTATCTATTAATTTGTATTCTTAATTATACATTGCAATTGTAAATAAGCTGCACAAACACAATATCTTAATCAAAAGAGAAACATTTCATTGCTTGGGCTGCTAATCTAAACCAGCATATATGTTCTAAAGGTATCATGAGTCCCAAATTTGGGTCTAAGGATATGTTGCTTTGGAAAAGAGATTCTTCTTTGGTTTTCACAGAAGATGAGAACCTGTGGATTGTTTCTGCAGGACACAGAAGAAAGTAACTGAAAACTGCCAATATAGGCGGAACTGTCTTTAAAATTTTCTGCTTCAATGAAAAGTATGCTGGATACTATGGGCCTGTAGGCTGAAGATGGATGCCCCAATGTTACAGAAAAACTTTGGGTAACTGTCCATGCAGCAAGATGCCTCTGTCATTTCTAGAGTTTTGGAAGTTGCTTACAATGGACTTCCTGTTTACTTAGGTAATATTATATCCTTCTGGAGTCTTTGATGGAGTTGAAGAATTTATAGTTATAGTTTTCCTTAGTTATGATGAAAGATAAAGTAGATATAAATATTGTAACTGTAGTTTTTGCTTGATACCTGTTTTGTTATATGTAATTTTACTATGTTAAAGTTAAAACCTTCCCTTTTGTTTATACAGGAAAGGGGAAATGGTGCAGGAGGTCCTTCTGTCTTTGTAATGCTTTCATTTATTAATAAAGAAACTGCTTTGGGCCTGTTGATAGGGCAGAACTTAGGTAGATGGGGAAAAATAATACGGAATGCTGGGAGGAAGAAGGCAGAGTCAGGGAGAGATGCTATGAATCTGCTGGAGACAGATGCTGGGAATTTTACCTTGTAAGCCATTGCCATGTGGCGATACACAGATTAACAGAAATGGGTTAAATTAAGATGTAAGATTTGTCCAGTAAGAAACTAGAGCTAATGGGCCAAGCAGTGATTTAATTAATACAATTTTGTGTAGTCATTTCAGAGCTAAGCTAGCCGGGCAGCCGAGATGAACAAGGGGGCCCTCCTCCTACACTCCTCCTCTATCAGCTTGGAACTCCCACCTTGCCCTAGTCTACTAAGCCACTGACAGGAACAGGTTTATTCATTTACCCATAAAAGAACACATGCACAGAAGGACTTCACACATCAAATGCTTACCTATGTCTATGTATGTGTACTACATGTGTGTCTGATGTCCATAGAAGTCAGAAGAGGGTGTCAGATTCCTTGGAACTGAAATTACAGATGGCTTTGAGCCACTATGTGAGTGCTAAGAATCAAACCTGGATTCTCTGTCCAAGTCATATATGCTGTTAAGCATTGAGCCACCTCTTCAACCCCTATTTGTGCTCATTTTTAAACTTCATTTGTCATGAGGAATTTCTCCCATTTGGCTGCAATATCCTGGTCCAAAGGAAGTATTCTTTGACTTTTATTGGTAGATGGGGCATCCAAGGAGGGCTAACTTGAAGTCTCAAACGCCTCTGCTTTTTCCATAACAGATTAGGACATAAACTGGAAAGTATGGAGCATGGAGTTGATAAGTCTAAAGAAATAAAAAATCTTTCAGAACAATACCATCCAACCCAAGGCTAAGCTATTTTCTTGGAGCATTTTTGTTTTCTTCAAGTTCAACTTACGTATGTTCTCACAGAGTCCCTAAGCTGGAGAGAAAGAGCATTGTGTAACCGTGATTGCTCTGTAGAAAGGAAGGCCTAAGTCATAATTACTTGCATGGCTGTGTGTGGCTGTAATTTCAATTTGGGAGCATAGACAAGCAGAACCCAAGAGCTTACTGACCATACCTACAACCTAGCACAAACAGAGAACTTCTTATTCAGTGAGAGACTCTATCTTAAAGAAAGAGTGTAAAGAGTGATAGAAGAAGACACCTGAAGTCTTCCTATAGCCTCTCTATATGTGCATGGTGGAAACGGTACCCGCATATGTGTGAATGTAGCACACATGCTCACATATCTGCATGCACAAATGCTTTCTATAAGACTTTTTGTGCCACTGTGACAGAATAACTTCAGTAATGAATGATTTCATCTAGATGATGATTTCACAGGATTCCACCCCATCATGATGGGTGTGGCAGTGGAAGTATATAGTAGAGGGCATTGGCGTCACAACATTCCAGAACACATAAGCATGACTCTGCAGTAGAGCAGAGGTTTGGAGGTGAGCACTGAGTATAACCTCAATGGTGTACACCTAGTGAGCTTTATTTACCAGCTAAGCCCTGTTTCTGCCTCTTAAAGATTTTACGATCTCTCAAAATATCTCTACCACAAGGAATCAGGTATTTGAAACATGAACTTGCAGGAGACTGTTCTGATTGAAACTGTAAGGAAATACATGAGCCATGCAGTACAATCACTGCTAACTTAATATAAAATGATTCCATTCAGCATGGGAAAACAATCTAATAAGTAACCACTTATGATTATCTTTATGTCACAAAGGAGATACCCATAACTTTGAGGAGAATTGAAATGACTTGCTCATGCTCACTCATCCATAAAAGTTAAATACAGTCTCTCATTCACAATTGAATTTTAAAATTAAAACTGGCCTTGAGTATGTTTCTTGGATTTTTTTCTTTAGCACTTTTTCTTCAAGTTTTTTTCGTTTTTATTTTATACTACTACTTTTAATAATAATAATAACAAGATGCCTGTTTTTACTCTAAAGAGAGAGAAAAAGAAAGGATTTGGGTGGGTGGTGATTTGGGGAGGATCTCGGAAAAGCCGGGGAGGAGAACTGTATGAAGAATAGAAATCAAAATATATTGTATAAAAATAATATATTTTTAGTAAAAAATTAAAACTTGCCATTATTGTTTGTATTTTTTCAATCTCTTTATTAAAGAATCTACAATAGTTTTCTCTGGGACATGTGACAGGATGGTTTGTAAAAAAAATTTGTAGAATGACTCAACAGTTTGTGGATGTGTCCACACCATGACTATATCATTCTCTTCCCTTCTTGGCTGTCCAGTGACACTCCATACTCTGATGAAGGATCACCATTAGTTTTTCATGTTCTACAAAGTAATATCAAGATTTTTCTCACTACTTTTTCAGAAAGAACATGCAGTATGCATATAAATACATAGCTGACACCTTACTATAATGGTGTAGAATGGTTCCATGAGTAAAAGTACTTGCTGGGCATGTTTGAGAAACTGAGTTTGAATCCCAACCACTTATCAAAAAGCACAACATGGCTTCAAGTGCCTGTAACCCTGAATGAGAGTACAGAGAGGTAGGTTAGCTCATCTCATACTGAAGAGATTAACAATACCATGTGTGATAGATTGGCATATGGTCCTTTAACTAACAAGTACCCCTTAATGCTTTTCAACAAGAAAAGGAGTAATTATGAATTACTATTCACAATTACTGCTATTGTACCTCATAGACCCCCATCTGCAGAGGCAGGGATTGATGGTCTCAGTTCTTATTAATGAATATTGGTTGCCTTCTTTTCACCAAGGCTGCTTCTGGGAAGTGTCAGACTGTTGTAAGGACACCAGGGAAGTCCCATTCCCAGAACACATGAGTCCTCCCGATAGCCCACTTTGGCTGAGGAATTCTCTACTATCATTGAAAATCATTTTAGAGTAAATAGTGGTTTAGGATGCTTCTACTCAGCATTTTTTTTCTTTTGCTTTCCCCCACTTTTTTTAGCACTTAGACCTGCATCTTGCAGGGAATGACATCCTCTGGTCTCTCACCTTCTTTCCCTTAAGGCATTTCCACACAATAAAACATTATCTGTTTAATTACATTTGGTATTCACTTCTTGGAATATCTGGTAAGTCACCAACTGATAGATGATTAGGTATGTAAATATCTTTGAATGACTCTGAAATTAATATATCATTTTTTCATTATTCGGGCATCATATCTAGCCGAGATACCCTCAGGGGTCTACATACCCTATATTTATTCTGAAAATGTGAAATAAAATTAAAATACAAGCTTAGACATGGATGTTGACCCTGTCTGACTTGCCAGACTTGTGCAGTATCAGGAGTGAGCAAGATACAATAGTTGAAGAAGTCTGCTGAAGCATCTTGACCAGAAATCAGTGCACCACTGGAGTTCTCTCATATTCAGGGCCTGCAGGAAACCAGAACTGGCAGAAACAATCAATTTTAAGGCCAGTGTCTTGGGTTAAAATGTGGGAAGGAATGCTTCTCTCGCCCCCAAATGGCAGAGCTCCCCCACTTTCTGCTTGGTGTCAGCCTCTGATCTGAACTGATCAGAAACTGAACTGAGAAGCCATTCTCTTGCAAAATTGTTGCCAAGATGAAAATTATTTCTAATATTTTCATAGCAAGATTGTTGTCTGTAGCTGGCTTCACTTAAGCTCAGTGGACCTCCCCAATGTGGTTAAACACCATAAAAATAGCAGAACATTAATGCCTGAAGGATTCATTCCTCATTTGCCTCACACCAATGCAAGCACCGCACTAGGCAGACTCTCTGAATTTTTTTTCCAGGAATTTATTTTGTCTGCTTTACTTTATCTATTTAGGATAAATGGGGCAAAGTTTTACTCACACTGAGGGAATTAAGAAGTGGCTCAGTGGGTGAGGGTGCCTGCTCATCCCTGCCCACCATGTAAAAAGCATGGCATGGCTTCAAGTGCCTATAACTCCTAAATGAGGTGGAGATTAGGTGGATATTGGTGGATCCTCAGAGCTCTCTGACTAGCTAGCCTAGCCAAAAGAGTAAGTATCTGATCCAACGAGAGGGGCACTGTCTCAGGGTAAAAATATGCAGAGATATAAATGAATACAAATGATGTCCTTCTGTGGCCACTACATGTACATTCCCCTGCCCATTCATGTGCATCCAACACACACACACACACACACACACACACACTCACATATATGAATGTATGTATTACACACAAAGTTTTGTTCAGGTTGAACATTGTTTCCCAAACCTTAGCAATAATGTACAAATCTCTTGAGGATTGGGTTAATATACAGATTCTAGCTCAGTTGTTCTATAAAAAAATGGAAAATGGAAATGAACCAAATTAATTCTATTAGAACTGAAGCCCCAGGGCCATGATCTCCAAGCAGAGCATGCTTCAGCAGCACTTGGAGAAGTTGTTGAAATGTAGATTGCTGAACCCTGAACCACATATTTTGATTCAGCAGGTATACTGAGAGACGTGAGTTTCCTCATTTCTGCTAAACTTCCATGTGATGTTAATTCATAATGTCCCTGGACTGTAGTTGGTGTAAGACTTCAGAGACCCTATCCACTGAATAGACTTTTATCATCAATTTCTACATGTATGAGATACTTTTCATCACAGCCACCAAACTGATAGACATAAACAACCTAAGGAAGGAAGTTTTATTTTGGTTCACTACTTCCGAAACTTCCACCCATCATGACAGGGAAAGTGTTTACAGAGACAACTAGTTTTTGTCTTGGTGGATGGGAAGCAGAGAAAGGGGATTTAAGAATAAGCCTGGAAAAGATATACTCCCAAAGACATAGCATAGGTACCTACTTCCTCCACTTAGGCTCCCTCCACATTTTCTGACTTCACAATATGCTACCACATTATAAATCAATTAAGACTTATCTATTCATTAGGTCAACACCCTCAGGATCTAACTAACTGTTGCAAGATGTGCCACCACTGAAACCCTAAGAGGTGTGGTTCATTCATCTCATAAATGATTTTTAATTTAATTCAACCAAGCCAATGAGAGGAACCATCACGATAAGCCAGAATCTTCTGGTGGCACAATTATTTAGAAGCACATGAGGAAAATGGATTTGGAAAACATCTCGATTACTTTCATTTGGGACAAATTCATTCTGCTCTCAAATTCATCTTGTGAGTCAAGGGGAAATACATATCACATATGGATAGATAACCCAGAAGTCTGTAGGGCTGGGAATAGATGAGATTAAAGGAAGATGTTGACTATTGACTGTTTTTCATAAGAGCCCTGACTCAGGGTAGACCCACTGTGACCTCCCACTCTCAGTGCTTCTCATTATGAATACGGTGCACAACATCTTAGTTTTTAAACTTATGCTGCAGGCAAGATGCTGGGAAAATCATGGATCTCTGAAAATATTGAAAGTTACCTGGGCAAGAAAATCCTCTTAAGAATTGAGACGCGTGTCTATGGAGAGGGCCTGTAAAAGACTTGGCATCTTTATATACAATAGCTCTGTGTGTGCTAAGTCCCAGAACCTATTTAATGGGCTAATCCATTCAATACAAGGTCTCAAACAATTCTTGTGCCAACCCAAGAAGCAGATGAGAAAGCTGAAACTAACAGCCTGTCTTTGGACCCATTCAAACACCTATGCATTAGACCTGTGTTATTGAGTATGTAGCTTGTAGACCAACCACACCAGCACTATCTAAGAACTAGTTGGAAATACTGAGTGTAGGTATCTGCTTGATCTGAATATTATTCAATGAAATCCCACTGAATAATGTGAATTTAAGGTCTTGATCTGGCCTTTCTTGACACATTGCTTCTTTAATGAGACAAGATTTATGCAGAGTCATTTTCTTTATTGGAAATACTTTAGCACATATCCGGTGAGACATCAAAGACAGTGTTTTTCATCACTGGCAAAGAGGTAGTTTGATTGCTCTGGGAGGAGGACTGTTTGGCAGTACATCAGAGTTCAGGGGGAGCTGCATGTGCTGACACAGGCAGTTTCTGGCTTTCCTGGGCTGGACTTGGGAAATGACTGCAGTTCTCAAACAGAAGGAAATTGAATCACGGAACCTAGCTTGTTTTCCTAGAGCTTGTTTTGATGGAGGAATTGCTTAACATCTTCTTCAAAATTCTTCAAATGGTGGAGATAGAGGAAGGAGTGAAGAATAGGACCTCACTTGGCTCTTTTGAAATGCAGCAGAGTTCAAAGTTTTTTTATGGGTAAAGAAAATATCATAAAGCCATAAAAATTCAGAAGCAGAAGCTACTGTAGAAAGAACATATAAATTAGGTTGGGCCTGCCATAGCTGGTATTCAGAGATATTCAGTGGATTTAAATAACAGTCACTTGATCACTTTCTAATATGATCCATGGTTCTGCTGATGTCTCAGGCTGAGAAGGCTTGAATGAGGCTTGCATGGAACTCTGTTCAGCCCACCAAGATAGCTTCAGCTGAAACAACTCTGCTATGGTCCAGATATCTCTCATCCTTCCGGAGTCTAGCCGATGTCACTTGATGTCTCAGTAAGATTCCAACTAAATAATTAGAAATAAGAGTCATGTTTTCCAGGTCCAAGGTGACCTGACTCACTGACATTTCTGTTGTGTGTCACTCACCAGAGTGAATTACGATGCTAGACGGTATTTACAGACAGGGGAACACATTCTACTATTTGCCTGGAGGAGCTGCCAGGTCTCATTACAGAAAGCATGTCTAGAGATAGGATGATTAATAGGACTACAGTGATATCTACTGCACCCCAAATAACTTCTTCTCATAGGATCTTAAAAAACATTAATTTTTAAAATGTTATGCAAAGTCACAGATTTGACTGTAGCCTATTCATACATTTTATGTATATCTTCACCAACTACATTTGTATCATTCTGCCTGCACTAGTTCCCTATTCACCTTCATCTCTCATCTCTCTTACTACCCTTCCCACCCCTCCATAAAGTATCCTTTCCCCCCTCATAGAACCCTTTCTAGTTTTATTATATACCCACACCCATTTGCATGTAAATAGACATGTATAAATTTAGAAACAATACTTCACTAAGGGAGGGCATGCTCTATCTGTCTCTCAAAGTTTCTTACTCATAATAATTGCCAGTTCTTTCTGTTTATTTTCTGAAACTTACACAATCCCAATTTTATTGATGGCCAAATAAATTGAATTCAGGAGCACATTTTCATTATCGATTCATCAATGGACATATAGGTCAATGACTCCATTTTCTGTTTTTTTTTTTTTTTTGTGAATAGAGCAGCAATGGATATAGATGTGTAAGTATCCCTATATCTACATCTATATCAATACCTATACATATGAGATATTTCTTGAAACAACCATTAGTACACTGGATCTCACTAAACAATGCTTGTTTTAGTAGCTATTCATGGAAAAACTGTTTTTGCCAGATAGATATATTTAGAAGCCTCTGAATAAATGTAAAAGCTCTATACAGCAAAGGGGAGCCCAAGAGAGATATACATGGATCTAATCCACATGGGAAGTAGAAAAAGACAACATCTCCTGAGTAAATTGGAAGATTGGGGATCATGGGAGAGGCTAGAAGGGGACGGGGAGGAAGGGTAGCAATGAAAAATATATAGCTCAATAAAAACAATTTAAAAAAACTCTAGTTGGTTACCTAAAATATGAAATAAAATAAATAAAATGAAATAAAATTGGCACAGTTAAAAGAAAGACATTTAGAAGTCTAAATTTAATCTAAATTAAATTTTAGTGAAATATCAATATATTCCTAGAATGCAGTAAATGAAAATGAAAAATTGTTAAGGGTTGACAAGGAATATTAAATTCCATGAAATTCTACCTGGATGGTAGATTATTTCAACTACTCTAGTATGGTGGCACACACCTTTAATCCCAGCACTTGGGAGGCAGAGGCAAGACACTTGATTATAAATGCTACTGGATTAATCAACATACGTATTTTGAAAATGCCTTGATTTCAAAATATAAGTCAAAAGATATGCTACTTTGCTGAAGAGGCTTTGTTTTCACTTTTACAGGAAATGGGAAGTTGTGGATTCATTCTGGGTTGAAGAAAATTCTGGGCGGTGGCTGAGCATGCTTTTAATCCCAACATTTGGGGAGCAGAGGCAGGTGGATCTCTGAGTTTGAGACCAGCATGGTCTACAAGAGCTAGTTCCAGGACAGGCTCCACAGCTACAGAGAAACCCTGTCTCAAAAAAAGGAAAAGAAAAAGAAAAAGAAAATCAGTTTTGATCAAGGAAGATCCTCTGAAAAATCTCTCATAGGAGCAGATGGCCCAGATGATCAGCATTTCAGAGGACCTCTGTTGGAGTTTCCTCTGAGTTCTATATCCAGAACAGCCCCAAGATTGTTGGTTGAGATTATCAAGCCTTACAGAATATTCTAGTCAGGACTTGATCATAATCTTAAATTTTCTTTAGGTCCCCATAAAATTACAAACACCCCCCCCCCCCCCCCAATCAGCAGGAAGTAGCCTAGAAAATTAAGCCCACATTCTCAAAAAAAAAAAAAAATAGATTGTGGATGGTTTTTTGTTTAGAGTGTTGGTTACAAGTTGTCATGGAAAACAGGGAAAAAAGCTAAACAAAGGAGATTATGTTCAGAGTTCTTGTTTTTAAAAAAAGGGGAAGTGCTGTGGGACAATGGTTTTGTACCCTGTAAAGATTTGTCACTTGTATTGTTTTAACAAAACACAGATTTGTCAGTAACCAAGCAGGAAGTACAGGTGGAGGTGATGAGAACAGGAGAATTCTGGGAAGAGGAATCATCTACAATCATCACCCAGACATAGAGGAAGCAAGATGAGAATGCCTCATTAATAAAATATACCAAGCCATGTGGCTAACACAAACAAGAATTATGGGTTAATGCATGATGTAAAAGTTAGCTAATAAGAAAGCCTAAGCTAATAGGCCAACCAGCTTATAATTAACGTAGACCTCTGTATGTTTCTTTGGAGCTAAACGGCTGATAATCTTTTGCTTTTTGATGTTTTTGTTTATTTTTGAAAATTTCATACAATATATTTTGATTATATTCTTTTCTCCCCCACAACTCCTTCCAGATCCTCCCCCAGTCTAAGTTTATGTTCTTTTCTCTCTGTTAGAGAGAATAAAGATACCAAAGCAAAGCACACACACACACACACACACACACACACACACAAAGCAACTGGGGTTATATCTGTCTTTGTCAGCTACCCCTGAATATGGGGCCTGTTTGGGGGTACGCTGATACAGACACCGTCACTCTAAGAATGAAAATATGCAATATTCTTGACCTCTTCGAGACGGATATCTTTATCTGCACTTGCTACTATTTACTATCATGAAAGGCTTAATGACAATTACATTTGAAGTTGTGTGCAAAGCTCTCTGTACCCAATAAATGTAAGATTCTCCTCTTTGCTCCAGAAAATAGCTACCAGA
This sequence comes from Arvicola amphibius, assembly GCF_903992535.2. Classification (NCBI taxonomy): domain Eukaryota; kingdom Metazoa; phylum Chordata; class Mammalia; order Rodentia; family Cricetidae; genus Arvicola; species Arvicola amphibius. The sequence goes on along the minus strand of NC_052051.1, from coordinate 38,302,498 downwards.
AGAGCTTATTCACCAGATGTGTGGTGTATGCTTTTATTGTTATATTACTAAATACTGCATATCTCCATGTTGAATATAAATATTTCCATGTTGCTTCCAAAAGAAAAAGCCTTCAGAATGATTTTCTGTTTCACTCCTATGGAGTTCAGGTGGTAGTCTGAAAATCTTTCAACTCCATATGTCTCTCTGTCATCATTTGCTAAGCTTCCTTTTCCTTTTGACTTGGCTAGTAATTTTGCTGTTACTGCATTTTAAGTAATTATTAACAGTTCTGTGGAGAATGAGTCCCTCAAGGGATGCAGAACAGTGGGGTTATTACTTTAATGAATTTTTAAAAAAATATTAAAAGTGACTCTATCCAATTTAAGGACTTAGAGCCATTCACCCTTCAGCCTTGAGCTTCAAATGATCATGAGACATACATGAATGACTCGTACAGGAACAGCCCGTCCTGGCTTCTGACTGTTTGTGCCAGAAGCGGAGGCTGAGCCACTGTGGGTGGCATGAGGCGCTAGGAAATCCTGACTGCAGCTTCCCCTGTTCTCATTCTCAAGCTCTTTGCAGCCACCTCATTAGAAAGAGGAGAAGCTGGGAGGCAATTTCAGAGATGCTGGGGGAGTTGGCTGTTCCTCAGAGCTACTCTGACAGCACTACTGTGCATGCACATTGCGTTCACACACACACACCCACACACACACACACACACAGCCCATGTCTAAAATTGCATGTTGCTATAATTGCTGTTAACTAACCAATGAGAAGACACGCAGGAAGCCACAGATTTGGCTGAGGAAAAACACATAAATGGCTCAGAAAGATGGGGAAGCTGATTTCATCTATTCTGTAGATTTTCTTAGACTTTATTCCTGCTCCTTCCATATATCAATCTAAAGACAAAACTCCATTTAGATCACAAAGTAGGGGAGTGGTGTGTACCACAGTGGAAAACATTAATTTAGAATAAAGAACAGTCATGACCATAGCAATAAAGTATGTATGTAGGTCAAGAAAGAATCTGCAGCTGCGGTTCTGTAGAGTCTGCCTTCCTCACAACAGCCCTGAGCGATACACCCCATAGAAATCTGAAAGTTGTGAAACTGGAATCTCTGATGGGCAGTAGGTTTGGAACTTACTCTCTGATGCTTTTCATTAAAGCCCATTAATGGGTATCACCATGGTTATGCCCAGTGATGTTCTAATGAGTGTGATAAGGCTGAGGAAAGACCACAGAAGCAGGAGTAGGACTATAAAAAGGCTCATGCAAAGGATCTAGGGTGGAGCCGTGATAACCCGAGAAGAAATTAATTATAAAGTGTGATTTCTAAACTATTCATAGATCAAAGGAAGTGAGAAAGGACCTAGTGGGGAGAAATCCAGACTTTGTAAAAATGATGTGGACGCTAGTTGGTGGGAGAACTTTATCTTGATCTGTTGATGAATGGATAGAAGAACTTCATCGGAATCATGCTTACACATAAATGGCTACCAGAATAAAAACCATGGATGTTTCCTCTGCAGGAGAGACAATGCAAGATTAAAAATCAAAATGGAGTGGTGAGTTTAGAAACATATACCTGTGTAGTGAGGAGGTTGGATGAGAGAGGCTAAGAACCAGGAAATAAAAAGTCAAATAGATAAACGCAAGAAGCTCAAAGAGTTAAATTTCAGGAATGCTGCTAATGGACTAAGTGAATATGAACAAAGGTCAGATGCTCTTTTGTGGGGTTCCTGGGAAGGAGACCGGACAAGGTGGTATTCAGGTTCTTAAATGCACTATTTCCTGAGACTATGCTCAACATTATGTTTCATAGGTTACTGAAGCAGTAAGTACAAAGTACAATGAATGCAGAAAACAGAAAGGTTTTCAATTTCTTTTATGGTTTGACTGGTGTGTGTATTTATCTCGACTCTCTTGCTCCTTCTACTTTTTTGTTTGTTTGCTTGCTTGCTCATTTTTTTTTGTTTTTTGTTTGTCTTCTAACAAGTAGAGGGCCATCTCTGCTATGGGTAGAAAACAAGGAAAGACAGAAGGTGCTATTGGATGAAGTAAACATGCAATGGGGCAGTCCGGACTGGAGTCCCGAAGAAGCACTCTCAGGGATTGAGAGGCATGTAGGCTTCTGCAAGAACATGTTGCAACAGATTTCTTTCTGGCATCCATTTTGAAAGGGTTCCCCTGGGATCTGGGGTGGGGTCAGGGAACTTGCGTGCCTAAGGAGCTCTGTGAAAGCAGGTGCATGCCAAGCACCTCTGTTCGGCTCTGTGCCTTCTGTGCTTTTCTCTGAAGCACCAAGTTTCCAGCCACCTTGGGAGCTCTGTGGTCTCTTTGCTGTCACAAAATGTTAGACTGTTCTAATCATTTTTTTTCAGGCATGACCTCATTTTGCCACTCTGACTGGCCAGCTTGGAAAACCTAAGCCAGAAAAAACTCACCTTGAACTCACAGAAATTTACCTGCCTCTACCTCCCAAATACTGGGTTTTGTGTTGTTCTTTCTAATTGTTAAGCTTCATTTCTACCACCATCTCATTCTTCTTTATGTCCTTTTCCCTTTAAAGTAAGAAATGTTTAGCACCTCCTCTGCCCCCTGGCTTCACTGCACATGCATGTGTCATAATTTACATGCACATTTCTCAACTGATTCATTGGCTTCAACCTGACTTCACTTCTACCTCTACCTGAGAGATTCCCAGCAGTCTGTGGGTTTTTTGTTATCAGGAATCTCATCATCCTCACAAATATTCCAGCCCCATCCCTATTCTTCCACAACCGATATGGCACCTGCAGTGTTTCTCCTACACGTTAGCAGAGAGCCTGCTTGCTCTGCATCCTAATCCGGGAATTGCATCTGGACTGAATCTGCCATGGAACGAGCCAGGGAGCCACTTAAAAATATCTGTGAACAATTGTAAAAATTTTGCTGTGTACCCAAGCGTGAGCTAATGCAAATGAAGCACTTGTTAGCTATGTGTGGCAATGCAGTTGTGGCTGGGCAGGAGCAAGTCCTTACCTTCAGCAACACATTTTTCAATTGGAAAAGGCTACAAGAGTATCACAAAGTCAAAATTTCTGAAATTCTCCCACTTAAAAAAGGGGGCAGAGACAAACACATCACATTGTTAAAATGTGTTGGATCAAAGTGGTAACTGTGTGGATTTCCTCACCTCTTCTGCTTTCATTAGCACTTGAGAATTCCCGTCAGTAAACACTAAACAATAAAATAAATGCAACTGTCAACGGGAATTACAACTTCATACTCTAAAATCTTGAATGCACATGAAGATAACTGCATTTTTCACTGTTTGTGGGATTATCTTGACTAGGTTGGGTTTGAACTTGTCAACTTTCCTAGTTTAATAGTTCTCCAGTTCTCGGATAGGGTACCTCCCTCTCTTCAGAATGTGACCAGGCCTGCCTAACTGCTAGTTATTTACTCCTGGAGTGTCCAGGACCGCGGGTTTGAACTGAAAGTCACTCTCCTGTCCCTTTATGAGGGCTGTCCTTTGATGTTGGCTCTGGGAGGGCTGTGATTCCTGATCCATGGCAGCAGACAGCAGGAGGAGGCTTAAGCTCAGCCTTGCTGCTTCTGAACTTCAGGCAGCTGTAGAGAGTTGGAAACAGTGCCTGGGGACAGATGCTTGCTATGCTTGTCCAGAGTCTCAGGGAGTGTTGTGTGAGAGAAAAAAGACTTACTCAATGGGCACTTAATAGGATGTAGCTGCCCTGTCCAGTAGCAGTGCGTCTTACTTTGTAAGGAGACTCTGGCTGTTTGTCCCACTCTCTGCTGGCTCCATATGGCATTCATGGAGAAGCTATGGAAATGGCCTAAATCTGCTGATTTTCTAATGCAAATGCAAGCACATGCAGATCAAGAATGAAGCAGGCAAAGGTGACAGCAAGGGGACTAAGCTAGAGTTGTCACACTTCCTGAAGAGGCATGGGGCAGAGCCTGGAGGGAACAATTTCTGCAAAGGAGCCCCATCATCCTGGAGACACTGCAAGGGGGTGCAAAGAACAAAAGAACTGGGAGAAGAACAAACGTACCTGGGTTAACAGAGGCTCCTGGGAAGCACCGCAGAGCCTTACACTTGGAGCCAAATCACTTGCCTCTGTAAATGGTGTGTTGACAGAAATGTGCTTTCTCACTCTAATCCAGCATTCTGAGACCACGGGTTACAGTTTTAGAACTGTGTCCTATGGCACAGCAGCACACAGATTTACAGAAAACTGTGTTTTCATAGGCAAAAGGAATACAACGTAGTATGACAACAGTGTAGCAAAATAAGTACACAACTTAGCCATTTTTAAAATCAACTCTGCATAGGTCTAATTCCATGTGATGAGTTTTTATGAACTTTGGAGCACAGCAGTTGGTGGGGACAAGAATCCCAAGAATATACAAGTAATGCACCATTCTATAACTCTAGGAGAGACTTAATGTCACTAGAAGAGAGCTGTTCCATCAGTCACAATCTTAAAAGAACATTGTCATATATGCAGTCAGACTTTTATGAATATAATACTAAGTGCCAAATAACCAGAGTTTCAGATGACCACTTAACTTTTGATTTATGGTTCTAAAAGAAAACCACACAGGGTTCAGGTTTTATTTAGACTTTTAAACCTTTTAGCTTAAGTTCAAAGCCATTGCCTGAGTGAAAAAGAAAACCTAAATAGGCGTTATCATTTTTGAAAAATGTTTGCCATGCTGCAAAGAATTCAAAAGAAAATTAGTAAATTTTAATTTGGAGGGCATTTAACATAAGATGATTTTATCCATTAAGGAGATGAATGTGATTTTCACATGAAATGTACTTAAAGGTACATCTGGATACTCAGAACAGAAAGAATGCTTCAGTTGAAAATAGTATTGATTTTCTAAAACAAAGTTCTCTGGATGTCAGTGACAGACGCATTGGCTGGGTGCTGAAAAGAAATGAGATTTAGATAAGAGACAACTTCCAAACCAATACCTATTGAACTTAATGACCCAGGGCTCTGTCAGAATTCAGAAATATTAACAAGTAATTACATTTTTTTTATCAAGTTTCTGTGAAAGACAAATCTACGGCCAATGGAAAAAGGGGAGGCTACCCTTCAGGTGAACTGCAGACATGCATGTCTGAGATGGTCCAGACTGAACGTCACTAAGAGGAACCAAGATCACAGATCTCTCTTCCAAAACTTGCATACTACGTTCACATGGGTGGTTTGAAAAATATCTTGTGCTTGGATGCTAGCCCCAGTGAATATGACTCCACTGCCCTGGGGTGTGTCCTGAGTACCAGAAGCTTGCAAACCTTCCCAGGTGCATCAAATGTACCAGGAGCAAGAACAAGTGTTTTGAAGTTCAGGATCACTTCCAGCTGGAGAACCTGGCGTCTTGGATAGGGTCCCATCCCTGCCCTTAAGGAGTGCTCTCATTATTGTACTAGTTCCTTTCTCTTGCCTCTTAGCATTTGTTCCACTCAGAAATTTTTGTCTTTCTTCCTTGAAAGTGAACTAACCACAACAAACAAAAGGAAATAAGTGATTATTACATCCAGGCAGCAGACAACCACCAACAACGATACATATCTAGTTTATGTAAGAGGCTCAGTAAACATGTACTGGATTGAAAGCAAAGGCATGCTCTTCCCATCAACCTCTGGGTCAAAGCGCATCCATATGTCAGCTTTGGTCTGAAGGGCAAATCAAGGACAACCCTCGTAGTGGCTATTACGGTTTTACAGAGGGAAATAGGAGGTATATTTGGTCACAGCTGGTTTGTTGGAGTGCTCAGCCCTTTTGAGCAATATTTTCTCCCTTTCTCTATCTCCTTACTGCGTTTTTCCTCCCCAAGTATGAAGCTTTGTAAGTCTTTCTGATCCAAATAGTGCCAAGGAAGTGAGACTGTGTCTATTTTGAGCTGAGCCTTCAAAAGGCCTTGTAAACTCCAGATCCATCTCTTAGAACCCTGCCTCAGTGATGATGTCAGGTATTCTGTGGAATGACGGGAGACAAATAGCTTCGTTGAGTTTTTGCCTTTGGCTATGGTCAAGCAACCCTTGAGAAGCAAAATTGTTCTCCATTGAGATGGATGAAGGTGATGAAGAGCAAAAGAAGGGTGCCAAAGTAGCTCAGAGGAAAGTGTGTGCCTATATGTGCACGGTCCTGGGTTCTAGGACAGGAAAGGATGTTCCTATATGTGCACGGTCCTGGGTTCTAGGACAGGAAAGGGTGTGCCTATATGTGCATGGTCCTGGGTTCCGTGATGAGGACAGAAAAAACAAGCAAAAGAGTAAACTAGAATCCAAATGAGTTCAGTGTGAAGAGTCAATTTACAAACCTAAAAGTGAGTTGGATTAAACAAATGTTTGGTGTTGAACCCATTTGGAATTGATTCAGAATATTCCGGGAGATAATTAATTTGCCCAGCGTTAGTAATTTGGCCATAAGTCTTGCAACAGAGTTTCTTTCATTTCCTGTCTTTAATCAGAATCAGAATATCTATTGCACACACTCCAAATCTGAAAATAAAAGGAGACAAGAACATGCGACAAGAAAACTTCATGATGCTTTGTGGACACTTTTTCCAAGTGTTTAGAAACATGAACGTGATCAGGTTAGATTTCAACTGGAGACAAATCCTTAGAGCATACAAATAAACATGCACTGGCAGCTTCTCTAGACAAAGAAAAAATGTACTGTTAGTAGTATATTTTCCATTATTTTCACAGGATAGTGTCAAGCCATTAACTTGCAGTTTTACAATAAATGTTCTTTCTTCCCAAAGAACTCTGAAGCCAAGTGGTTTGCGTGAAATATTTACATCCGGTAAAATATCATTTCCTCTTTGATGTTTTTGAGCTTCATGATAACCTCTGGAGAACTAGCTAGACACCGTTGCATTTTGGTTCATCTTAGTATCTTGGTTCTATGTATTATCTTCTCTGTTGTCTGTCTTGTCTCACCAGACTCTACTCCGGGAGAGAGCAGGACTCTTTATTCATCATTATACCCCACACTCCCCATGCTAATGCATGACAAATATCAATGGATGATTCTTTCATAATTGCTCTAGTCTTTCTTCTCATGGGGACCACGTGCATTTATTTCCACAGTAAGCACTTCATGTTCATGATTGACTGAGAGGCATTTAAGCAAATGTAGACAGAAATGGAATAAAATTTGTAGAAGGCAGACATTTTCGGTGAACAGCTTATACCAAATCCCTGCGTATTCTTTGTCTTAGTCTGTGTCTGTATTTTTATTACTACACAAGAGACTTATGTCTTACTGTCACCCACACTAGCTACAAGCAGATAAACTGGTCCCTGTGGTTGTTTTGGAAACAGAAGTAGATGAAGTTTTTCCATTCCATGGGACCCAAAACAAACCACAGCCCAACATGTCAGCAGAATTTGACAGCGGAGTTTAGAAGGCCTGAAATCTACAAGCTCTGAAGACAGCCAATTAACAAAGATTAAAGTCCAAGCCTGACTCACACACCTATTGGAAATGCCAGGCACTGTCAAACAGTATCCAATCTTGTTTTGCAACCTGGCTAATGCTCTGTGCATTGTGGGGGCTGGAGATTGGAATTTCATTTTTAAAAGAAGCATGTAAAACACTCTGCTTCCCATCATGAAGGCTAATGACTAGGTTCCAGCTATGCTCTCCAGTCCCAAATGATTGAACCTGCACTAGGTCACAAAATTGGAAAAGTCTTAACATGCATTAATTGCTTAATGGCTGTGTTGTCTGCCTGAAGAGGGTGGGGCGGTATTTAAGTTGCTTAATGACTTTACATTTTCCCATGGCAAAATCCTTGTGATTTGGTGATACTATAATTAAAGAGTTACATAAACAAAGCCTTTGGAAAGGAGCAGGCTTGCTTCCTCCTCAGGAGAGAAACTTTGGTCAGCTCCAGATGCTGAGTCCAGTTCCCTCCAGTGGTAGGAAACTGCTGTCCCCAACAGTAACTCTCTCTTTCCATTATTCAGAAACCACCCATTCTGATCCCTGGGTTACACCATATGTAAGTTTTGAAACTGAGGAGCTTTTCAAAAGTTCACTGCATTAGACTAGGAAAAGTTTCAAATTGTATTAAAAGTCTGTAAAAAATGATGAACACCCTAATCTGAGAAGAGGCTGGGTGCCTCGAAGCCAGAAACCCTAGTGATGAGAAGTCCCAAGGGCAGAGAGGGATGGGTCCAGTAAAATCAGTGGATTCAACATTCACTGTTGTATAATGAAGCACCTTTGAATTCATGTCTTTTTCTTTCCTGTGTCCCAGAACCAGTATTCTCTAGGACCAGTTGTGTTAAATTTCTTAGCCATGTGTCTCTCAAGAGGGAAAGAAGTCTGAGTAGTGCTGGGAGGAAGGCATTCTAACTGCAAAAGAGAGCAGCAGGATTCAGGTGACTTAGAAACAGTTTAGTTTCGGGACTCTTTGGGCAAGAGGGAGTTGGCTTCAGATCACCTATTTAAAACCCCCTACAAATGTCTTCAGCTGCGGGGAAGAGGAAACCAATGTGTTCCCTTTTTAAACAAAAGGTTGTGTTCACAGTAAATTTTCTTTAATTTCTAAGATTTCAACTTTTTGTATGGTGTCTTCATGGCTTCATTCGGTGGTAAGTTATTGCTTTGACAGATCCAAGATTCCCAAGGAGATTTCATGCCCTGCCCTTAAGTGAGAACAACTATCAATTACCAGTGTTCCCCCCCCCCCAACTGTTTTTCATTATGTGTTTGTGGTTTTTCAGATTTCAAATGTTTAAAATCAAATGCTATGGAGCATTGATTTACTGATTACCTTATGGTGAAATCAGCTGACTTTTCGATTAGACTCACTGGTAATTCTTGTAAAGCTAGATTGAAATGAGAGAACCCGGGAGCCTCTACCTTAGAGGCTGTGGCAGGTTGGTGGTGTTTCTGCCTTCTTCATGACTTTTAAAAGCCAAACCCTTCCCGTTAGCCTTCAAAACTCTTTCTACAAAGAGACATGTGTATTTCCCCTAACCTTAATCCCTAAATACTTTGTAACTTGTTTCTGTCAATAAAATGTTCAGAATTGATGGTGGACCTGATTTAAGCCAAGACTTCAAGAGATTTTGCATGCTGCTTCATTTTCCCTTAAAATGTGTCACAACTGCCATGTTGAAACAAGTCAGACCAGCCTCTTTTTTTGTGAGAAAGAGATACAAGAAGATTTCACCATCAAGGTTATCAAGGACTAGTCCAGACATTGTTGACCTTACATATATGAGAGTTCAGGTAAGGTAATAAGGGAGGCTTCCAAAGCCACAGCCGACCACACAGCAAGCCGCGGACTCATGCAGGGCTAGCAGAACCTCTTGGTGACATGCAGACTTATGTGTCTTGAAGGATGTCTCTGTGTCTTGAGTTAATGTTCATATACTCATATTCAATGTATGCTAATATTTAAAGAACTTAGTTTCTAGATCAGTAAGACATCCATGAAAGAAAGAAGTGAGGATGTTGGCATTCACATGACACAGGCTTTGATCCTGTAGTGGAATACTATTCAGTAAATGGAAAGTGGGTACTGGACACCAGTGATACTCAAGGCAGGTATTTTAGAATGTGGGGGTACGTCAGAAAAGCCCCAAAGTTAAGGTGCCTGTCCTCAGAGAGCTTATACTTTACTCAATATGGCAAGATTTTATAATTATTGAAAGCTACAAAAAAAAAAAGAGAAAGAAAATGAAACTCAATTCCAGCAGCACATCCAGGGCTGGTCTCATCACAAACCAATTCAGTCAGAGCTTCTGTGGGCAGCACCTGGCTATCACGTGTGGAGATGCTTGCAGATGCTCGCAGTGTGCAGTTCAGGGTCATTTACTACCCTGAAACGCAGTCTAGAATACACCACCACCTTGGAGTTTTTCAGACAGTGAGCATTCTGGTCCTACCTTAGAACTGCTGAACCAGAGTCTGTGGAAGGGAGGAAGCGGCAAGTTGTTCCCACATCCTGACAAATTTTCCTTGTGGTCTTCACGCTTCTATAGAGTGTGGGTCAGCAAAAACTACTGATAATTTGCTATACTCCCCCAACACACACACACACACACGCACATCCTGTGAGAATAATACAAATCAACTGGGTTGTTTCCATAGACTTAAAGATGGGGCATGAGTGTTGGCCCTCTAGCTATTAATTTGGGCAAATTATATGATAAAAGCACATATGATATTTATTATAACTTGGCTGTTCTGTTTAAATTCCTTTGAGATATTTCCCCCCCCCCCCCCCAAATACCGGAACATGCAGCTTTGTTTCTAGACAAGAATCTAAAGGTGCTTGTGTTTGTGAACACTTCCCCTGTGGCTTCCCACTGAGGCTGTGGCATGGCAGTTTGGGATTTGCTTATGTTCAGGAGGCTTAGGTGCTAATCCAGATCCAATTGCTCGGTTGCTTTTGTGAGAGTTTTACTCTCTTAGCTGCAGGAAATTTTATGTCAGGGTTTTGTTTGTTTGTTTGTTTTTGACCTGGGAGAATCTTGGTTTTGCCTGTTATTCTGGAATAATTACCGATGACAGCTTCTTTCAAATTGAAGAGTGGCCAGTCTACAAAGTGAATTATGTGAGCAAGTTACCTCAGAGCTACAGCAGCTTCACTTAAAGAAGAAAAAAAGTCATTCCATGCAAACATGTCACGAGAGAGCACTATAGCCAAAACTGCCTTTCCTCCAGACCATTTCAGGCATTCACATTTGGCTTTTAAATTTTTTTGTAAATGCCTTCTTACTAGTTTGAAAAATAAAGTCAACGGATACATGGACTCTCTTTAACACACTGGTAGGTCTCCATAAACTAGTGATCAATTTGCCAGCTTTTTTTTTAAATCATGGTTTCTGGTCAGGATTAAATGAAAAATTCTAGGAGAACCATGATGCTTCAAATATATGAAGGTCTCAGGGAAAAATAAATAAATCAATCTAATAATTTTTCCAAGACTCAAATCAGAATAAATGATATGATAATATGAGAAGAACTTGAATAAACAGCTTCTGAATAACATCGTCTCCCTAGAACCGAGGACAATGTCTACTCCGCATTAAATAGAAGACAGACAAAGAGAAAGGGCTGACATCAACGTTGTGGAAAATTCAAGAAGGATTGTCACTGACAAGACTCCTGTTTCATGATCACAACAGGCCATCTTCTAGGTTCCTTATATACAATACCATGATTGTAGTGTATATATGTTTATTCTTTCTACTTTGCAAATGGTGAAGCTGATTCAGAAAAATTGGGCAACTTAACCCAAATCATTCAGATTTGGCGGCAAAAACTGGAGTTTGGACTTTGGTCTATTTGTAAATCCATGTTTCTCAAAATGTGGAAGATGTGAGACTTTTATCCTGCTCACATACTGTTGATCAGCCTGGTATAGTGTTAGGGATGCTGGCAGCAGACATAAAGTTTGTTCAGAGATATATGGCACAGCAAACAGAGTGAGCACCTGCTGGTTCTTCTTGTCCTTAGGATGACGCCACAAGGTCTCATAAATACCTACTTATAAAAACGGTTTTGGAAAATTAAAACCTTATTCCTAGGGAAATCAAGTATTTTATAACAGTAGTAACTTTATCTGGCTTTTTACCAGAAGAAGACACTATCTCCTTCTCTCAGAATTGTAATCAAATTTTCTACTTGCTCCAGAGGGAGACACAACACTCACCTTCCAACTCAGATCTTTACATACAGCTAGATCCTTAAACAGTCACTCAGTGACTCTGCTCACAAGATTCAAGACATGTGAAAGACCCATGGGAAATTGTCTCTAGGAAGTATCTCTTAGCAAACCTCCATATTCTAGTTATGGCTTGCTAGCAAATAGTCCCACATTTAGTTGCATAAAACCATAGACATTTTTATTATGTCCTGATACCCAGTGGATCAGGACTTTGGGCGGGATACAAGCATAATTAGTGCTTTCTGCCCCATTTTTGGTCTTTGGCCCCCCAGGTAGTAGGATATAAATGTCTATGGAAGATGCAATCATTTGTGACTTGCATCTAGAGTCACATGAAACTTTCTTCATTAATAAGTCTATAGCTAAGATGGGATAACTTCAAGACTGAGCTAAGCTGAGCCTACTTTTTTTCAAGGTCTGATTATTAAATTGTTACTCTAAATTTTTTCTATTAATTGAAAAATTTTATACAATATATTTTAATCATATTTTTGCTCTAATCACTTCCAGATCATTCTCACCTCCCTACTCACCCTACTTTACATTTGTTCTCTCTTTCTCTGTCTAAAAAACAAATCATCAACAACAAAAAATACCAAAGAACACACACATATAATACCACACACACACACACACACACACACACACACACACACAAACAGAAAGCAAAAGACCAATGAGACAAAAAAAAAAAAGTCCCAGAGCAAAATGAGACAGAGTCTACAAAAATATCCTCAAGTCCATTTTGTGTTGGCTAAATACTCTCGGGCATAGGGCTTACATTATGCCTGGTTGATATGCCCAATGAGACTTCATCGGAGAAAACTAAATTTTCCTTTGTCAGCAGATGTCAATGGCAGACAGCTTTTTGGTTGAGGGAGCCTGTGTTCACTTCCCCTCTCAGTTCTGGGACTCCTGGTTTGAAACTCTGTAGACCCTGTACCTGTTCTCACAGTTTCTGAGCTCATATGTGTATCTGTCCTGTTGTATCTGGAAGATACTATATCCTTGGATTCTTCCATTACCCCTGGTTCTTATAATCTTTCTGCCTCCTCTTCCTCACAGATTCCTGAGCCCAGAGGTGAGGACTTTAATGATGTCATCCCCTTTAGGACTGAGTGTCCTACTCTGTGCACATTGTTGAGATATGGGTCTCTATATTAGTTCTCATCTACTGCAAGAAGATTCTATGATGATGCCCGAGTGAAGTGCTGATCTATGCATGCAACATAATAAATACCATTAGAAATAATTTTATTGCTGTGTTCTTTGAACAGAATAATAGCATTTAGTTTTCCCCTAGACACATGACCTGCCTAGATTCACATTCTTGGCCACTTTAACAGTGTCAAATATGGGTTCCATTTCATGGAGTGGACCTTAAGTACAATCAAAAAGTGATTAGTTCCTCCCATAAAGTTTATACCAATATCGCATCAGTATACATTGCAGGCAGAACACTGTTGTGGGTGGGAGGATTTGTAGTTGGGTTGATAAGTATCTTTCTCCTCTGGTGTCATGAAGAGTGTCTTTCAGTACCATAAACTCTAGTCAGTAGGTGTGAAGCATCTAGTTAGGTTCCAGTTACACCTCTATGTGTTCAATAACAGCAGGACCTTACCATCAGGTTGTAGAAAATAACCAATAGCCTGTGAGGTCTGAGAGTTTCTATGGGGCCCTTTACACAAACACCTCAACAAGATGAAATACATTCCCGGCACTGATGATTGTACTTATTGGTGTAAGATGTCTAGTAGAGGCATTATCTCCCCCATTATTTGGTGACACTACTTAGAGTCTCTATACATAAAACTCCTGCAGTAGTAGGTTTCCCCTTGGTTGTGTAAGAGGCCTTTACTGCTAGTCGTCTCTTCTTATATTCCCTCATTTACTGCTCTCTTCATTTCTTCTATTGATTAATTCTCCTATTCTAGTTTCTCCTTCATTGCTCCATAACAGCATATTCCATTTCCCTTTCTTGGGAGATCCTCTCCTCCATCTTAGTCCTTTAATAGATACCTAAATTTTGTGATCATAAAGATAGGCAGCACATAGATCAAAGGCTTAAAAGCTAACATGCACTTATGAGAGAAAATGTGGTTGTTTTTTGAGGTCTGGATTACTTCACCCAGGTTAATTTTTCTACCTGTATCCATTTACCTTAATATTCCATAATTTTATTTTTTCTTAACAACTGAATAATATTCTATTGTATAATGGACTACCTTTCATTATCAATCAATTAATTACGATCCAGGCTGTTTCTTATTTCTGGTTATTATGAATGAAGCAGCAATGAACATAATTGTGCAATTATCTCTGTAGAAGGATGTAGAATCCCATGGGTATATATACCAAAGATTGGTATAGCTGTATCTTGAAGTGGATTTATTCTGAGTTTCCTGAGGATTCATTGATGTGGAATTCCCCCTCTGTATGCAGTAAATACCATTTAATAAATAAACTGCTCTGGAGCTATAACAGGGCAGAACTTAGCTAGGAGGGAAGAACTAAACTGAATGCTGGGAGGAATGCAGAGTCAAAGAGAAGCCACGCAGCCCTGCTAGAGACAGATGCTGCAACTTGACCCAGTAAGCCACAGCCTCATGGCGATACACAGATTAATGGAGATGGGTTAAATTAAGATGTAAGAGATAGCAAAGAAGAAGCTAGAGCTAATGGGCCAAGCAGTGATTTAAATAATACAGTTTCTGTGTGATTATTTCGGGGTTGAGCATCCGGGAAACAACAAGCGGCCTTCTCGCAACAATCATTACACAAATTTTAATAGTGTCTGCACAAGGTTGCATGACCACCAGCAGTGGATAAATGTCCTGTAGAGGCATTTCATTTGCATTTTAATAAATAAAGCTTTCTGGAATATCAGAGAGTAAAACAACTCCACCAGTCAGCTTTGTAGATCAGGTAGTAGTAACACACATTTAATCCCAGTAGCCACACTAGTTTCCATAGAAACCTTGCAGTACATGCTTTTAATTCCAGTTGTGCATGCCTTTAATCCTAGTCCTAGAGAGGATTACAAAGTGGGAGGAGCCAGTTCTCAGTCGCAGTCTCATTCTGAGATTCTTAGAGGCAGAATCACCACTTTCAGACTGAGGTTGAGGTAAGAGTCAGTTGCTGGCTGCTTTGCTTCTTGGATCTTCAGGTTGAATCCCAATTTCTCTATCTGAGTTTTTATTAGTCATGCTTCCGTGTTCCCAACCCCCGACGTCACATCCTTGCCAACATGTGCTGCTGCATAGGGACCAGCCTTCTGCAGGTCAGAGAGACTGGGAACGAGACACAGAGTCAGTGAGAAAAACACACAGACTACTTCTCTGAGGGAGAATAGTCTCTTCTTTTTATTACTCTTTCTGTTGCTTGTTCTGCTCTATTATTTTTTGTTCTGTTCTACCCTGCTGTTTTCCCTCTTTTTCTTTCCTGACGACTTTCTTCTACACTGCTTCCTGATGTCTTCCTTCTAACTTCTTATATTTACTCTTACACTTTATATACCCCAGCAGAATCTTTCAAGCAGTATAAAAATTATGCTGTGGTTACATTCTATTTTCAAATAAATGATTACAATGAGTCCAAGTAAAAGAGAAACATTCCCCATTTCCCTTAAATGAATAAACATTTTACATGTTACCGGTGAAAAACAAATTATCCCCCATGAACCCACATACAGTTAAACATTTATTATTTAGACTTCTCATAAATCAGGAGCCTTTCAGCCAGAATCATTTACATAGGCAGTAGGTTTATAATTGCCAGATAAACAGGTTAATAGTATCACTTTTCATACTTTAGAAATGTATCCAATTATCTTTACTAACCATCCAATTCTTTGTTTTCTAGTTACTTGGAGTAACTTGTTTAAAGCTTTGGTTTTGCTATGATGCACAACGAAACCCATGAAGTATTTTTTTCATTCAAAAAGAAAGTGTTCTAACTCTGAAGACTTGATTGTTTTCCTTAATCATTAACTAAACCATAGTCTATATGAACCCTCAATAGAAACTCATAAGTTCTAGCTCCCATTGCTTACCCGCTGCAGCCCCTGCTTTACCAGGAGTAGGGACAACAGCATATCCTACCTTTACCTATATTATTTTCCCTAATAAACTAACCTACATCACAATTCCTTACTACATTTGTTTAAAGCCCTTAATCATCAAATATTTATTTAAGCTAACACTATTATTATATAAAATCATTAGTTCAACTTAACAGTACAGCTTAAGAGGAAATCATCTTCACAATAAAACAGAAGTAAAAATGCCCAGTAGAACAAGATATTTGTAAGACATACTCATTATATTAAAGGCCATGGGGGATCCACCCACACCCATTCACAATGTGGTAAGTAGAAGAGAAAAATGTTTACAGCAGCAAACATGTAAAGGCACAGCAGAAGCAAAATACATTCTGGAGCCGAAGCCCGCAGGGCCTTGACTACTGAGATTCACCCATCAGTGTCCTGCATGCTGGTGGGCCAAACCCCTGAAGCTCAAGTGCCACCAGCTGCCACTCTGACAATGCCATTGACATGCTGTCATTTATTTTATTGATCTTGGCCATTCTGACTAGTGTCAGATGAAATCTCAGAGTAGGTGTAATTTGCAGTTCTCTGATGGCTAAGGATGTTAAACATATTCTAAAATGTTTCTCAGCCATTTGTGTCTCATCTTTTAGGATTTTGCTTAGTTTTAAACCCAATTTTTATCGACTGTGCTATTTCTTTTCTTGATGTTCAATTTTTTCTTATTTTTATGTTTTTGTTGTTGTTCTTTGAATATTTTAGATACTCTATATCAGATGTATAACTGGGAAAGTTCTTTTCCAATTCTGTAGGCAGCCACTTTGCCTAAATTATGGTGTCCTTTGCTACACAGAAGCTTTACAGCTTAATAAGATATCATTTATTAATTGTTCTATCAGTGACTTGTTTGGAAAGTCCCTTCCTCTGTAATTGAGTTCAAGCATCATATTCCACACTTTCTCTTTCTATCAGATTTAGAGTATCTCATCAAGTGAGATACTAGGTTTATTTGGATTTGCACGATGGTAGATATGAATCAATTTGTGTTTGTCTACATGCAGCCATCTAGTTTGACCAGCAATGTTTGTTGACGATGCTATCTTTCATGATTCTTTTGCTTCTTAGGTAAAACATTAGATGTTCATAGGTGTATAGGTTTATATCCATGTCTTCAATTCGATTCCATTGATCAATGTGACTATTTTATACTATTATCGTGCTTTTTTTATTCCCACATCTTTGTAGTTCAAGCAGTATTTTTATTACTCAAGATTTATTTTGTTATTGTTTATCTTATTTGTTTGCTATGTGTTTGTGTGTTTCTCTGTGAAGATAAAAATTGTTCTTTCAATTTTTGTAAATAATAATGTTGAATTGTTGGTGGGTACTGCTTTTGACCTGTAGAATCTTTTTGGTAGAACGGCCATTTTTGCTGTATTAATCCTATAGATCCATAAGCATGAGAAATCTTTCCATCTTTTGGTATTTTGTTTAATTTCAATGAATTTCTAATAGCTGGTGACAGGGGAGGAGACATTCAGCTTTACCTTGACACAGCGGACTTTCTAGGCAACACCATGAAGAGAGCTGAGACTTTCTCTTAAGGTTTCTTTATTGCCTACTTTATATCATGTGACAAGATGGTTCTAAGAAATAATCATGTCTACACATTTATAGCAGTTTCTGATACAATCAACTAAGGTCTAGAAGTGTTTGAAAAAATTAAAAATTCAGATGCTTCCAAGTACACACTGATCTGCACAGTATGATGAAACCCTAAATTCTCCTGCTCTGCAATTCCTCTGGCTGCGAAGAATCCCCTTTCCCACTGTGGCCATGCCATTCACAGTACCTGCTTGTCAGCCACATGGCTAATCAGATGAACTGTCAAGGTGTACACTGCTGATGTTTAAATAACCTTATTTTATTTAGAAATGGTCCTGAATTACAAGAGTAATAATATTGAAAAGCAATTACTAATGAGACAGTCTCTCATAGAGCCCAGGTCTTGAACATATTCCATATTCCCCAGCTGGCTTTAAGATTTTTAACCTTTCTGCCTTAGCCTCTCAAGTGATGGGTTTGTACACCTGACTCAATCATGCTAATTTAGAAGTGCGAAACTTGTGCTCTGAAGTGTTCTTTAAGTGTAACTAGGAAGTTTGAGAAAGGAATTATATCCACACAACTACAATAATACTATAATTACTTTTTTAATATTAGTTTTTGTTGTTAATTCTTATGGTACTCCATTTATAATTAAATTTTATCCTGGAAATTTGCATATGTATAAGAAATAAGTAGAGTATAATGTTGGCATTGTAGTATATGCAAACAGATCTACCATGCTGGACTGGGCGGAGCAAGTAGGCAGGGCCTTGTTTGCCCTAGCAAGGCTGCCACTTAGGTTTTTAAGAAGCACTTGGCCCTGGTCAAAAAATAATTACAGATACATAATAAAGACAGATTCAGATAAAAAACCTCTAAATGATTCTATGCCAACACCAGAGCAGATCATATGTATTAAGAGAAAGATTAGGCAAAAGAATTCACACTAGTAGTTATTATAATAACACAAATTCCATCAAGCCTTGAGCAAATAGCTGTTGACTTATTTGATTAAAGCTTGCCAACATTTAAATGGATGCAATTTATGTCTATATGATATAACCTTGGACCATATAATCTTGACAGATAGCTTTTGGAAGTAATGAATTAACCTCAAGTGATTTCCAGTGCAGAGTTTCAGCAACAATTACTAAAGAATGAGGTGGAATTTCTTTTTGCCGAACTACTTCAGAATATAATTTCCAGCTAATTGATTCTCCAGTTCAGATACACATTTCCCATAGGAGCTTCCAAGATCTCAGCACCTGGAATTCTATCACCCATGCCAATAAGATCAGACTTTTTATTGGATAGAGGCAGTACTGATAAATTGTAAACACTGTGTATGATACTGGCCAGAAGTCAAGATTAATAAAAAACGCTGACTTATGGTAGAAAGTATTATCTAAGATCTATTTGTTCACTGAATTACCGGGGAAGATATTTAGAAATAGGGAGGAAGGGTTGAATTTTTTATTTTTTCCCAGTTGAAACACAACGACCAGAAGAAAGGAAGACAGTTCTCGTATTCATGCTCTTAGGCAGCAATCAGGTATGCTCTGAAGACTTTGTGAGGTGACAGGTTTGGATTCAGGGATACTCTGTGATTACTAGATCTTCATCTGAAGGCGAAGTTAAAAAATATGGCTAGAACCTTGACAACTATGTTTGGAATGACTACTATCATAATATTCAAAAGATAAATAAAGCAGGCAAATGTACTGAACAAGGTCTTAAGTATTTTTGTTCAAAGTGTGGAATTTGGATGAGAAACACCAGGATCACATGGGAACTTGCAGAAAACAAGGAATCCCAGGCATTTCAGACCCATCCGTCAGATCTCCATGCAGTTCACATGCCCATCAAGGACTGAGGCATGACCCTAAAATAATGTTTTCCTGAGAAAGGCTCTAGACAGCCAACCTCACGCTGAACCAAAAAATAAATTAACAGTAGTTTGCTCTAAACCTTATGAACCAGTCTATTGGATGTGGCCTAGAATTTTTCATGATTTTAAGAAAGCTATTGACTCAGTATGAGAATCCTGGATTTACAACTGCAAGTAGAACATTAACTCTAGATTGTTTACTTGGCAACCTCTGAGGATCTGGTCAAACATTACAAGGTAAAACAGCAGCTAGAGCTCCCCACACACCTCCACTTTCCACTTCACATGGGGTTCTGAATGTGAATACAGAAATTCTTACTTATGGGTCAATATGTTGAACATACTGAGCTCATAGTGACAATGGAGAAAGAGCTTTATGTCTCCCCTTCCCTTTACACCTGCTTGATTGTGGGGGTGATCTTCTACTTTCTGGTAAAAATACTCATAATATCCTTTAAATTAATGGAAAGTCTCAATAATTTTCAGTAATTGAGTCACAACTGAATATTTAGGAAAACCTCCATCTAGAAAAATAATTGATTCTCTGAACTAAAATGAAAATTAACATGGAGTTCCTTCCTAGTTGTGCCTGGATTTGGACTGACCATCTGCTTTTATTTTGTTACATTTATTTATTTACTTCATATTTGATTTTGCTTACGGGTGCGCGAATGCCGTGGAGTCCAGAGGATCACCAGCAGCAGTCCATTGGTTCCTTTCTCTTAACACATGGGTTCTTGCAATAGAACTCAAGTGATCAGGCATGGCAATAAACCCCTTTTCTCACTGATCTGTCTCACCCACCAGCACTGACCAACCACACTCATCTGCACCTAGCCTCAACCCTCAACACATACATATACATAATTAATATTTTTTAAAAAAAATGAAATAATTTCTGAAACTTTAGAAAGTTCAAGGATGAATTAACACATATATTTATTATACACAGAAAGCAAGATCATGCTAATAAAATTAAAAGGAGACAGTGAAAGTCATTCTCATTTTTTGTGTCATAAGAAACACTTTCTATAAAAACCTAAGTAACACTGACAATTAGTATTGCTGGTTGAGTAGATTAGATGAATATTGGCATTATAAGTTCCTATTTCTCTTGACTTTTAGTTATTAGTTATTATTTTAAAGTATAAAGGAAATCAACTTTATTAGAGGTATGAAGAAAAAATTCTAGCCAGTTTGATTTCCAAAGCCATAAATTTATTCACTCTGCTGTCTAGATGCAATTACTAAATATATTTATACAGCTATATATGTTCCAGAAGTATTTCTCTGGCAAACTGAATGTAATTGCCTGTTGCCAAAAGGCTAATAATCCAGAGAGAATGTTCTACATGTTTTCTTAAATGATGCATTTTAAGTGAGAGAGTCTTTGTCCTTTTGTACATTTTGTGTAGTATACCCACTGTAGAGTTTGGTAAAGACACTTATCAGAATTTTTTTTTTTTTTTTTTGGTTTTTCGAGACAGGGTTTCCCTGTAGTTTCTAGAGCCTATCCTGGAACTAGCTCTTGTAGACCAGGCTGGCCTCGAACTCAGAGATCTGCCTGCCTCTGCCTCCCGAGTGCTGGGATTAAAGGCGTGTGCCACCACCGCCTGGCTCTCAACTTATCAGAATTTTTAAATGTCTAAAATACACATCATAAAAGAAAAACTACCTTGAAATTTAGTTGCTGAAATGGTAATAAAACAAATTTGTGATGTAATAAAAAAGAAATACTTTCTAACAGTTGAGGTGATTATAAAAGCAAGTATAAAGGGCAAACCACTAACAAAGCAAACTGATAGAATCTGTATTATCCAGGTTGATCATTGCTGCTCAGGATTATAGGACTTTTGTCTATGTATCCTAGCGTGGCATTGTGGGACTTTTGTCTATGTATCCTAGCATGACATTGTGGGACTTTAGTCCACATATCCTAGTATGGCATTGTGGGAGGGACTTTTCCCCTCATATCCAAGTATGGCATTGTAAGTCTTGATCAGCTGCCATCACTGAACTAGGGATAGATGATGGATCAGAAGCATTTGCTAGACAAGAAATCAATTCTACGTTTAGAAAAAATGCATGAAGGACATGGATTGTTAGAATTCTTTCCAAGCCTTTATTCAGACTAATGTCTTTATTGCATTAAAGATTAATTAAGGAGTTTTTCTTCAATCTTTTAATAGAGTTTATTTTCAATTTGTATATAAATATGCAAAAATATTTGTTGGATGTATTCTGTTCTATTTTCCTGTCCTGGTCCATTGCATCCAAAGTATTGATCATTTTTCACAATGCCATAGTTCACATATTTTTTTTATTTTCCTACTCTTTCCTTTCCCCTACAACCTTTACAAGGGAAGAATCCTTGTCTCATTTGTTCTCCAATCCACTCCATTACTAGAAGGATATTTCGCAACTAGGAGATAGTTGATGAATGTCTCTTTTTTTAACTTTTTATTATTATTATTATTATTATTATTATTATTATTATTATTATTAAAAATTTCCATCTCCTCCCCTCCTCCTCCCCCTTCCCTCCCCTCCCCTCCACCCATACCCCCACTCCAGGCCAAAGAGCCATCAGGGTTCCCCACACTATGTTAAGTCCAAGGTCCTTCCAACTCCCCCCAGGTCCAGGAAGGTGAGCAACCAAACTGGCAAGGCTCACACATAGCCCATCCTTGTCGCAGAGACCAAGCCCATCGCCATTGTCCCTGGCCTCTCGGTCAGCCTCCACCGTCAGCCACCCTCAGAGAGTCCAGTTTGGTCGGATGTTCCATCAGTCCCATTCCAACTGGACTTGGCGATCTCCCGTTAGCTCTGTCCCGCCATCTCAGTGGATGAATGTCTCTTTAATTGGAAAAAAAAAAGCCTTGTGTATTATTTGTGCATACACACACGTATGTGCTATGATACAAAAGCATGTGGAGTTTCTCTCCGTGTTTTTTTTTTTTGATTTCATAAATCTCTATGCTGAGACAATCTTTAGCTAACATATCTTGAAGTTTGTTGATATTTGCATTTCATCTCAAGATGTAAACAATCTCCATAAGTTTTTTGTGTGAGCTAGAAATTAAGGGTTTTTCAGCATTCTAATGTAAAATTTTATCTCATAAGGCTAAGGGTGTTACCTCTTCTCTACTAGACTGTTTATCATTCTCAAAATGTGACTGTTTTTATCTCTATTATCCCTTAATTTGTGAAAATGTTTTTATACATTTTGAAACTTTAGTAATGTTTTTAATATTGAACTAAATCTTTTAGGATTCAGAAGGAATGCCCATCACTTTTAGAAATGCTTTAACTTTGTAATTCCATGTTTTTTAAATTCTTTTAAATTTGTTTGGTTGTTTGTTTTGTTTTGGATTTTTGGATTTTTGTGTTTTTTTATTAAATTTTTAAAAATGTATTTTATATGCCAATCACAGTTTCCCCTTTCTCCTCTACTCCCATTCCTTCCCTCATCCACTCCTCAGAAAGGGTAAGACCTCACATGGGAGTCAACGAAGCATGACATATCAAGTTGAGGAAGGACCAAACTTTTCTCCACTGCATCAAGGCTGAGTGAGCCATCCCACATCCCACATCCTATAAGGAAGAGAGAGAGAACCTGTCCTTGCAAATTGTCCTCTCTCCTCTATATGTATTTTATGTCATGTGCAACACCCATCCACATAAATAAATAAATAAATAAATAAATGTAACATATACCCACAATTTTTAAAGACCTATTTTATTTTAATTATAAACTTTTTATGTGTCTTTGTGTGGTTGCATACATATTAGTCAAGGTACCCACAGAGATCAAAATAAGGTGTCAGATGCCTTGAAACTAGACTACAGATGGTCGTGAGCTGCCTAATGTAGGTGACAGGTCCTAACAAGAACAGCACATGCTTTTAATGCTGAGGTCCCATACCCACCATTTTGACTGACAATTGCATGGGATAATTTTTCTAGCATATTTTTTTCTTTTATTTTGGTATTCTGGTATTTTAGAAAATTCTCATGTAAATCACATGTTATTTATTATGGAACAGAACATTTGTTTAACTATGTAAAAAGTGTTACATTTGATTTGCTAAATTTGTTTAACTATTTTACTTATTTTTATTTATGCTGTTTTATCTTGCCTACCTAAGGCACCGGGTTAGTTGAATTAAAGGCTGAAGTTTCATTATCTAGGCAGAGGAGGGATAGGTAGAGCTGTCAGGCAGAGGGAAAAAGGGAGCCAGTCAGTCATCTGGGGGCTAGCCAACCAGACACAAAGGAAGCAGGAAAGAAGGATGGACAGTACATAGATGAGGCAAATGAGCCTCAAGGTACCATATAGATGAAAGGAAATGGGTAGCTTAAGTTAAAATATCTACCTAGAAACAAGCCTAAGCTATAGACCAAGCATTCATAAATAAATAGAAGTTTTATGTTGCTGTGGGAAGTCATTCTGTGTATGTGTTGCTTTTATTGGTTAATGAATAAAGAAGCTGCTTTGGCTTGAGATAGGGCAAAATAGAGCTAGGTGGGGAAAACTAAACTGAATGCTGGGAGAAATTAGGCAGAGTCAGTGAGAAGCCATGGAGCCGTCATAGGAAAAAGATGTGTGTCACCAGCCAGAAACTTGCCCGCAGGCCACAATCCTATAGATAAAATATAAAATAATAGAAAGGGATTAATTTAAGATATAAGAGTTAGCCAGAAATACACTTAAGTGACTTAATTAATATAGTTTCTGAGTGATTATTTCGGTTCTGGGCTGCCAGGAATGAACAAGCAGCCTCTAACTATGGAACAGCCTCTGACAACATTGTGCCATCATTTGTGAGCTGGCAACTCAAGGAAAAATCCATCTACATATGGTGCCCAATGTGGGGTGTATATTTCTATGTAAAATGTGAGAAAGTTGGGAAAAAAAGGAAAAGAGTTCATCAAAAGACATTGCTGTGGGTTTTTATATATTGATACAAATTTAAATTAAGCTTATTTTTATACTGTATATATGTCTCTATTCTTGTTTAAGGTAAGATACTTATGCATCTCATTAGAAAAATTAATAGAAAGTTTTAGTACTGAAAAGATATTTAGGATAAGAAATGCAGGTTTATTAGTTAGTCATCTATAATATTTAAACTTGTAGTTATGTTAGTTATGATTAGTTATGATTTCAAGATTAAACACATATATTTTAGATAGATATGTGATTTTCAAATGCTTCATAGACCTACAGAATATGACATTTAACATATTTAATAACCCAAGGCTTTTCTTGAGAGTGAGACACAACTGCTCCTGGTAATTTCAATCTACTTTATAGAAGGATAGTGGACATCAAAGAACAATCATATAGAGTTTGCTTTCATTGTGGCAAAGCTAGCTATTTGGGAAAGAAACTGTCCTTGCCTCAACTGCTGACAGTATACCGTCAAAACTTGACATGCAGAACACAAGGTAAGGTGATTGCTGGAAATTGCCAAGACAAGAGGAGACAGCCATTCAAAATCCCTGCTTTATATAAAAGTCTGCCAGATATTCTAGTCCTGTAGGCCAAAAGAAGATTCCTCAATGTTGCAGAGGAACCTTGGGTGACTGCCCAGGCAGCCAGATGTCTCTGTCATTTCTGTAGTTTTGGAAGTGACTTGCACTGCACTTCCTCTTTACTCAGATGATAAATAGTATATCCTTCTGGGGTCTTTGATGGAGTTAAAGACTAGATAGTTATAGTTACAATTTTCCTTAGTTATGATAAATAGTTAATTAGTTTCAAAACTTTGGGTTCATCAAGATAAAATAAATAATGGTGTATTTTCTCTGAATTTGCCAAATAAAAATGGACTGCATATTATAAACATAATTCTCACTTGATAATTGTTCTTATTGAACATAGTTTTACTATCTTAAAGTTAAAAACCTTTCTTTTTATTCATACTAAAGGAGAAAATAATGTGGAATATAATATTTGTTTAACTATATACAATTGTGTTGCGGAATAATTGTCTAACTGTATAAAGATGTGTTGTGATTTTACCTTTCCTTCCTAAGGCATTTGAATAGTCTAGTAAAATGCTGAATGGCCAGTAGCTAGGTAGAGGAGATAGAGGCAGGGCTGCATGACAGAGAGAAAAGGAAGAATTCAATGAGCTAGACAGGGGCCGACAAGTAAGCCAGACAGACACAGAGGAAACAGAAAAGCAGAGTGGACAGTACATAGATGAGGCAAATGAGCCTCAGAGCAGCTCATAGATTAACAGAAATGGTTAATTTAAGTTTAAAAAAGCTAGCTAGAAACAAGGCTAAGCTATAGGCTGAGCAGTCATAATTAATGAGAAGTCTATATCATTACTTATGAGCTGGAGGACCAAGGAAAATCTATCTACAGTTATCGATGTTTAAAACATATAGTCTGTCCATCTGTTCTGAGGCAGAGAATATAATTACATATATCAAAACCCAGGCACATAGTAGTTCTGAGATAAAGAAAAAATAGACATTGTCTTAAGAATGTGTAGCATTATTATTGGGTAATGATAATTCCTCTTATATTATAAAAATCAAATCATGTGTAAACACTCAAAATTTAATTTTAACACCACCCACATTCAAATCAAACAAAACATAAGGATTCACATACTCATATTCCTTCAGGGTATCACTATTATGAATCTCAGTTTCATATAGCATGTATTAATCTTTTTCAGAAAAAATATTACTAAGAAATATCTAAATATTTCCACTGCTCTTTGCATTTCCTCTCTCTGGCATCTTTTATTTTTCTTAAGCAAATTATACTTTAACATAGAACTATAAGTAAGGGGCAGTTTTTATTCTTCTGAAGATGTTTCCATGTTGTTTTCTTGAATATTACATTCTATACCTGTTATTTTCTTGTCTACTGGCTACATTGCAGTTTTGAAGATCGATCTGTCAAAAGCCTGTTTGTACTTTTAAGATCATCTCTCTTCATTGTTACATGTAATATTGAACTCAATTTTTGGTTATTATTGTCATTTTATCTTGCTTTAGGAAACACCTACAAGGTTATTGTTATGTATCTTGCAACTTCTAAAACTCCTTGATTACAGCTTTCAGCTGTCTCCATTTCAACTGGTTTCTAAACACCCTTCACCCTTTCGTTCTAAAGCCCCAACCGATCCCCGTTTAGGTTTTATTCATGTATCTTCCTCATCTCTTAAACTCTTTTTCTTATTTCCAACATTTTCTTTTCTTCTCCTACTTTGTTTCTGAATTGCAATTTAGTCCTCTAATTTATGGCAGTATTTCTTCACCCCCGCCCAAGGGCTGATATTTCAAGCATTATCCACCGTACTTGGCTGGTGGTTAAATTCACCCACTGTCCTTGTTAGGGTTACTACTACTGTTATGAAACACCACGAAAAAAAATCAATGTGTGGAGGAAAGGATTTATTTGGCTTACAGTTACAAATCACTGTTCATCATTGAAGGAAGTTAGAACAAGAACTGGAATAGGGCAGGAACCAGTAACCCAGAAATGATACAGAGGTCATGGAAGGTTGCTGCTTATTAGCTTGCTCATCATGGCTTGCTCATCTCTCTTATAAAACCCAGTACCACCTACCCTGGAACCCTTCACAATGGACTTGGCTCACCCCATCAGTCACTAAATAAGAAGATGCCCTACAGGCTTGTGTACAGCTTGATCTTTTGTAGGTATTTTCTCAATTGAGGTTCCTTCCTCTCTGATGACTATACCTTTTGTCAAGTTGACAGAAAACTAGCCAGCACACCTGCCCAATTTTTCATCATGCATATTGTCCATTTTTCTAGAATATCTACTTTTTCAAAATATAAGTGAACCCATCCTGGTATTTTTATCCTTTAACCTAGATAAAATTGTTTAGTGTATATGGGAAGATTTAGAAAGAAGAAATGATGCAATTAAATTATAACCTTAAATAATTAAGAAAGAAATGAATGATTTTTGATTAAGGACAGGAAATAAGAACTCATTTTAAAGTATAAAACCCCAGTAAGTTATTTTTAATAGCCCACAGTAGATGTGATATAGTCATGAGAATTAAGAGTCAATTAAAGGAGCACCTGATAACTAAAGCTAGAGTAATCCAAGCAACATGATAAATAATGTAGTATTGAATTGTAACCAAAAATAAAACAATAAATATTTTTGACTCCATGGTGATATAAATAGATGATTGAGTCCACCAAAAAATACATGAGAATTGAGAAATCCTTCTTGCTGAATAAATTCAAATAATTTATGTGCGTACTCCACCCACAAGGGGTTGGAATATAGTACCTCACTCCTTAACTATGGGTGTCAGTTGACAGTGTAAATACTTGACAGGCACTATCTCAGTAAGGTCATAGAGATTAATATCAATGTTGTCATATTGATACTATGTTCTCTTGATATGATGATAGAAAGAACACTATTTCTGTGATCTTCTTCCCCAGACCCACATGACATGACTAGTGATATCATGAGGAAAAGATGAAGCACACCCAAAATAAGAGAATCCCAACAAAATAAATTTGAAGTCTGTGCCAAATGCACTTTGAAGTTAACTTCTTCAGTGACTGTATTTCCTTAAAGGCTAAAAGTAAAGTTGATACAACTAGGTATCATCAGTCACGTCTACAAAGCTTTATTAGTGGTATCACCAACTTAAGGTATGCATGTGAACCCAAAGTAAATATTATTCCATTATATATATATATATATATATATATATATATATATATATATAATGGAATATGTGTGTGTGTGTGTGTGTGTGTGTGTGTGTGACTACCATCTAGACATCCAGACTCTAAACTTGCTTTGGAAAAAAACTCTCCAAACCAGTGTAATAACAGATGCATTTTGTTGAGATAGTTGTAGTGAGATGCAGATCTTTGTTTTCATATAAACAACAGAAATATAAGAAACTCAAAAAAATCAAAAAGAAAAGAAAATCCCCAACATATTAAAAATAGTGTCTATGTCGTCGGAGGAAGAGATGGATTAACAGATACAAACAGAGAGTTATCAAAAGAAGACACAAAAATGTCTAAGAAATATCTCCTAAAAGCTAATTTTCCCCTAGTAGTTACGACAATGCAAATCTAAACTTTGAAGTTTTACGTTATCTCAGTCAGAATGGCAAAGATGAGTCAAACAATCACCAACAAATCCTGGAAGAGATATGGGGAAAGGAGAAACCGCATGCACTGCTTATATAGCGTTGAAAACTAATCTAGCCACTTTAGAAATCAGTATGGAGAACCTTATAAAGCTAAAATTAAATATACCATAGGACCCAGCTATACCACTTCTTGGTACATGTACAGAGGACTCCACAGATATTTGATCTCAACCGTGTTTCTTCCTGCTCAGTTCACAATATCTAAAATGGAAACAACATAAATGTCCTTCAGCTGGAAAATGGACAATTAAAATGTGGTATTTATTCACCATGAAATAATATTCACCAATAATGAAAAGTTAAATTATGAAATTTGCAGGTAAATAGATGGAATTAGAAAATTATATTGTGTGAGATAAACCAGGCCTAAAAAGACAAATGTTGTTTGGTCTCTCTTACTTGTTATTTCTTGCCCAAAATCTTCTGATATAGTCTGGACTAACTGCAGAAACCAGGAAAGTAAAAAATAATTATGGAGGGATAATTGAGAGGGGAATAACAGTGTACAAATCATTTGAAGAGGGAAACAAGAAAGGGGGATTTGATTAGTAGAAGAGTGGAAGCTAATATAGAAAAAGGAAAAGGGAACACAAAATAGCAATAAGGATGTGTAAGAAACTCACAAAACTCAGACCATTAGACCATTATCTACATACATAAAATTACATATGATACACACAAACACACACACACACACACACACACACACACACACATATATATATATATATATATATATTTATAATATGAAAATTTCTTATCTGGTCTGCTTTCCACAAAAGCCATAGATTATGTAACAAACTCCAGCATCAGGCATGGGAAGTCCCCTTTTTGAGTTGTTACTGACAGTTGTCCAAAGAACAAAAGCTATTGTTGTTTCCCTTGGTTTCTTTCCAGAGGTTAAAGGCAAGTCCCTATTTCAGAAGGTATGATGTACTTTGAACACAGGGCCCAGAGGAATAAATATGGTTCTGGCCTGAATGCTTCCCCATTGTGCACTAGCTCTCCTGGTGTTAAAAGGTACCAAGCAAGCCTCCAAGTCAAGGAAGCTACCAACAGTACTACTCAGTTATGATTTATGCATACTAAAACAACAATTAGCATTGCCCAATATTCCTATGGGTAAAATAATGGCACTCATACCTTGGTCGTATTTAAACAGAAATTTCTGTCCTGCCTGGTCCTGCAGCCATTCAGTACCAAAGAAATACACAGAGGCTTATATTAATATAAACTGTTTGGCCTATTAGCTCAAGATTATTGTTAACTAGCTCTTACAACTTAAATTAATCTATAAAACTTATCTATGTTTAATCATGTGGCTTGGTACCTTTTCTCAGTGAGACATTCTCATCTTCCATCCTCTATGTCTGGTTGGTGACTGACTCTCTTCCCTTTCTTCTTCCCAGGATTCTCTCAGTCTGCACCCTTCCTGCTGAATACTGGCCAATCAGAGTTTCATTAAAAGAATATGAGGGACAAATCTTAACAGTATACAAAAGCAGTGTCCTACAGCATTTTTCCCTTTATTTTCTTTTCAAAACAGGAATTCTGAATCTAATTTGCTTGTTTTTTTCGAAGCATTATTCATAACTTGTAATAACACTCTAAACAAAGACAAACATTCATAATGCACATTTTGGTAATATGGGTGTAGTTTTATAGGCAATTTACTGCTAAATGGGGGCAATGATAATTTTATGGGGACCCAAAGAAAATTTAGGATTATAGTCAAGTCCTAACTGGAGTGGTCTGTGAGGCTAGATCATCTCAGCCAGCAGTGTTGACCTGTTCTGCATGTAGAACTCAGGAAACTGCAACAGAGGTGTTCTGAAATGTTTGGTCATTGGGACCACTCATTCCCATTGGAGATTTTTCAGAAGGTCTTCCTTGATCAAACCTCAAACCTGATTTTTTTAAACACAAAATGAATCCACAGCCTCTCATTTCCTATGGAAGCAAAACAAATCTCTTTTCCAAAATAACATATCTTTTGACTTAAATTTTGAAGTCAAGGCATTTTCATAATACATAGGTTGGATTAATCAAGTAGCATTTATAATCAAATGTCTTTTAGTAATTGTTGATCTTTCCTCAGCAAACAATTCAAAAACAACACAGTATCACACAGTCCAGATTTTCTTATATTTTTCATCTTTACATGTTTTTTTCTAATTCTTTTATTTTATTAATTTTTGGATTTTTGAGATAGGGTTTCTCTGTGTATCTTTGGTTGTTCTGGGACTCATTCTGTGTAGACAAGGTTGGCCTTGAGTTCACAGAGATCCACCTGCCTCTGCTTTCCAAATGCTGGGATTAAAGGTCGTGTCACCACACCTGACTACTTTATGTCTCTTTTTTAAGGACTGTCTCTATCCTTTTCCTTTTTTTCTCCCTACATATATTTTTAAACACATGCAAACCACTTAGAGTTTTCTTTTTATCTGAATCTTTCTTTACTATATATCTCTATCTTTTTCTGACCACATAAGCCTTTAATTTGCTAAGCGATATGACTAGGATTGAAGTTGCAGTTTTGGCAGCTGACTCTACTCCATTCCTTAGCTCTCTGAGAGTCTAGCTTCATGGAGGAAGTACTGGTAGGATCCATATTAATAACCAGAACTCTGTAGAGTTTCAAGGTCCATGCCACCACCAACAAATCTGCTGCTGGCTGTTCATTATAAATTTAAGTATTTGATGACAGAGTCTCTTAGAAGAGCTGCAAGGTTTTTGCCACTAGAGCTGTGTCAGAAAGCCTCTCTTAAAGGAGCCAAGCCTCTACTTGCTGCCAGCAAATGGAGCCTACCAAAGAAAAGACAGTTATCAAGAATCTGTGCTCAACTCTGTTCTTGTCTGTCTAGAATTCTTTTTTTAATGTTTTCTCAGGTTTTATGTGGAAATTGTTGCCAAATGTTTGGATGCCATTTGTAAATTGAAGTTTCTGTCCCTTCCTGGTCCCACAGCTGTTCATTCCCATAGAAACACACAGAGACATATATTTATTATAAACTATTTGGCCTATTAGCTCAGGCTTATTATTAACTAGCTCTTACAACTTAAATTAAATCTTACCTATGTTTAATTACGTCGCTTGATACCTTTTCCCAGTGAGGCATTCTCATCTTGCTTCTTCAGCGTTTATCTGGTGACTGACTCTCTCCCTTTTCTCTTCCCAGAATTCTCTTTGTCTGGTTGCTCCACATATACATCCTGCCTGGCTATTGGCCTATCAGTGTTTTATTAAAATAATAGGAGGAACAAATCTTTACAGTGTACAAGAGCAATGTCCCACAGCAGTGGTACTCAACAATTCCCTAATTATACTTAGAATATGCTCAACAAGAGGAAAATCATGAGTGGCATTGCCTAGTTGACTATTAGAACTGAGTAAGGTCATGGATTTTGCAGGAAAACCCATTACTACCACTTTACTAAAACAGCATAATTTCTAACTGTATTTTAAATATTTATCCTTATACATACAGGTAAGTATAAAGCTTACCTCTTATCAGGAAAACTTTCCTCCAAATAGACAGTGATCTTTTCAGGAACCCATAACTGATCAAAATGCAGAGAACAAGTGATTGTGTGGTATGCAGTGCCAACTGATACAGTGACAGAATTGGTATAATTTTTAAAATAATATGCTTATTCCTGACTTTATTTTAAAATAAAGTCTATTTTAAATTAGGTTTACATAAGGGAAAGAAATAAAGCTAAAACATTTACTGAAAACACCTGTATACATAGTTTTCTTTATTTATTTCCTTCTTTCATTAGTTTTGTAGGCATGTGAGTGAGACCGTGTAAGCAGGAAGCATCAACTACAAGACAACAATACATGTTTCACATTTAATGCGTATTGAGATTTCCCAAAGGTTTTTTAATTTTCTCCAATATATTTTTAAATAAATCTTTTATTTTATAATATTTTTAAATTTATAGAAAAATTACAAAGTTAACATAGCTCTCATGAACACTATGCCCTGATTCTCCAATTGTTAATATCTTACCTGAGTATTATACATTTGTTACAGCTAATGAAACAAAAATGATACATTACTAATAAGTGAAGTTCCTAATTTGTCAGCTCTTCATCATCTTACCTCTTATTTTAATACTGTCCTAGGATCCCAAATAGGATATTTCTATCCATATGTTCACTGTGGTTTCTATGGGTCTTTTTGACTGGGAGTTTTTCCTACCTTTTTAATCTTTGCTCACCTTGCAAGTTTAAAGAAGCACTTCTGAGGTAGAGTTTGCTAGAGCTTTTGCCATTATTAGATTGAGATCATGGGATAAGAAGAAAGAACAGAGATAAAATGTCATTCTCTCATTACATCATGTCACAAGTATGTACTTTCAGCATCTCCTGTCACCACTGACATTAACTCTGATGACTCGCCTAAGGTAGTGCTCCACCAGAAATAGGCTGTTTATTTCTCCTTTTCAACTCTAGTACTCTGGGGAAGAAATTCTCTACTTATCATTTAACTCTGACACTTAAGAACTGGCAATTACGCTTCTCCCTAAAGGCTGAATATTTACATAAAGAAATTGAAAGGTTCTGCACAAATTTGTCTCTTCTTCTCAATTTACTTATTTAGTCTATTGTTTATGTTAGTATAAACCCCCAGATATTTATATTAGCTTTGAGTTGGTTCCCAGCCCCAACATATTAATTTACAATTGTGTGTAACTCCAGTTCCTCGAAATTTAACACCTTCTCCTAGCTCTTGAGATACCATACACACAAATGATGCACATACATATTGTGCAAGCAAGATAACCACACAAAAATAAGCTAAGTCTTAGAAATATTTATTGGAAGTCTAACACACTATCCATTGTGCAAGAGAGCCAAGAATCAACTAAGACAACATCATCAGCACTCATGGAAGCAGCAATCATGGAGACTGCGTTGGTCTGTGGTAGGCCCTTTTCATACAGGTTATGGTTGTTGACTTGGTTTTTGGTGAAGGGGAATTATTTACAGTGGAAGTAGGAGTTTCTCTGACTCTTTAATTTGCTTTTTGGACCCTTTTCTCCCTGCTGGGCTGTGTCACCCATCCCTGTTATGATGGTTTGTGCCGGTCCTTATTGTATCTTGTGCCGTGTTCAGTCAATGTCCCTGGGGTGCCTGTTCTTTTCTGGGTGGAGATAAGGGAGGGAGGGTGTACCTGAGGAAGAGGAGAGATTGGAAGGGGAGCTCAAAGAAGTTGAGGAAAGGGAAGCAGTAGTCAGGATGTATTGTATGAAAGAAAAATAGATAAATTTTTTAAAAATAAATATTTATTGGACTTTTTTTGTTTTGAGAATTTCCTACAGGAGTACAATGTATTTTGATCATATCCACAACCCTGTCCACACCACAATCCTTCTAGTGTCCTCTTCCCAAATCTTCCTCTCAATTTGTGTCTTTTCCTTCTATAATTATTTTCACTGGATATATATGTATATATACCTATGAATCTACTTAATGTTTTCTAATACATTATAGTACATGAAAGACTGAAAATATGGGACAGATACACAACAGAATTCTACTCAGCTGTTAAGAAAAATGAAATAATGGAATTTGCAGGTAAATGGATGGAATTGTATTCCTTAGTTTAGGAATTAACTGGTTGATCATTATCCATTTAACTGGCACTTTGGGGTTTTATGTATTTAACTTTTGAATTCCTTTTGTGTATCACATAAATTAGCCACTTGTTTTAAACATATCTGAAAAGGGTGTTTCTCCCATTCTGGAGGGTATCCATTCTATCAATACTTCCTTTCGCTGCACAGAGCTTTTTAATTTCAATGGTCCCATTTGTCAAGATTCGGAGCTATTTCCTGTGCTATTGCGGTTGTATTTGGAAATTTGTTACTTGTACTTACATATTGAAGTGCTTATGTTAGTTGAAATGACTTTTTAAAGACACTGTGTTGTTGTTGTTGTTATTTGATACGGTCTGTATATGTTGCTCGGGCTGGCCTGGAACTGACTATGTGACCCAGGCTACCTTAGCCTCCCAGGTGGTTAGATTACAGGTATGAACCACAACACTCAACCTCTGCTTTCTCTCAGAATAAACATCAATACAGAAAAATAAGCAAATGGTAAGTGTGCAGCTTGTTGATGTTCACAAGTCATCACATCATCAGCGCAGCTGCATCACGTGTGCAGCAGAGAATCTATAGAGTGCTTCATTTACTTGAAACCTTGAAAGTTCTAGGCTACATAAGAAAAGGAAAAAAATAATTAGCTGAAGCTGCTAAAATCTATGGGGAAAAACACTTTTTTCTACCAAATTGTCAGGAATGAAAAGAGAAGCTGGGTTTGCTTTGTTGTTGCAACTCAAACTGCAAAAGTTCCAGCACAGTGCTTGATAAATACTTAGCAGAATGAAGAAATATTAAATTACAGGGTTTCAGACATCTCCTGAGGATCTTAAAACCTATTCCCAACAGATAAGGTGTAGGTTGCTGTACACTTACACAATACAATATTATAGAGTGTCTGAAAACATTAACTAAGCTACATGTAAAAACGTTCTCAAGAAGATATGATGTGTCGATAAATTAACTACAAGTATGAAAACTGTTTATTTGCTGAATTTCCCTTTGATATTTTCAGGCCAGCATTACAAACAGATACATACAGAACGTCAAAAAGTGAAACACAGAAAAGGATTTCTTTATTACAATATATACAATGTCATTATTTAGGTAAGAAGATAGAAGTTGCAAAAGTTTAATGGAAATAGAATTACATCATCCTAACCCTTCACTCACTTTTCTCTTTCCAGCCTTTCCCAGGTACCCTCTTCGATCCCCTTCCATGCCCCAACTCTAAAATTGATAGCCTTTTTCTCTTTATGTTTTTTAATACACATGTGCACATTTATTCACAAAGACATGGAAATACAATCTAGTGTGTCTATTTTGTT
Organism: Arvicola amphibius; assembly: GCF_903992535.2. NCBI lineage: Eukaryota > Metazoa > Chordata > Mammalia > Rodentia > Cricetidae > Arvicola > Arvicola amphibius. The sequence goes on along the minus strand of NC_052051.1, from coordinate 38,267,127 downwards.
ATTGGTGTGTATATGGTTTCAAGGCTGACCACTCTGTGTTGGACAACCAGTAAGAGAGCTCATTCATTCCAGGGACAGGCTAATTCTCCTTTTCCCAACAATCAACATTTTTCTGTAGTTATTTGTCTAGGGGTGAGATCCTGAAAAATTTCCTTCCTTGCATGTTAAAAGGTCCATTGATATTGTTTGTGTTCTGGTCTGGTCTCTAGAAGAAACTGTTTCACAGTAGATTCCTAGTGTTCTGGCTCAAAGAATCTTTCCACCACCTCAGCTACAATGTTCCATGAGATATAGATGCAGGAGTTGTGATATAAATATATATATATGAGAGAATACTATGCAAGCTGCTTTTACATATTTATTTTCCTTGTCTTGTTATATTGAGTAGCACATCTAGCCTGAGAATAAATACTTGTCTTATTCCAAGTGTTAAGGAAACAGCCAAAAATTTTTGTCAAGTATGTTGTTTATTATTGTTTTATAGATATCTACATCAGATTTTCTTTTAAATTATGAATAATAAGCATGACATTTTTCATTCAAATATATTTCTTCACTAATTGGTATAAATGTCCTTTATTATATTACTATTCTAAATTTTCCTAGTTGAGTTTTGAATTTTAAGCCTACATTTTACTCCTGGAATAAATGAAATATCATCATAATATATTGTTTTAGGCATATATCATTGACATAATTCCAAAATAGAAAATGCTAATCTATTTCTATAAGAATCCTAAAATAAGATAAAAAAATTAATTCTGCACCTTCTCTCTGTACTACCAAATACAAGACCTAAAGTTTTATTGCTTACAGTATGTTAGACACTCTTCTAGCGACTTGATATATATGAATCTGTCTGGTTCTCAAAACCAAAGAAATCCCATCATTATTTTGAAGATGTGAAAATCGGAACACAGAGTTACATAGCCTGGTCTGGCCTTTGCTCCAGAGTCTGATTCTACTTGCGTGTTTAGTGACTACTGTACAGGGATGCAAACTCTTTCAGAAGATGTTTCTTTCACCTTCAAGTGTTTTTCACTTAGAGTCTAAAAAGGATTCCTTATGTTCTTTTTTTTTTTAAATATTTATTTATTTATTATGTATACAATATTCTGTCTGTGCGTGTGCCTGCAGGCCAGAAGAGGGCACCAGACCCCATTACAGATGGTTGTGAGCCACCATGTGGTTGCTGGGAATTGAACTCAGGACCTTTGGAAGAGCAGGCAGCGCTCTTAACCACTGAGCCATCTCTCCCTATTACATTGTGAAGATAAGCCAGTTCTTTGACGCTTTCACACACTCAGTGCAGTCTGTTTGCTCTCGTCCCCAGGCTCTTCTACCTTTTCGTCGCCTCTGTTCTGTTCCTCCTCCTTCCCACATTCATATCTGGTTTTTCTTTGTTTGCTTCTTGACAATATATTATTGGCCAAGACTTTCTGTGTGGCTACTGCTTTGGAGCTCTCCACTGAAGCCTGATGGGCCCACCATTTGATACAGCACCGCGAGCAAGGGCATTGTCTCCCTAGAATCCATTATTTTACACACTGTTGCTTCTTGTACTACGGGTTCATTTTTCCATTAAACAGCCCATCTAAATTTATATTATAAAAGAAAGTCTATATGATTAAATTCCCAAGGTTATAAATTTTGGTTTCATTATACAAGTATACAGGTTCTTCTTTAATTTCTAATTTTAAGGAAAGCACTCTCTGATACATCAATGTATTTACTTACTCTCTGCTTTCTCCTTGCAAGAATGTTCCAAACCTCCAAATGCTCTAATATTTCATTATCCTCTACCAGTTGACAGCTCTGAAATTTTTGCTGCAGTGTGTGATGGGATCTTTCACAGTCTCCTCTAATCCCTGTGCTTATCAATCCTAATAGTGTGTGGCTTGTCTTATCCGGTGAAATTGTCTTGCTTTGCACCTTCCAAGCTATATGTTTCATATGCTTCCAGCTTAACGTTTCCTTGATAATTTTACACTAACATTCAGAGGTATTTGTACCAGAGGGCTGATCCGTTCAGCAGGCTGCCACCCAAGCATACCAAGAGTTCTGTTTTCTCTGTACTCATCTCTTAGAAGTTGAGACTTGAACACTTTTAAATAATTTAAATCACTAGGAATCAAACACTGCATTTTGCTTTGCTCTCATGTCAATGTTATCTGTATATTGAACATATATCATGAAGCAATTTAACCATTTGAAGGTTTATTATATTTCATTAGGTTGCCCAATTTTTCTTTAATGATAGGAAAGAAAACTCAAAAAATATATTCACATAAGTGGCTCCACAGGCTGTACCTACCTCTCACTCCTATCGTGATAATTGTACAACCAACTAAAACTGAATGGTTATCAGAAAACTGGGTGAAAACTATTTATCTCAGTTTGCAAAATTAAATCTATAATAATCATTTTAATTCATAGCCAACACCAACAGGAAATCTTATACTCAGAACAGCCCTTAACTTTGTTGAATGCTGTCCTATCCATGCCTCAAATCTGGATGATTGTTTAAAAGGAAGTCCTATGGCTAACCCTCTGCTAGCTCTGCAGGCTGTAAAGCTGGTCCTCCTAGAAGTCCTGGCTGGTATTTCTAGTACTTTCCATTATGGCTATGTGTTGATGTCCCTAAACAGGCATTTGCAGAGCTAACCATGGCTTCTTAAGTGAAATGGAATCACTCCCTAGCTATGCTGTTATCCAACCCTAGCATTTGGAGCAGAGGAGGGGCTCCCAACCACGTACAGAAGGAGCTGGAGGAGTACATCACCACTCTGGAAACATTTTGGCAGCAGCTACTGCATGGGGATTGTTATGCCTTCTGAAAAGGGAGGGCAAGGTGAAGGAGGGCCAAAGACAATGAATAAGGAACTGACTGGGCACTGCAACATGACGGAACTGATACAGAGGCGAGACACTAAGCAGCAGGCTAATTTGAAGAGACTGTAAATTAATCTGTTTTAAAGTGAGGCTTACTGAAAAACTAGAATTGAATAATGTATTTTATTTTAGTAATAATATCCAGGCAGAGTGTGACTAGATATATAGACACTGTGGAGAGTCCTTAAACAAGAAGTTCAAATATCACTTCATGAGGGATGAGGAAGCCAACATTCTACCATGCTTTATATGATTTTCATTCTTTGATGGATGCCTTGTAGATCTACTACCATGAATTTTTGTATACTTTTAGATTTAAATTAAACTATATTTAAATTTTAGATTCAATAATCTTTCAATGCTTAATAGAGATAGTAAAGTATATATTAGTATCTATTTATTCATCATCTATCAACTTACATATATATCTGAAGAACTAATTTTTGAATATATAATAAGATACAGTTGAATGTTTCTTCTTATTGAAAATCATTTGACCAAGTCAATAAAAATCTCAATTTTATTTGATGCTACTATTATCCCATTTTACAGAGACACAAAATAAGGTTTAAATTGGTTAATTACGCTCATAACTACCAATGAGTAAGGTACAGAATCTGACACAGAGTAATCTAGATATAGAAGTAAGTCATCTATCTATCTACCTACTTTCCTATCTATGTATCTATCATCTCTCCTATTTATACAGTGTAATACAGTATCTAGCAAATCTTAGTAAATTTGCCCTAGACTTATGCATATTCAACATGGCAAACCTATTGCTATTTCTCTGCTAACAATAAAGATGCTATTAGAAAATCTTTATTTAATACCACTTTGGAAAATAACACTCCATATAAAAATGATTCTAGTAGTTTGATAGATCATTAATTGTCATGACAATATTCTAAGAGAGACATGCTTATGTCTCATCTGTGACTTCAAGGCACAAAATTTCTGGAAAGTCAAATAGTTTGGCCTATGGCTGCTCTCATACATTTTTAGGAATAGGAAACTGTTAATAATATGGTATCATATGGTGTACAATATATCTCTTAATGTTATTAAAATTATTCCTAGCCACCAAAAGAGGAGATTCTAGGTGTTTATAACACAAGAAATTACAGGTATGTAAAGTGATGCATATATTAGTTAGTTCTAGAATACATACACATTTCATATGATATGTATAATAAAAATATGCAACATTAATTTGTTAGAGTGAAAAATAAAAGTTCATGTTGGCATCATCTTTCCTTGATATTGCATAGTATAAAATATATTCTTCAGGTTACACCTTCATTTATCCCTAAACAGACAGTTATTTTTAACATCTTTCATTTGATTTTCCAATTAACAATGCCGTCGAAGACTGTTCACAGTCTTTAGGCATAGAATTCCCGCACCTTGTTTTAATGGCCAGTTTTCTCAAACTCAGAACCTTAGCGTTTCACTTCTTCACCAGAGTGTATGGGCTTTATATGGATGCAGTTGAAGGCTTTCACAGCCGCAGAATGAAGCTATTAGTACTATTTATTGTACTGCTTACACTTGGTGCACACCCTTCCGTGCAGGAAGGGAGACCTTTTAAAGCCCTGTCAAGTCTGCAGGTGTGCCAAAGGCTCCTGCTAACAGCAGGAGCAACGTTTATAGCATTTCCTCACGACTGCTTCGGATCACTTTTCAGCATGTAAAACAAGATTTTCATTAATGCCACTAATGACAAGCTAATGGGGACAGGCAGCACACACCCAATGCCAGAGGCAGAGCATGCGAGGCTGCAAAGAGGCCAGCCCGAACTGCTTTAAGATGAAATGCCACCGAGCGTTGATGCATTTCATTTCTTCTCAGATACCTGGCAGGCCCAGGACCTTCTTGTTAAATGGGCTCCTTCATGAGCATGAGTGGATTGAGTTACCGTTTTTTTTTTTTTTTTTTCACATAAGAACAAAATAGAAGGCAGAATAAGCTCAGGGTTCAGAAGTTTGCAAGTTGCAGCTGTTACTGGCAAGAGCCTCTGAAGAATTATGAGCTGACATATTACCCTGGACATGACTGGACATTGACCCCCTCAGCTCTTACTTCTCCCAAGAGGGGTGTTCAAGACTACCATTTGACACCGGAGTCACAGAGGACCCTATCAAAGCAACGGCCCATCACAACTTTAAAATACACGCAATCCATTCTAGCTGGAAATGTGGGAGAACAACCATGGGCTACTGGTCTTTCCTGCTGGGAGGGAGCTCAGGTGGTTAGGGGTTTCTGATTCCTAACACAGTTCTCCAGTGGGTCACCACAGTTTGAAAACAAATGCCATAAGCACAGAGAAGACAGAGAGATGAATCATTGACTTTCTTCTCATTCTAAGATCTGCCAGCATCGGAAAGGGCAGACACACCTCCCATTATTCCCAACTCACTGGGATCTTCTTAGACAATGCTTGGAGAAATGCTGACCTTTAACATTTGCTTGAGCATCTGTAATATTAGAAACAATTAGCAGACTGTTTTCCACGGGCAGAGGCATACAATTAAAACTCATCTAGATAGGCATGGCAAAAGCGACACCAGCAGCATTACTTTCTCCCCGTCTGCTAAAGCAAAGCTGGTTGGCACACCAGAAAAGTCTGTCATTCTTGTTCTTATCACCATCTTCCATTTTCAGACGAGGAAAGTGAATCGGGGGAAAGCTAAAGCTATGCAAGGTGCCAAGATCCACAAAAGGGCTTGCAACGGAGCCAGAACAAGAAACTTGGTCTCTTGATTTTCCATCGAACATCCTTCTGTCTCATTTTGCCCTTCTGGAAAAAAAATCCTTTGAATTGTTCTTGCTAAAGAGACTGTGTCGCTACCACAGGTTTTTTAGTAGCATAGGCGGTTGGGGGCCATTTCCAATTTAGTAGCTTAATTGTTCTGCTTAATTGTCCACCTGACATTCTCTTGCTATTAATGTGTATAAAATGATCATTTTTATGCCAATGCAGAGAATTGCAGATTTGCCATACTGCAATAATTTACATGTTTTAGGACATGGGATTATCAGTTTTAGCATTCTTTTATTCTTCTCTTTCTGTTTATTTAGACTGTGCTTTTTTTTTTTTTTTTTTTTTTACAAAAGTTGGCTACCAAATAGTTTGCAAAATGTCCCTCAGGGGTTGGTGAATTGTGAGCTTTGTATATAAGAATGCTGATATAAAAATATTCTAAGAATTTCTTCTTAGACTTTGCAATTAGATTGCATGTTATGGGAATGGATGTTTCCTGAGATCGAGAATAACTTACGATCAAAAGTTATTTGTTAGTAATGACTGAGAAATAGGATGGGTACTTAGAGTCATTGAAAACTTTGTTAGTAGGTTCTGTTTTTCTAGAGAATCCTGACTGGCATAGTGTTCAGAAAGTGTTTCTACAAATTTCTTCTTTAGGCACTTTAATACACTCCAAGAGTCAAAAAATCTTGACGTAGATATACCTTCATCACGAGGAAACAAGTTAACTTGTAAGGAAGCTGATATGTTTTGTCAGTTTTCCAACTTTCATGGAATTGTTTATGAACTTGAAGTAGGCTGTGTAGATCTCATCCCTGAGTTGTTATCTTCTTTCCTAATTTTTCCACATCGCTTGTGATATCATGTTTAATTAATTTGTCTGTACCTCCTTGCTTCTTACAGGATTACAAAAACAAGAACTGGTAGAAATACTGCTGTATTGTCTTTGAGGGAACTTTGGAATAGATAAATCAGATGACTGTTTATGACTGTGAACTATGCTGCTATGCCGAGGCAACACTCATTTATTCTTAGCTGTTTAATTGATTATTGATCTCCATAACAACTGTCCAATGCCAAAAAGAACTTTACCTCAACAACTAAGACTGATAGATAGCAAGAGCCGTCTATGTGTGAAACACAAATATTTAGAAGGCAGCTTGATAAACACGCCATATTTATTTAATAATGTCTTGTCACTTATGCCTATGATTTAAATTGGTACAGATTTTTGTGTGGCGTATAATTCAAACCACCAGTTCCCTTCTATGGAGTAGGTTTTAAATCCAACAGATAATGGATTGCACCTATACCATTAGTGCCCCTGTTACACCAATGGGCTTCCTGGAATACACATAGTGTAGAAGATAGGCTCCATAAGTTAGAAGAATTGTCTAGAATAATGTTTTCTAAGCAGCCTGTCTAGCACCTATCAAAATCATAAATGCTAGCCAGCAATAAAATAGGCACCCATGTCAGTGTCAACTTGATTTCTCTGTCCTTCACACCACACAAAGTGTATGGCATCTTCATCAACAGTTTCAGCATCCAATGTTCAACCAATTGCAGTGGCAATAGCCTTTGTGATTTGCATCATTTCAGAGGTCTTACTGGCTAATAATTCATTTACATCCCATAGTATTGGGATTTTCACCTAACTACTTTTCTTATCCATTTTGGGTTCCTTTATTTTTGAAATTATTAAAGGTTGTTTTTAATCTTCTCATGAACATTTTTACAAATATGTATCACATACAAAGTTTAGAATTATATAGTGAAATGAAAAGTAACAATCATTTTTAAAAAACTGGGACTATGGGTGGACAAGGTCTCTGAAGTTCTGCTAATGCCCATTCCAAATAACTGGCAACTTCCTCAATATTCAGTGGTGACAGGGATATAAAACATAAGTAAGATCTGACACCATAGAAAGATTCCATTATTTATAACATTTGCTTTGTCAAAAGAGGGATGTTTGGTACAGAGGTGAGAATGGGGATATTGCCTTATTTAGCTGTATAATCTGCAGTCATTTTCCATAAGCCCAGCTACCTCCTTACATTGAGGCACTACTCTGGGTCTCTTCCATATGTTTCCATTCAAGACAAGCTTTGTTATGTGGGCTCGTAGTGTTTGGGCCAACTCAAAGCCAAGAGAGAATACTGCCATATTCTATGGTGCTTTATGAGTTGATTTCCTGAGCATGAAACATTCTAAGCATGGTTCCCATCTCTCTAGTAGCTATCATCTCATTACCGAAAGGAGCATATAGTACAACTGTCATCCCCAATAGACTTTTTGCGTGGAAGGATAGCCTACTCCTACCTGTACCGTTGCACAAGCACTGAATTTTCCTTTCCTAAGAACTCTGACTCAGCACAAATCTTGACATTTTTTCCTTTTGATTGAACTTAACAAAATCCCTTATCTGCTTTTCTCTTGTCTTGGTTATTTTTTTTTCCATTTAATCTTGTATGACCTCACAACTTATGAAATGAATTTAATTGCCTTTCTAAATAATTCAGATCCAATGGGGCCATTCTTAGCTCATGTTCCATCATTGGGGGTCAACAAGCCACTAATGTTCCCATACCAGTATCAAAGGTTCTGCTGAGTTAACTTCTTTATTTTGAGTGTTCCTGTCAACACAATCCTATCCAGTGTGGTAAACCCGACACAAAAAATGCACTAGGTACATGCCTAAGTTCCAGTGTTGTCTTCCAGTCACTGATATTAATGGGGATTTGGGCCCACAGTCACCAAGTGTCCCCAGTGAACCATCTGAAAGAATGTTTTTTTCATGTTGCCTCATACTATGCAGATTTTGTCTCAAGAAAGAACATATAGTCATATCACTTGTCATCTCTGCTTTTGTGATATAACTAAAATATAACTATATAGGCTCACAGAGATGGAAGTAGTATGTACAGGACCTACATGGGTCTGCAACAGATCTTCTGCATATATGTTACTCTGGTTAGCTTGCTGTTTTGTGGGATTCCTAACAATGGGAATGGTTGTGTCTCTGACTGTTTTCCCTACTCTTGAGACTCCTTTTCTCCTATTGGGTTGTCATGTCCAACTTCAGTATGTGTTCTTTTGCCTTGTCTAATTATATCTTGTTTTGTCTTCTTTGGTTGTTGTCTCTTAGAGGCCTGCTCTTTTCTGAAGGGAAACAAATGGGGTTAGAAACCTAGAAGAAGTAGAGGGATGGGAAAATGTGGTTGTCATGTTGTATGAGGAGAATCTATTTTCAATTAGAGAGAGAGACAGAGACAGAGAGAGAGAAAGAGAGAGGATTTTTGACTTGCCTGTGTGTCCTGCAGCATCATGAGCTAGAGGCAGACTAGAAAATGCACTTATTTCATGTTTAAAATCTTTTCAATTCAGTCACCTCAGAAGAAGTATATTCACTGCCTATCACACTTTCCTGTGCAGGGCCACTAGTAATGGCCTTGTCTGCATGCTGTATCATGGATTTTCCCCTTCTTTTGCATTAAAGGTTGCAAGTGTGAGGCATTATATCTTCCAAGCTATCTCTCTCCTCATTGTCCAGTTTTTCTCAAAAGTTTCAAGTTTTGATATCATAAAAGACTTCATTAGCACACACCTAGTTTATATTGTTTCTCTTTTGGTCTGCCAGCTATAAAAAATGACCAACCAATGCATTCTTTGTATCTTCTTTCCATCATATTTTTCTGAAATATCGGAAATCAGTATGAAGGACAGAATCTATGCATTTTTCCTATTGTTATTATTCCCTTATACAGAAGTTCATTGAGCCTGCTTACTATTGCATCTCTTAGAGTTTTTCAAGAATGACAATATATTACTTAGGCCATTGGTTGTTTTAATAACATCATTACATGCCATGTCATGGACCACATTCATCAGGAAAGCATGACACCCCACACCACAAAGAGGAAGACAGACATCCTGGGATTCAGTCAAGTGTACTCCACCTTCAGATGACTCAAGTTAGCCAGGTGGTAGCTCACACCTTTAATCCCAGCTCTCAGGAGGCAAAGACAGTTGAATCTGTGAGTTCAAGGACAGCTTGGTCTACAAGAGCTAGTTCAAGGACAGGCTCCAAAGCTACAGAGAACCCCCCCAAAAAAAAATAACAAACAGCAAAAAGCATAACAGATGACTCAACTTCAGTTGCATGTCTTATAGAGAACCATAAAACTGTCTACAGCAAGGTATACACTATCCCATGGTATATGGGGAAATGTAACCATATTAGGATTATCGCTGCAAATTCTCTACTTTCAGATGTATCAATCTTTTTTTTTTTTTTTTTTTTTTGGTTTTTCGAGACAGGGTTTCTCTGTAGCTTTGGAGCCTGTCCTGGAACTAGCTCTTGTAGACCAGGCTGGTCTCGAACTCACAGAGATCCGCCTGCCTCTGCCTCCCGAGTGCTGGGATTAAAGGCGTGTGCTACCGCCGCCCGGCTCAGATGTATCAATCTTATTTACATGTTTGATTGTCTGGAGCAAGAGTTATACAATTGCTCCTTCCAGACCGGTCTTTGGCTCTGTTGCTCCCTATTTGAGCTCTAACTGTATTATGTGATTTTTCCTGTGGAGATATGAACCAATTTATTATATTCATCTCAGATAGAACATTGATGACAGATTGAAGAATAAATCAACTTGAGTCTAGCTTGGCAAATAATTTAGCTTATGTGCCCACTTACAGGGTGATAAATGAAGTAGTAGCAGAACTGGCAAGAATTTACAGAAGTTGCATCAGTGGGGTTCCCTCCACAACTTGTAGAAAGCTCTATGGAAGAGTCTCTTCTCTTCTTGAAACTGTGAGTTTCAGCAACTTCTTAGAGAGTTTTGGGGTCCTTCCATTCCTCTATTTAGGAAATACTTCATTACAGAGAAAATAGATGCACAATAGCATGACAGAATTTTAGTCTTAAGGAACACACCTAACTATGTCAAACTGTATATAATAGAGAGAATGTACACTAATATATACTTCAAATATGTATTGGCTACTTTAGCTTAGAGTGAGTAATGAGTCACAATCACCCACAACTAGCATTAATCCTTTCAGATTTCCAAGAACTGTTTTTATACCCTCTACATTCATAGGAACAGTCCTCTTATGTCCCCACTGTTAGGTAAATTACAGGTCTTTTTCAAAGTACCATACTTACTATAATATTAAAATGATATAAAGTTTGTATTTCTTGACCTTTCCAACCTAGCTGACCTCTATCTCACCTTGTCAAATTACAGGTATTACCTTGTGAGCTATGGAGGGAGCAGCTAGGTTCACACCCTTGCATCTCTGTCTTCTGCATACTGCAATTACTTAATTTTTAGCAATAAGCCAACGCAAAGTCAACATCAAATTATGAAAAGCCTTTCATTTCATCTATTTAAAAAGAACTAATCAGGAAAAGTCCTTATTGAATGGCTTAGCATTTCTTCAAAGTCTTTGGATTTGATTCTTTGTAAATGAAAGAAAGTGAGGTAAATAAATCCAAACTTCCAACTGGGAATGACAAAAATTACCTCAATAAAACATTTGGAAGTTGATATACATATTAAAATGCTGATACTTGAATTGCTTATACTTCTATTTATTCTATGAGCATTTCACATGTGCATATAATTGTTGTCAGGGTTTCTGTCCTGCCCGCTTCCCACAATTGTTAAGTTCCAAAGAAATCACACAGGGGTCTACATTAGTTATAAACTGATTGGCCCATTAGCTCAGGCTTCTTATTAACTCTTATAACTTATATTAGCCCATTATTCTTTTCTATGTTAGCCACGTGGCTCAATACCTTATTCAGTGAGGCAGTCACATCTTGCTTCTTCTGTGGTGAGGCCAGAATTGCAGAGTATTGGGCTTTCCTCTTTACAGAATTCTCCTATTCTCCTTTACCTCTACTTCCTGTCTGGTTGTCCTGCCTATACTTCCTATCTAGCTACTGGCCAATCAGTGTTTATTTAAAATATAATTGACAGAATACAGACCACTGTCCCACACCATACAATGTATCTCAATCATATTCACCCCACTACCTTCTTCTACCTTTTCCTGGATCCTCCCCAGCAACTCCCTTCCATGGTCATAACCTTTTGCTATTTAATGTTTCTATAACATCGGGGCTATATCCCAATCTAGTCTATATGATAACAAAAAGTGTGTATATGGGCAAGTCTTCACCATTATTCTGTGACTTGGGAACAAACAACAAAGTCAGTAAATCTTCACAGTTAAAAGGAGCTTAAGGATCAAAACAACCTCAGGGGATACAGAGAAAACAAAAGAAAAATGGTAAAGAATGGGAGGAGAGGACTGAAACTATAATCTTTTAGCCTCAAAAGATTACAATATTAATATTGTAATTACACTCTTAATCCTCAGTAGAACCTCCAGGGAGGAGGATTTTAATGCAGACTCATGACACGATCCAAAAACGCCTTTAGTCTTTGCTGATTATCATTTCTTCTAATGTAAAATGATACATATAAAAGTGTCCTACAGTCTTCAAGTAGAATAAATAGTATGAACTGAGTAGCATCAAAGTCCTTGGGAAACAAAAAGTGTGCTATGTCTGCAAGACAGAAGGAGACACTAGATGAAGACTTGTTTTCCTAACTGGTTGCTTAGTGAGGAAAAGAAAGACTTGAAGTATCAGAGGCATAGGTTCTATTAGCCGGTGGACCCTGCTCTGTCCATGGACACTATGCAGAGAAGAAGAGAAGACACCTCCTGCTGATACTGACAGTGGAGACCAGGGCATCTCCCCTCACTCTACTCAAACCCTTCAAGGTAGGAAGTTATTAAGACAGCAAGCATTATGTTCATTGAATTTGTAATCTTTATTTTGAAAAATAAAGTCAAAAAATCAAAAATTACCAAAAATCAAAAACTCTTCATGAAAATGTTTTCTATGCTCAGTGGGAGAAGATTGGCCTGGCATGTGTAATGTCCTGTGTTTAATTTCCTACATTGCAAAATGCAAACAAATAAATAAACAAATAAATGAAATCTTCATACTATCCACTACCCATATACCTGAATGACATAGCATATTGCTTTTTTATCACTGCATACACATATATGTTATCTATCCAGATATCTTTATTTATATGAATTTATGTATTTAAATTTGGGGAAACATTAAATTATCTAAAGCTTTTTATAATTAAGTTTCAGATATAATAACTCTTCATAAATGCTTCACTATAAATATCCCTCTGCTAATATGGTAATTTTCTTTATAGAAACCAATCTAATGTCAAATCCGGAGAATTTTGCAAAAATTCAATACTATTATCTAATATATGGTCCAATCACATGTTATCAGTTTTCAAACTAACATATTTCACAATATTTTCTCAAGGTAGTTTTCCACTCAGGTCCATGCAGTGCATTTAATTTTTATGTTGCTTAACATTTTTTAGTATGGGACAGTTCCTCGACCTTCGACCATATTTATCTTTTAGATCATTAATATAGAAAGAATGTAAGATGATTAATGTACATAAATATCTTCTTGTCTCAACCCTCACCAATATTTAGGTTTAGTTTAATCTTATTTTAACAAGAATTATAGTAGATCAAAACAACTTTTATTTAGCACTTAGTATCATGGGTTGGCAATTTGAATTAAGTAGTGCCATACTTTCACACCAGCACAGTAAGAAAAATAATTTTAAAATGTTCTTCTACAGTTCCATGTGGCCAGACCAGATCACTGATCTGACGGACTAGAAAGTGGCCAAAATCAGAAGAGAGATCTTGTAATCTCATATCACAAGAGAAGACTTCAAGCTAGTGGCTTGTTGAGGTTTGGTCAGTTGTGGTTGTGACATGAGGACTAAAAGGAAGAATGCATACCCAAAAACATAAGCCAAATGCCTTTGGAATCTTGAAAGGGCAGCTCTGAGGGAGAGGGTGGGAGCAAGAGAGTACCATAAGTGCATGATACACATGAATACAATTGTCAAATAAAACACTTAAACAAAACTGTGTTTAAAAGCTTTCTCCAAACAAAAATAGACCAATATGCATTTTACCACCAGGTATCTTACAAAAGTGGACTCAAGCAGACTGATGGAGGACATTTAGAACCACATGTGATGGCTTCCTTTTGATAATGAATTCTACTCCCACCCTCAAAAAGAAACCTGGAAGCTGCCTCGTGGCTCTGTTCCATGACCAGGCATGTAATAATAGTCACAGCCATCCTTGTTCCATATCCACAGGCTTTGTATAGCTACTTTGGGACTTTGGGGCTCTCTCATGAGAGTAGAGTCAAATTCCCCATCTCTTTCATGGAACACAGGATTTACTAAGTCGGACTTTTTCAGAAAGCCCTGACATGCAGCACAGTTGGAAAAATAAATAAATATAAAGAAATAACCACATGAAACTTCTCTTGATAGGCAAAATCAGATAGAAGAGACAATTGAGATGTCTGTAGAGAGAAGACTTCAACGAAATCTTTAAAAATAGCTCTGCATGCTTTGGTAAACATACCCTAAGCATCTACGTATTTATTTCAGAGCGTCATATGGTTTTAATTTCTCAGCAGGATCTTGACAAATCTTCAGGCCTGAGAAGAGGAAGTAAATCAGAATTATAGAACATTTAGATCATGTTCATACATTGAAGTGCCTTATTTTTATCAGTAAAATCTGGTAGTGACAAATATTTCTGCCTATTAAGAGTTTTCTAGAGATTGTCATCTTTTTTACTTGAAACATCTTATACTTTATTTCATTTAAAATATTCACAAACCTACAACAGTCAGGATCTGAAAGTAATGAAAGTACAATATGGCAAAGAGCTTTTAAAGTGTTTTCAAGTCAATTTTTTGAGTGGGAACATCTAATGATGCAAATTTTAAACAATAAAATTTTAAGATAAAATAAGCCGTATCTGAATAATGACATTTCCTTGGAAAGTTTCTGATACTTACACTTATATTTTCATAATAGTACAGGGTATTTCTCTCATTTCTGGACTTTGATGAAGTAAGAGAGTATAATCTTTGGGAGACATTCATAGTATTGACTAATGATTACTATGCAGTCACAAAACTTCCTAAAATACCCCATCTAATTTCAAAGACTACTAATTTTACAGCAAATATATCAGCAGAAATTAATGAAGAAATGGGAGAACTGACAACAACTGTTCTTCAAAACAGAGCTACTATATAAATTACCTGTTACTTAAACACCATCTTGGTTGTTAGCAATTTACTAAAATGTGCTGTCTTAATATCTCTGATTTCTCTCTTATTATTGACAGCCAAATCTCTCAAAAAATTTAGACTGGTCAATATGGTTAAAATGATTCTCCCCCTTCACTGGCCCTCTAATATTATTTCAACTAATTATCATAATCAGGCCCTGTGCCTGCCAATGTGTCACTAACTTGATCAACCATCAGATAAACAATTTAAGAATCATTGCTGCTTGGCAGCATTATTAAGACATCCCCCTGTCAAGGATTTGACAGGGAAACATAAATCAAGAGGGGAATGAGGAACCTGTCTAATTCCATTTTGACGGTCGGAACTTTCTATTTACTGTGAGAGTTGAGTTGCTGCTCTTTTCCCTGGCACCTGAACTTGATTTGTTTTTGGAGAATATCCTTACTATCTCTGACCCTCATTGGCCCCTCCCTAATCACATGGTAAACACATGATTCTTTTTTTAAAAAAAAAAATATTTATTGTTATTTTCAGTACATGATTTTTTTTAAAAAAAATGTATTTCCTTATTCCCTTATTGTCTCCCTTCTGTAAAATTACTTGTGGTTTTACTAAGCAAAATGGGTCCAAGATGGATTCAGGGCTGCTCTCTTTAACTTGACTTAGGAGGCAGTTGCTGGCCAGCTCTTGGGTGCACTTCAATAAAAAAAATCAAGCGCTAAAAAAGATAAAAAAAAAGGGGGGGAAAGACCTGAACATTGATCCTCAAATTTTTGTAACACTCTCTTCATTAATTTCATTTCTCTGAGCATTTGCTTTTATTTTTTTGAGTTACCATGTCAATGATCAACTCATTTTACAAAGACGATGAAGCATTTCTCAAAAGTTGAAAATGGCCAGATTAGACTATTTTGAGTTCTGAGTTGAAAAGTTACATTTTTTTTCAAAAAGTGAGCTCTCCTCACTAGTCTTGTGCTTCACCAGTCCATGAAACCTTTCAGTGTTGAGTCACATTTTACGAAGTCCTGGATCTACTCTGTTGACCACTGGTCATTCTTGACATTCAGTTAGCCATGTCTAATTCAATGACTGATTTAGCTAAATATGCAAGTCAACTTATGGACCACGACAAAACAGAAGCAATTGGAGCCATCAGATACAGAGATCAACTGTGTACCTAACAGATCATGTTAGTTCTGACTTGGTCCTATTGTTTTAGCCCAATAACTGCAAATGACTCAGTTATTATGCAATTATTTTTCTCTTGTTCCTCTAAACCTAGATTTAACATGGAGTCAGTCTTTTCATTCAACACATGGGTCACTTTAATATGCATGTTATTACAGACATTGGAATCACAAAGATGAATTAGCTAAATCTTTCCTTCTAAGCATTCAACACAAGGAGGAATGTAAGAACCAAATTTCTTTGGTGTGGTAGTTAAACTAACAGAAGCAGGTACAGGGAATTATGGAAGTCTGAAGGAAAGGGGCTAAGAGCTCTGAGAGGTCAGGCAAGGCTTCCTTTAAAACAGAGCTCCAGTTGACGCCTAAGGGATGGGGTGCTGCCTAAAAGGATCAAAAGAGGAGAACAGAGCAGACCTGAGAAAGGCAGGGCTGAGTGTAGAGAGGAGCACAACTATAGGTTGTTTACATCAAGTGCATAGCACTTAGTGGCAGCACATGGAGGCAAAGGTAACTTCACCTGCGGATAACTGAAGTTGTAGTGGTTGCCTTTCGTGTGTTCTTGGGAAGTCTGTCCTGCCTGAACAACATTCTTAGTTATCTTGGCTTCTTTTCTAAATCCCTTAACAAATGGCAAGTCTTTAGTGCCATGGCCCTCTTCTTAAAGAAGGTCTCTGAATACTTGCTCTTTTTCCACAATATTCTTTTTTTTCTATTCAAAGGGATTGGGCTTTCTCAGACTATTCCAACCTGGTAGCATGGCTCAATTCAAGAGAAGGTTTTCTAATTCTATCACTTAAACCTACTCAGACTTTTTTCATTATTAACTAATCCTATAGCAATCTCACATTCTCGCCACCCTGATAGGTGAAATTCCAATGTCCATAATATCCCAACTGGGACACGGTTTTTAATACTTAGATCTCCCTTACTTTTCTTACTGCCTTGTGCACCATTTTCAGAAACTTACAAAGACACTCACTGGAGTGTTTTAAATTATCACAGAAAATTAGAAACAGTAGAGTTTTTAAAAACATTACAATAAACTCATATTTGAAAACTCATAAATTCATATTTAATAAATATATGAAACATGTTCTATGATGTTGTATAAAGGTCTGAAAGCATCCCATGATGTGTACTTAGTTTAAAAAAATGTGCTAAAAACTGTTTCAAAAACATTGGACACACAAACAACACTCATGAACATATACACACACGAGGAAGGAGCACACACATATACACCACACATAAATACATGCACACCACACATGAATGCATGCATGCAACACAAAAGAAGAGAAGATAGAAGATACAAGCATTTCCTTCCCTCAATTTATATATAAGGTCTCTGAATAATTGTATTATTGGTATTTTTTTCTTGTGTCTGTTTGAAATTTACCTTTCTTCTTCCAAGGTAAAATGATACGTTATTTGCTTGACTTTAATAAAATATTGGAAAGCTTCAGAAAGTTGTAGGGAATAATCTAATAACAGCTAGAAATTAAAGGACAAGACTATGGCACAGTGTCCCTCTGAATACAATGGAAATTTTCATGAATACTCTTCAAAAAGAGAGGCATGCTAATTTGATTAACTAAAATAACAATTTGAGTAGCCACACTGACATTATTTTTTTCCATTCAGCATCAAAATCAATAATAATTTACGTTGGCTTTTTATTGGAGACCAACACATTATTTGACTATTTCATAAGAAATACTCTCCTTTGAGCCACATATTTAGGATTTTAACAAGTGACATTTAGTCCTGTAAATACAATGATTGACAAGAGGTATGGGATGTCCTTCTGGCTACTGCGAATATGCATTGCTTTTATTGCTTGATGAACAAAGTTATTTCAGTCAGTGGCCCGGAAAACTATAGCTAGACAGGAAATCCAAACAAAATAGGGAGAGAAGGAAGGCGGAGTTGGGGAGACACCATATAACGCCAGAGTAATATGCCAGAGCATCACCGGTAAACCACAGACTCGTAGTAATATGCAGATTATTAGAAATGGGTTGATTTAATTGTGAGAGCTAGTCAGCAATATGCCTGAGTCAGTGACCAAACAATTGTAATTGATTTTGAGCCACTGAGTGATTATTTCATAAGAGGCTGCGGGGACCTGTGAGTGGGAAAGAAACCAGTCTAGATTCTTGAATGCCGCTGGAAGCAGGAGCATATAGGAGACCAAATAGTAAGTTACTTATTTTTCTTTATTCCCAGCTCTAACCTACTGCCTTATCCATAAAATCAGGAAGCTTAATTAATGACAGATGCCTATATTCTATATCCTATCATGATCTTAAATCCAATTCTCATTAACCTGGTGGAGAAACTTGCCACTTTTCTATAATATACTCAAGAACATACTCTTGAATACTCATGAAACTATTAAACATCAAATGGTAACACCCTTGGACAAAATTAATTTCTCACCATCATGGGTAAAAAAAATGTGGTATAGGTGTGATATAAGTGACATAAATTCTTTCTATATGTGATTCTATCCTACTCTGAAACTGCCTAAGTTATGTATTTTCCATCATTTAGACAAAGAATATCAGGGGAATACTTCATGGCCAAGTGAATTCCACAGATCATTGAAAAAGAAAATTGATGTTCTGTCTGTTTGGAGTTAGAGGGCTTTTAGCTCACCTATTCCTCCCTAAAAGCAAGTGTCCCTCTAGACACCAAAGTAAGTTCATCACAACTTCCAGTGTGATGTGCTGGGTAGACCATGATCTGTACAGTGAACCAGAGGTCCTTTTAAAAACAACTGTTTCATCTCGTGTTATAACCTTAATACTGAAAGAAGAGGAATACCCATAGCATCTACTTAAAATGGGAAACTCATGCTAGGCATACATCATGAGTGGCAATACTATTCCTTGCCTCTTAGAGTTCATGTCTGTAACTGGAGGTTTCTCTGCCACCTGGCAATTATCGAATAACCACTCTGAGGCTTAATATTGATTATAATTGCTTGATCAATGTATCAGGCTTCTTTCTGGCTAACTCTTGAATATAAATTAACCCATTTCTATTAATCTATGTATAATCACATGCTCCATGGCTAACCAGTAATGCTATGGCATCTTACTCCTCCTGCAGCTGCTCGTGTCTCCCTGACTTTGCCTTCTTTCTCCCTGTATCTGTTTGGATTTCATGCTTAACTATGTTCTGTCCTTCCATAGGCCAAAGTAGCTTCTTTACTAACTAATGGTAATAAAACATATTCACAGCATACAGAGAGACATCCCACATCACATGTCTCAGCGTAATACCTTGGGTGTAGCTATCTTTTCTACTGCATAAAGAGAAAAAAACACAAAAAACATGGGTGGACATTTCATGAATTAAGGTATAAAAAGACTGTCTTCTACCTTATGCCCAAGTCTCCAAGAAAGAGGGGAGGGGAAGAGGATGAAATCCCTTGTTCTGGGAAGAGCAGAGTATCATTTGTGAGTACCTTTACAAAAGAACCAATAAGTCAACGAGTCAAGGAGCTGCTTCTAACCTGTAACAGCTAACAAGGAGTACTGTTGTAGGGTATTTGATCACACTGTCAACACCAATTCTGTGTTATTTATGGGAAAATCATTTCTCACTGTGGCATGGCTCAGCCCTAGCACATACCTTTAATCCAAGAGCTTTCTGCTTGAATATTGTAAGCAGAGTTAAATCAACCATAGTTCACGAGGCAGAACAAGAAACCAGTTGAAAAAAATAGGGTGTAATAAGAAGTCAGGAGGACAGAGACAGAGGTAACTGGAGGTTTCTCCACCACCTGACAGTTATTGAATAACCACTCTCTCTGCCTCTCTGTAATAGCAGGTTTTCATGCTGGCATCTGGCTCCTGAGGAGCCATGTGAGTCAGAGGTGCCCTTCTAAGCTACCTGTTGTGGAATATTAGTTTAAGATGTGTTATATTTGTTTATGCTGTGGAACATTTGTTTAATAATGCAAAGATATGTTTCACCTTTTATGTTGCATTCATTTAATTCTGTAAAGCTGTGTTCTTTTGATGGTCTAAAAAGCTTGATTAATTTAATAAAGAGCTGAATGGCCAATAAGTAGGCAGTAGAGAGGGATAGGTGGGGCTGTCAGACAGAGAGAATAAATAAGAGAAAAGAGTGTGAAGAGTAAGGAAAGGAGGAGAGGAGGATGCCACGGGCCAACCACCCAGTGACACACCCAGCCGCAGAGTAAGAAGCAAAGAATGACATATAGAATAAAGAAAGACAAAAGACCCAGAAGCAAAATGCAGAAGAAGAGAAATTGGATAACTTAAGTTAGAAAAACTCGCTAGAGACAAGTCAGGCTAAAGCTGGGCATTCTTAAGAAAGAATAAGTCTCCATGTATTTATTTGGGAGCTGGGTTCCAGACCCTCAAAGGGTAAAAAAAAATCAATTATACCTACCATTGGATTCCTAACTCGGAAACATTGAGATAATAGACACTGTTTCAAGCTTCTGATTTGGAGGTAATCTTTACGCACTAGTAAACAACTAAGTCCAGGCTTGATGCCTCACATTTGGTCACATGGTTCAGTCTTCCCATCTAGACAGAGCTGTCACTCACGCCATCTTCTTTGCAGCTTCAGTAAGCTTTCAGAGTGGCTCACAGCTGTTCCAGAGTGTTCCGTCAGGAGGAACACCCTGACACCATCTGCCAGCGGGGAGCCAGCCAGCCCATTGTCAGCAATGGTGACAGAAATCCCATCTGGAGTCTTTTCACTTCCTCAAATGCATGTTCAAGCAGAGCTTCTGAAGTTCAGTCTTGGCAAATATTGTTCTTGTTTCGTTCATGAAACAATGGCATTTTTTAACTCTTTGCCCTGGGGTGTGCGCAAGGGTTCTTTCTGCCTAGCCTGAAGTGGATGCTCACACAGGGAGACAGGCACTCATCTCCACTTCCACTCCACATGGATTCTTACTAGAGAACTGCGTGACAAACCCCTATTTAAAAACAGCAGAAAAAGCATTTCTTTCAAGGAAGTGATCTGAGATCCAGGTTTTGGTCCTCAGTTCGTTCCTGGTTTCTAAAACAGAATGTTCATAAGCAAAGCTACTTGTTTCAACGTCAGCCAGCACTTCAGAACAGAGACCCGCAGCTCTATTTTAGCTCTACAAAAGAGAAGGGAAATGATACAATGATTTCTCAGAAATTCAAGGTCCTTATGACCTCAGGGCTAACTCTCCCACCTGCCTCACAGCGGGCTTTCTCATAAAACACAAGAACTATCTGCTCAGGGATGACACTAAGCACAGTGCCCAATCAATCATTAATCAATACTCTACAGACTTTCCTATAGGCCAAACTTATTGCAGCAATTTCTCAATTAAGATTCCTTTTTCCCAGCTACAACTAGGTTTGTATCAAATTGAAAAACCCAAGCCATCTCATAATCCAAGTTCCTAAAAATTAGATGGGACCTAAGTTAATAATATTGAGATAAGAAGGGGAAGATGTCTTCCCTTGTTACAATCTCTTACTTCCACCCAGATTCAGGCATTTGCTCAGCTGGACTTCATACAGCCCTTGTTCTCTTATGTAACCTCTTTTCGCAATACCAAATATAAATTCCAGGAATGCCTTTCACCTTGCAATAAGGAGCTACTGCCCTGGTGTGATAACACAGTGCTAAATCTATTTACAGATGGGGATGACGGGCTGTTAATGCTCTGCCAGGAGCATGGTTTGCTGGCATACCTGAACACAAAAGGACACCAGAAACTCGCAGGAAACCCCATGAGGGAACAGTGAGCACTATGCAGACTCATGACAAACATGACTTTGTTTAACCCAGTTATGTCATTTTTGTTAAACTAGAATTTAACAACAAATTTCCTCACAGAGGGACTCATGTACTTCCATTTCAAGGTCTAAGGAAGCAAGAAAGCAAATTCTAAACATATCACAAAGAATTTTTGACTGTAAAACAAGGGTTATCTAGAGGACTCAAAAGATAACAAAGTAAATGTGAGCCAGGAGCTAGCACTCTCTGTGAGCGTGTGTATATGTGTACGTGCGTGCATGTTAAATTGGTTTAACAGTTAAAATGAAGATTCCAGGATATAAAAAGCTCAATTTGAGTTTGCAAACACAGTCTAGTTTATTTGGATGCTAATGGGAAGTAAACTGTCAGTTTTGATATACATGGAACCCCAACAGAATAAGTTTTACTGGGAAGGCCATTGGAGGCTTAAGGTAAATCTTTCCTGTAGTACAGGCTAGAATTCGGAGGCAGTATTATGACTAACTCCCTTGTCCTACTTTTCATGATGGAAATTTTTGAGTGAAGATACAAAAAAAGCAACTAGATTGAGCTAATCACTTTCTACCGGTGAAAGCCAATTCACACCTGGCAACTTGCAGGTTGCAGCCTTGGGGAATGTGCCATGGAAAGAGTATATCAAAGTCGTTATTCCTTAATCATCATCCCTGGGCCCAGAGTCCTAGTTCTAACTGAGGAAAACGTTCTCTAGGGTCTAACAAGACCTGTGCTCTCCCATATGCCTTAGACCCTCTCTCTTTTCCAGGGTCAGCCTTGAAAGTTGCCAGCATAAGTGGACCCAAAACTCCCACACCTTCCCAGCATGGCCTGAACAAGGCAATGTAAATCTCTTGGATCCTTCTGCTACTTCCTAAAATCAGGGGCTTCAAAAGGGACTGATGATTTCCTTCTGTCTGTGACTTGAAAGCATGGGTGAATCCTTGGTGCAGGGCTGTGATGCAAGGCTATCAAATGCTCTCACAGAGCTTAGGACAGCATCCTAGTGGCTGTAGGCTGGAGGTGAAAGGGCAGATACAGATCTTTGCATGAAGATGCCTCCAGAGCCCACCTGACCACCAGCATCTCCTTATTTCTGTTGGGCACTGGACTGCACTGCTGGATAAAGGGGCCCTCAGGATCATTTAAAGAAGAAAAGGCATGAGCTCCAGAGAAGTCATATTTAGTAGGAATATTTGTGGTGAAGACATAGCAAAGAAACAATAACAAAAAGGAAAAGAAATCACATAGAACTTGAAAATGGGGGGACCGAGAACAATGGTAGGTTCTCAGCAATACCAGGCAGAGCTGATTCTAGGTTTATACTTTATTGCAGATGAATTTCAAAATTATGAGGACAACCACTCCTTTGCCTACTCAAGTTTCTGCTCTCCAATAAGCCTCTCTGTCGATGCAGCAATCCTGATCAGAACAAATCAAACCGAATTAGAAAAATCCCAGGTTTAATATATAAAATGTTCCTGGATGTTCCTGGATGATTTTCCAGCCTTCTAGAGAGGAGATGGGAAAGACAGACCAGCAAAGCTCTTGCCTGTTCCCTGGGGGAGGGACATTTTAAATACCCTGTGAAAGTTCTCTTGACCATCTCTGGGAAAGGGGTCCTTATTTGAAGGACTTTTGAGATGTGGCTGGGTGCTTGGAGTGGAACTTCCACCAAAGCATTCTAGACTCTTAGGGTGTATGGATGCCAGGGCCTGGAGTGAAGCTTCCACAGAACATCCCAGACTCTTAAGGTATATGGATGGCAGCTCATATCTGACTGCTTCCTGCAGGCATGAGGCAATGTGAGGGCAAGGGGAGCTGGAAGTTGGTGGGCTCATGCTCACTAGAAGGTGTAGGTGGAGAAGCATCTTGTTAACTGCCATCCTGGAGAATTTGGGCATTTGTTTCTTGAGGAAGCAGAAAAAGCAAGTTGCTAGAAAAAAATGATTATTAATACCTATCCTAGTTGTGCCAACAAAGACGAGTGTGTCAAGAAAAACACATAGGTCTTTCCTTAGAACATCTTGGAAAACCTGAGGGTGGAGCATCCTAACTGTTGGAGAGACCATGTATAGGTGCTCACTTGAGCCTGGAGAGGGAGTACCAGCATGGATGTCCCAAGAAGTTGGCAGCCAAATTGGTGGTGAGGATCATGGTGTGAGGTCCTGTCCTTTTGGGCTCAAAAGACCCAAGAACTAGCCTCTTGAGGAGTATTCTGTCACCCAGGAAGAGCACAGAGGGCAGGTATGATAAAGAGCGTGAGAAGAATTGCCCTGCAAGAGAAAAGGGATCCTGCATGACAGAAATTGGTGAGTGTATTGTAGGACCCAAGTGTAATGTTAAAACAGATTAAATGGCTCCAGTAGAAAGTCAATAGACATACTCACTGCCTGAAGCATCTCTCTAGGCTCAGAGAGGGCAATGGGAGTCACCGAGTCTGGGCTACATTGGTCCTCCACCAGACTGAGTAGTTCAAAGGCTGGAATGGTCTAAGATGCCAATGTTGGTTAAATTGGACCTCTGTGGTGTAGCATAGAGGATGAGCCCACACAGGGACATTCTGATTTCCAGTGTCAGATGGGGAATGACTTCGCTGGGTCAAGGTAATACTGTGTCCAGTGGCCGCAGGCTGCATTTGAAACAGGTTCCTGGTAGAGTTGACTTGGGCTGAGTTCCACAGGGATGAAGATTTGTTGTTGACTTCCCTTGTCCCCTTGTGGGGAACCCAATGGTCTCAGAGCATCTGCTAAGGCTTGGTTTGTAGCATACTGTTCTGCTGCAGCCTTGTCTGTTGGGAGGAATCGATTGCCTCTTGAGCATTGGAAACTTTAAACGCCATTTTCACCAACTGCTGTATGGGAGTTTGGGGACCTTCCTCAGCTTTTTAAATTTCTTTCTAACACCTGGGACTGACTAAAAAATGAAATGGTGATTAGGATCATGGCTTCCAGCTAGGAAGACTAGGTTAAGTCATGTATATTGAACCATAGTTTGCTCTGCAAATGGTCTTGCTGCTGCCTGAACTCAGTTTTTCTCCTTGGCCGTAAGAGTGTTGCCCTGGATGACACAGAGGTCATGTCAGTTCAAATGGAAGGCCTTGGACAGATAATGAAACTCTTGATCAAAAGAGAAGGATTAGCAGAGAAGGAACCTAACCACTTCTCTATTTGTGAAAGGTCCTGAAGGGAGAAGGGAACATGGACTCAAATTATTCCATCTCCATTGACTCCAGCTACCCCTCGAAGAGGGCAGATGAGGGCATGGGTTTGGCAAAACTGGGTATGAGAAGAGATGGAGAGGATTCTGGGGAATTAGGCCAAGGTGTAGAAGGGGGACCAGAAGGTGGGTTGTGGCATGGAAGGGTGGGGAGGGGTGGTAGAAGGAAGGGGAGGAGAAGAAGGTGGGTTAGAAGGAGGAAGTTGCTCCGTGACCTTTGTCTTGTAAAGGGGAGATGGGGATGGAAGTGGATGGGGTAAGAATGAAAGGGATATGAAAAATGTTGGCTACTGAATGGAGAATATGATCCAATAGGAGGGGGATGGATAGGCAGGGCTGTGGAGAGCAGTAGGAGAGGGCCAGTGTCTCCAGCAGCATGGCCAGGGAAGACTTTTCAGGGCCCCAGTTCCACAACAGGCAGGAATCTGGAGGTGCCATGACCCTAGACAATAAGGCCAGTGCTGTGACACACTGGCTATTGAGGGAAGGGTGGGAGAACAGTACCTTGAAACTGTGGGCATATTGGCATTTTGTCCACTTGTCCTGGTCGACAAAAATTTTCAAGAACACATAGGATGGGAAATTTAAGTGCTCCCTCCAGTGGCCATTGTGTTCAATTGTCCAAGACATACTGAGTTCAGGCCTTGATGCACAGAGAAGAGAAATCAGGCATTCTGGACATGTGGTGTCAGATAGTTCCAATTTAAAAAGATTTTGTAAAAGGCAGCCCCTGGCTTCAATGGCTTCAAATTGTAGGTCTCCATTTCATAAGGCTATTCTCAGGCTGGGAACCAGGACAATGCATCCACAGTGGTAAGCTTTGGGTCTTAAAAAAGGGGAGGTGGGATATTCCCTTGAACAGAGCGTCTTCTGAAGAAGGGTTCCGAGGGGCAAGGCAAGTCCTTATTGTAAATCCCGGTCACTGGCCTCCATCTTTGGAGGCCCTGCTTTTGTGCCCCTTGAACCTTGACCCCTCCCCAAGAAGGGTCAAAGTAGCCCGCCAAACCTTGGCCCCCTCCCCAGAAAAGGTCAAGACCATTCCTCCAGGCTATTTAAACTGCTCCCCGCCCAAGAATAAACCTGTGGTTTTCCCTATTTCTTCCCAGTGGTGGCCCTGTTGCTTCTTTCCAGTTCCCCTCGGGGCCACCGGAGAGGGCCAGAGTCCAGGTAAACCTGGATATCTTTTAATTTGGTTTGTTTTGATTTGGCTTGATTAGAATTCTTGCATCGGCAGAGCTTGTGTTAGAAAATAATCCTAGCACTTATCAGGGGCCCTCCCAAAGCCTTGTCTTTGGCAGGACATCCCCAAAAATCGCAGGAGGCCCTGGGCCTCTAAGGCAATGACTTGGAAGGGACAACTTACCCAGCCAAAAGCCAATCTTAGCCTGACAGAGAGCAGGTATGTGGGGGAGGGTGTTTTCCTATCATGCGGCTCTGGGATGGTGGGGGGAAAACAGCCCTTTGTTGGGATCTCCAGAAGAAAAGTTTCTGCACCCAGATAAGCCTGCTGGATCCAGCAGTCCAAATCAGACCAAATCAAACCCAATTAGAAAAAGCCTAGGTTTAATGGATAAAATGCTCCTGGATGATTTCCCAGCCCCCCAGAAAGAAGACAGGAAAAGAAGGTAAGAAACCCACACATCTGTTTTCTGGGGGTTAGTTTAAATACCCTGTGGGAGTGGTCTTGAGCATCTCTGAGGGAGGGGGTTATCATTTGACGGGCTTTCCAAGATGTGGCAGGGTGCTTGGGGTAAAAGTTACACCAGAACATTCCAGACTCTCTGGGTATATGGATGCCAGATGCTGGGGTGAAGCTTCCAGCAGAATACCTACCACTCATCTCTTCATAGTCTCTTAAAAGAAAAACTCTTTCCATATCTGTGTTGATGGCTTCTATAGAATAAATGTTTCCATTTGTTTGATAGCAAATAGTCTAACCTGCACCTGGTAGTCGTAATGAGCTCTTTTCCTATTCATACTGAGGAGCAAGGGTGAAATCAGGTGAAATATGGGCTTCAGACTTTGAGGGAGTACTGCTATTGAATACTTCTATAAATAAAAATGAAGTTAACAATGCCAGCGATTGAAGACTAGCATGTGTGTCCACTCTACCATTATCATCACTGTTTACAGTGATAGAAGAAACCACAAGATACAGTCTAACTTGAAATAGATCACGACAATAGTATTGTAGGTGGCACCAAATCAGGTTAAGCTGTTCATGGCATACATTATTAAAAGATTAAGTGAAAAGGGAAAGAAACTAAAGGTTAAGAAGAGAGGGGGGGAGGGAGGATGGAGCCTTTTAACTCTTAAAGATCAGTCCTTTTGTCGCTGTGAAATCATTCCCATAAATATGGGTCACAACTTTCTGTATGTCTTATATATCAGTTTTTCTAATGCTTTAAAAGGGGTATATAAATATCACGTAAGGCTTGTAGTTGAAATGAGATAAAATGACAAAATTCCAGTCCAAAGTCAAAAGACCAACTACGAATCTCTTCAGTTACCTCACAAATAAGTGCACCATCTCCTTGCACATTCATTTTCAGTATTCAGAAACTCAGGGAAAGCAGCCTACATCTAGAGGAGCCCCGGTAAATCAGGAGGAGTGTGTGTGGAGGACTGAGAGGTGAAGGCATAGGTGTCCTGCCCTTGGACTAGTTAGGGGGACTTCACACCCACACCGAAAACAAGAAGTGGAATATTGGAGCAGCAAAGAGAGCGGCAATAGTAAAATGGAAAATGAGGTTTAGAGGAGGAATTTCTACCATTCAGAGCTTTCTGGAACCACTGCCAGATCTAGTGCCATAGCTACTGTAGTCATGGCAATGTGATCTTCTAGGACTCAGTAGTAGACACAGAATACTGACATTTCTAAGACTACAAGACATTTCTAGATGTTTCAGTTAATTGAAGGTTAAAGGGTGATTCTTTGATTTTATATATTTTGGAAACTTTGGGGTAATGACTGAATACATACTAACTGACTTAAGTATATGTTTAACATATTGCCATATACTGAATGAAAAGAGTGATCGTATGTGTCATGCAACGAAATACTATGACCAAAAAGCAAACTGCGGAGGTAAGTGTTTATTTGACTCATACTTTCATATCGCTGTTCAATATCAGAGGACGTCATGACAGGAACTCAAACAGGGCAGGAACCCGAAGGCGGGAGCAGATGCAGAGGTCATGGAAGAGTGCTGCACAATGCTTTGCTTCCTATTTCTTGCTCAGCCTGCCTTCTTATTCAATTCATTAGCTCAGGGATGACAACACACACAGTGGGTTGGACCCTTCCCCATCAATCATTAATTAAGAAAATGCCTTATAGCTGTAGCTTATGGGGGCATAGAGGCATTTTCTCAACTGAAGTTGCCTCCTTTCAGATCGCTTTAGCCTGTGTCACATTAAGACTAACCAGCACATTTGGGCTTTTTGTCCTTTGGGCTGTGGTGATCACATTCCTCCTCAGTCAGGGTTGCAGACCAAGATCAGTCTGTAAGCAGCATCTTCATCAGGACTGCATGAGCAGGCAGCCTTATTTTCTGGCCTCAGACAATGAAAAAGAAAGACTACCCAGAAGAGTATATATGTTGTCCCTAACCTATTTGTTCTGAGAACTATCTGCTAATGAATTCTCTCTACATAGCAGACTGCACTTTAATCCTTAGGATAAATGAAACCAAGCAGAAATAATTTTTTTCTATTATTTTATTTACTTTGATTTTTTTGTATAGATTCTGTTAACATTTCCCATATTGGTCTCAAAATTATGATCCTCCTGCCTCTGGCTGCAGAAATTTAGATCTATAGTTTTGAGTTGCCACACCAAGCTTATACTTTTCTGTTTATATTGTGCTGTCTCTATCCAAATTTGTACTGAGACTATTATTCCTTCTTAGACTTGTCAAATATCAGAGGCCATTAGTATTGGCAAGTTTTATCTCAATGTCTGCACAGTTCGTCCCCTGAAGCAATACAGTGTGCACACTGCAGATTCTCAGAGAGGTGCTGCTTAGTCACACACGATGCCGTGTAAAGTGTGCAAGCATTTTAAACTCTATAAACCCTTCCTGTCCCAACAATAATGTGAGAGCCAGGAAGCTGTCTTTAATCATTAAATTGGTTTGCATACCAAGTAGTTCAAGACATCTGCTAAACCCGTATCTCAGGAGCAGGGTCTCATATAGGACTGACCGGTGACTCTCTAAAAGAACTCTTTAACGAAGAGCTGTTTCCTTTAGATACTGAAATCCAATAAAGTCCCTTTTAGCCATGGAGGAAACAAGAGGCTGTTGTTTTCAAAGAATAAGAAGACCTTACCTGGGGTCCTCAAGATAGAAATTTTATGAGTTCCATGAGATAGGAACCAACTCCAGATGTCAGAAACGTAGATTAAGCCCTTTCTGAAGACTTGGAAATGTTGTTGCACATTTCCCACTGCTTAGATTTCTGGTGGGTTTTACACTCTGTGTCATTCAGCAGTGAGACAATGGATTGAGAAACAATAAAAGATATCCTTCCAGTTCTGCATTGTGTGAGTCATCTTTACCATTGTAATTTCCAGACGTGGTCTGAGAAGAAGAGACACTCTGTACATATTTTTTTGGAACGGTATGGGAAGTAGCCTTGCCAAATAAAATAATCAGGAAAGAAGGATGGCAAGGGGTCTGTTGACCTTCCTTTTGTAGTTTAATTGCACTTGTAAGTCTTTGAGTCACTGTGAATGATCCTGGAAGGGCCTATTGATTTGTAAGAACTATTAATATTATTCCCTAAATGCGATGGCCATGATAGAATTACTGAAGCCTTTCAACCATTAAGGAATTCACTTAAAAATATTAATGCTAGTTTATATTTGTAGCTTTAATGGCTTGTTATGTAGTTTCTTATTTAATTTACATAACACAATGGGCTGTAAGCCTTCACTATTTTCTTACTTTCCTTTATTTATATCTTTTTTATGGAACTCCTATTCTTACCTTCTGAATATGAACTTCATAGCTTTGATTAAAGTTGCTTCTTAGTCATGGGTAGCCTCAGCCCAAAATGACTTTCCTTACTGCCTTGATGTGTGTTATCCTTCAGTTATCTTGCCCAGGCTTGTTACCTGGCTTTTAGTCAGGGTCTAAGTGAAGGGATAGAAATGCAAAGTCACCTGAATGACTATATCCTTAGTTGCAAATCAATGCATTTTCATACCATATATTAAGGGGTCACAAATGATAGCTTATATGTAACGATTGGATAGAGACTCTGCCTATTGAAGTGGGGACCAACAAAGGACTCTTATATTGCCATGGGTACCAAAACATCCTTTTTTTTATTCATAGGTCTGAAAGGAGCATGTGGATCCATGTCTCCCCGATCATTAAAAGTAATATGTGCATTATTGAGCAGTAAATTCACATATCAGCTTTTTTCATTTAGATGTGAAAGGCACGCAAAACTTTTCATGCTCCAAAACTCCTAGTGTCTCTTCACATCAATCACTCAAAGAGTTGATTGTTATCATTACCTTTATACAAGCAGTTATTTCATCTTTTCACATTTTAGATTCGTGGAAAGGAAGATGGAGACAAAAGTTTGTATTTCAAACCCCCTCTTCTGTGATTCTAACACATTTCATCAGCTCCTCTCCCAAATCTACCATTATGATCCTATTAGGTCACTGAAATAGCTTTATAAAGAAAAATATTTTTAGCTTTCAAATTAGAATTTCATATTTTTTAAAAAAACCTTTCTGCTATATTACAGCTGTGAAAACTCAAGACTGCCACTTGGCCTTGGTAACCTGGTTCCTTGTTTGCAAAGGGACCAAAATAACAACTGCTTATCTCTGCGGTTCAAGTGAGTCAAACTGGATAAAGAGGATGCTTTGCCAACTCAAAGCAAACCGGATGAAGAGTTACCATTACCAATTTCCTTCAGTGCCACAAAGGCTCGGAGAGTTTATCAGACGATTCTGCAGAGATCCTTCCAAAAGTGAATCCTACTGTTTCCTGAACTATTGAAGTCATTTGGTTTTTCCTATGATCTTTCTATGGGATTTTCCAAAGCTGAGTTATTCCTGTCTTTGACATTCAGCCGTATAAAACTGGAGTCATGTTGGAGACTTGGAATTAAGTTCAAAACCGAACTTAAGGAGCCATTTATTTTTGCTGTTGCCATGCCACTAGGAACACATTATTTATGACAAGCAATTGGCTTCATAAGTCTTGGAATCCTACAGATGACTAGGTACGACCTGCAGTGTCTTTTCATAGGCACATCTGAAAACTAAGTTTTAAGGGCAGGAATGCTGATCACACATAAGTGTACTGTTGTGAAAGCTGTAGAACTAGAAACGCTTTGAAATGGTGTGTGCTCTTCGAGGACAGGAATTAGGTGAGCAAGTTGAAAATAAAATAAAATCAAAGTTCTCAGATACTTGACTTTGTAGACACACACATAACTGGGATTCAATGTAGATAGAGTTGGCTTTCTAGGTCTGTTGTGTTATGGTGATGTAGCTTTGGACTTAAACAATGCATGATACACACACACACACACACACAACATATGCTAGTAGTCACACAGTGGTGGTTCACATTCATCTGTAACTCCAGTTGTAGGGTAACATATTCCATCTTCTGGCCTCCTTGGGCAATAGGTACTAACATGGTAAACATACTTATATACATACAAAACACTTATATAAATAAAATAAAGTGACTAAGTCTAAAATTTTTAAGCATTGTCTATATCAAATACATTCAGAATTTTTCTTGTTATTACTTTCCAAACAATGCAGTATAGCTATTTGTACAAAATTTGCATAATAGTATATATTATAAGTAATCTAGAGGTTATTTAGAGTATATGAAAGTATGTGCATTGGTTATAGACAAACACTACACTTTTTAATAAAAGGAACTTGAACATGTACAAAGTTTGTTATCTATGGATGGCCCTGGAAGCAAAGTTTTATGGATACTGAGGTATTGCTATTCATATGATAGGCAAGATATGGGACACCATATACCATAGAGGATATCATGGGGGAGGGAAAGGCTTTTTGTTCAGGAGTTGGAAAGATCTGGACAACGAGGACACAATTTCAAGGGACTGACCATAGACTGCACAATATCCTTAGTTAAAAGAGATGCTTATGTATGTATCATTTATGTAAAAAGAATAGAAAAACCTCTCTGATTTAAATTAGCACTTCCACTAACGTTCTTGAGTGACAAATGGTTTGATTTAAATCATCACCAATCTTCTTCATGGCAAAGATTGAGCAAAGAAACTCAGAAAGAATAATCTTGCCTGATAATTCATTGAAATCATACAATCACACACACACACACAGACACACCACGAATATATACATATATACCAGATTTGAGGGATTTTTATCTTCAACCACCACAATGCAGAAAGCCACTGAAGCCTTCTCACTAAGTCATTCTCCAAGGAGTAGTCCTGTGTTTGCACCTTGGAGTGCTGATGGCTCTTTTACTCCTATTCTCCTTTTTTTTTTTTTTTTTTTTTTTTTTTTTTTTTTTTTTTTTTTTTTTTTTTGGTTTTTCGAGACAGGGTTTCTCTGCAGCTTTTTTAGAGCCTGTCCTGGAACTAGCTCTTGTAGACCAGGCTGGCCTCGAACTCACAGAGATCTGCCTGCCTCTGCCTCCTGAGTGCTGGGATTAAAGGCGTGCGCCACCACTGCCCGGCTCTTTTACTCCTATTCTCATGGATTTTCAACAGTGCTGGGAGGGGTCCTCTTCCTAGAATCCATAGGCATGCTCAACCTAAGAGAAAAATGCCTGCATAGACTAATGCAGTTAGAAAATGTCTGTATGAATCCAGTGAGGTCTGTTCTCTTCTCATTCCTTCCCTTCCCTCTGCCTTGTTTCATTTTATGACCACCGTCAAACTGATGCCTGGACAGCAGGTTGAAATGCCTTTCAAGTACTTTTGATGACCACCATGAAAGCAAACTGCCCTTGGGCCTTATGTAGACATAGTATCTGAGAATTGTTATAGTCAGTTCCTCACCCATGACTCCCGAAGCTCCCTAACATTGCATCAAGCATCCCAATTCACTGCTTTCCATACCCAGAAGATTCCTTAGAGTATCTTTAAGATCTGAGATCATATAAAACAGCTCCCACTCATAAAAGCACACACAAACTTACCATTGTTGAGTGTTTTTTAAATAGAATCAGGAATGAATCTGTGACCTTGTGGCCCTAAGGTGGGAACACTATCTATAAACTTGCCCAGACACTCTGCCTGTCAGTAGGACATTTTCATTGAACAAAGGTATAAAAAAAGAAAGAGCCAGGATAAGCCAAAATTTCTTACGTGCCACAGCTCACTTTATTCATTTTAAACCTTGTTAACATTTGCTAACAAGAAAGTTAAGAACTTTAAGCTATAAAAATAGGAATGTCTTGCTAACTAAATAAATATATGTGTGAACTCCGGGTTCTGCTCCTTGCTCTGGATCGACTCACGATCTTGCAAAAGGGAAAAGAAAAAATAAAAAGGGGGCCTAGCTTTGGCTTGTAAAATCTCTAATAAGTCCTTGGAGTTTTCCTCCCTTGCATGTTTCTCAGAGTTTCTGTTGATTTTGTTCTTTGTTTCTTTGTAGAATTCAAATGCACATGACTTGTATCATTAGCCAAGAGACCAGTGGAGAAGATTCTAAAGTATTGGGGTTTTATCTTTAAGTGCCAGGGTGATGATGCAATTTTAGTATTTGCATCCCAAATCACATTGCACTTCCTTCTTCCCTATCTTTTCATTAACTTCCATCTGCGTGTGTTTTCTGAGAGCTTGTAAACTGCTTCCTCTCTTTGGTTTCCTGTTCCCACTTTAGTCTTTGTTACTTCCTTATAGTAAACAGCTTTCTTACTGAACCGTAAACAATATTACTGCTTGCATTAGTTAACTTATAAATCCTTCGTGAGAAAGTGAAGTTTGCTTATGAAGACTTAGTTTTAATTTGTTTAGTATTTTTCTTTACCTTTTCCTTCCCTCTCAATTTCACCTTCCTCAAATATCAAGATTTCAAAGAAATGCATGTAACATGTTGAAGGCAATAATATAGAAGCTGAAGACTAAAATTTAATGAAATCAGATATAGTTGAATAGTTGTACTTTTGGAAGAAAACTATTGTGGTAGACTTTTGATTTACATTATTGTAGAAATCCCCAAGATATAGAGCAGAGAAACAGTTTCTGATGTGTCAGCCTTCTGGCATCTAAGTATAAAAGCCTTAAAAATTATGAATTAATCTGGATTTTATGAGTCAAATTTAACCAGCATGAACCTAGATGGTAGGTAGTATCATCTTTGTTAGGTCTACGAAAAGATAGCTTTGTGGATGCCAAAATTACCTTCTGATAGCCATACAGATACCAAGTCTCTGGGGCACCATTTGAAATGGGTCACTGCCTACAGACTCTTTGATTAATGTTGCTTTCTGTGCTCCCCAGGGATAATGTGGTCTGGTCTTCAACCAGTGGCCCACACAGAAGTCTCTAGTGCCCTCCTTCTAAGCTATGTCCCTGTTGTTTCTTTGTTCTGCCTGGGGCTCCAGAAATCATCTGTAAAGTTGCTGATAATTTTTTCTCTCTGCATGTTCTATGCCTGCTTTCTCACTAGGGCCTTGATCTTCCATCTACTGCATATTACATTTCACAAAGGATGCCATTTCTGTTGTTGCATTTCCCTCAAAGATCTTTTTTAAAAGCCATTTTTAGACAGGGCAAGTTTTTACTTTTGCATCTATCATCCTCTCATCAATCCTCTCTGTCCCCTTGACTTGAGAAATAAAGTCCTGTGGTCTTCAGATGCTCCTTCCACCTACAACAATGCCCCCTACTCTACCACCACACAGACAGTCCTAAGGGAATGTGAGCAGAAAGAAGCTGAAGGTTTCATATTTATATTCTAGAGAACCTTTTATTTCTGTGTGTATCCTGGCTTTCCACCCCTACCATCCACCATCACACACTTCCAACCACTAGAGAGTACCTCCAAGTAGAATTTGGTTTAATGGTGTTCCAGAGTTCAGTTAGCAAGGCAGGGGTGTTCTATCCCTATTTCCTCTGCAACTCTGGTCTTGGGAATCCACTTAAGAAGAAAAGTCCTATTCCCACTGTTAAAGTTTAGATAAAATATTGGGGCTCCCCAGGGGTGGCAGTGGGACACAAGGGACAGCTGGGCCCCACCACCCGAGGCTTTTGTGGGTTCCAGGCTGGTGGGATGCAGTGGGGTGAGAGACCTCCGCAAGTCAACAGCACAGCAGATCTCATGAGGGGCTGGGGCAGGCCAGATACGGATAGGCACACCATACAGAGAAAGTTTGAATATTTTATTCAGTGGGTTATGGAAGGAAAAGGAAGGGGGAGAGAGAGAGAGAAAGAGACAGAGAGGGTGGGATAGAGGAGAGGTAGCAGCCACCTCTCTGGAAGAAAGACAGGGCAAAGAGAGTGCAGGCTGGAAGCAGAAGGAAGATCTGCTTGCCTCTGTAGAATAGGGGAGTGGGCAGAGCTTGTCTCTTAAAGGGAAAAGACAGACCATTACACACACAGTAGCCTGATGTAAATTTCTTCATGGGTCTAGAAAAACTTCCCAGGGCAATAGTTTTTAACCTGTGGATTGTGACCCTTTTGGGATCATACAACTTTTTCATGGGCATCACCCATCAGAAAGTATAGATATTACACTATGATTCATAACAGTAGCAAACATGTTATGAGATAGGAATGAAAATAACTTTATGGCATGGAGTCACCACCACATGAGGACCTACATCATGTGGCTGCAGCATTAGGAAGATAGGGAACCACTGTCCTAGGATATTTTCACATTTTTGAGACCATAGGGACTGATTTTTTCCCCAATGAAACTGGAATCTGTAGAGAATTCGATATGTTC
This sequence comes from Arvicola amphibius, assembly GCF_903992535.2. Classification (NCBI taxonomy): domain Eukaryota; kingdom Metazoa; phylum Chordata; class Mammalia; order Rodentia; family Cricetidae; genus Arvicola; species Arvicola amphibius. The sequence goes on along the minus strand of NC_052051.1, from coordinate 38,231,146 downwards.
TTTATTATACCCCATTCTAAATTATAAACCAATAGCAAATTGTGTCAAGAGAAACCCACCAGATAAAGGATAGGGGTACTTAGGGGTACTCAGCACTGGAGCAGAATATGCTGGCATGGAAGAGAATTTGATGGTACCCAAAGTCACTGTTTATAATACAGAACCATGCTTTACCAGAAAGGTTTCTTCCTAGAGTTGAGACTTTGTTGAGGTTTACCTTATTACTAAACCTCCCAAATCCATCACTAGTGGTGTGGGAAGTGTAATGGTCTGTCCTGTCTAAGAGACAAGCCTTGCCCACTCCCTCCCCCATCCACATCTAAGGCAAGCAGATCTTCTTTCTGCTTGCAGCCTTAGCCTTTTCTTTCTGTCTCTCTTGAAGAGGCAGTTTCTGTCTCTCCCTTCTGCCCACTTCTCCCCTTCCTCTCTCTGTTTCTCTCTCTCTCTGTTTCTCTCTCTCTGTTTCTCTCTCTCTGTTTCTCTCTCTCTGTTTCTCTCTCTCTCTCTCTCTCTCTCTCTCTCTCTCTCTCTCTCTCTCTCTCTCTCTCCTCTCCCCCTGCTCCTCTTTCCCTCCATAACCCACTAAATAAATATCCAACTTCACTCTGCATGGCATGCCTATCCGTCTCAGTCTCTCACCTGCCACACGGCTTCCTGCCTGGGACCTGACTACCTTCATGACCCGCCGTGGTCTCGGGATTTGCTGCATGCTGTCACTCAGGGACCTTTGGTGTGGTCTCATGGTCCGCTGCCCATTGCCACCACTCAGGGTCCTGCAGCATTTCTGCCGCTGTGCCCTTCAGGGGAACGGAAGCATTTTACTTAAAACATTGGTGCTGTCTGACTCAGTAGGCCCTCCCACCCCCTCCCAGCATCAGAATCCAGAACCAGGTATTTTTTTTACAACAGCCACATGTTCCATCTGCCTGAGCACTGACATCTATGCACACCAGCAGCTTCAGTGGTGAGTTTTCCCCTTCATGTCCCCAAACTCAGCCTTCATGGCTAGGGTTGAGCCCTTCACTGCTTTCCATAGCTAAAAGTATGACCAAATGTCCCAGCATCAGTCCTCCTGTGCTAGCACTACACACACTGTGCAGTGCATTCAACTGGGGTCCCAAGGTCCCTCGGATTTTTCTTTCTCCTTTTTTCTTTTCTTTTCTCTTGGACCAGTGATCCCTGCCATAAGAGGCCACTTGGAGTGGCCTCAAGCCTCTCTGATTTCCAAGGCACGTGGACTGAAGCAAGTCAGGCTTTAACACCCTACCTATAGATAGAGGATGCGATTCTACAGGCCTTGTGGTGTTCACCACCCTTTTATACCCCACCTATGGAGAGAGGATGCTCTTCTATAGACTCTGTGGTATTTTCATGGGTTTTCAGCTATGGTATAAGCCCTCAAACTATCAGCCACCTACCTGCCTGTGAAACTGACAAGATTGGTCAGATCCATGTATGTTGACTACAATGGTTAGAAATAGAAATAATAAAAATATTTCTAGCATACATGAATCCATGGAAAATGTACCTGTGTTAGTTGAGAAAGTATAAGCAGATTTTATAAATATGTGAATTCTAATAACTCAGGAAAATTCAATTCCTTAAAGAGGAGGTATATTATTCTGTGTTTTTATTCATTTGAAAGATACCATGACTATGGCAACTCTTATAAAGAAAACATTTAATTGGGGTGACTTGTTTACTTTTTCAAAGGTTCAGTCCGTTATCATCACAGTGGATATCAAGAAAGCTTGCAGGCTGGACATAGTACTAGAGTATTAGCTGGGAGTCCTACATCTTATAGACAACATGAATTTGACTCAGACCCTGGGTGGTATCCTGAGAATAGGAAACCATGAAGTCAGTCCCCACAGTGACACACTTCCTGCAACAAGAACATAACCACTTCAACAAAGCCATACCTCCTAGGTGCACCACTCCCAATGAGATTATGAGGTCAATTACATTCAAACTTTTACAGGAGATGTCAATAATATGGCAATTTCTCTTGAGCAATATATATATATATATGTGTGTGTGTGTGTGTGTGTGTGTGTGTGTGTGTGTGTATGTATATATGTATATATGTATATATATGTATATATGTATATATATGTATATATGTATGTATATATATGTATATATATACATACATATATATAATCAGCCTCTGTGTTATAGTCACCTTGGATCATAGTGATTATGAAATTTTTGGCTGTACATGTGTTCTTAAATACTAAGAATTTTAACAGCAAACACTGCATGATAATGTAAAAGTTTGATGTGATGTTTAGAGGTGACTTATGGTGTACACAGACTCATCAGACATCTCTTTAAGTGAATCACAGAAGAACTTAACTTCTACTTAAGAACTAATCTCTCTTAGACTCAGAAAGTCCTCAATTTTGTCTTCTTTCTATGAATGATATACTTAAAGAACATTTATATCTTTGTGTTGGGGTGATGGGCACTGCTTGAACTAAGAGAGTAAGACAGAGAAATAAGCAAATGGCACTAAAGATTGCATTTTTTCTGTGGTTCCAGATATTCCAGGTTGCAATTGTTTTTCCTGGAACTCCTAAAACAGTTAGACTAGGGACTAGATAGGCACATGTCTTCCTTTCCTTCTGAAAGTCTAGGTCTTACAAGTTTTTCCAGAATGAAAGAAATGTTGACTAAGTTTTCTCAACTCATCTTCATCAGCTTTGGAGCCATTGTGATTCTCTGTGATTGTGTTTTCCTCTGTTCTACAGGACACTTAACAGAAAGCATGGCTTCAACTTACTAAATACTAGTATACTTCTCTATGATTGTAACAAGCAAAAACATCACCAGACCATACGAATGTCCTCTAAGGAATGAAATCTACCAAGTATCACCCTTAAGGGAAGATCCAAGAACACAGAGGCAGTCTCCGGATAAACAGAAGAGATTTCTATCTCTGGATGTGTTTTTCTTTTGAGTGGCTCTAGTTTATTCACATTAAATGTTTACTAGGGCTCTGCTGTGCTTTTTGATGTCATATTAGCACAAAACCAACCTACATATTCCCTGTCTTCAAGTGGACCCATCTATGTGGTGCCTGGGCTGCCACTTGGGCTATGGTTAGGCAAGACATATGTACTTACTCCTAGAACTGTCAGGGATACTTTAATTGAGTCCCCAAGCCTCTACAATTGAGACCAAGCCCCCCAAAAATGAAATATGAGAAATATGAGAAGATAGTATCAACCAATCAATTAATCCAATAGCTGTCAAACTAGCACTCTAACTTATAAACAGAATGAAATTACTAAACTATTTGCATCCTAAACTTCTGATGTTCACCTAATTTTTTTGAGAGTCTGAGAATAGTAGAAGAAACTTTTGGAGGATGAATAAATATTTTTCTCAAAAAAAATTTTCTCCTGGCCTGTGTAGCTAATAGATTAGAGGTGGTGACACATGAAGCTCTGAAAAATTTGCTTTCCGGAAGATCAAACGAAAATAAAAATAGGAATATGGCTGCTTGAGACCTGGCGCTAGATAAGCCTGAAGTCACAAACTTGCTAACAAGTAAAACAAGGACATCTTGAAAAGGCTTGTCTTCCATGGAATGGTAATTTTAAAACAAGCTTTTTATCCAGACCTCCTCATGTCAATTTATGAAAATTGAATTGGAGTCCTAAATCACTCCATAAATTTTAACTAAAACAATATACTCCCATTTTAAGTATTTATGGCCTCTGCCTCTCTGGGCTTCAGATCTTCAGAAGTGAATTTTTGGAGGCATTCAGACACTTGAAAAAACAAAAGCATGCACTTAAAACTTCTCTGTAAATCACTGGCTTTTCCCTCTAGCAAGAGAAGAGGAATCTCAACAAATCAAATTGAAACTCAGCAAGAAGAAAGTACTTAAGGGGAATTTATAGGGAATAGGAAGGCACTAGGTGAAAATAGCTTCTGAGAAAATGGCAAGTCAGAGAAGGCCGTTCTACACACGCTTAATGAGCTTAGGTGTAACACGCCACTCAGAACACGGAAAATAACTGCATTCATGGGAAAAAGGACTTAGTATAAAGAAGGAAGAATTTTGAGTCACTGTTGTGTTCCAATTTCAGTTCTGTCTTTACTAGCTATGTAAACTTTATCAAAATTACTCAACCCCTTAAATTTTGATTCCTAAAATTATAAAGTAAAATTCTAACCCATTACTTGGAATTAATATAGTGGCATATTTCAGGTGTCTCCCATTCATCGGACCTCTTACAAGGTAACCACAAGTTCTCTTCTTTATCCACAATGCTCAAATACTCACTACATTATTCCCCACTCCGAAACTAAGCATTAAATAAATTGTTGGATTCAGAGATGGAAATGAAACGTAAATACATCAGAGGTGTATATATGTATATGACACCTATACATACATATATATTTGTAAAGTTGATGCAGCAGATATGCCCAATAGAAACGGTGGTGCCTTAATCTCAGGAACATGAACATTGTATCAGATTTAGTCTCTCTGAGTTTCAGAACTGCTGCTAGCTGTGTAGTCATGGTCATGCTTCTGCATTTGTGTCTCTACATTTTACCATCTACAAAACAGGAAAGTTCTATCTTCTATCAAACACTATTGTGGTGAGGGCTGCAAAAGAAAAAGAATGCCAATTACCACCTAAAAAGGTTCTCAGAGGACAATAGGTAGTATTGTAGATAATGGTTTCCATAACTTAGGGCAACAGCAGCAGCATTATGTAAGAAAGGTTTTATTGTAAGTAAACTCTTCTATGTCATATTTAACAATCTTCTAAAAGGGGCTTCCTGTCACAAGGCTCTATAACATTAATAATCATCAATTTTTGGCATAATTGTTCTTTGGAGTTGTCTATATGCTGTGTGTTCAGACTCTGATTTTTATCAAAACACAAAACTGAACTGAAATAGATTCCACCCTATGTGTTTTCTCTTCTCCAACATAAACCATTAACATTCTGTCTTTGCAGCTGACTGCTGTCTGTGCTTTCTATCATCCAGGAAATATCAGAGGCTAATAACACGCATTGTCATGCTAAGTCTCTTTGTGTTACAGTTCCGTGCTTGAAGATTTTTGCATTGTGGAGGAATTCAAAATGAAAAGCTAGTATTTATTGTGTATTTTTATCTACAACCCCTTTACAAGCTAAAACTTGAATGAGAAACAAAAATGACAAGGCCAAAAAAAAAAAAAAAAAAAAAAAAAAAAAAAAAAAAAAAAAAAAAAAAAAACAAAAAAAAAAAAACAGCTCTTTCCGGTTTCTGTGCACAAAACTGGTTTGCACCCAATGTGTTAACTAATCCAAAGTAGCAGTAAACGGCTATGTAAGGAGACCTGTGTTCATTACTTTTGAATTGAGATAGAAGTCCAAGGGTTGACCCAGTCTCTGACTTGAAAATACAAGAGCAATGAAATGAAGGGCACCGTTTATCAGAACACGTCTCGGACTTTATATGCTTCATCTAACTTCATCTCAGATCAGTGCTGTGACATAGATTATTATTGTTATCATTTTCACCATCATTATTATCTATTTATTTAATTTTCTCTCATATATTACTCTCCAACCACAATTTCCCCAACTCCTCGCCTTCCAGTCCCTCCCCCCACTTTTTCTCTTCCTAGATCCACTCTTCCTTCCTTTCGCCTCATGGAAAGGCAGGACTCCCAGGGATATCAACTAAACATGGCTTAACAAGTTACAATAAGACTAGGCAAAAAGCCTTATATTGAGGCTGGAGGAGACAACCCAGTAGGAGAAAAAGGTCCCAAAAGAGGCAAAAGAGTCAGAGATACCCACTCTTTAACTGTTAGGAGTCCTACATCAGCACCAAACTGTATGACCATACTACATATACAGAAGACCTAGGTCAGAACCATACAGGCTTCCTGATTACCACTTCAATCTCTGTGAGCCCCTATGAGTCCTGATTAGCTGATTCTTATTGTGTCCATCTGGCTCCAATAGTCCTTCCTCTCCTTCTTGCATGGGAATCCCCAAGCTCCACCTAACATTTGGCTGTGGGTCCATAAAGAGTATTATGGTGATCAATTCATAGCTCAGAAAACAGAATTCTGAAAGGCTAAAAAACTTGGCTGAGGTCACAAAGCTGATTTATCATGGAACCAAGAATATGCAACTTGAGTCCTCACCCGAGATTAGGCTCTTGGCCTTGCAAAGTTGATGCTGTCATCATCTCCATTTTCCTGAGCAGAAAATAAGAAAGCAGAAATAATTCCCACCAAAACAACTTGGAAGATCCAAAACTTAGGACCGAATATGAATCCAAGTTAATATTGAGTCACAGAAAGCATTAAAGATAATTGTTTTTTCTAGCTATCAACAGCTACTATAATCAGTTGAATTTTTCTTGGAGAGAATAAAGTTAATGAACCACACCTACCTTACTGAAGAAAGAGGGAAAAAATGACTTGAGCAAAATTTCTGATGATTTCCTCTTCCCATGACTGTGCGCACCCTCTCCAGTCTGTACTAGTTACCTATAGAGAAGTACAAACGCAATGAAATTTGGTGTTTTCAAGCAACTTATTTCCAGTGTCTCTCAGGAGTCACCTGAGCCATTGTCTCCCTCAGCATGCACAGACTCACCTCTCTGTGGTCAGCTGTGCATTGCTCTGTTGGCATAGCCACGACTTCATCTGTTGGATAAGATCACCGTGGTTTAGAGCACTGTTTTACCTCCATTTGTTCTGTTCTTCAGCTTTCCCGAGGTAGTGCACAATGGTGGCACAGCTCCAAGGCAGCAAGTGGATTCCTGAGACATAAGCTTGGAACATGCACATCATCCCTTTTCTGTATTTTGTTGGCCAAATCAAGTCACCAAGGCAGCCTAGATTCCAAAAGAATAATAAAGAAATAGGTTTCTTGTATTACAAGTAGTAATACCATACTCTAAAAGAGCATACAACTTTTCCATTATAAAATTAATTTACCATACCTTTTTAGTAAAAAAATAAAGACCCAATCTTTTTCTTACTGAAGTATAAATGGGTTTTTAGTGCTTCATGCATTACTAAGTTCTGAATATTTTAATCAGCAGAATTTCCTAGGAACAGTGCTACCATTACTGAATAACTTATACCAATCCTAAAGAACACTGTGGATGTGTATGTGTGTGTATGTGCACACACGTGCGTGTGTGTGCGTGTACATGTGCATGTGTGATGTATCAGGATGTAGAGGTCAGATGCAAACATCTGGTATCTCTAGTCACTGTCCACCTTAGTAGTTGAGTCAGGATCTCAGGCAAAAAGGCCAGTGAGCCCTAGGGATCCTCCTGTTTCTATTCCATCCGTACTAGCATTACAGGTCAGTGCCAGCACTACAGGTCACTGTTAGCATTACAGGTCAGTGTCAGCACTACAGGTCAGTGCTACCACTTCTTGCCTTTCGGTTTGAGCACTGAGATTCTGAACATGGGTTTTTATACTTTTAAAAAAAATATATCAATTAAGGTGCTAGCACTAAATTTTTCTTAGCACCAGCAGGAAATTTTTTTTAGAATAGCTGATGACCTTTTACTAAAATGTTTGCCTTAAAACTCTCCATATAAACCAGGTGGTGGTGGTGCACTCCCAGCACTTGGGAGGCAGAGGCAGGTGGATATCTGTGAGTTAGAGTCCAACTTGGTCCTAGAGAGTGAGTTTCAGGATTGCCAGGCTGTTACACAGAGAAATTCTGTCAAAACAAAACAAAACAAAACAAAAACAAAAAACCCAAACAACATAACCAACAACAGAAAAAGCCTCTGCAGATAAATTTCAAAATGTAAGAATAAGACCAAGCGTTTCCTGCCAAGGTCTACAATTGAGTAGGGGAAAGAAAACAGCCATAGGCGTGTTAACTAAGAGGCAAGTTTTGAGGAAAGGGGTGGTATATTTGCAGAATTCCAAGAAAAGTGAGTCTCGCATTTCTAGTAAAATGTAGCCAGAAAACTGTTGGCACTGTCTATGGATGAAAGCAATCCACCTGTTATTTGTAGCTACAGGGGTTAGGCTAAACACATTTTCTCACATACATCTGGAAAGGTAAAATTGCTTCTTGTGAGATAAGCAGCAAATTGTCCCCCTTCCTGCCTCCCCTTCTCCATCCCACCCCGCCCTTTCTTCACTTCTTTCTATAGCACTCACAAACCGCACAGGCATGTTCACTTGGGAGTTCACTTGTTTACATAGCCCATGTTCCAAGTGGATTTTAAAAGTGTTTGTGAAGGGAAATGAATGAATCAGAAATCCCAGTGAAGTGAAGTTTGTGTCAACAATTTGTGTCTTTCTCAATTTTTATTTTGGGTATTTTATATAAACCACAAATAGATCATTTAGACTGGTATTGTAAAATAACATTAAGTAGACAAACAAGACTTATAACAACCAATTTTTTTTTCTCACATTGCCTAGGAGATTGGGGGAAAATGACAAATATTCTGGAAGGCTCAGTGTTATATGGTTGGAATCTGGATTGCTTCTCTCAGGCCATGTTTTGAATGTTTACCTCCAGTGGATGGTGCTACTTTGAAGACTGGGAAGAGTTTAGTGGGGAAGTCTGGCTGTGGTTCCAGCCTGCTGTTTGCCTCTAGGTGAACAGCTGCTACTGGACATTCCTGCTGTCAAAGATAGAGCTGTTTCTACTACTGTGCTTTTCTCAGTAAGACAGACTGAAATTTTTCTGAAGCCATGGTTCCAAATTAACCTTCTTCCTTTGAGTTGGTTAGTTTCAGTTTAGTTATCGTTACAATATTGACAGCTCTGGGTGATTCATCTACAATAAATCATACACCTAAGGTTCAGGGAACACCACAGAAGATGCGGATGGAAAGATTTTTAAAGCCAGAAGACAAGGATGTTTACCATATGGCAGGGAAGCTGTACCCACTAAAAATATGGTCATCTAAACAGAGAGTTAAACAATGACATCGATATTTAATATACTAACATGGATAAAGAGCTACTGGCAATCAACTGTTGCAGAGAGAGTAATAATTGATCTTTTCCAGGGTTGACCCCCATTAGGCTATCTACTCCCAAGTGATCAATCCTAAACAAATATACATATGAATAACATTAAACGAAATCATCAAGTTGTATTTATATAGGCATGTGTGTGTCATTCATTTATTGTTGATAACTTCATAGACAAGTACTTCATACACAAGTACTTCATTTACATCCAGTTAAAAAGGTCATAAATTTCAGAATGAGTTGGGAGGTATATGGGAGGAGTTTTAAGGGTGAGTAAAGGGTAGAAAGGATGTAGAAATGCACTATTGATGTATCAAAACCTCTTAAATAATTGAAAAAATGTATGAGAGAAAGAAAAGTAACTCATATATAGCATCTGATGAGGAACTGTTTTGAGAATAAAATATGGCATCTCCCTATGATGTCACCTAACTTTGGGGGGGTTGGGGGTTCTCTCTCAGGATTGTAGTGTAAGAGCAAATTTCTGATGAATGATTTGACTTCATAATCTGATCGCCTTTTAAATGCCAAAAATCTGAACCCAATCACAATGGGGATGAAGTTTCAACTTGTAGGTTTCAAGGTTTAACACTTTGTTTAGCCCATAGTAAATAGAATCAAGGATGTATAATCTTTATATTTAACTTCACTAACTTAGCAGAATATCTTTGAGATCTGCCCATGCTCTAATATGAATCAATCTTCTTTCTTTTAATGAATGACTAACATTTGCTGTATGCATGTATTTTGTACCCATTATTATGACTTTTAGTTTTAACATATCACTAAATGTAATAAATAAGATACATTAACTGGGAGCCCTTTATTCTCCATGACTTATAACCATCTGGTCTTCATTATTATCTCTTTTCTTATTCATTTTGATATATAACTTTTATCCTTTTTCTGGGTGCTTTTTATGTGCTTTTTCTCTGAGGAGATGACTGTGTTTCTGAGAATCATGCTGAGAAGGTTATCATTTCCACATTTGTCAAGAATCATTTCATCTCTTTTTTATTAAACATTTTTTGAGAATTTCATGCACAAGTACTGTATTTGTATCATTTCCTCCTTCCTTAGGACCCCACCAGCTCCTACCATTTTCCACAACTTCATCTCTGATTCATGGTAGTTTCCCTTTCTTTATAATTGAGACATATATACATACATACACACACACACACACACAACGACATGCTATTGAATTCCTTCAGTGTCGCTTGTATGTAAATGTGTTGGAGTTGACTACTTGGAGTTGGGTCTAATCAGGAAGATTATCCCTGGGAAAAAGTGATTCTCCCCTGTCAGAAGCTACTGGCTCCCTGTGGCTCTTCATCTAGGGGGTGGTACCTTTTGAAATTTTTTTCTTTTCTCATAGTAGACCTGATTTCACTGCCTGCCCAGGTGGAGAGTGATGAGCCGTGGGCATGGTCTCAGCAACTTTCCTCCCAATCCCAAGTGGGCATACAAGCACCTGGGCCCATAAATGCCATTCAAATGCTAGACTCCTGAAGGAGCCAGAGCTGTTTGTGCTGCCATTTTGAAACCGCCTTTTATCTATCTATCTATCTATCTATCTATCTATCTATCTATCTATCTATCTATCTATCTATTTTTGCTACCACTGAATCAGGAAAATCTCTCTTAAAAGAGTTACAGTGCTCCTGCTCACTGCCAGCAAACAGAGCAAGAAGCTGCATTAAACTCTGTTTGTTTTGTGTGTGTATCTAGAATTTTTTTTTAAGTTATCTCCAGTTTTACATGGATATAGTCAACCACATTGGTGCACCAATTTATTGGAGCAGGCTGCTTATTTGTTCCCAGCTGCCCAGATACCCAAAATAACCACACAGAAACTGTATGAATTAAACCACTGCTTGGTCTATTAGCTCTAGCTTCTTATTGGCTAACTCTTATATCTTAATTTAACCCATTTCCTTTAATCTGTGTATCGCCACATGGCTGTGGCTTACCAACAAGGTTCCTGGCTTGTCTGTCCCCAGCAGTGGCTACATGACATCTCCTGACTCCGCCTTCTTTTTCCCAGCATTCAATTTAGTTTTCCCCATCTAACTTTACTCCGTCCATCACTGGCCAAGGCAGATTCTTTATTCATTAACCAATAAAAGTAACACATATACAGAAGAACTTCCCATACCAGAAGTGAAATATTAAATATCTTTGAATATGAAGATGAGGATAGAACAGTAAAGCATTCGGTGTGCTTTCCTCTGATTCTCAATTACTGTAAACTCTAGAATAACGTTTTGGTTAAGAGTGCAAGTGCCCACTCCTCACATCATCGTGGTGTGAGCTTAGCATTCCTTGTTTTCTCCTTGAATCTTTTAAAGTCTTCTCATTTAGCATATATATGAATATAACTTCTAACCCAGTTTTTAGGAACTGCTAATGTCCTACTGGCTGGAGTTTCACCTTTACCTCCAAGAATTATGAATTCAGTTTTCTCAGTCCTCACAATAGTAGTTTGTTGGTTCAAAAAAGCCTGTTCTCCAGCAGACAAATAAAGGTTGTCAACACATGGGGGTTCTGTGGCCACTCTTATCTAAACATCTTTCTGATGATGATAGTCACAGCTTTGCCTTGTATGAAAAGTTTATGTAATATAAAATCACTGTACTTCAAGGCCCAAAGAGGTACTATTCATCAGTATAATCAGCATTCTTATATATTTTAGAGGCAGACTGTTTGCATGGTAGAAACTTCCCATCAGGAATCTCTTAAAAGGGGAAAATATCCTTTTCAATTCTTCCTGTCTACCTTTTATTTCCCCTGCTCCTAGTGACTTGTGATTAAGATTTTTTGAAAATTGTTGTTCTCTTGCCTACTTGGCAGCCTAGTAGGTATATTCACAGAGCATAAATGGAAGCTAGAAAGTTAACAAAACAAAAATTTAAATATATATATATATATATATATATATATATTCTTGTCTGCTTGGGGAATTTCTATAGTAAAGCTGCTTCTATTGAGCCAGATGAAAATAAAGATATTAGCTTGTATTGAAACTAAGAACGTAAATGTGATTCCATGCAATGCTGCTAGTTTTTACTAGAATACTCATTTTAGAATTAACCACACTTATAGTAAATCCTAGACATAGTATGAGACTTAAATAGAAGAAAATGAAAAATGCACTGGAAAGGGGGAGAGAATGGAGGAGCAAGATGAAAGGAAGAATGAGTAAGAAATGAGGGAATTTAAGGAATGTTTTGAATTTTCTTGTAGTGGCTTTTCCTGACAACCCAGGAGACATGAGGAGGGCCAACAAAAGTACTTTAAGAGGAGACTTGATAAACACGATGCATCCTTGACATGTGGAGTGTTCCTATGTGCTGCTCTCAGCTAAGGAAAATACAAATCACAGAGGCAAAGCACCTTGGTAGATAATAAGGGATTCCCAACACAGTAAACACCATCTGTGTCACCCAGGATGGACCTCAGTCATTTTTGACCACGTTATGGACAATGGTGCTTCAGCTTCAGTCTTGGTTCTGATGGAAAGTCACAGAAACACATTTTCTGATATCCACAGTTTCCAAACACGCTTCCAGAAAATTTTGCCATTCTGTTTGACCAACTTTGAGGTCCAAAAACTTAAGTCTTTTGTTGTTTTATGTTTGGTTTTTTTTTTTTTTTTTTTTTTTTTGAAGCCGAATCTGTTTCTTGGACTGGATCAGACTGCTTTGTATTTAGTGGTAGCCAGTAAACAAAAACAATAGGCTTTCTTCCTGGGCCATCTTCAAAATGCCTTAATAGGAAGCAAATGCTGCCTTCCACATGCGTATGTGTTCAGTGTAAATGTTTACTAACTGAAATACAGAATTCAACACAAGAGCTCTATGCAACAAGTATTGCTAAGGAAAACACATCCTTAAAGACTTTTAGCATTCGACTCTTGGGGAACCCTTGGGGGAACTCAACTCATGTCCCCAAATGGTGATGGTATTTTTACTTGTCTTAGATATGTGTAAAAATAGAGAATAAAGAAAAGGCCAGGGAAGAAAAGGTGCTGAAAATTTGTGAGAAAGAAATGGGCAAAGAGAAGAGAGAATAGAAACCCATAAACAAATAACTAACCTGTCAAAAGACCCATTTGTTGTCTCACAATTATAACCCAGACAGCAAATTCCATCCTGCACAACTGATAAATTGAAGGAATGACTTTGCCAGAAAACAATGGGGAGGCGGGGTAAAGAACTTAATGTATTCTTTCATGTAGCCAGAACTTGTACTTTGTGGATGCAAATAATGCCAACCTCTTGCAATGTTGTCTTACTTCCTGATCATTTCTAAGAAAAAGAAAATTCTGCTGGATTTTTCCTCATTGGCTCTACCTAGTTATCATCACTTTTCCACAGTGAGAAAACCAAGACCTCTCTTCATTTTTGTTGTCACTTCTTCACTCAACCCCCTTTTAGCAGAAAGAATGGCATCTGTTCAGCATGTAGCCTGCTAGTCACATGTTCTGATTCTGTTTTTCTTGTAGGCTTTTTCTTATAGAGAACCATCCGGAAAGCTCTTCGGTGGCTTTGGATCTGAGATTAAAGATACGTTTTCATGGTGTCATCTGTTAATTGCCATCACAGCTTGACATGTGTGTGGGAAGCCAAGAGCCAACGAGGGTCTAGGACCAAGATGTAGCTCAGCCAAAGCAGATCCCAGCAATTACTGCTGCCAGGTGTTCCTGCAACCCAGTGATTCCTAAATAAAGAAATATCTCACAACTTCTGAGGCAAAAGAGGTCTCTTTTCCACCACCAATCAACACAGATTGTCTCAGGTCATGTCAAATTGAAATAGAAGTGCTGCTGGCTCACACCTGTCTTCAGATGGTCAGAATGAACGTTTCCTTTCAGACATCCTAATGTTGGGACGGGAAGGGATTTCTTGTCATTGATTTGCTTTTATTTTGTCTCTAGTGGTCCTTTTAGATGATGGTACTGTTGAAAATGAATTTCTAATTAAGCTTCCCATAGTATATTAGAGTAATCTACACTAAAATTGGCTGGTTTGTGTCTTTGAGACACAAAGACAATGTGAAGATTCCTTGAAGCAATCTGTGACTGTAGCTTCCCAGGCACTGAAGGTAATTACTAGCAGGCCAAGTTCTGGGACAGAGCAAAAAAAAAATAAATAAATAAAAATAAAAATGTCATGTTGCATCTTGCTGTGTCAGGAATGGCCCTGTTTTGCATTGCACATAAAAGCAGAACAGATCAGGGGTCTGGCTGGCTTTCCAAATGAATATGAAAAGCCAGTGGAGATACCCTCATATCCACTCCTTCAGCCAAAAGCTTGTCAACCGGAATTTAGAAAAGTCAATGAGGTTAAATTCTTCCCATAAAAGAATGAGGCAAGGTCTGAACAATACACTTAGAAGAACAATTGCATGAGAACACCTTTTATTCCTTGAGAAATCCCTGATTTTTATGGAAAATATTTGGTCAAAATTCAGTCCTGATTCTCTCTTGTTCATTTATTGAATGGGTTAATGTGTCAATTATTCCTTCCTAATGCCTTCTGGGTTTGGAAGTATTTAAACTATCATGCCTTCCTGATGCAATTAGATTTTGTAATTAACACGTGTAAAGACCCGCTTAGAGATTTTAAGATATTCTGTTTTCTCTTGGCCTGTCCTGACCAGTAAATCCAAATTATACCTCTAGTGTCTCTTAGGTCTGAATTCTCCATATTTCCTTTTCTGAAAATGAAGAGCAGTTCTTAATTTTGCTTCTAAGCCATTTATTTAGAAGAAATTCCTTTCAGTAAAATCACTGAGAGAAACAGCCACTCCAAAAAGTTTGAAGTCACTTTCAGGTCTTTATAGAATTCCCTTTCAAAGAAATTCCTCTGTATCTTTGAACATCAAGCAATGACTTAAACAGAAGGAATTTGTATACCTATATTTTTGCTCTTGTAAAACATTGCCACCCCATTTGGCATCAAGACAAAGTATTTTATTGTTAACTTGTTTCTGAGATATATATCTACCTTAGCAATGGTAAGTAATCTTCCTACCCCATGTGTTTATTGTGTCTCCTTATAAACTGTCAATTAGGGGCTGGAGAGATGGCTCAGAGGTTAAGAGCATTGCCTGCTCTTCCAAAGGTCCTGAGTTCAATTCCCAGCAACCACATGGTGGCTCACAACCATCTGTAATGGGGTATGGTGCCCTCTTCTGGTCTGCAGGCATACACACATATACAGAATATTGTATACATAATAAATAAATAAATATTGAAAAAAATAAACTGTCAATTAACATCTATGCCAAGATTTTTCTTGCTTATCTTTTCTGCTTTACTCTCAGCAAATCAATATTCAACAATTAAGTTTATGAAATTAATTATACAAGACATTAAGTCACCAAAAGGCACAAAAGGCATCTCTACCATTACACTTAGATGCAGCAGAGCACACAGGATCTCTGATGTCAGACCAAAGTATCACTTTTAAGACATAGATGAGGACAGTTCTGTTGACCACTCTGGCTCTCGTGAGGAGGGAGGATATATTCCCATGCTCGTGAGACACTCTAAATACCTGTTTCCACTTGACCTTGGGTCTCCTTGTCCTGTCCTATTCTGAAACACACGAAGACAGAGTTTCCGCACTTTTACACTCATCACAGAGTGTTACTGGAAGTATAAAGAAACAATTCATGGAACAAAGAAACACAACAAAGTTTTAGAGACAACTGCTCTGACCAAAATCTTTTGGTAAATTTTTCTTCTTGTTCAACAGTTCTCCAGGATTTTATTTATTTTTTGCCTATCACATGTGAATGCTAGAAAAATCAGAGGACCATATCCCTATGACTGAGATTTAGTTAGGACATAGTTGATGAGGTGACAACAATAACTCAAGAGTCTAGAAGGTAAGACACTAAAGTAAAATGCCTTAGTTTTCTTAACTGGTGCTTAGCTCCCACAGTTAGTCTGGATTTTCAGTGAAGGATTTCACCTGGCGAGGGGCTTCCATTTGCTCTATTCACTTCACGATCCAGTTTGCTCAATTCACAACTTAATATTTGATAACCACAAATTTTAGACGTGTCTTACCCATGAATTTGTTCAGTTTATTTTAATTTTATATCTACTTTTTCCAGTTTTTTATCTTAATTTATTTTTTAAAAAACTATCTTTTCTCATTTTACATGCCAAATCCATTTCCCACTCCCTCCCCTCCTGCTGCTCTCTCCACCTTCCCCACCTTCCACTCCCCATCCCACCCACTATACACTTTTCAGAGAGTGTAAGGCTTCCCATGAGGAACCAACAAAGTCTAGCACATTGCTTTGAGACAGTACCAAGGCACTTCCCACTCTATCTAGGCTGAGCAAGGTGTCCCTTCAGGGAGAATGGATCCTGACAAGCTAGAAGCAGTAGGAATTAGCAATGGAGGAGAGGGTGCCTGAACCGACCTTGCCCTGTAGTCAGATTGATGACTATCTTAAGTGTCACCATAGAACCTACATCCAACAAGTAATGAAAGTAGATGCAGAGAACCGCAGTGGAGCATTACACTGAGCTCCCAAAGTCCAGTTGAAGAGAAGTAGGAGTGAGAATATGAGCAAAAAGGTCAAAACCATGATGGGGATACCCACTGAAATAGCTTACCAAGCCTTGTAACTCCTGCCTTACAGCAAGGGAACCAGCATAGGACCAAACTAGGCCCTATGAATGTGGGTAACAGATGTATGGCTGGGACAGACTGTGTGGCCACTAGCAGTGAGACCATGATTTCATTTCTACTTTTATTACATTTTTGTGTCATGTTCATGGTTGTTGTATCTATTTCTTTAAAATTTTCCTATCATCCTGACTGAAGTTTTCCCTCCATGCACAATTCCCAATCCGTCCCTCTACCTTCTCTCTTTCTCAGATCTACTCCTTCTCTTTTTTCCCTCAGAAACAAAAGCTAAAAAGAGCAGTCCTCCCAGAGATAGTAACTGAACATGTTGCAGTAACAGGTTAGAGTAAGACTAGGCCCAAACTCTCATATCAAGGCTGGACAAGGCAACCCAGTAGAAAGAAAAGGATCCCAAGCACAGACAAGAGTCAGAGACACCCCCAACTCCCATTGTTGGGAGTCCCACAAAAAACACCAAGCTTTAAGAGTGGGTTTTGACATGTAAAAGCAACTCACATGAATCTTTCTAAAGACAGTTGCTTTCTGGGCCAAGGATGTAGTGCAGTGGGTGCAGGGTTACCCCAGAATACATGAAGTCTTGTGTGTAATCCCTAATACCACATAAAATAGCACAATAAAGGTATCTTGGCACATACTTATAATGCTATATTTCAGAGATATAGTCAAGAGGATGAATTCTAGGTTTTCCTTGGTTACATAGTATGTTTGAGCCAAGTCTGGGCCATAACACAATTTCATCCTCAAAAAAAAAAAAAAGTTGATTTTTTTAAACTGGCTTTCTTTCATTTTAAAATTTTAATCATTTTACATACCAACCACAGTTTTTCCTCCAACTCCCACCTTCGCTCGCATTCACCCCCATTCACTCCTCAGAAAGGGTAAGGCCTCCTACGGGGAGTCAACAAAGTATGACATATTAAGTTGAGGCAGGACCAAGCCCCTCTCCCCTGCAACAAGATTGAGCAGGTTGATTCTTAAAAATATATTTTAACTTATACTTTTATAATTTCATATATGTATACATGTATTTTGATCATATTTACACCAGTCTTCTCTATAATGCCTTTCAAATCCATGACTTATCTTAGATCCCCAAATAGTTTCATATTTTTATTTTAATAACCCACTGAGTTCTATCTATATTGCCCATACTGCCATGAATGTGGAGACATTCACTATGGCATGGTTGAATTACCATGATACTTTAAATAATATATTTTGTTAATTCTTTGAGAGTTTATACACGCATAGAACATATTTAAATCACATTCACTTTCTACTTTACCCCAAACTGTTCTTCAAAAAATATTTTTTTCCAACTTCATCTAAAATTTCATGTCTTCATTTTTATTTATTCTTAAATATTTTAATTTTTATTTATTGTTTTTATTGAGCTATATTTTTCTCTGATCCCCTCCTTTCCTTCCCCCTCCCCTTATACCCTTTTGCATGATCCCCATGCTCCCAATTTACTCATGAGATTTTGTCTTTTTCTACTTTCCATGTAGACTAGGGTCCTCTTTGTTGCCTAGGTTCTCTGGGATTGTGAATTGCAGGCTGGTTTTTCTTTGCTTTATGTCTAAATCCACTTAGGAGTGAGTTATATGTTATATTTGTCTTTTGGGGTCTGGGTTACCTCACAGATTTATTTATTTTATGTGTATGAATGCTTTTGTCCGCATACATATTAGTGCACCATGAGCATGTCTTGGGTTCATGGAAGTCAGGGGTCAGGTCCCCTAAAACTGAAGTTATGAACCACCCTGTTAGTGCTGGGAACTGAACCCAGGTCCTCTGAGCAAAACATGGTCTTAAACACAAAGTCATTTCTACAACTTCCCCTAACCTTTTTTTGTGATAACTCACTGAGTCTAATTCATGATGCAAATACATACACAGATATAGGACCATTTACTGTAGTAACCTATCAGAAGCCGCATCCTTAAACAAACAAACAAACAAACAAACAAAAAACATGACTTTCCCTCTCCTAGTAACCAACAGCTATCAATAGCTCTTCAGCTAGGATTTGTAGCCTCATCCATGAGAGAAAACTTATTGGCTTGATCTTATGCAGGTCTTACTCAGGCAATCACAGCTCTGAGTTCTTGAGTGCTGCAGCCCTAATATGTCAAAAAGACATGGCTTCACCCATTTCCCACAACCTCTGTCTCTTAAAATCTTTCTACCCCCTTGTATTTTCTACAACTAAATTGTGTGAATAAGAATACCTTGAGAATGGGGGCTAGAGAGACGGCTCAGGAGTTAAGAGCACTGGTTGCCTTTACAGAATATTCGGATTTCCCTCACAGTTCCCACATGGGACTCCCAGCTGTCTGTAACTCAAGTCCCAGAATAGCTGGCATCTCTTGGCCTTTATCAGCACCAGACAAGCACATGGTATACATACATACACTCACGTGAAACATCCAAAGACTGTTAACTGTAAATAAAGCCCTGAGAACCAAAGTAGAGAAACGAGGAGAGTAAAATAGAGCGTCAATTAGTAACTGACTCAATAGACTTTAACGCTGCTAAGATGACCTTAAGAATCATATGGAATGTTCTTCAGAGTTGTCTACAAGAGGATAACATATAACAATTGTGCTTATCTCTCGTTGGTAAAGTATTACCTCATGTGTGCATTAATACCCTTCCATTTCAGACTTGTTGCTAATTTCCACTGGCATTCCGAGTATCAGATTCACCCTTGAGATACAGAGGAAATTGGTCTTCTGCCCATAGGGAAGTTATGCCAAATTGTACACCTGCTCAAAGTACAGAGCCATGTTAATGGTTGAAATAAAATATAGGCTAGCAAACTAGAAAGGAAGGCACAGCATTTCCAATCAAACAGATTATTTAAGCAACTAAAACAGAATGATTTTAAAGTAATGTATTATTGATTATGCATTATAAAATGCTCAAAAAAGTTTGAAGGTTGCTATGCTAATTATTTAATTATAATACTGTGTATAGCTGTATAAAATTAACACAATGTGTTTCCTGAAATGTGTTAACTCAAGTATTTCCCTTTCTTCATTTGCTTCTAATTTTCCTCAGTTTCATGCATGTTTACAATGCACTGTGGTCATATTCACGCTACATAACACTCTCTCATCTTTTATCCACCTCCTAGTTCCCTAACCCCTTCCTCTATTTCAGCCAGTTTCTTACTTTCACCATGCCTTTTAGTGAGAGTCTTGCTAAGGTAGCCACTGGTTCTGTGTTTGTCATCAGAGGGAAAACAGCCTATAAACTGGGGAAAAAATTCTAATTACATATCACAAAAATGTATAATCATTGTATATAAAGTACTGCAAAAAGTAAACACACAAAATAGCAACCAATAAGTGGATTATTAACTGAATAGTTAGTTCCTGAAATAAAAAATATAAATGGTTGTCAAATATTTTTGAAAAGTGTCGAATAGGCTGAGCCATTAGACAATGCAAATTAACATTGCTTTAAGATTCTGTATTACCCAGTCAGAGTAGTTGATTTTAAGAAAACAAAAGCATTAAATGCTGGTGATAATATGGAGGGAAACTGTTTTTACTGCTGGTGAGAATGTAAACTTGTACAATGACTGTGGGAATCAGTATAAAGTTTTGTTAAAAAAGAACTACAAGTAAAATTGCCATAGAAGCCAACTACATCACTAAGGTATATGTGTTCGACAGACATTTATTTACATGACATTTATTTATGGACAGATATTTATATGTCTGTGTTTATAGTCACATGATTCACAATAACTTAAGAAATGGAGCCAACCTAGTTATTTATCAACAGATAGCTGGATAAAGAAAATTCAGCACACACCAACACACACACAAACACACACACACATGCAATGAAGTCTTAAGTGGTTCTAAAAATGTGAAATCATAACATTTGCTGAAAAATGTATGAAACGAGAACTAATTTTGTTAAGCAAAATAAACTCGCCTTAGAAATACATATACTATTTTCTCTCTCATTTGTGGAATGTAAATTTGTGTGTGTGCATTGTATAAAAACATATATGCATATATATGTGTGAGCATTTGTATATATTTGTATGTATAGGTCATGAAACAAGAAAGGGGATAATGAGATGGGAGGAAGACATCTTAAGGGAGTCAGGAAATAGTTTAATAGAATACGCGTGACTGGGGAGCAGCAATAGGGAGTAAGCAGAAAGGGATCTAATTGGAAGGGCAGAGGGAGCATGAGTGAGGGCAGTGGGGAAAGAGCACGAATAGTATAGTGACTCATATGTATGAGAATTTCATGATAAAATTCCAAGACCTTCTTTGCTAACCTAAAAGAAATAGTTTTTAAAAACTAAAAAGGAGGGCTTGAGAATATCTTGAAAATTTAAGAAGCAAGGCTGTACAGAGAAGTTTCAAGTAGTTCTGCGTTATAACCCAATGAGTCCTAAACTCTAAAGTACATCCAAGTTCGACACTGAAATGCGACTTCAGACTTTGCAGGTGTGCATATGGTTTGGAAATTCTGTATATATATATATATTTTTTTTTTCGAGACAGGGTTTCTCTGCAGCTTTTTAGAGCCTGTCCTGGAGCTAGCTCTTGTAGACCAGGCTGGTCTGGAACTCACAGAGATCCGCCTGCCTCTGCCTCCCAAGTGCTGGGATTAAAGGAGTGCGCCACCACCGCCCAGCGGAAATTCTGTATTTTCTGACAGCTTCGAGGTGCTTACTGCTGGTCCGAGGACACAATGTGAGCAATAAGAGCGTGAGGCCATGATTAAGTGTCCAACAGTGGTAAGAGCAGAGGAGTCAAAGAAGTCCTGAAGATTATGTTAGGAAGGCTGGGTCTGAGCCCATTGACAGGTGGCTGTGCTAAAACGTTAAATTAGCCAGAAGGTTACTGAGTTTGGATGCTTGGCCCCTCCTACCTTCCCAGAGTTCTCTGGAGCTGCTGCCCTGGCCAGAACAGTATTGGCAACTCCAGAGCTGATTTCAAACACAGTGACACTTGAGAACAGTTGCAACTAGGCAGCTAGGATCCGGGATAAGATTGTACCTCATACTGAAAAAACTGGAAACTTCAAAACAACCAGATACACAGAGCAGAGTGTGCAGAAAGACGGAGCACTGCTCAGGCAAGGGCTGCCTCAGACCAATCGCAAGCTCAGAGCCAGCAACCCTTTTCTGCTACTTCATATAACTCCATTAAGTACCTGTTGTTCTAGCCTTTCACATCATGGTGATTTTGCTCAGACATTACTTAGGAAAAGACTTGTGTATACTTCCCCACTTGAGGCCTATATATAACTTGTATTTCAAAATCATAGACCAATGTATCTGTGAAAGTACACAATATTACTGTTGTCAGAGCACAACTCTAATTATAAAAATCAGGTGGTTGAGCATATCAAGGAAAACAGTAAAAAGTCCTTTGCTTGCAGGTGCTCTTTCTATAAACATTTAAGGAATTCTGTAGAAGAAATAACAATTTTCTCACATAAATTGATTCTTTAATAACTTAAATAATAATAAATAATTTAATAATTTATTTATTAAATAATTTAAATAAAAATGGACACACATTTAAAATACACACAAAGACATACCTGTTCATTGTAATTTGGGGTAGCAGCTTCTGCTGTTCTCAGCTTTGTTTTTCTTCAGCAGCTGGTGCGATTGCATGGATTTGTTTCACTAGAGCTGTTGCTGAGGCAACACAAGAGGAGATTAAGAAACCAGTTTATCAATCAGTTCTTGATGTCTCAGGCCTCAGCCACTTATCTGGAGTAGAAAAGACTGGAGACTAGAGGTTGAGATTGCATAGAAATCTGTAAGTGCGGTGGAAGTGCCAGTAAAACAACCAAAGGGAAAGAGACCTACCCCTCTCCACCAGCATGTGAGTCGAGAGGGAATCCACATGCAAAACTCCACAGCCACTAAGAAACAGGGATGCTGAGACGGAAACTTGAGCTTATCGTATCAAATCAGGACTTTTGGGAAAGCTGAGCCAGTTCACCTTGAGCTGGCAAGAGACAACACCGCCACACCTGTTGCATCTTGTAGCCATAGTGCTGTCTGCTTACCAGTGGAAAATAGGGCTCACCTTGCGTGTTTGTCTTCACAATATTGACAAGAACTTTTATTTTCCAGCTCTGGGTAAAAATTACGTGCACATATGTTTGGCACTATAAATACTTCTGAAGTTGGGTGATTAAGTTAAGCAGACTATGAACATTTATCTTATGAGATCTGAACTAATATTTTGGTAAGCTTTACTTTAATCTCCAATTCCTAACGTTTGGCCTGTAGAGCATTTGTTCTCCCTGGAAGCAGACCCTGCCCTCGGACTCAACAATGTATAGTTTAGGTTTTAGGAGTTTCATTCTTGTCATATGAATAATAAAAACCCAGAGACAAAATTTGGTGTTCAACCTGAAAACCAGAAAAGCAAAGCAGCCAAGCCACTAAAGACGTCTTAACCTCTACTGAGTCTGGATGACCACAAGCTAAATAAACTAAGCAGACTAAATCTCTCTCTCCTCCCATTTTATATGCCCTCGAGTGCTGGGAGTAAAGTCATGAGGCCCCAGAGTTAGGATTAAAGGTGTGAGCCACCACTGCTTGAGCTTATTTCTACATTATCTTGTGTAGCCCAGAGTGACTTTGAACTCACAAAGATCCATCTGCCTCTGTCTCCCAAATCATGGAATTAAAGGTGTATGCCACCACTGCTTGATCTCTTGTGTCTTAGCTTTGTCCTTCTGATCTTTAGGCAAGCTTTATTTATTAAAACAGAAATAAAATATTACTATACATTCTTTCTCCTTTGTTCCTATTGTTGTTCTCTATATCTCTTCAACATAATTCCTGGGCCATATTTAATCTTCTTACTTTAGAATAACTTGGTTGTTTGTTAATGAAGACATTGATATGAATGTAAAGGCAAATGGTCAAGAGCACTTGACTTTTCAGATGTTTGTATGAAGCCTGACTTTGTAGTTTAAACCAAACACATGAACCAAGTATTCTTTAGGATATTTAGATACCACAGATGACAAGAAATTTTATCTGTCCAAAAATATTACCCAGTAGAAAATATTATGGCAGAAAAAAACAAAGATCTCACTGACCTAATGCTGTCAGATATGAATCTGCATTATCTAGAATATAATGCATTTATTTATATCTAAAATTTCACTTCAACTTAGTGCCCACTACAGTCACATATCCTAAACAACAGAGATATATTCTTAGAAATGTGCCATTCTTTAGTTTTATTATTGTATGTACCACACACAAACAAAGATGGCTTCACCACTGCCAGGTGATAAAGTTTTACAGGACCACTCTCACATATATGGCTCATTGTAATCTAAAGCACTGTTATGTGGGATATGAAAACATTTTTTGTTGTTTTGTTTGTTTGTTTGTTTGTTTTTCAAGACAGAGTTTCTCTGTAGCTTTGGTGCCTGTCCTGGAACTACTTCTTGTAAGCTAGGTTGGCTGTGAACTCACAGAGAGCCCCCTGCCTCTGCCCCTGAGTGCTGGGATTAAAGGTGTGCGCCACCACCGCCTGTTTTATGTCATCATTTTTTGTACTAAACAGGGCATCCTATACTGCTGGGCTGTACCCCACTGGATGATAGAACCACTTCAATACTCAAATGCCTTGCTGATTCCTCATGCATAGATTAAAATTTCCCAGTCCTCTTCACCTGGTAACTTTGAATGTTGGAGGTCTTTTAAAAGCATCCTTTGCAGGAGGATTTCTTTCAGATTCCAGCCATTCTCGTGCTTCCTTTTGTGCTTCACTAAAATGCTAACTTAAGTGTGAATTTACAGGCGTAAGGAATATGGTCATTCTAAATTTAGAAGAGTCCTAGAGACATTCAAAATCACAATACTCAAGAAGTATAGTCTCTTGACAAGTTTGTAAAGAACCTTTGGGAGCATGTGATGACAGGTGTCAATGCCAATGAGCCTGGCTAGATTTCACTGCAATAATAATACCTAATTAAGTGAGCTTTTGCAATTTATCTTTCCTGCCTCTATTTCTTAATTTGCAAAAATGTAGATAAACAAATAGACGGAAGCATGCTTAGGTTTTCAGTATGGTGGCAATAGGAAATGGTTGCTATAAAATCAACTGCTGATATAATATTCAGTATACCATTCATTCAGATTTGCTTGTTACATAAGTACTGTGCTATTTCTCTTTTATCTTCTCCACTGTATCATGGGCATTACAATTCTGAGAGGAAAAAATCTGTCATTTCCAAGTTTTTTCCCTCCCTGAGGAATCCAGGCTAAAAGTCTACTCTCCAGAAGTACTGTTGTGTATGCAGGTGAATTCGATAGTCTGTTATAACCCAGTCATACAGGCAGCACTGTGAATTTCAGCAGAAAAGATGTTTTGTCAATGTTTTTCCTGGAGTCTCATGATCACTTTTCTCAGTGTGGTAGATAGACCCTACCAAAGGCTGGCTCCTCCTTCTGATCTGGGATAGCTAGCCTCATCCAGGAGCAGGCTGCAAATCAAGCTATTGTTCTTCTAGCTTGATTTGCAAAATCTAGCTTTTTGGAAAAAAAAAAATACGAGTCCCTGAAAGCACGAATGTCTTTATAAAGTTGCCTTTAGAGGTTGCCTAATGATGTGCTTCATGTATTCCTAAACTTCTGCTGTATTTAGTGCTAGCTGATAGGGAAGCTGGTCTGTTGGTTCACTGCCACTAAGTTCATTTGTTATTTCAGTCTAAGGGGAATCTTTCTCAGGGGTATAATCAATTCCTTTCTTATTTTCATCAATGAACCAACTTTTCATTTTTTTTAATTTACTCATCCAGTACCTTCATAAGTATTTAAACTGAGGAACCAATGCCCCAAGCTTTCCAATAAGTTTATTTAACAGGGAATTCATGCAGAGTCAATGACACCCTAAGTCACAGAACAGGGAATACATGCAGAGTCAGTTACACCCTAAGTGTTACTATTTCTCTAACCTTGGTATATTGGTAGGGCAGAGACAGGGCTCTCAACTCAGTCTTAAGAGTCATTGAAAACTTCCATGGGAGCATAACAACCAGGAAGAGATACGCTGCAATAGAGAAGAGGGTCAGAGGTGAAGTGCAGGATGGAGAAAGGAACAAACTCTCCTCTCTAAGCTAAAGGCACTTCTCAGGAAAATGACATGAGACAAAAACAACAAAGCACTGTGATCAACAAAGCCATGCTTTAGTTGTCCCCCTACGTGCCACAAAACACTATGAACGGTCTAGTTAACTTTCCAAGAAAGATAAGCAAGAAATCAAAAGTCAGGTCGTTAGAATAAGAAGTGTACTCTATAGGTAGGGGTATTTGAATATTTGCTTCTTGGGGGCCCTGTTTGGGGTGGTTTAGCAAGTGTAGCCTTATTGAAAGTAGTATTTGAGGGTATAAAGCCTTACACTATTTCAAATGGATTCTGCTCTTGCTTACATTTGCAGACATGAGCTCTCAGCTTCCGGAGCTGCTGTCACGCTTGCTGCTTGTTTCCATGCTTTCCTCACAGGATGGGCTCTTATCCCCCTGGAAACATAAGTTCAAATGAGCACTTCCTTCTGGAAGCTGCCCTGGTCATTGTATTTTATCATAGCAACAGAGAAATCAAATACATGGCACAAATAGATTAGCTCGAGAAGGGGGTGAAATTCAATGAAATGCTAAAACACACGACAAATAGATGAACAGTAATCATACTACCAGTCATCGATGGATTGGGATGGACAAATAGCAATGGAAGGTACTAGGAAGCAAGATTCCACTAGAGGAGGCCTATATGATCAGCATATTTATAGAGTTGAATAGAAATGTGGGGTTATTGCCTACAGATAAACAAAGAAGCAGGGTTTATGGTACACAGCTGGGTCAAAGAGGTAGGTTTAACTCATCTCTGTAGGAGAATTCTCTGCATGGAAGAAGTCTTTAGGCATAAACATCCAAAGAAAAAAGTCTGTAGTGGACATACTTGCACATACTGTCAATACTACACTTCATCCCTCAAAGAAAACTTGGCAATGCTTCTTAGCCTGAGGCTAAAGAATCCTTGACATGATTATGCCTGTGCCAATAGTACACGTTCACTCAGGACTTTACTCACTCGGGGCTTCTGATGTTCTCTACACAAACCAGATAACTAATGGAATATCTGTATCTTGCTATTTTCCAGACATATCCTAAATATCAATTTATAAATCAGTGACGCAAAGACAAAGTATACCACCAACCACTGGTTTCCGGGTCTTTTTTTGTACCACAAGTAAACTCAGACCAAAGTAATTCATTAGAGAATTAAAAATGTAATTTTTTTTATCCAGTCTTTGGTTTCTCCTTGGCCAGTCAGAACCATGCATGTCTCTGTCTTCACAGAATTTAGAGATAACAACAACAAAAAAAATACCCCAATTAACCAGCCTGAAGTGAGGAGAAATGAAATTCTTGGATAACGATCTGACTGATGTCTTCACTAAGATGACTAGAATGCAAGACTCAAATAATTGAGCAGGTTTAGACCACAGAATGTTCCTGTAGAACCACCCCATGAGTTCCAGTAGAGGTGTTTTTAAATGGCTGTACAGACTAACCAGTGTGACACTCACCTATATTAGAGTAAATTTATTACAAATGTTTAACTCACTCACCAACTGACAATAAATACACCTCTTTATTGCTCCTGTTGTATAATGAAATCCAAAAGGAAACCCTGGAAAACTCAAATTGTGATGAACATAGGACACAATGTATTGTAGAAACTAAAGGATTTCAAGTGTACATGTATCACCCCAATGCCCAGCGGCCTACTCACAACTTAAACAGATGTTGCTTAAGCAGACAAGATAACTAGCTGCAGTGAGTTCTGGGGATACAAGAAAGAAGTAGCCTTTTTATAGTGTAAACTAACACTGATGGATGGGCATGCTGCAAGGCTCTCTACAAGGTGGCTATGAAGGACTAGGCTAATATTCTCAAAGTACAAGTATAAGCATTAAAAAGTTTTTTAGTTTTTCAGCAAACTATTCTGCGCAAGCTGGAACAAATGAGGAATGAAACCATGAAGA
The DNA here is from genome assembly GCF_903992535.2 of Arvicola amphibius. Classification (NCBI taxonomy): domain Eukaryota; kingdom Metazoa; phylum Chordata; class Mammalia; order Rodentia; family Cricetidae; genus Arvicola; species Arvicola amphibius. The sequence continues at coordinate 38,203,408 of NC_052051.1, read as the reverse complement.
CCCCTCCTTAACAACAGCTGCCCCAATTGCCATTCACACAGCCAGAATTCAACTGCCAGGTCACCCTTCTATGTTAACAGATAGATCTATGGATCCTCCTTAAGCAAGGTGAAGTGTTTCCAAACTATGGAGCTTTGTAAAGAACATTTATTTTTATTCTCCAGAAGGTGTAGAAGAAATCTGATTTGTGTTTTAATTTTTCCAAAAAGCCTTTGCTTCAGTACCAAAAGCTCATTCCAACCATTATCAGAAAAACGCTCTTATACATTTTTAGAGCAGTACTTAAAATAGTCTGTGTCCTATGATGCTGCACTTATTCACTGCATTTCCTGCTGAAACCTCACAAGCAGAGTAACTTTCCTGGACTCTTCCTCATGTTTTCCAAACTGGAAGTGAGACTGCATTCAAAAGAAGTAACCGAAGTTAGATTTCTTCCAGGTGAATTTTGTTGTCTGTATATTAGGATGGGAGAATGAGGAAGAAAGTAAGGGATACCATCAGAAATGACACAGAAATACAAATGGAAGAAGAGTAACTTCCAGCAATTATTCAAGGAGCAATTGACTGTAAATGTTTCACAAAAGGCAAAGTATCAGTAATAACAGAAACCAATGGTGTTGGTTGCTTTTCTTAAAGAAAGCCACCCTAAGAATTGAGTATAGTCATAAATTGAAATGTTTTTATTATAAAGCAGTCACTTCATGTTTCAAGAGAGTTCTACTTTGAGAAACAAATGATGTAAGGGCTATTTCTATTATGGTTCAACATCCACAACTTTCCAAATGTATGAAAGCTACACTTGGATGAATAGCAAATATAAGAGAAAAAAAAAATCCATCACTTTCAGAGCACATTCCTAAGGAGGAGGATGAAGTGTGAGCCATTCAACTTAGAAGAGAGGAAGCTTTGTATTCTGCTCTTCTTCTACCAATGTTAGTTGGGGCATAGGGAAAGGTCCCCCACCCTTTGATAGAGTGGCATCGTAGATCAATCTGCAGTGGAAACATGGAACATGAAGGTTCTCACCATGGTCACTGCCAATTCCAAAAGACAGTTTTACTTCAATTCCTTCTAGTAATATACTGAATGTTAAAATGCAACCTGTTTGCATTTCTCTGATAAACCCGGACCCTCACAGAGAAAGTAAAAGAGGGTTGTTGCCATACAAAATCTTGAATATGAGGTCATTTCATTAGTCATTCAGATGAAAGTGAAAGGAATGTCCCATAGTTTTTGTTGTTTAAACGTGTCACCCACCTTTGCCAGCTACAAAGTCAGTGGACTCCATAATTAACAAGTGTCATGAAACACTTACAAAAGGTTTAAGTGCAAGGGGTAATTTCACAGAATTATTGTAAAAGTATGGGAAGTGATTTTTCATGTAATCTCACATTTTAAAACAATTTTGCAATCAAACACTAATGCAAAGTTCTCTAAAGCAAAAGAGTTGAAAGTTCCAATTAAAAATGGTGCTCCCACAATGGAATTTTATTTATTATAACAATGAATGGAGCCACACAGTTTTGTAGGAAATGAAGATGAAAATGTAAACCGTATCGTGTGAAACAATCTAGACTCAGGAACACAATGTTGAATGCTTCCTTCTTCCTATGTAGAATACAGTGGGGTGAAGAAAAAGAGAGCGGGGGGGGGGGGGGGGGGGGCTATAGGAGAGAAGGGGGAGTAACAAGCGGTGAAGGGAGCATTATAAGGATTGTAGATATGATCAATTTATGTTACAACCATGTTTGAAACTGTCATAATTAGTCTTTAATATAACTGCTACACACTAATAAATGAAATTCTTCTAAATGTAAAATATTCCAAAAAAAAAAAATGGTTAATACATATTTCTTAAATTTTAAATTTTTCACTAGGAGAATACATTTCAACCCAAAAGCATGGAAAACAGCATGTTTTTAGTCTGAGGAATGTTGATGTTCTTTCCATAGCTAACACACTTGGGTCAAGTGGCTGTAATTATTTATAAAACCAATATTCCTTCAAAGGCTTGATACTTCTCCCCTGCCTCCTGGAAAGGCTGAAAACAAGAATGAGTCATATCACTGCACTCCCAAGCTTGGCTTTCCAGAAAATGTCACACACATACTGCTTGGAAGAAAGAAAAAGTTTTAAAAATATAAATCAGTAATTGGGAAGAGTTTCAGACTTTTTTTTTACAGTATTTCAAATTACTTGATTATGGATTTATTCTTTTATAATAATAGTGTTTCTGTCACTACCATCCACTGCATAAGCTAAGCAGAAACACACACACACACACACACACACGAAATTACATTATTACTCCTGGACTGGATGTAATGCTGTGCAAGAATGTATGAGATCTTTTCCATATTCGGGGTTGATAGAAGACAGTTGGGTAGTTCTCTTTTCTTCCCAGAGCAAGGGAAAATCTTACAATGTGAGCCAGTGATAATCATACTGATTTATGAAAAATTGCTCTTGTAAAGATATCAGGGCCACACAAGAGAAGCTTGGGGGTCTGAAGTCAAGTTCTTGGCAGCAGAAGGGACAGATTTTAAGCAAGAGGGCAATTAGTTCTGGGTTTTCCTACTTTTCTGTGTCCAAAATCTACTGTTGGGGGGAAAATTATGCAGTTACTTTAACCTACTCTCTGGAGTTCTTAAAACAAATCTCCACCCCTTTCTCTTTTATTCTAATACGCTCTGTGGCAAGGCAAAATTCCGGCGCTGCCATTTAAACATAAAAGCAAAGCCACAAAAATTTGCTGTCTCAATTTGAATTCCAGAGCATAAAAGTGAGTCTCAGGTTGCCTCCAGATTCTTGGATGCATGATGAACTCAGGACATGTCAGTGTCTTGTGCTGGTATTTACTCTCTTACCCATAGTTAGGGTCCCCCTGTTGCCACTCCCTTTTCTCCCTGATATCTGTTTATTGATGAATGCAGTTGGAAACTTAGATGAACTAGAAACACCCTACTGCATTTTCTTAAGGTAAACTGGAGGAACATTCTAGAGCAGAAAATTTTCAACTCTTATGTGCATCAAACTCTTCTGTAGAGCATAATAAAACACACTCTTGGGTATGTCTTAGGGCTTCTGGCTGGCTGGAAACAGGTGATAGGAGACTGGGGATTTATATTTACAGGTTCCAGGTGATGCAGTTACTTTATTTGGAGCAACTTTTTTTGTTTGTTTATTTGTTTTTGTTTTTTTTTGTTTTTTGTTTTTTTTTGTTTTTTTTTTTTTTTTTGCTTTAGTGTTTCAAGACCAGGTTTCTCTATACCTTTGGAGCCTGTCCTGGAACTAGCTCTTGTAGACCAGGCTGGCCTCAAACTCACAGAGATCCACCTTCCTCTGCCTCTGCCTCCCGAGTGCTGGGATTAAAGGCATGTGTCATCACCATCTGGTTTGGAGTAACTTTTTAAATAGTACTAGTCTGGTGTTGATCACAAACATAAAACCATCAATGAATATTTTGTCACACTGATCACATGTAACCATACCCAAGTCCTCTGGCTCTATGAAGTACATCTGAACAAAGCTGAGGACAGGAAGTCAAGCACATACATTGAAGTTATACCTGGATGATGTAGAAACACATACAAGGAGTAGAGAGGTGTTAAGGCTTTCAATGTATGAATGGGATCATGTTGGCTCAAAAAGATAAAAGAGAAGATGGTTATGTTTTATGTTAGTGGATTTTCTCACTGTGACAAAATGCCGGAGAGGGGCAACTTAAGGAAGGAATGATTAATTATGGTTCTAGTTTCATAAATTTTAATCTCTGAGGCTTTTCTATGAATGGTGGTAGAGAAGCCAGATATCCATTCACAGAAGACTGAATTTAGACCCACAACTCCCACCCTGTACAGAATTCAAACTGCAAAAAAACAGTGTAATTTAAACCGGAATGCTGAAATAACAAAAGAAAACCGTAGGGAAAATTTTTCAGAATACTGGTATAGACAAGTCCAGTAGCACCAGAAGTGACCCCAGTAAAGGACAAATAGTGGCACATGGAGCTAAAAGGGTTTTGTACAGCCAAAGTGAGAATTATCAGAGTGAACAGAAAGACCTATGTGATGGGAGAGAAGCTGTCATGACTATATTTCAGACAATGGCTTAATATCTCAAATATGTATATATACAACTATTTAAAGACAAAAAACTCAACCAACTTATCAATTAATAAAATAAGCCAAATAATTGAACAAATATTTCTTAGAAGAGTAGCTACAGGGGCTGGTGAAATGACTTAACAGTTAAGAGAACCTTCTGTTCTTGCTGGTGATCTGGATTTGGGGCTCAGTACCAATATAATATCAGGTGGCTAACAATCTCCTGTAGCGATTGCTCTTACGGATCTGATGCCATTTGACCTCTGTGAGCACCTTACATATATGCATATATAGTCATACAGACACACAAAGACACACACAATTATACATACAATTTAATATATACAATATAAATTTAATATATAATAAATATATTTAAATATAATACACTTTAATATATTTAATAGAAACTTATCATTTATAAATATATAATATATTAAAAAACTATGATTGGTCATAATTTTTTTAAATGTTCAACGTTCTAAACAATCAGAAAATACAAATCAAAACTACTTTGCTATTCACTTATTCACTCCAGGAAGAATAGGTATCATCAAATAAACAAATTCTGGCAAATATATGGTGAAAGAGGAATGTTTATTCACTGTTAGTAGGAACATGAATTGGTACAACGTTATGGAAATCAGGTTGGAGTTTCTCAAAAAGAGAAGAGTAGAGCTACCATATGATACAGCTCTACCATTCTTGCATACATACCCAGAAGACTCTACATCCTACTAAAGAAGTATGTTCACATTCAATTCATGCTTATTATAACTCTAGTCCCAAAGCCAGTAAATTTAATCAACTTACATGTTCATCATCAGATGAATGGATAATGTAAAATACAATGGAACTCAGCCAAAATAAAAATAATATTATGGAATTTGCAGGAAAATGGGTGCAGCTATTATATTAGTGAGGTAAACCACACTCTGAAACACAAATACTATGTATTCCCTCTAATGTACAGATCCTGTTTTCTAACTGTTAACTATGTGAAGTTATGTGGGAGGAAATGTGAATATGAGCCAGAAAACTGAAAAGGAGCCCATGAGATGGGGGAGTAAAAGGAAGCTTTATATGTGTTTACAGTGATCGAACATATGAAAGTAGAATCATACAGCAAGAAAAAGAAGACAAGGAGGTGATCTACCAAGCTCTGAATCTAAAATGCCTTTAGGAATTCTGTTGCTTTAGAGACTTGCAGGGAAGACACAAAGGAATGGTCGGAGGCGTCTCCAACCATGGTAGATGAGGAAGTGAGTAGACAAGAAACAGTGTCGGGGCTTAAATCTCCAAGGTCCTACCTTTAGTAACCTCTGCTTCATCACAGGCATTTCCAGCACTCTGAGGAGAGGTGACATAGAATTTACCCTTACAGATTTACACATAGCACATTCAGGGAATCCCTACTGGGAACCTTGCACTTCTCAAAACCCTAGACGCAAATGCACAAAGGGTGAAGGTGAGCTCTGCTTCCAGCTTGAGAAATAGCCAGGCTCCCTTGAAATGCAGTCTCAACTGCCCCTTTTTCCCCTTGCATAGCTCAATTTAGGAAAACCACTCTGTAGACGGCTACATTCTACCAGGGTGCCCTTATAGCTTTCTCCCCAGACTGTGTCTTAGTGAAGAGAGCTATTTCAAATGGGCTTTCATTTTGTATACTAGAATGGTCAATGGAGGAGTCAATCCTCTAGACACCATTTTTGTTGGCCCACTATGGTGCGTGGCTCTTCAACGGTGCTGGCCTCTAACAATCACAGCTGCTTTATTTGCACTTGCTTTGTCTGTAACTTCAACTATATCCACGCTCCTTTTCTTGTCAAATTACACCTTCCAAATCCTCTGCTCTGCTCTGATTAAAAGCAATCAGCTTGTGGTAACCTGGATGTTATATTGTTTTGAACTCTCCTCACCAAATGAGTTAGCCTTTTACTTTGGTTTTAACCTCACTCACATTTTTAGGTTTTATTCTTTTCCAGAAGGCAATGCAAAAAGCTACTAGTCCAACTCCTCACAGAATCTTTTCCATCTAAAACCTCATGAGCACAGTATTTCCTGTCTGCAGTTCTGTCAGTTGCCAGTCTTCTTTTCTTGCACAAGACTCAAACATCAAGTTCTGACTACAGCATTCCAGGGATACTGAAGACTCCAAACTTTTTCAGATTTTCCCCTCAAGCAAGATACCAGTGTCTATGAGCTACATTATCATGTTTAGTCACAGCAGTGATGCCTCTTCTTTCTGCTACTAATTTTCTCGACTTGCTATTTTCTTATTAGTGTGACAAGATACCTAATAGAAGCAACTTAACAGAGAAGTATTGTGTGTTAAGGTTTCAGAAGTGTTAGTCCATTGTTTCAAGGAGTCCATTGGTCAGAGGATGTGTAGAGAATCCTCCATTCACAATAGGTTAGAGGCTGAACTACAAGATTCTACACTTCTAGTCACCTATTTCTGCCCGGAAGACAGCAATGCTTAAAGGACCTATAATAACTTCCCAGCATAGCTCTACAAGTTGGGTACAGTTTAGTCTGTGTGCGTGAGGGGGGCACGTGCTACTCCAGAATCAAACCATAAGAACTCTATGGGGCCTGTAATTCTAAAGGTGAGATTAGAGGATCAGAGTTTCTTGTATGTAGTGGATGAAATAGTATCTTGAAAACTGTGGAAATACATACCCCAGGGAACAGGAAGAAAGATATAGAAATCAAATACAACATTAACATAGTCTTTGATAGTTAAGGTATACGTCGAGCACAAATATGAAAAGAAGAAATGGAATAGAAAATAGAAAGAATATGATAATGCTAATGGGCTAGAACCATAAAGATTAAGAATATATTAAATAGTAGGAAGAAGAAAGACAGGTGATGAAAGACAGAGGTCAGAGTTGGTGAAGAAAAAATAAGTTTGTCTTTAACTACAACTTCAGGTGTGTAAGAAGGAATGGCTCTACTAGTTGTGGGACCCAGCCATTACAAACTCAATAGAGGCCTGAGTCTCAGTAGTTTACCCTCAGGTAATACCTGGTTCCGAGAAAGACCACACACTGAGACTACCCAGGCACCATCCAGGAACAGACCATCCAAAGGGAATTCCTAACGTTCCAAGCATTGTAGATAGGATCACCTGCCAGCACACACTCACCGCTTTTCACCAGGACACCCCTAGACAAATGTCAGCTAATCAGGGGTTCTGAACCTTAGAAATCCCTCACTCTTACCTTTGCTACTATAAAAACCCAACTCTGAGCTCAGGGCTCTCCAACCACTCCAATATGATGGACACAAGGAGAGTCCGAGTTCACGAACTTGTGTAAGAATAAAGGCTCTTTGCTTTTTCAAACAGGAAGGACTCTGCCTCCTAGTTGGTTTGGCGGGGAGGACTCTGTGATATGGGCAAAACACTAATCTTTTGCAGAGTGAATTGACTATAGCTAACAATAATACATTTTGTGTTAAAAATGGATAAAGGAAAGGATTTGAATGGTCTCACAAGAAAGTATAAATATATAAGATGATTCATATGTTCATTTTCCTAATTTGACAATTATACCACATGTGTGTGTAATGGCATATCACATCTACCCCATTTATAGAGTTATTGAACATTAATGACATTTGGAGATGAGGTTTACTATTTTCTTACCTATATAATTGACTTGGTACCTATCCAGGATTGCAACAAGAGTACAATAACTTCTGTGGTAACAAGTTAACCACTTAGCAGACTGAAACAATGCACATCCATTACTTCTTCATTGTCTAAGAAGCCCTGGTTTCAGGGTGGACTCTCAGGATTTGTCAGCTTAACAAATCTAAAGGGAAACTTCTAGACCTATGAAAAAGAACAGCTAGCACAAACGTCATATAACAAGTATACAATAAAGGAGTAAAGGAGGAATGACAGAAAGAGTTAGAATTCAACAGCAACACTAATTTCAGAATGCCCATAAAAACATGGAAATTAAACAATGCTCACCTGAAGCATCAATGAGTCAAGGAAAAAATAAAGGAAGAAATTAAAGGCTTCCTAAAATTCAATGAAAATGACCACAAAACATACCCAAATTTACAAACCACAATGAAAGCAGTGTTAAGAAGAAAGTTTATAGCACTAAATGCCTACATAGAGAAGTTGGGAAAAATCTCACACTAGTGAATTAACAGAACATTTGAAAAGTCTAGGACAAAAAAGTAAACTCACCCAGTAGAACTAGATGGCAGGAGATAATCATATTGAGAACGTAAATTGACAAAATAGAAACAAAGAAAATACAAAAAAAATCAATGAGACAAAGAGTTGGTTCTAGAAGAAAATCAACAGAATAGACAAAACTTTATCCAAACTAACCAGAAGGCAGAGAGAATATCCAAATTAACAAAATCAGAAATGAAAGGGGGTACATAACAACAGACACAGAGGAAATCCAGAGAATCATTAGGTCATATTTCAAAATCCAGTACCCCACTAAATTGGAAAACATAAAAGAAATGGACAACTTGTAAATATCACTTACCAAAATTAAATCAGACAAGATAAGCAAATTGAAGAGACCTATAACTGCTAAAGAAATAGGAACAGTCTAAAACAAAGAAAACCATCCCACAAATTATAATCCCAGAGAACCTAGACAACAATGAGGACCCTAAGAGAGACATACATATAGGACTCTCAGGATTTGTCAGCTTAACAAATCTAAAGGGAAACTTCTAGACCTATGAAAAAGAACAGCTAGCACAAACGTCATATAACAAGTATACAATAAAGGAGTAAAGGAGGAATAACAGAAAGAGTTAGAATTCAACAGCAACAGTTCCCACTGAAAACAGGAACAAAACAAAGTTGTCCACTTTCTCTGTATCTATTCAATATAGTTCTTGAGGTCCTAGCTAGAGTAATAAGACAACATAAGGAGATCAAGGAGCTACAAATCAGAAAAGAAGAAGTCAAACTCTCACTATTTGCTGATGATGTGATAGTTTACATAGGTGACCACAAAATTTCTACCAAGGAACTTCTACAACTCATAAGCACTTTCAGTAATGTAGCAAGATACAAGATTAACTCAAAGAAATCAGTAGCTTTTACATAGATAATAAATAGAATAACAAAGAAATCAGAGAAATATCACCCTTCACAACAGCCACAAATAGCATAAAATATCTCCAAGTAACTCGAACGAAACAAGTGGAAGACCTGTATGACAAGAACTTTAAATCTCTGAAGAAAGAAATTAAAGAAGACACCAAAAAGTGGAAAGATCTCCCATTCTATTTGGTAGGTAGAATTACATAGTAAAAAAAATGTCAATCTTACCAAAAGCAATACACAGATTCAATGTAATGCCCATTAAAATTCCAGAAAAATTCTTCAAAGAAGCAAAAAATATAAAATGGAAAAAAAGAAATCATATTTACCAAATGGTGCTGGCATAACTGGATATTAATATGTAGAAGAATGAAAATAGATCCATTTCTATCACCATGCACAAAACTCAAGTCTAAATGGATCAAAGACCTCAACATAAAGTCAACCACACTGAACCTCATAGAAGAAAAAGGGCAAAGTATACTTGAGCACATTGGCACAGGAGACTACTTCCTAAATATAACTCTAGTAGCACAGACACTGAGAGAAACAATTAATAAATGGAACCTCCTAAAACTGAAATGCTTCTGTAAAGCAAAGGACATGGTCAACAAGACAAAACAGCAACCTATGGAATGGGAAAAGATCTTTACCAACCCCACATCAGACAGGAAACTGATCTCCAAAATATACAAAGAACTCAAGAAATTGATCATCAAAAGAACAAATTATTCAATTTAAAAAATGAAGTACAGGCATAAACAGAGAACTCTCAACAGAGGAATGTAAAATGGCTGAAAGACACTTAAGAAAATGCTCAACATCCTTAGCCATCAGAGAAATGCAAATCAAAACAACTCTGAGATCCCATCTTATACTTGTAAGAATGGCCAAGATCAAAAACACTGATGACAGCCTATACTGGAGATGTTGTGGTGTAAAGGGAGCACTCATACATTTCTGGTGGAAGTTCAAACTGGCACAGCCCTTTTTGATATCAGTATGGTGATTCCTCAGAAAATTAGGAAACAACCTTCCTCAAGACCCAGAAATACCACTTTGGGGTATATACCCAAAGGATGCTCAGTTGTACCATGAAGACATGTGCTCAACTATTTTCATAGCAGTAGTGTGTGTCATAGCCAGAACCTGGAAACAACCTAAATGCCCCTCTACCAAAGAATGGATAAGGAAAATGTGTTACATTTACACAATGGAGTACTATGCAGCAGAAAAAAAAATGATGACATCTTGAAATTTTAGGCAAATGGATGGAGCTAGAAAACATCATTTTGAGTGAGGTAACCCAGACCTAGAAAGACAAATATTATGTGTACGCACTCATAAGTGGCTTTTAGATGTAAAGCAAAGAAAACCAGCCTACAATTCACAATCCCAGAGAAGCTAGACAACAATGAGGACCCTAAGAGAGACATACATGGATCTAATCTACATGGGAAGTAGAAAAATACAAGATCTTCTGAGTAATTTGGGATCATGAGAACCATGGGAAAGGGTTGAAGGGGAGGGGAGAGGAAAGGAGAGGAGCAGAGAAAAATGTATAGCTCAATAAAATCAATAAAAAAACAGTATTTTCTGGGCACGACAACATTGTGGAACATACAGACTGACAATAGATGTGACTGCTTCACAAGCAAAGTTGCAGCATGAATGGAGGAGGGACTAAGGAAATTTTACCATATATGAGCAGATACTGGCGTCTGATGGCTGTGGGGGAAGAGAGATCAGAGCTCTTCAGCCCTATGATGCTACCCATAATCCAGTATACAGTTCTATACAGATGCACATGCAGGCAGCACCAAGTGGACTAAGTGGGTTAAAATTAAAACCTACATGAAGTTGGGAAGGAAAAGAGGTGGCGGGTAGATAAAGGAGGAAATGAAGAACAGAGAATGGGGAAGAGATCTGAAGCATTATATGCATGTATTAAATTTTTACACAACAAATGTGTCAAAAATAAATGACTATAGTGTTTGGAGTTGGGGCCATTAAAAATTAGAAGGAGAATATGCTCTTTAGGTGATGCCTTCATTATTCTGTATTTCAACTAGAATTAGAGGGTGAGGAGTCACACACACACACACACACACACACACACACACACACACGCATGCTTTTCTTCTCCTTCCTTTTCTTCTTCCTATCACTCTTCTTCTTTCTCTTCTTCTTCTCTTTCTCCTCCTCCTTTCCTCCTTCTTCTTGATAACAATCATTTTTCTCTTCTTCTTCCTCTTCTCCTTCTCCTCCTCCTTTCCTCCTTTTTCTTGATGCCAACCACCATAAAGTGATGAAGACAGGCATGACTCATAAGACAGCTGGTGACATCTATATAGACTTTCTACCCCTCAAATTATTAACTATACAAACTCCCTGTGTATATAAAGAAGTTAGCCTCATTGATTTTATTATATTCGTGGAAACTGACAAGTAGATGATCATTGTTTATTTATGTTGGTTGTTTTTACTCTTTGCTCCTTGCTTTTTTGGTCTGTTGGGGGTCTGCCACCCAGTTCCCAAATAAATGACACAGAGGCTTATTCTTACTTACAATTACCCAACCTTAGCTTGGCTTGTTCCTTGCCAGCTTTTCTTAACTTAAATTATCCCATCTACTTTTTGTTTCTGGGCTTTTCTCTTTCACTATTTCGGTATATCTTTGTTTACTTCTTTTTCTGTGGCTTGCTGTGTAGCTGGGTGGCTGCTCTTCCTTTTTCCTGCTCTTGGAACTCCCTCCTATTATTCTCTCTGCCTGCCAGTCCTACCTATCTTTTTTCCTACCTTGCTGTTAGAATGATCAGGTGTATTAAACAGGCAAAGTAACACAGCTTCACAGAGTTAAACAAATGCAACATAAAAGAATGCAGCACAGCTTTGCATGATTAAAACAAATATTCCACAGCACAAAGAAATGTAATACATCTTAAAATAATATTCCCCAACAATTGTTAGGGCCAGAAAAACAAAAATTGGGGATCGTCTGCTTGAATTAGAAGTAGGACATCATCAACACCTTTGTATAAAGTGGAGCCAGAAACTTGGTCATAATGGACTAAAATGAATTAGGATGCTTCCAGTTATCCAAAGTGGATTGAAGGGACACAATCATTTCTGTATGTCAACAGGTGAGAGGATTCGCTCTACTTAGAGATGAATGTTTCCCTGGAGGGTTTTACTTAGCTGCTTTGTGTGAAGGATAGAGAAGATGGCTGGTTTGATGCTCTTTTGGAACCACTGCAAAGAGTTAGGCTTTAGAAAAATGAAGTGGTGAACAGAGTCTTATTCAGAAAGTTCTTTTCTACACCCATATCTTCTAAGGGTCCACCTTTGTTTTCCTCTAGAACTTTTAGTATTTCCAGTTTCCCATTAGGGCCTGTGGTCCACATAGTTAATTTCTGTGAAGGGTGATAAATGTGGTCTAATTCCATTCTTCTACTTGTGACATCCGGTTTTCCCCACTCCATTTGTTGAAAATGCTGTCCTCTCTCCCTCTCTCTCTCTCTCTCTCTCTCTCTCTCTCTCTCTCTCTCTCTCTCTCTCTCTCTCTCTCTCTCTCTCTCTCCCCCCCCGTGTGTGTGTGTGTGTGTGTGTGTGTGTGTGTGTGTGTGTGTTGGCATCTTTGACAAATGTCTGTGGTGGAGGAATTTGGGGGATTCTCCTCATGTCATCTTCAAATAGAAATTCTTCACTTTTTTTCTACTTGCGTTATCACTTTAACTTCTTTCTCTCGCCTATTTCTGTAACGAGGGCTTCAAGGACTACACTGAAACACTGGAAAGCAAAGGGATTGAGTAATTTAAACATCAAAGTGTCTACAAGACTTGTGCATATGGGTGAGAGGAAAAGACCGCAGATAATTATAGTAAAAAAAAAAAAAAAAAAAAAAAAAACTGGAATTCAAGACTTCCCAAGTTCTAGAATGTGCTTTCCAAAGACATGACTCAAGATGCAGATAGAGATTGTGAAAGTGTGAGATGCCAAGATCTCCAAACAGCCAGGATGACGATTGAAATGGGCTAAGAAACACAAACATGCAAGTACCAGTGCTTGAGGAGCAACACAGTTGTCTAGCTCGCGAAAGTTGTTGCCTTAAGGAAGTAGCATGAACATCTACAGGTAACAAACATCATAAACAATGTCATAAACATTTCTAAACCCTTCCTTGTATCTTGACTCTGCTAAATGGCATTACCTGACAAGATCAGAAGAATTCGGTGCCGTTAAAAGGCAAACAAACAAGATAATTATCATGAGAAAAACATTGGAGATTGTGCAATATATAGGAATCCAAATCAGCCATAAAATGTACCTGCCCAAATGCCTACAGCCAAGACAAAATGAGGATAGACCCAACAGAACACAGACAAAATAGTGTCATGAAATCAAAGAGATCACTTGTTTAAAAATATTTATTTTCATATTACATGTGTATGTCTCAGTGTGATCGTGAGTTCAGATACTTGAGGGGAACAGATGTTTAAGATTCCTGTAACTGGGGTTAGAGGTGGTTGTAAGCCACACAAAGTGAGCCATGGGGACTAAAGTAGGGTCCTCTGCCAGAGCAACCAATGCATGCTCCTAACTACTGCCCCTGCTACCGCCCTCTAGACTTGCTTTTTTTCTAATTCTAATTTTTATATGAATATATATTTAAGAAATATAAGAGTTGTTTATTGAATTGGCTGCATGCTAAAGGTCATGATAAATAGAAAAGTGTGGAGGGATGATATTAAATTGGCAAGACTGGCCCTCTGACCTGGATAGGGAAGACCCGTCCATTAAAGTGCCTGGAACTGGGCATTGAGCACGCTGTCTTCTACTTGCTTTTGCACACAAAGGAAACCTTTGCAATAGGTGGTAAGACAACTCTCTGTATTTCCTGCTCTCTGTTCTACTGTCACCTGTTGAGCGCTTTTGAGCCCCTGTGGTGTGTCGCACCAGGGCACTGTGAGATGCTTTTGTTTAGTGTTTGCTTTTCTGCCTTCCTACTTCACTCCTCCCTCCCCCTTTCTTTAGAGGTTGGCTCTGTCTTTCTTGACTGTTTATATCTCTGTGCTTGGAGACTCTCCCCACTCCCTCTGTTTGTTTACTCCTCCTATATATGTTAACCTATTAACAGATCTTCAGGGCAACTTGGAACTAAAAGAATTTTTGAAAAAAAAAAAAAAAACAAGAACAGTTACTACTATCCCTCCAGTCTTCTGGAACCACAAGCTTTCAGTTTCTACTGTCAATCACAAAAAGCTCCATTAGAGGTCGAATCGGAGCCCATTATGAAATGTCAAAGGCTCTAAAGAGGTTTATCTGAAGCTTTCTGATAATAAGGTGTTGGAGAAGAGAGTCTAACCATCCTCTGAGTTATGAATAGAATGGGCTAAGCCCTGTTGCTCAGTGTAAAAAAACAAAGATTCTTAACTGTTCTGTTTTGTCCTACAACTTGAGAAGCAACATGGCTAACTCTGAAGAGCTGCGGCCATAAAAGCTAACAAAGGCATCGTAGACCAGTCAGGCTTTAGATGCAGGAATATGGTGCTAGAGAAGTACTAAATAAAACGAGGTAGTGGGGAGTGTGCAGTAGAGAGTTCCCAGCAATTTAGAATCCCTGACTCCCCAGAGGTCATGCTTAAGGGAAGTGCTGCCACCCACAGCCTTTTCTCCCCCCTGATTTAAAATTTCTTTTTGGACCTCCAGGACAACTTTTTCTTCCCATCAAATGCCTCTATCTCTCCATCCCTTCATGGAGCTAACTGCACACACTAAGTACCAATTTCTTTGCTCTGAACAACTCCAGAAACGAAGAATCCCCTGAGAGCTGAAAATAATGAGTGGATTGATACAAGTTGTCCTCTTGGTTGAAGTGAATGGTTTTTGTTGTTGTTGCAGAACTTTCAATGCTTCATTAATAACTTCAGAAAATTTCAGTATATTACCCTATGCATAAAACAGAATTAACCAATTGTTAAAAATAGACAAATGTTTATCAAAACATTCATGAAAATTATGTATTCATCCTTTAAAACATACACATTTAGGGGTAGGTAAGAACTTTTTTTTACTTTTTGCTTTTTTACTGAAGTTATTTGATAAAAATGTTAAATAGAACTGGGATCATGGACATGTAACTAGGGACATTCTTCCAATATAAAATTGATCCATTAATCAATGAGAGAATTTCTTAATATACAATAAATCTTAAAAATTTAAGCCTTTTTTTCCTTTTGTTTACTGATTTTTATTGAGCTCTATATTTTTCTCTGTTCCCCTCCCTGCTTCTCTCCTCCTTGGATGTCAGTGTGGTGATTTCTCAGAAAATTAGGGAACAGCCTTCCTCAAGACCCAGTAATACCGCTTTGGGGTATATATCTAAAGGACGCTCAATTGTGCCACAAGGACATGTGCTGAACTATTTTCATAGCAGCATTGTTTCTCGTAGCCAGAACCAGGAAACAACCTAAATGCCCCTAAACTAAAGAATGAATTTTAAAAAATGTGGTACATTTACACAATGGAGTACTACACAGCAGAAAAAAATAACATCTTGAATTTTGCAGGAAAATTGATGGAGTTAGAAAACATCATTATGAGTGAGGTAACCCAGACACAGAAAGACAATTATCACACGTACTCACTCATAAGTGGTTTTTGAACAAAAAACAAAGAAAACCAGTCTACAAATCACAATCCCAGATAACTTAAACAACAACAAAAAAAAACATATATAGAGTTAATCTACATGGGAAGTAGAAAGAGACAAGATCTCCTGAGTAAATTGGGAGCATGGGGTCCTTGAGGGGAGGTTGAAGAAAATGTTTTTATTAGGTCTGGTAGCAAGGTTAAAACTGAGCAAATGTCTAAAGTGTTCTAAGTTTTATTTAAGTATTTACTGGAGATTTCAAAACAAATAGCTACTTCACTGTGTAGAGGGAAGGTTTTATATTGGTCATGGCTTTAAGTATATTTCAGTTATTATAAAAGTGGCTGCTAAGTCCACACGACCCTTGAGGGTCAACTACCTATTAACTGAAGAGATCAGTATCTGGGGGAAAGGTTTCTACTTTGCTTCAGAAGAGTGAGGTCGTAACTAAAGCTACTTTCTCTCCCATGTCAAACTGAACAAGAGGAACCTCTCTGACCCTCCCCCAACAATTTAATATTTTCAGCAACACAGATAAATTCACTTTTCACTGTCTTCACACTAATTATCTACAAATTCAGTCTTTCCCGTCTTCTATTAGCATTTTGTATATTTAAGTCTTCTAGAAGGATCGCTGTTGCTGCTACTCACTCTTCATCTCTCCATATGATGGTGATATTCCCAAACTTATTGGACACTTCATGGTTTTTGAAACAATTCCATATATGTTACCTCACTAACCCAAAATTGGAAGGGATGTCCTTGAAATAATAACATTTGTCACCCAGCATTTTCTTGGGAAGGTGCATTTTAGCATGTTGAAAGTAGATTAAGAAATAGGAACAAAAGTTACCTTTGTGGAATCATTGGTCATTTATCTGGACCCCCAAATGAGCTAGTAATTATTTCAGCACCAAATGGGGAGAGATTTATAACTGGGCAGAGTCTAACTAGCTGTCTTTTCACCGTCTGCCCCATTTGGGGGCTCATATTCTACAACATCCCCTATGTTGAAAGCCAAGTCGAAGTCACATTTCACAGTGAGTCAATGTTTTTTTGTGTGTGCAACTGATCTGCAGAAAATACATCAAAACAACTGAAGAGAGAAACAGGTCTTTTCGAGAAATGGAGTTAGAACAACAGATGTTCACACATCCCAGCATGGAGGTAGAGCCTTCCCTCACACATACAACCCTTCCCTCACACACAGTGCTAAGGTGTTCAGTTTGGGAAGAATCGTGAAAACATCACAACAACATTGGCATGGGTTATACTTCAAGGGTTTTAGGAATGTGATCTTTTCTTTTTGTCTGTGAAGGTTGCCACTCACCTGTCAGATTTTTAAATAAAATAGCTATTTTCAGACTCCCTCCCATTAAAACAAAACAAAACAAAAAATAAAAAAAAAAACAGAAATAGACTAGTAGGTTGCCAGGACGGAGACAGGGAAGGTATACAGTAGTGGATTGGGTAATTAACTTTAAATCCCTGTTCTGGACCTAATTGGGATGGTTTTAAAAGCTTGACACATGCCTTATTATGTCAACTATCAAATTCAGTAATTCACAGAAAATGATTACTTAGGTAAACTTTACCACATATAAATAGCATCTGAATAATGTTTACATGCATTTAGGAGATAGAATTTAATTTCCCATAACTACCTTGACTAGAAAGAAAAATCCCAAACTCTTTGAGATTTTTGTCCTACCTGTACTTTGCTGCTCCGTGTGCATTTCCCTGAATTTACTATTTCACTACAGCAAAACTGTTCTGGAAGCTGAGGAGTGAGGACTCAAGTCAGTTTCTTCCACTTTCGGTCTCACTTCCCAAGCCTCTCTCTGCTTCCATGCTTTGCATGCAAATTGTATGTTATTTCCAATACCCCAGGAAACAGAAACAATTACCTTGGAGCACATCTTTGTGTGAAGAAATTTGGATGTGAGTGGTTCAAAGTTTAAGGAGCATGTTATTGATCTAACTGTAGGTGTGTGGTCTTTCTTCTCTTAACCACTTGAGTTATTTGTGTGTGTGTGTGTGTGTGTGTGTGTGTGTGTGTGTGTGTGTGTTTATGAAATTGAGATTATCAGAAGAAATATATTCTGATATGGCAAAATTAAAACCACTAAATTAAATATTTCTAAGATCACCTTCATCTTTAATTTATGCCTTTATGTCCCAGTGTATACAGCTTAGTGTGAATGGAAGTGATGTGCTGTTAACAAATTTGGCATTGAGCCAGAGAGGTATTACTGTGTCAATGAATATTAAACAGATCATCATTTGAGGTGTTAAAATTAGTTTCAGTATTGGACTCTTAATGCAAATCTCACTGTATCTTTCTAGGATACCCACAGGAGACAATCAGAATGTCACCACATACCAAGAAATAAAATTATTTTTTTAGTCAGTGAGGCTGGCAGAACTTTTACAAAATTCCCATCCCTTGAAAACATTCGCTTTATCATCGGTTCTCAACCTGTGGGTCAGAACCCATTCGGAACATAACAGATACTGACATTACCATTCACAACAGCAGCAAAATCACTGTTATGAAGTAGCAACAAAAATACTTTTATTGTTGGGATCACCACACCAGGAAGTTTGAGGAGCACTGCTCTGTGATCCCCTCCATGTCCATGCGGACAGATGCCCACATGGAATGGGACATAACTCTGATTAATGATATTACTAGTGAAAAGTAGAAAGGCTTTTCACATGCAGTATAGGTCCCCACTTTCTGACTCTACAATAGTCTTAAGGTAATACCCTGGTATGTTTCTGCCGGCTGTAAAATAATACCTAAGACTTATTGGTTCCTGAAGAGCAAGTAGACAAAGATCAAAAGACTGTATCTGGTAAGCGTCTCTTTGGTGCTTCATTCTAAGGAGGAAATGGGAAGGTTATCCAGCACAAAGTCCTTTGCACGGAGGAGAGATGAAGTGTTATGATTTGCACTTCTGTCCTTTGATAAGTGTCATATCCCTACCCATGAAGGTAAAGTCCACATGACCTGAATACTTTACATTGGGCACCATCTCTCAACACTGCTGTATTTGAGATGGAGTTTCCAGCTCACAATCTTTGAGTGATAGAGTCAAACTATAGCAGGGAAAGTAGCATGTTTGAGTAATTAGGTACATCTTTTAATAGGAGATATATAGATAAGACAAGAAGAACTCAGTAATGACACCTTCTATTCTTTAAAGAGGAATGACCTTATAGGTGCCCTTGATATCACAAGCTCTGCCAACAGACAGAAACTTCAGAAAGGGCCTGAGGTTAGAAGTTCTACCAACTAAAGCCCTCAGCGGAAGACCCAACTAACCTGCCGATATTCCTGTCCCATAGAAACTAAATGCATTTGTGATGGTGTGAGCTGCTAAATATGTAACTGCTTGTTGCTTTGTGGGAGAAAGAGACTGCAGTAATATTTGGACAGAGTATAGACTAGTGTTCCCGAAGAAGGCCAGTCCCAGGTCATTTCCTTCCCATCGTCTGTTCACATTCTAGTGTTGGAAGCCTGATTGACAACGTCTTATCTTTAAATGGCTGCCACGATGCACTCCATGTTGAAGCTCTGAGTGATTCGTGATAGGTTGTTCAGGGTGGAGGGGAGAGAAT
The DNA here is from genome assembly GCF_903992535.2 of Arvicola amphibius. NCBI lineage: Eukaryota > Metazoa > Chordata > Mammalia > Rodentia > Cricetidae > Arvicola > Arvicola amphibius. The sequence goes on along the minus strand of NC_052051.1, from coordinate 38,183,931 downwards.
GGAAACAGCATTTATTTTTATCCTTCCTTCCCTATGACAGAGGTATCACAGAACTCTGCCATTGTTAACCTGAGGATCCTGTAACCACTGTCTTTTAAAGACAGAACAATAGGTACTATTTGTCTTCGAGTAGCATAGATTAAATGAGCGAAGGATGGCTATTCCTAAAAGTCCTGAGCTCGTCTCCACACCCACTTCATTTCACTTTAGAAAGAGTACCAGCTGCTCACCGTAAGTAACTGAAAACATAATGCAAAATGAAGCTTCTGTTTGACTAAGCAGCCTGATTTACGTTCATATCTCTGCCTCCTGAGCATCACTCCATGCCTTGTTCCCTAAACATCAGAGGCAATGTTTATTTTAGCAGCCATAGAGATATTCTGAAAAGATGGCAAGCGTACACTCTATCCACCGATCCAGACAGCCACCTCTCCTGCCCATTCACTGGGTCTCCTAGTACACACAGAGACTTTGCTCAGCACAGCCTTGCAGGATGCAGTGGAAAGGACCAATATAGTGTCTGGCTGCCAGCCCATCTCAGCAGAATTACCCTGCCTGGGTCTCTGCCAATCAAATAATAATGAATTGCTCTGGTGGAAAAGATCAAACAGTGGGGGCGGCCGTAAGAGGAAGAGGACATCTGCTAAGAGAGCCCACCAAAAACATTGCAAAGTGTTTCTGTTTATGAAATAATTCAAGTCTGAAGCTGATTCAAGGACAAGTCAGTGGCCTTAGGAGAGAAGACAGACGTAAATACTAAATCCACCAAGGATAATTTAAAAGTAACATGCATACTCACACTTGAACACACACACACACACACACACACAGAGAGAGAGAGAGAGAGAGAGAGAGAGAGAGAGAGAGAGGTGGGACAGTATATGGAATTATAGGTAATTGCAAGCACTGTAAGATATAACGTAAGACTGAATTTTACTATGCATCTAAGATAAAAAGGATTTCAGCAATTCACAGAAATGCTTGAGACACGGCACATGTGATCCTAATTTAATGTTGTTTGTAAAGATTTTAAGTTCTTGGCTTTGGACTTGATTACAAGTAATTTAAATGAACAGAGCTAAACATTTATTTTCTGGCATCTGTCCTAGGAATTCTCTCCATTTGTCAACAAACATTGTAAGTTCCAGTAATTACTAGACATTTGTATTATCCACCTAAAGCCTAGGCACAAAATCTACCTTAGGTAAAGGAGAAGGGAAAAGCTTGCCGTTTCCCAACACTTCGATATCATAAATTAGGCCCGTGCTTCATTACGCTTGGACCCTCAATATGCTGATGGTGAATTTCATCCTTCTAACAGTACAACGATCTCTTCAGTGTGGTAAAGCTTTCTGTCCAGTGACTACTCAGTAGCCCCAAAGTATTTAGCACAAAACTCCAAATGTGTATCTGCTGAAATTGTGAGATAAGACTGAGTCGAGAAATTCATAACCGGGATGATAGTGTTACAAACACTTGGCCAGAAAGCCTCCCGCTGCCTTTCCTTCAGATGCAAATAGCTCTCTGGACCTGACAAAAGCCCAAGAAACTGGACAAAGAGTGACAGGCTGGGGACAGGAAGAGGGTGTCCCTACCACAGAGTTATAAATAGGTTTCTTTTGCGTGATCTGCATAAAAGTTCTCTGAGTGGCCTGGCTGCTGCTGCCCTGTCTTCTCACAGATTGTCAGCGCAGACAGCAGGAAGGACTGCAGAGAGAAAGGGAGATTTAATAAAGGTTAGCCAGTGTGTTTGTGATTGTCCTGGGGTCAGAGAGGTCATTCAGAATGCAGATAGGGTCCCATTGCACCACAAGGACAGTTACCCCACAGCACCCAAAGCAGACTCCTGTCAAGGCTCTCTGCAGACATTTCAATATGTACATACTCAAGTCCCTTATGCAAAATGGCCCAGTATTTGCATATGACCTGCATATTTGGAAGCATTTTGGGTTGTTTTCCCGAATGAAATTTGAATGCCTTGCACACAGTTGTTAAACTGCACTCTTTAGTGAGTTATGACAAAATAAAGTTCACATGATTAGTACATATGCAATTTTAAAAAATACTTTCCATTTACAGTTGAAGATGTAGGTGTGTAGCCTAAAATACTGAGGGCCAGCAGTATTGCCTCTTCCAAATCATTTGCTCTTGGTTTGACTGCTGACTATGGTTTCAAGTACTTTCTCCTTTGCCAGGGCAGAGTAAACTACAGCAAACAGCAATGGCCCAGGTGACTTTCCTGTGCTTCAGAGGATAAGTCCAGGGAAGAAAAGGGATGCAAGGCCTCCAGGAGGTCTTGGGGAAGTGTTTGCCACTCTTTAAGCCATCCTGTTTTCCAGGAGGCTCAGGCTTTATGGACTGGGGTATCTGTGTTTTAGCTGAGATCACACAATATTATTTTGAACCCACTGAGCAGAACTATTGTTCTCAGAACACGTATCTATCACAGCCTTCCTTTCCTTAAACCCCACAGCAACCCACCGCTTATCTGTGTCTATGTGTGTGTGTGCAGAGGAGGCAGGGAATACACTCACAGTCTCCTGGTGGATGTCTAAAATTACAAATACTTCCAAACCAGTTATGTATGTGTATATTTATGTGTGTGTGTGCGTGTGCGTGTGCGTGTGCATGTGTGTGTGTGTGTGTGTGTGTGTATTCTGTACAAACATATCTAGGATAAAGCTTGACTTACGAATGAAACACAGTACAGGATTAGCAACAGTAACTAGTAAAAACAATGTAACACAATACTACCAAAGAAAGTTACTTCCATGAGAAAAACTAAATTAATCAATTGCCTACTTATGGAATTTTTCAATCATGAATTTGGACTGTGGCTAGCTGATGGGGACAAATAAAATTGTAGATCATGAAACATAAATCAGTGGGATTTAAACAACATGCTTCTCTCTACCCCTTCCTTGATTTGAACCCACTGAGTCTCGGGTTGATGGGGTCCTGCCAGACTATTTGTTTTCTAGAGACAAAAGCTTTAAAGCCGCAGAAGTAGCTTACGGCTGTGCTACACACTGCTGTATCCTGCTTGTGGGCAGAACCTCAGGAAAAGAGAAGAATAAACTGCCTGTGTTTGTCCTTTCCACATCACTGGGAATAACTGTCTTCAACCTCAGTAAGTCTTACTTAATAATGAGCCTGTAATTATGAACCATTTCCAAATTTCATTCAAACTCTGGACATTTTAAGAATATTTTCTTTCAAGCCGGGCGGTGGTGGCGCACGCCTTTAATCCCAGCACTCGGGAGGCAGAGGCAGGTGGATCTCTGTGAGTTCGAGGCCAGCCTGGTCTACAAGAGCTAGTTCCAGGACAGGCTCTAAAAAAGCTGCAGAGAAACCCTGTCTCGAAAAACCAAAAAAAAAAAAAAAAAAAAAAAAAGAATATTTTCTTTCTTCTTTAATCCTCAGAGAGCCTTAAGATACTGACCTTTGGAATATCACAATGTTCTCATTTCGCAAGTGACTGAAGGCTGACAATGTATACAAACATTTTTTTTGCATACAATTCCTTGCAATTTTACGGGAGGAGTTACAGAGAAATTAAGAAAAATAAATAGCCATGTCACCAAACCCTAAAGCATTTCTACTGGGAACATACTGATGAATTTTCTTCCAGTCTTCTTCTGTGTGTGTGTTCATGTATGTGTGTGTTTGTGTTAGTGTGTGTTCATGTGTGTATTTGTGGATGTGTGGATATACATGCAGAGGCCAGAGGTGAAGTGTCTTCATCAATCTCTCACTGAATCTGGAGCTTCCCAATTCAGCCAGGCTGAGGAGCCAGTGAGACATTTGCTGACAGCTAACAGTGCTATTTGTAGAAGTTGAAGAACATTTAGGAGATGGGCTCTGGCTTGAGGAAATTGGCTCTTAGATGGTAGCCCTAATTCCTGTTCTGGCGTGAACTGTCTGCCATCATGACTTCTCTACTTAAGTGGACTGTTTCTCCTACAACATGATCCAAAATAATTCCTTCCTCCCTAAAGTTGCTTCTTATCAAGTATTTCATCGCAGCAACGAGAAAAGTAACTAACATATGTTTTAATATGATTAAAATCCATTCATAATGTTTTAATTACTTTAAAATTTTTATAATAAATCAAATTAATCCAAACGATAGTAGTATTGGGCATAATTTTTAGAATACGATCAGAAAGTAAGTTTGAATGCGTGGCTTTAGGGGTTTGTTGTCCATGGACTCTCTTTGTGTTTTCTTTCCCTCTAACTAAAAACATGTATAGTCTTTACACTTTCACAAATAAGAAGGTATTGGCCAAGCATTGCCTGAGTACAGACTGTTCAGGACATGAGTCAAAAATATAATGAAGACATGAAGTAAAGCTACAGAATACTTACCATTGAAGCCTCTCTTTAAATATTGTTTCATACATGTTTTGCACATGTCGCTATGTGTTAAAATATTTATGTTAAATGAACAGTTAGACAAAGAGATAACTGGGAGCATTTTGTGGGGACACAAGAACCCCTCATTTATATGGAGCTCTTATGGGACCATGGTGATACAAGAGCCTGTGGTCTAAGATACATAGCACAAGTGAAAACAAATGTTTCTACCTCTCTCTTTGCTTCCCTAGCTCCATCCCTTCCTCTGGCGCTGTCTCTGTGCGTGCATTTCTGTTCCTTGTCTCTGACGTGACAACTCCACCTTACTTGCCTAAGAAAGTCACAGCTGCAATGCAGAGTTACAATCTGTTTAAAAAAAAAACTTTAAAAATGACCCCAAGGCAGCTAAAATCTTCCAGTTTATCATCATCTTAACTTAATGTGTGAACACTGGTTTTCTGTTGTTGATGCATTACATCTTAATTGTTCTTTGTAGCCTTCCTTCTCACTCCACAAGTAATAATATGTAGCCAGCATTGCAATATACATGCACATAGCTTTGTGTCGTGAGGGGAATCCACCATTCTAGTGACTTTCTTACCAAGTAATCCTGTGCTTATCAGCAGCACACAGCTAAGATGTGACTCGGTAACCCGAATTCTCAGCCCAGGCTCAGCAGCAACTTCATGCAGCTCTGCAGAGAACAATGTTTAGGGTCTTCCTGACCCATAGAATGTAATCTCTAGGATGGAGTACACAATTTTGGCTAATAATTATAGCAAAGAGTCAATTACAAAGAGCTCATCTTGGGAGCTGTATCTCTGAGCATTCCAGAAGTTTTCCATTTTAATAAATCTACCTACATTTAGGAGATTGTCCATAGTAACTAGCCTTTTTCTCATCTACAGTTCTGACACTTAAAAATTACTCAAAAAAAAGGAAGAAAGGAAAAGAAAAGAGTTTGTAAATATAACATGGCAGAATTTAATTTGTTTAACATGGCAGAGTTTAATTGGTTTGATGTTTTGTTCACAAGGTTACATTCATGTTTCTAATTCTTCTTTGAAGCATAATATTGACTACATTCAACAAGAAAAGAATAAACAAACAAGATGTACTTAGAGCAAGTGTCTCTTAAAACTACAGAAAGAAAATAAATAAATAAATAAATAAATAAATAAATAAATAAATAAATAAGCGTATCTTATTGCTCAAATATTATCAACTGTTGCCCCCTGCTGGCTGAATTTTGAAATTCAGTTTCAAAGTAAAACCTACACTAGTTTTAAAGTAAGCATGTGTGTGGGAGCTGGACCATCAACTTTTCAACATTTGTAAGGCATCTGTCCTTAGTTGAGCCTTCAGATATTTCTGTTTATAGAGTCAGCCTCTGGGACAAGGTGAATAAAGGTTGGGACTGATAGCTGCATCCATTAAAGAGAATTTTCGTTAGAGAGCAGGGCACATGAGTAAATTCATGAGGTACAGCTGTCTCACTTTGATGGGACCAAAGAGGACTCATGTCCTATGGGTGTAGCTATATAACTCTACCACAAGCTTTTGTGAGTGTTCAAGGCTACCTGAAGTGGTATATAGAATACAGGAGGTCATAACCAACTTATCTTCCTCCAACGGGTGTGTCTCAGGGCTCAAATACAGCACTCGTCAACATACTTGGAGAACATGACTCAATTGTGTATTTAAACCCTGAAACCCTCACAGGGAGGCATTTCTCAGTCTGTTTAATAGATGGGAAATCACAAACCCAGAGAGGTCAACTGCTGAGGGACAGTCAGAGTGGAGCTAAGACCACAACCTGTTTCGAGGAGTTCCGCTTTAACTGCTTGCAATGATGCTGCTACACTCTCTGGGTAATTTGTTCACACCGCTGCAGCATGGCTACAACAGGCGTCCCTCTGTTGCCTGATTTGCCTGTCACTGTGACCAAATTAGCAATGACTTAAGAGGGTAAGATTTATTTTGTCTCGCGTATTCATATTCATGGTGCCTTTGGCCTATGGGCTAGGGCAGAACACTGTGTTAGCAGGAGCATGCCACAGAAGAAAAAGTGTTCACATCACAACCATCCAGGGAGCAGAAAAATGGGGTATAAGAGGGGACTAGGGTAAGATATAGCTCCAGTAATATACCCCTTAGTCCTACTTCCACCAAGGAGGCCTCAACTGCTACTTTCCACCCAACACTTCTCAAATAAACCACCATACTACAAACCTATCAGAGGCTTAATCCATTCATTAGCATAGAGAATTTAACATCCAGTTGTCTCTGGAGATGCCACCACACTCAGTGGCGAGCTTAAATAGCCCTCTAAACATTTCTGACTCTAATCAAGTTCTCGATAGAAACTGACCGTAACACTCTGAGCATAGAGCCAGCTTCCTGCTCCAAAGTCCTTGTCAGGAAACTTTCTGTTTAATATTTTTCCCTCAACATTAATCATTCAAAGGCCTTTCCTTGTCTTCTTTCTCTCAGACTACCCAGTATCCACCCCATCCTATATAATTTCATTTGGTAGATTATCTACTTTTGTCTATTTAATGATTATTTAAAAACTTTTATCTGACATTTCTCCACCTCTAAAAAAATGGAGTTTGGAGAGAGAAAAGTCATTTTTTCTTCTATGATTTTACATAAGAACTAACCAGTGAAGCTTTCATCAGTACAAGGCACCCTGTGCATAAGGATGTGTGCAGGAGTTGGGAGAACTTTTTCTGAGGAGATGTTAGCAAATATCTACTCATCCCACACAGAACAGCAGACAGAAACAAAGACATGATTCCATCCAGGTGTAGTTTGGTGAACCAATTAGCTTAATTGGGGTTACATACAGAATCATGGGCAGTTTATGGGTGGCTATACTACCAAGGAAAAAATGTCTCTCTTTCTCAGCAATGGCTTTTTGCCTTACCCTTTTCAAGGAGAACTTTTTTAGTTCCACTGCATTTTAAGATGCAATGTTAATGAGCCCAGTTTTGTGTGAGTGTCCTTCAGGCAATTACAGTTGCTGAGTTCAAGAAGACAGAGCCAATCCCTTGGTTTTATACCCACCCCAGGACAGATCCTCCCAGAAGCAACTACATACAGAAAAATCAATGCATGGAAATGTAGTTGTGGAAAATTTATCTGAAGAATAAAGAGGAGAAGGAAAATAGGGAAAACCTTAGTCTAAAACAGAGGTCCAGACATCCATCAAAAAAAAGGAAGAAAGAATGATTGGATAATGGACAGTGGGCAAGACGAGTTTCTGAATACACCAGAGCTGTGAGAAGGTGGCAGCCAGGCTGATGGGTAGTCCATCCTTGGCTGGAAAAGCCCTAGTAGAGGCTAAGAAGCCTCGCTGGTTCAAAAGCAGCAGCATCATGCTAAAAACTTAGATTCCTCATGGAGGGCTCTGTTCCCATGGTGATATGTACCATGCACTCTGATAACCGTTGCTACGATAAGGTTACCTTGAAGCATTGAACCATCAAGTATATGATTTCTCTCTCTCTCTCTCTCTCTTACACACACACACACACACACACACACACACACACTGTAGACTAGATGGTTATGAACAGATATTTTATTTCTTATACCTTTGGAAAGGCTGAGACATACAAGATCAAGGTGACTACACACCCCCCATTTGGCAAGGACTGCTTCTTGGGATACAGATCTGCATTTTTTTTCATTATCTTCTTGTAGCAGAATGGAGATGAGGCAAGAAGGACAGAGAAACAAACTCTCTCCTTTCTATATAAGTTGATTAACCCTTTATGAGAATTACACGCTCATAACATAATTATTTCTTAAAGACCCCACCTTCTCATTTCATCACATTAAATTAGGATTTCAACATAGAAATAGTGCAGAGATACAACTATTTCTTGTATAGCAATAGTGAGTTTAAAATGGCACATAAATATGATGTAGTCTCCCGTTCTCCTCCATACTCACTTTATTCCTAATCCCAAGTGTGTTACTTTTTCTATCGCTGTAATAAAACACCATGACCAAAAACAACCTGGGGAGGAAAGGGTGTACTTGGCTTACATTTGCCACGTCACAGTCCAATGAGGGAATCCAAGGCAGGAATTGAGACAGAAGCCATGGAAGAATGCTGCTTACTTGCTTCTCGTGGCTTGCTTGCTCATTCTGCCTTCTTACAGCACTCAACGACTGGTCAGTGATATCATTGAAAGAAGTCGGCTGGGCCCTCCCACGTCAATCATTAAACAAAAATATGCTCCAAAGACTTTGCCTAGAGACAATGTGATAAAGACTTTTTTTGTCAACTAAAATTTCCTCTTCTCAGGTGACCCTAGTTTATGTCAAGTTGACATAAAACCTTACCCAGACAAACAAGGAAAGTAAATGTTTATAACTACATATATTCTCTCCCTGAGATTTGGGTCTGCTGTAGCAGAATTAGCACCCCAAAAAGAGAGACAATTTCTGGATGCCTAGACATGTTTAAGCTTTTCTAACCTCTATAACTCTCATGAGAACATAGCATCCTCTCAATTAATTAAGTAATTTCATAATTACTTGAAGAATTAGGCAGAGTCTTAAGGAGCTGGTAGGGCATTGATATTGATGCATTGGCTAAAAGGCTAATATTTTGTTACTGATTTTTCCAATTTTTTCAAAAGCTTTATTTTTTATTTATTTTTCATTTTAATTTTCTTTCAACCAACAGCTGTAGCCATGATAGGAGAATGGTGCATAAAAACCTATTCTCTTCTGCCTTTGGTACCCTCTTGAGAAGTCAACATCTAAGCTTCATAATCTGAAGTGACTGATTTTGTACAGTTCTGATCTCCTTTTCTTAATGGCTCATTTAACTCTCTAACTATGCTTCTGTGGCTGGTACTTAAACTATCAATTAGATCAGATCTCTGGATTCTTTGTGTTGTGGAGATTCTCTAAGGTGTCACTAATCTGTTAATAAGGCAATAGCAAATCTTTAAAAAGTTGGTGCAGGATGTCAGAATGCCACCTTTGCAAAATTTTTAGTATTGTCACGAAGAGGAAGGTTAGAGCATGCATTTATTTTTCCTTGGCTTCTATACTCAAGTGTTTTAAGCAACTGAGACTGGGCATAACTGTTACATCCTTAGACCAAGGACTGAAAAGTGAGGGTGGGTGTGAAAACATTTGCTGAGTGAGACATTTTCTCAAGTTGCCATTCTCTAGTCTGTGAAGAATTTGCCCATGTATCTTTCGGTGCTGGTTCCATAATCTCTTCTCTGTAGTGACACTCCATGTTTACTTCTCTGCCGACTTAACTTTTAATATCTTGAAGTAGCAGTCATTGCTTTTAGTTTGGATGCTTGCTCTCCCAGGGCTATATGAACTACAGCTGGCAGAAGGGAAGACAGGAGCAGCGCTACTCCTCAAGGCTTGCCGCTCTCCAGAATTCCCCGCCTAATTCTTTCAAGATTAAATTCCGAAAGGAACATTGCTCAAGGTGCCAGTTTCCCCTAAATTGGTTGTTTTCATTTCACTGTTGATCAATTGTACTAGTCCGTAGCATTCAAAACATTCTCATGTCATCAACAGAAATTTTGTTTTGTTAAACACTCAAAACGAAAGGCCCCAGAATATTTTAGCAACAATCTTTCTAGCGGAATTGTCCAATTTATGGAAGAAGTTTTGTGGCAAAGGAATGAGAGTTGACCCTTGAGTGTGAGAAGCCTCGGTGAGGGAGAAGTTGGGACTCAAACTCTGCTTCTCAGTTCCTTTGACCCAAGAATCCCATCACCTGTCACTGTCCATTAGTACAGGAAACATCCACTCATCCATTAACTCATTTATCGATGCCCTGCATAACAAACTGCAAAGAAAGGCATTTACATCTTTGTTGCTTTGACGCTACTGTTGTGTACCACATTACTTACGGACCATGTCTAATATCTGAGTTAGCAGCATTTCTTGGCTAGCTTTATACATGGACTACAACCACAGTAATACTTTCATACTCTGTCAAAAGTCATTTTCCTGAAATTAGAGTATGAGACTTTAAATTGAATCAAACAATATCTTAAAACTTCTTAAACAAAAGAATGCATAGGTTCAAAACTTGTCTACCATCACGAATACCATGATAAAAGTCTGACATCCTATTAGTCCCACCTGGGTTATGAATCAGCCATTTGCCAATGTATCCACTCCGTATATACTACCCACCCTTAATCACTTGGCAGTTATTTCAATTAGCTAATCAATTGTGGAAGGACTGACGTGACTGTATTCAAGCGACTTCTAGTTTACTTAGTAATATTCTCAAGACGCAAATGAAAACAAGGATAGTAATCTGGAGAAGCCTAAGAGAGACTATTGAATCCTGCCTTTGTATAAAAGCAGGATTGTTCCAAAGTGAATAGAAAAAATAATGTCATGAGTTAAGGCTTCTAAGGCCCAGAGTAAACTATTATTTACTGTATTATTAATCTCGCTGTGGCTAATTCATAAATTAGAATTTATAGTAGCTCTGTATACACTACCCACATGAATGCACTATAGATACAGTCCTATCTGAAACTTGAGACATACTCGTAGGTAAGGAGGGGCTGCTGCACTTACTATTCCCTGAGGCAGTGTCTCGGGAGAAATGGAATAAGGGAGTAGGTGAAGGAGATGAAGGAGTTAAGGAAAAATGTCTTGATCTCTTCTGGAGAGCTGAAGCTGATAGCAGGAGACTCTCTAGATCATTTGCACACCGTGGAGTGTGTTCTCGCATGTTGTGAGGGGAAGGGACGATCTGCTGTGCCTTCTTGTTGCGACCCTACTTCCAGGTTGCTGGGAAAGAAGCCAACTATGAGTCAAGAGGCAACAACATTCTCAGTGTTTGAGGTACAGCTATAAAGATTGGTGAAGGTGATGGAACCATACACTTACAAAATATGCCACTAGGCTATATATTTAAAGGCATCCATCTCCCTCAAAATGACTTACCACAATGACTTTAAACTTGGTCAATATTAGATAAATTTAGACTAAGCATTTTCATTCATGTTTGAATGACAGGAAATCATATAAATACCAATACAGTCTTACAAAAATTGACCCACATAATTAGTTTCATTTTTGAAAGTATTGATTATTACGTCTTGCTTTATACCTACCACATTTTTTTTCTCTAAGACTTCAGGGGATTATGATAAAGACACAGGAGCTGAGAGGTGTAAAGGAATGTCTGCAATGTCAAAGCATACTCAAGGCTCCAGTGCTTGTAACTGCAGCACAGAATAAACTGGGGTAAGCAGTGAGAGACTGAACAGAGAAGTGAAGGCAGAGCCCAGATCATGAAAGCACCTGAAATAGAAAAATCGTTGGATCATTGTCTAAAGGAAAACAGATCCATTAACTTCCTTTAGTTCTCAAAGTAAAGTAACAACAATAACAAAGATGTCTTAAAACACGAATGATTCATCCACTTGAAATTCTAGAGGCTAGAAATTAAGCATTGAAGTGGGATGTGGGCTGTACTTCTCCTGCAGGTATCCAAGGAAATGCCCTGCTTGCCTCCTCCAGCTTCTGCTGGACAGTGTGGGTCTTGGCTATGACAGCACCACTCCCTGCTGACTTCTCATAACCTTTCATATCGCCTTATCTCCATCTACCTTTTAATTTATTTTTTTAAAACTATCTTTTCTTATTTGACATGCCAAATCCATTTCCCACTCCCTCCACTTTTCCTGCTCCCTCCACCTTCTACCTTCCACCTCATCCTACCACTCATCCAGTCCTCAGGGAGGGTAAGGCTTCCCACGGGGAGTCAGCAAAGTCTAGCACATTGCTTTGAGGCAGGACCAAGGCCCTCTCCACTGTATCTAGGTGGGCAAGGTATCCCTCCAGGGAGAATGAGTTCCAAAAAGCCAGAACAAGCAGAAAGGAAGAAGCCAAGGCTCTCACTGCCAGTGGCCCCACAGTCTGCCTAAATACAACTATTACCCACATTCAGAGGTCTTAGTTTGGTCCTATGCTGGTTCCCTCACTGTTAGGCCAAAGTTGGAAGACTTCCATTAGCTCAGTTAAGCTGTTTCAGTGTGTATCCCCATCACAGTTTTGAACTCTTTGCTTGTATTCTCACTCTTCCCTCTCTTCGACAGGACTTAGGAACTCAGCCCAGTGCACTGCTGTGGTTCTCTGCATCTGCCTCCATCAGTTGCTGGATGAAGGTTCTGTGATGACATTTGAGATAGTCATCAATCTGACTACAGGGCAAGGCCAGTTCAGGCATCTGCTCCACTATTGCTTAGGGTCTTAGTTAGGGTCATCCTTGTGGACTCCTGGGAATTTCTCTAGTACTAGGTCTCTTGCTAGCCCCATAATGACTCCCTTAGTCAAGATATCACTTTCCTTGTTATGTCTGTCCTTCCCCCATCTCAAGCATCCCATTCCCTCTAGTTCTCCTCCCCTCTCCTCTTCTCCCCTACTTCTCTTCCACATTCCCTTCTCTCACCACCCCAATGGTCCCAATTTTCTCAGATCTTGTCTATTTCCTCTTCCCAGGGGGATCTGTACATGTTTTTCTTAGGGTTCTCCTTGTTACTTAGCTTCTCTGGGGTTGTGGACTATAGGCTCCTTACCCTTTGCTTTACAACTATTATTCACCCATGAATGGGTACATACCATGCTCATCTTTCTTGGTCTGGGTTACGTCATCAGGATGTTTCTTTCTTGTTCCATCCATTTGCATACAAATTTCAAGATGTCATTGTTTTTTTAACAACTGAGTAGTACTCTGTTGTGTAAAGGTATCACTTTTTTATCCATTCTTCAGTTGAGGGGCATCTCAGTTATTTCCAAGTTCTGGCTATTACAAATAATGCTGCTATGAACATAGTTGAACAAATGTCCTTGTAGTATGATTGAACATCTTTTGGGTATATGCCCAAGAGTGGTATCACTGAGTCTTGCAGTAGATTCATTCCTAATTTTCTAAGAAACCACCATGCTGATTTCCATAGTTGTTGTACAAGTTTGCATTCCCACCAGCAATGGAGGAGTGTTCCCCTTATTCTGCATCCTCTCCAGCATAAGCTATGATTGGTGTTTTTGATCTTATCCATTCTGACAAGCATAAGATGGTATCTCAGAATTGTTTCTCTGATGGCTAAGGATGTAAGTGTCTTTCAGTCATTTGAAATTCTACTGTTAATAATTATCTGTTTAGATCTGTACCCCCATTTTAATTGGATCATTTGATATTTTGATGTCTAATTTCTTGAGTTCTTTATATATTTTGGAGATCAGTCATCTGTCTGATGTGGGGTTGGTGAAGATCTTTTCTTATTCAGTAGACTCCCTTTTTGTCTTATTGACTGTGTCCTCAACAAGAACTATAAATCTTTGAAGAAAGAAGTTGAAGAAGATATCAGAAAATGAGAATGTTTCACATGCTCTTGGATAGGTAAGATCAACATAATAAAAAATGGCAATCCTACCAAAAGCAATCTACAGATTCAGTGCAATCCCCATCAAAATCCCAACACAATTCTTCACAATTCTCAAAAGAGCAATACTCAACTTCATATGGAAAAATAAAACAGGATAGTCAAAACTATCCTATATAATAAAAGAACTTCCAGAGGCATCACTACCCCTGACACCAAGCTCTATTGTAGAGGTATATTAATGAAAAAAGCTTGGTATTAGCATTAAAACAGACAGGTTGACCAATGGAATCAAATTGAAGACTTGGACATTAATCCACACACCTATGAACACCTGATTTTTGACCAAGAAGCTAAAATTATACAATGGAAAGAAGAAAGTATCTTCAACAAATGGTGCTGGCATAACTGGATGTCAGAATATTAAAGAATACAGATCGATCCATACCTACTCCATGCACAAAACTCAAGTCCAAATGGCTTAAAGATTTCAATATAAATCAGACCACAATGAACCTCATAAAAGAGGAAGTGGGAAGTAGCCTTCGATGTATGGGCTCAGGAGACCACTCCCTAAATATAACACCAGTAGCAAAAACACTGAGAGTAACAATGAATAAATGGGACTGCCTGAAAGTGAGAAGCTTCTGTAAATCTACCTCACTGTTAATGTGAGGTTGATGAAGGTCTTAAAAGCTTATTCTGAGAATCCAGGATAATCTCCTTAGCTCAGTGTTTTGAATTACATCTGCAAAATACACCCTTTCCAAATTAGTAACATTCATATGCTCCTGGGATAAGGATGCATAACTTAGGGGTAATCATTGATATACTATAATTGGAATGTATAGATTATTTTAAATCAAGAGAAAAACACAATCAAATTGATTCTTAGGGGAAAATGGAAACCTTAAAAGAATGGAGTGGATAAAGTTAATTCTGAAGATAATGAAACTTTATTAGGTCTTGGTTAACATTTCAAATGATTAATGATGAGGGATTGGATAAGTATATTAGTGATAGGAAAGGCATGAAGTGAACTAAAACATAATTTTCAGAAATAAAAGAAAGGTTAAGTGTGTCTGGAAGGCACCAGTATTTAAGGTGCTGGATAGTAAAGATGCATGGGTATGCACACTTTTATTGAGTTGGTCATATCTGCAGGAGGAATAATAGATTTACTCAAATGGTCTTGTTTCAGTTTTGGCTCTGCAGGTATAAAGAACCAAAGGGATTCAATCTAGTATGGTTGTAATAGATCTCTCCAGAAGATGGCTCTCATTGCATGTGTTTGCTTCCCATTTCTATCTTGTTTGGAAAAAAATCATTACAAATTTATCACGATATAATACACTGACAGAAAAATACAATGTATTATTAATATACAACCTAAATATCTCTTTACAGACTAATATATCCATGTCTTCTAATGTAATAGTTCTTTCCAGTCCTGTATCACTGGGGCATCATAGCACTGTATCTGGACACCAGAATTCTGTATTAAATAAGCAGGGAAGGAAGGCACAGTTTATGCTATATCTCATGGTTGAACAATCATTGACAGTCTAATTATGATTTCTATATGCCTGGACTTGCAGTGTGGCTTTAAGATAAGCAAGCAGAGTTTTCTAAGACACATTCTTGTGCTTCACTAATGTCATCTAAAAATATTTTCTAGAAAGGTTTGTTCCATTATATTGAACTCAATACATTCAAGAACTGACATGTATTTGGAAGAGAACAAGAGAAACAAAAGAAAGCAAACACACCCTCAGTTTTTGTCCTGAAAGTACAAATTTAGGAAAAGATGTAGGGAGAACCAAGGCCAGCCACATCTATTACTATTAGCACTGTATTTGCAAATGAGGCTTACATATGAATAAACCATCATATTTTCTAGCATTCTCATGAAGTTGGGGCTTGATGCAAGCTTAAATCCCCAAAGGAATACTGCCTGGAAATAGGTTCTCTTGGAAATATCTGCAGTGTGTGTCTTTACAAATGTAATGTAATTCTGTGTTGTAATCCCAGAACCTATGACTTTTCCATAGGGTACTTCCCTGGGCACTGGGCCATTTTGCATGTTCATACAGAGGCAGAAGTCTCCAGAGAATTTTCTCATCTACAAATGACTGACAAGTAAATAGAATAGAATCCCAGCTTCCTTAGACCCAGACCATCTTTGAGGAATAACAGGAATGTTCCCACAGTTTTCATTTTTTTCTGCCCTGCTTCAATGATTCCCTATTGCCTTTTCCTACGACTGAGATCTATTTGAATGGCTCCTCTATGCATCCTGGTCTCCCTCTGAGGCTCCCAATCCAACCGAGAGCTCTAGAACAGATGTAGTTACTCCGTGTCCCATTTCCCATTGGCACCTGTAAGCAGCTCTGAGTTTTACTGCTAAGCTTTTCAGTTCCAAACCTCCAGATGTCATTTCTAAGCTGGCAAGATTTCCTTCCTTTCAAGTTGAGTACATTCTCTTTTGGAAATCATGAAAGCATCACAGATGGCCTCATGATATAAATAATTAGTGACAAAGACAATTATTGCTCATCTGTGATGAATCAAAGTTCTTTTATTTAGTCCACAACAAGTTGGACGTAGTCATTACATTGCCCTCGGGGCTGAACAGCCACACAGTTTAGAAGGTTGTCCTGTACTTTTGCCTCCTGGGGGTTGTGTGCTAAATATTTATCTGCAGCGTCCCTGTTCATGTGCTCTCACACTATCAGTTTCCATGTTAATATTTTTCTTGGCAGTTGGTAACAGGCTCTGCAGTACAAACTGCAGGCTTTATTTGTCAGAGCTTTTACTTTTCAGTTCTTTTCAATACCCTTCACAAAGAGAAATTGCTCTTCTGATGGCTTACGTAAGATACCCAGCAATGCAAAGCAAGCCCTTTAACATCCTCTCTTTGAGGCAGATGACCTCCTGCTGGTTTCAGTTTGTCTTATGGCAATCTATACTTCATCATCCTCTCTGGCCTTCATTGATTAAAGTTGGGATAATTATCCTTTATCCCTCCTTGGCAATTTGGTCTCAGAAGTGCATCTATATAGAAATTCATGTGTAGGCTGATCAATGGACAGTACACCGAAGGAGGAGTCAGAAGCCCTTAATGACGATGACTTATACGCACCTTGGTTTCTTCATGGTTTTGACCAAGTGTGTGAAATTTAAATCCTTAATCAACACCCAAAGAAAAGGGGGGGAGGATTCTGACTTCATGATTTCCACACATTTCAAACACAAGTTTGAGTTCCAAAACAGGTACCCTGTCTGACTCATCCCTGCTGCTTTGCCATCTTATAGGACAAGCTTTACAGCATAGTTATAAATGAAAAAAGAGATTCTGGAATTTTTACAAGAACTTGTCTAAATGTAAAGGATGTGACAGTTTTAAATATGGCCATCAACCGCACTCCTTTCAAGATGTGGAGACTGGTTTTCTCTCTGAATTCCCAGGCTCAGTGAACCAAGGAGAGAGTGGTGGAATTAATGTCATGTGCAGTGTTGAGGTCACTGGATGCATGTGGCTTCTGCCTGGTCTCTCACCTAGTTTCTCTTTCTTCTCTTTCAACTTTTAAGACCTTCATTATGTGAGTACTTCATTTGCATAACTTCGCCTCTCTCCAACTCCTTCCATCTATTCCCATTATCTTTTTTTAATTACTATTGTTACATACATACACATACTGTGTACATATATATATATATATATGCTCATACATATATAATCTACTGAGTTCCTTTAGCTTTGCTCCTATCTACATGCATGCAGGGTTGACCACTTGAGATCAGACAATGTACATGGCAATGCATCAATGGAAGAGACTGAGTCTTTCTCTCTAAGCAGGAAACTGATCATTTACAGCTCCTAATTTAGTGATGGGATCATGTGTGATTTCCGCTGTTCACTCTGGTGAGTCAACTGGCATTGTCATCGTGCTGATCTTGTTTTAGCAACCATATTGTGGATAGTTCTGGGTTGCCTCACTCAATACAGTGTGTCCTTAACTATTCTGGCAGATGCCAGCAGTGTTGTGAGAACATTCAAGCAGTCTGTGGGAAGGCTGGCACGTAGAAGGACTGAGACCTCCTGCTAATTATGAGCCTTACCCTGACTACCATAGTAGTAAGCTAGTTGAGAGAGGGATAGACCAGACCTGTCAATTCTCCAGATGTCAAAAATACAAACATTCAGATGAAATAATGTATATGAATATTGATAATGCCACCCATTTGGCTCTGGAAACATTAGAGGTTACGGGTAACTACAAGCCCCTTTAATAGAAGGGCACTAGTGGGTGTTCCCCAGGATGGGTTTGGGAAAGATCTGCTGTCAGAGTACAGGCAACACTTAGCCCCACCATGCCAGTGTTGGCAACCTGGAAGAATTTATGGCACAGCTGTGTAATCCTTACTTATCTTCCCACTCACAGCAATATAACAACCCTGGGCAGAAACTACCACTTTAAAACAACATCAACAGAGCATGTATATAGTCTGAAAAGAATGAGAAGATATGCATAAATGCAGGACCTCTGACTTTAGCTAATTAAGGAGGTTTTAGATTTACTTAGATCTGCCCAGATCATGTTTGAGGGAATTTATAGCAGTACAACATAAGCAAAGCAAGTGTCAAGACTTTAACCAGCTGAAGGCATTGAATGTGTTGTTCTGCTACAGCCTGCTGGACAAGGAGATGGAACGGCAGTGGTTCACCAGTGATCAGAGAGCAGGTTACACAACACCAGCTCTCTGCTGTGGAAGAGCCTCCAGTGAGGTAGACAATTATGAAATTGTAGGAAGCAATGAGCCAACATTCCAGGTCAGAGTGAGGATAACACTCTTGATGGGTACCAACTTTTCCATTAGTTTTGGTTTGAGATGTATCAAACTTAACAGCAAACTCCTGATCTACCTGCCTCAACCTTCCTGATTATAGACATACCCCACCATGCCCAGAAGAACCATCATTTTGAATATAGCAATCAAAGAATACTTCAACACAGCAATTCAGAAGTTGGCATAGGAGATTCCTAGCCAGTGTGCTCCTGCACCTTCCAGGTGGCTGAGCAAGCCTTATGGAGAGTGAGTCCTGGCAAGAATCAATCTTTTTAGGAACCATGTGCTCCACTTAAGCCGAATCACACTTCCCAGTGTCACTTTATATTAAAAATACTAAGAATTCATTTGTTGATCATGGCATCAGCTCAGCTTGCTTTTCCACATCATCTTTACTAAGAATGTAAAACTTCTCCTATCTTGACCATTGTAAATTTTTATGGCACATGTAAAGAAATTTGGTAAGCTATATGCTGGCCCTTAGTTCCTGAAATGACACATATTCCAGTGGCTACATTAAATATGGTAGTGATGCTGGTCCAAAGGAGAACAAAACTATCATCTTCCAATATTTCCAGAAGAGTGGAAACATTAACCAGAAGAAATGTTTACCATGCCTTTCAATGCTACTGATTTCCATACAATGTAGAAAAAGCTCTGGTCCATTACTGTAATTCACCAGAAATGATAAGTCTCAGAACACATAGTTATAAGATGGTACCTCCTGGAAAACAAGGTAGAGTTTTAAAATTTTCCCAACATAAGATGGAGAACCAGAGACATAAAGATCTGTATACATTTTGTCCTTTGTCCTGCGGCAACTCACACAAAACAGAATTCACTACTTATCCACTTTCTTAGATCTTCTCACCATATTTAAGAGAACTTTTCCTGTCAGTTTATAAAAGTAACATATATGTTCTTCCAGTCAATGAATAATTCAGGAATCATGGCTAGAGAGATTAGGGTTGTTCCTCCCTCCACTGGCTTCCATTAAATGGTATTTTCCCTGAGCTTGTCTATACTGTTGCTTAGCCTTTTAATTGATCAGCGTGGAACAACTTACTAGACTGATGAGCCTGTCATACATAGCTCAGCCCTCTCTTCCCTCTCACATGAGAACCAACTTGGATACACAGAACACTGTCCACCCTGCTTCTTCACACAGTAGACTTTATAACCATGTGTTCAAAAAACAAATACATGTGATGGTTCAGAAATGAGGACGCCTGGGTTTAAAATTGCAGTGTTGGTGGAGCAATAACTGGAAAGACTTCTGTAACAGGGCACACCTGAGACACTCTATCATTATCTTATATCTTACTGATTTCTTCTTAACATTTCAATTTGTGAGAATCTTCCTCAGTGTGTTCCCAACTACAGTTCAAAGTAGGACATTTCTTAGCAGCAGGATGTTTTGAAAACTTCTTCACTCTTCAAAACCCACTTGGAAATCCTTGTTCTCTCTCCACTTGCCCAAACCTTTTCCATTTTCAACTGTACTCTGCTGTGGGACAATGCTTTTGTACTTTGTAAAGATTTGTCACTTGTATTTTTAATAAAATGCTAACTGGCCAGTAGCCAGGCAGGAAGTATAGGAGGGGCAACCAGGCAGGAAGTACAGGTGAGGTGATGAGAACAGGAGAATTCTGGGAAGATGAAAGACTCAGTTTGCAGTCATCACCCAGACACAGAGGAAGCAAGATGATACTGCCTTGCTGATAAAAGAGAACAAGCCACGCGGCTAACATAGACAAGAATAATGGGCTAATTTAAGATGTCAGAATTTTTAATAAGAAGCCTGAACTAATAGGCCAACCAGTTTATAATTAATTTAAGCCTCTGCATTTTCTTTGGGGCTGAACAGCTGAGGGATCAGGCAGGACAGAAACCTCTGTCAACAGTACCCAAAGTAAATTCATTTAGACAATACTAGTTCCTAACATTTAACTCTACACCTTTCTGTAATGAATATTACCCTATATAAATAGCCACTATCATATGATTTTGGTTGTTCCTCATTAATGGAAATGATGGTTTTTTTTTTAAAAAAATGGTAAAGATAAAGTTCAGTTTTTAAAAGTCCAAATAAGCGGCTGATTTAATGACTAGCAGAGATCACTGAATTGGAAGTAAAGATGCTTGAATGCAAGAGTCTCACTTTTGAAAGACAAACAGAATCCTGGATAAAAAACCTGGCTTTTATGATTATAAATAGTCGAAGGGTCAGAAAGCAGAACACGAGCTTTATGCTGTAAGATGCACTACAAAGAGGGGTACACAGGAACTGAAAAGCAATCCTCAATGCAGTGGACATTGCTGTGGGGTGAGTACCTGCTTAAAAAAAGTGTAAGAGCTCAGTCGCAAGACTGTCAACAAGAGCCACAGTTTCTTCCACCTATGGAGAAGTGGCCTGGGTGGAGATGAGAGCTCAGCATCTCCTGGCATGCTGCTAGTCCAGCCAGACCTGGCTGCTCTCAGGGCTTACCAAGGCCACCACTTCATAGAGAACCTCATGATTCAGAAATTCACTTTCTTGGGAAATCCTCTTTCCTCTGTTGGCTGGTTTCTCCAAGAAGCCATTTTTAACTAGTGGTTATCTGATTCTAAGGGCAAAAACCAGATGTCCTCCCCTCAAGGTGAATGGCACCTGGAGTGTTTTTTTAATTTCCATAGCAACTCCCAGGAACACAGTGCTCCTAGACATCAACAAAAGCCAGGTCAGTTTTGTTTGTTTGTTCGTTTTTAGATCTCTTTTTTTCTCAGAATCTCTTCCTTCATTCCCTTATAGTAACAGCTCAAAATTTTATAGATTCAAAAATTAACTTCATGTTCTCATAATTACATTTTATTTGGGATCACTTTATCTAATATCCTTAGAAAAATCTAATCTTGCTCAGTCCAAGTAAATCCAGTCACTTCTGGTTTAAATTCCATTAAGCTTCTTCCCCACTCTCTACACATCCCTATTCTGAGTTTAGATGATGGGAGATTGGGTAAAAGTTTCTGGTGGATTATCACCCTCTGTGCATCCACACAGGATGATATAGGGATTTGGGTGCGAATGATTTGATGCTTCCATGCTTCCCAAATGGGTACAAGGCAGAGAGTACTCATCAGGCCTTGGTATCAACAAGAATTCTTTGGAAATACTTGAGATTCTCCCAGTCCCATCCCATAACAATAAAAAGGCCTTCCCGTCAACATCTGTCCATCACTGGCATTTCTCTCTCTCATCCCGATGCTCTACAACCCTGCATAAGAATGCTTGTTAAATGGGAAAGAGCTTAAATGTATGAAAACATACTTTTCTGATGCTGGGTAAAAATGCATAAAAGATAATCACGTGTATTTGCATCAAACACTCATCCTCTTTTTCTCTGTGAGCTCTCTTGCTTATCTTCAGGTGAAAATTTTTGATTACTTTTTTTTATTGGTGTGGAAAATAGAAAGAGAGACATGTTTTCAGCACTGTCGGGTTTCAGAGCTCGTGGTTATGTCAGTCAGTCATAGAAATAAATCTTCAAACTATTTTCATAAATATTTACACCCACAAAGCAGCAAGTAAAAGCCAAGGACGTGACTTTCTAGACCAAGGTCAATTGAATTAACTGATAACGACAGAACTCCAACAGCAAAGTCTCATTTGATTCTTGACTCTAATAAATATTTTGAATGGATCCTCTGCTGCAGTCTCTCAGCAGGGAACCTGCTGAAGAGTAACGGAAAAATGTTTGACAGGTCCCAGAATCTGGAATTGGAATATTGGAAGGCGATCCAATACTGCATCTCAGTATCTGTCCCAGTATCAGCAACTTTTCAGAAAACAAATTCCCTCTTGGTTGAATTAACTTGTATGAGTTAGTTTTTATGTTTTAATTATTACGTAACTTAGTATTATAATGAAGAATAAAATTGGTGGGGGCTGAAGAGATAGGTCAGTGGGTAAGAGTGCTTCCTGTACACACATGAAGACCTGAGTTCAGATCCTAGCCCCCATAATAAAGATTTCTATCAGCAGCTGCACACCTACAAACCCAGTACCAGCTCCATGTGTATGGGAAGGGCACTGGGAACAGGAAGATTGCAGGATGGTGCTTGCTAGTCTCAGCTTGAGTCTAGGGTCAGCAAAAGACCCTGTGTCTTGTGTTTGAGAAATCACACATACCCACTATTTTTCTCATTTTAATAAACATGTTCCAAATTGCCTTACCAGCATGCAAATGTAAACACACACACACACACATACACACACACACACACACACATACTCGAGAGGGAGAAAATAAATAAATAAAACAAATAATACATTGATGGGCCTTTGTGTGCACACCAAATAGCAGAAACCATAGTGTTTATTATCATCCCTTTTATTTCTCTTATTCACCTTCTTTCAAAGCAAGTACTATTTTAAAATGTTCATCATTGCTATTTATGTGTTTGAAACTAAATATAAACTTTTAATTTTGTTTTTAAATCTTTGGAACCTTCAGATGCTTGTTTTTCTTTCCTTTCTTTCTTTCTTTCTTTCTTTCTTACTTTCTTTCTTTCTTCTTTCCTTTTTTCAAGACAGGATTTCTCTATAGCTTTGGAGCCTGTCCTGGGACTTGCTTTGTAGACCAGAACTAGCCCCAAACTCACAGAGATCTGCCTGCCTTTGCCTCCCAAGTGCTGGGATTAAAAGTGTGCACCACCACTGCTGGGCACTTATTTTTTTTAACATTATAATATGTTTGTTTTCTCACATAACTAGGCAGAATACATATTTTTTTCATTTCTCCTGTGTTAGCCAAGGTTTGCTAGACCAGTGGTTCTCAACCTTCCTAATGCTATGACCCTTTAATAGTGTTCCTCATGCTATGATGACCCCTAAGCATAAAACTATTTTGCTGCTACTTCATAACTGTAATTTTACCACTCTTTTAAATCGTGATGTAAAAATCTGATATGCAGGATATTTGATATGCAATTCCCAAACTGGTAGAGACTCATAGGTTGAGAACCACTGCAGAGGAACATAACCAACAAAATGTATATATATTAGGAAAGGTGTTTTATTAGAATAGTAGGCCAACAACATCTGTCTTCTTACAGCTCAGACCCTAAAGCTGAGAACTTCAGCAGTCCCAGTCCAATGCTGAAGGAATGAACACTCTGGATAGACGCTCATAATCAGTCCACACTGGTAGACACAGAAGTTGTTATGTGTCAAGCTTTCCCTGGGGAGACACAACACATACACTAGACATACTTACCCCATAGAGGGAGCCCACAGTAAATAAAATAGATACCACCAAAACCCAACTTGGTGAACCAATGAGCTTATTGGGGCTACTTACATGAGCAGAAATGATTCAAAGACTGCTGCCTCACCAAAACGTGCTCCAGCATGGGTGACAGCTTAAAAGGCTGGGGACCTGGAGCATATTGCACAGTCTGCAGGCAACTCAAAGGGTCGAATAAAATCTTTTCTAGGTGACTCAGTCAAACTAAATCTCTTCCACGTAGGCCATCTTTCTTCTGCCTCTTCCAGGCTGCTTGGCTGGCCTCTGCTTCTTTCCATCAGCTTGGTTCATCTCAGAGTCTTCTTTGCTGCTTCATCTTTCTGGGAGGGACTCCTCAGACGTCTTTAATGTTTACTCTTGGGAGGGAGGAGCCTCGTGAACCTGGTCAGTTCCAGGTACTTTCTGGAGCTCTTTTGAGTTGTTTATCTTCTGTTTTAAGGCTCCCCCGGTAGGATGACGGGAATATTTCCTTCTCCAAGGAAACTGCTACACAGCAGAGAGTGAATCTGTGTCAGTAAACAGCTGGAACACAGGAGGCAGCATCAGCTAACCAAGCACCCACACTGCTTTTCCTGACCTAAAACCTGTTTTGAATGCCAGGTTTCTCTCCTTACTTAATCCTCTCTGAAAACACCCTTACAGAGGTAAAATTGATTGATTTTAAATATCATGAAATTCAAAAGACCAGCCATCAAACCTTCTACACATTCCTTCATTGTAAGATTTCTATATTAACACACATATTGAGGTTGTTTTCATTAATTAAAAAAATAATTTATTTACTCGTGTGTGTATTTGTGTGTGTGTGTGCATGCACACATGCACATATGAGTTTATATAATCCCTCTGTGTGCAGATACTCCAAGAGAAAACAGCATCAGATTCCCTGTCGCAGAAGTTATAGACAATGGTGAGCATCCAAGTTAGGGAGGGAAGATTTGAACTCAAATTCTCTGGAAAAACAATAAGGGCTCTTAGTCACTGAGTCATCTGTTTCTCTCTTTTGTGCTAATGTATAAAATCCATCAAAAACTGTACAACTATCGCCTTGCCTCAGTGACAATAGATGTTTGAAAAGTGTTCAGTATATTTTATTACTTATTGCCAAAAATTTTCCAAAGTGATCACACCATAGGTTGTGTAAGAAACTCTTACTACTTCTTATAAGATATCAAACTATGCTCTTTAGTTAACTCATTAAGTATACAACTCTTCTCTGTGTCTGCCTGAGCTTTGCCCTCCTGGATTAGCTCCAGGTTTGGGCCCCTTGTCACGTTTATGGGGCATTACTTTTACTTCCCTATGAATTACTTTCTCATGTCCTTTCCTAATGCTTCATTTGTTTAATATTGTCATATTAAATACTTAATATTCTTTTATATACTTTTTGTAGAAAGTCTTTGTATGGAGACCTGAAAATGTGAGTCTATTTCCACATTGACCTTAACCTCCAGTCCTTCAAGGTTATTGTGTTTCTACCTCAAACAAAGGTTCCACCTAGATTTAGAGCAGAGAGTTCTGCTCTCTCAAGGTGATTGTCAACAGGTGTGGCTAATAGACAGAACTTGTATTTCAGGAATAGAGATGTAGATATGTTTCTACCTCAAACAAAAATCTAAGGATCAAACTATGTTCCATTTCTCTTAAGGAGATAATGGTGGATTCCACCCAGGTAGCGGTTTGCCTACAGAATGTTTGGTCTAGGGTATGAGCATGACTTGCCTTTTTCTAGCAACAGAATGTTAACTATGGGTGTAGCCTACGACCTTCAGTTGGTAAGTTCATTTTCTTATATCATGTTAATGCATTTTTTTTTATCTTACTCCACCTTTTGTGGTCAGGGGTATTTTAAGCAGTTGGAAATTAAAGACCTGTGAATTCCAGTACTCACTTGAATTCCCTCCTGATACTAACCTATATGATTCTCCATTTTATTATTTTCATGTCTTCATACTCTTTACTATATTTCTAAATCCCCATGCCTCTACCCTGGCAGGAGGTATTTTTGTCAAGGCTGGTCCCTGACATCTTTGCTTATCTTCTATATAGAATGCCTCATGAATGGTAGAATTTTTACTGTATCACTTATGTACTGCTTTAAAATAAATCATCACGGTCCTGACTTGCTTGCTCATGTTCTCCCTCCTTCTGCTCCTCATTTGGACCTTGGGAGCTCAGTCCGGTGTTCCAATGTGGGGCTCTGTCTCTATCTCCATCCATCGCCAGATGAAGGGTCTCACTCAGGATAGTGTTTTCTATTTCCATCTATTTGCATGCAAAATTCAAGATGTCATTGTTTTTTTTACCGCTGAGTAGTACTCTGATATGTATATATTCCACACTTTCTTCATAAGGGCATCTAGGTTGTTTCCAGGTTCTGGCTATTACAAATAATGCTACTATGAACATAGTTGGACAAATGCTTTTGTAATATGATACGGCATCTCTTGGGTATATTCCCAAGAGTGGTATTGCTGGGTCCTGGGCTAGGCTGATCCTGAATTTCCTGAGAAACCACCACACTGCTTTCCAAAGTGGTTGTACAAGTTTGCATTCCCACCAGCAATGGATGAGTGTACCCCTTACTCCACAACCTCTCCAGCAAAGGCTATCATTGGTGTTTTTGATTTTAGCCATTCTGAAAGGTATAAGATGGTATCTCAAAGTTGTTTTGATTTGCATTTCCCTGATGGCTAAAGAGGTTGAGCAAAGAAGTCAGGACCGTGAGGGGTGCACCCACCCACTGAGATGGTGGAGCTGATCTAATGGGAGCTCACCAAGGTCAGCTGGACTAGGACTGAAAAAGCATGGGATAAAACCAGACTTCCTGAACATGGCGGACAATGAGGGCTGCTGAGAAGCCAAGTACAATGACACTAGGTTTTAATCCTACTGCATGTACTGGCTTTGGGGGGCCCTAGCCTGTTTGGATGCTCACCTTCCTAGACCTGGATGGATGGGGGAGGACCTTGGACTTCCCACAGGGCAGGGAAACCTTACTGCTCTTTGGACTGGAGAGGGAGGGGGAGGGGAGTGGGAGGAGGGGGAGGGAAATGGGAGGCGGGGAGGAGGTGGAAATTTTTAATAAAAAAATAAATAAATAAAAGAACAAATTGTGAAAAGATTAACTGAATCTAATAAATTTGTAATTTACAAAATAAAATAAAATAAATCATCACAAAGTTAAATAGCAGAAAACACCTTTATCTGCCCCATTCTGTGGATTGGCAATAGACAGGGCTCACTCTTGGTCTCTGATTCTGACTGGTCTCAGTTGTTTGTGGTCATGTCACAGGTTTTATGGGGAGGAGGCCAGGTGGCTTCATTCATATGTGCAGCAGTTGCTAGTGACTTTTGAGTGAGATACCTTGTCTTTCTTCTGTGTGTTCTCTCTGCCTGGGTAGTTCAGACTTCCTTACCTGGCAGCTTGATTCCACAGCAATAAGAGTACATTTTCCTGTCTCTTCAGGGCTTGGTTTGAAAATTTCTCTCAGTCTTGCTGACTTTGTCCAGAAAGTCAAGCCCATTCAGCTCCAGAATTTCATTCACGATACTCAAAAGTCAGCTTCCTTGGCAGAGGAGACTGCTGGGTAGAAGGAATGTGCAGACTTCCTTAGTCACAGGTAGAATGAATTCATCAGCATTCCACTTTCAATATTATATCTCTCATATCTTGAATAAGAAGTCCTCAACTTTCATTCTGTGAACATATTTGCATATATTTTATTCTAAGTTTATTAGTTTTAACTTTAAAATTTTTAAGTACTTCATGCAGTTCTAATTGAATACTGTATTGGTATGAGTTAATTTTATACTTTTGTATCAAACAAGAGCTTCTTGTTATCCACAGGAGATGTTTTAAAAGATTCCAGAAGATATATGCACCTTTGGGTATACTGAACCCTGTACTGTAGACACTGTGTGTTTTTCCTTTACATTCTACGACAGTTAAAGATTTGAACCTTGACATGATGCATGATTACCTAGTAGGCAAATCTCTGGGTATGTCTTTGAGGGAGCTTTTGCACTGGGTTAATTGACATGGCATATCTCACCCAAAATATGGGTGACACAACCCTCTGGGCTGATGTCTTGGACTAAGGACAAAAATGACAAGCCATCTGAGCATCAGTATTCACTTTTCTCTGCTTCTTGGTGGCAGATTAAGCATGACTGTCTGCCTCAAGCTCCCACTGCCATGTCTTCCCCACCATGATGGATGATAGCTTTCACTTGTGAGCCCAAATAAACTACTCTTTCTTTAAGCTGTTTTGACCAGGTATTTTATCTTGACAACAAGAAAAGCAATTAACTCTTATGATAGTGTTTAGGAAGAGCAAGAGAGTAACAACAGAAGGCAATAATGTAGAATAATTATGATAATATACAGTAATAAAAGTTATGTCAGTGTAGCTTCTCAAGTCAACTTAACCCGCTTTTGTGATGATGTGACCTAAAACAATATTTCTTTGATGAGATGATATAAGATATGTTGTAGGATTAGTCTATCACACAAAGTTCCTTGAACATGTAACTGCGATATCATGGCAATCACTCGATATATCAAGATGGCTGCTGAGTTGCCAGCAGAGAGGAGTATACACAGCCTGAATATACTTGACATATGATTCATGGTCTGCATAGGGGAGAATAGGGCATGGAGAAATTTGACCAGATGATTCAGAATGTGGTTACAGTTTAAAATTCATAGTTTATATCTCAGAATATTATTATAGCATTTTCAAATTAAAGTTGACCACAGGTTGCTGAAAAATAAGGAAATCTGTGAATGAAGGGGGACAACGTATAACCAATTCACTCAGTGTTATTTATTAACCATTATAGTATTTCAACATTGATTTGTAACCTTTCTTTTGATTCCTTAACAATAGCTCGAACTCATGAGACGACAGCACATAAGATCTTTATTATTTTCTAAAATGTGAAACACATCTTGGTTCCTGGCAGAGTTTGAAATCAACTATGGGTATAGAAAGACTTCAAAAATGCAGGGCTTGCTGCAGCCATTTTGGTAAGACTTGTCTGGAGTCTCTATTAGTCCTCCAGTGCTTTAAAACTGATTGCTGTTTTAGCCCCTCAGTGCAAAGGTATTAGTTAACCTATAAATTGTCAGAGTCGCTTTCTAGGGTATCTGGGAGAGAATCCATCCCCCCGCCCCATTTTTAACTTTAAGGTCATCTGATTTGTGGAATCATCCTTGATTTGTGGAATCATCCCTCTGTTATTCAGTTCTCTCTATTCTCTGTTTCAACATCTTTTTCCCTTTTAAGATTCTTGGCTTAAGGACCAGAGTACATTTTCTCTAATACCTTATAAAATCTTCTATTTTTTCTGACAAATAATTAGTTACTACATAAAATAGAATCATTAAACATTGTCTAAAAATGGGGTATACGTTAAAGGCCATATCTCTGCCTTCTTCTACTACTAGCTGTTTCTAATTTTCTTGAAAATTACCAACTGAATTCTGGTTATCCAGAGGCCCTGACTCATTCCTCATTGGTATTATAGAACCACCACGGACAAAGAGCTTTGAAATTTACCTCCATACACCACAAAGCATAGATCTTAGCAGGCAGTATTGAAGGACATTTCGATGTAACTATAAATGGCCACATAAGAACATATTGATACTGAAAGAACTTGACTATGACATAGGCTATTACACACACAAAAAATCTCATATGTGTTATATTCCCATAAATATATTCATTCTGCTAATATTAGAATGTTATATACCATAACAATATCAATGTTAGCTATCATTTATCATAAATCTATAGAAAATATTGTTAGGATCCCAAAAGGAATCTAGGAAGCCAACTTTCTCCCAGGAATCCAGAGAGTTTATGAAATAAAGCCTCACACAAATCAAAATTTAATCAACTACTCCTCCACCTTACCACTGGAGAAAAATTAAAAGACTAGTTTTTCAAGAAAAGGCTCTATAGTGAACTGAATACTGAATGTTCTGAGTCTATAGTACCCAGGGGTTGGTCTCAAAACTGCCCTTACTGTTAAGAAAATTGGCAAGAGACTTTATGAGATAGTATACCATTATTAACTATTATCTACTATCTCAATTGAGTTTAAACTTCAAGTAATAATATAGGTTCCTCCCATACCCATCCTGTCAATAAAAATTTCCATAAATTTAATAGCTCTGGTCAGTCCTTTATCCAACTCATTAGCCACCCTGCTATGCTGCATCATTAAAAAATCATTTTATTTCAAAAAGGCAGAAATCTCTCAATTTGAGTGGGAAATTTGCAAACTAGCAAGTGATTGAGTACAAATGTCTGGGAAGGTGCTAAGAAGTTAACTGCACCAGCCCCCACCGTGTGTGTGTGTGTGTGTGTGTGTGTGTGTGTGTTACCCCCCCCCCATGATGAAAACAGAAGGTGTCAGACAATAAAAATTAGGACAATCCGTTTTGTTTCCTAGGAAATCAGCAGTGTGTTTCCCAAGGAAAAAAAGGTAGAATATGGAATTGATTCCCCTATGCTTTATTCTTCACAGGGATGCAATTTCTTTCTCTACCCCAAAGACCTTTTTCTCCTTTGATGTTTGTGATGCCTGCGCTTGTTCTTTCCTGATGGAAGGATTGCCTGGGGCCTGAAACGATTCTAATTCCAGTTGCTGCTGTAGCATCTGCCTTCTTTCTTAAACCATCAGGCTGGAGATCGGAGGAGAGGGAAAGAATGGCCAGCACTCTTCTTGATCTTTAGCCTCCTTCTCTGATGCCTTTTCTCTTTCCTCACTGTGCACACAAATCTCTCCTTTAGATCCTAGAAGCTGAAAGAAAACACTTTAAAGATGCAGGCAGAGTGTTTCAAAAGCTATTGCTTTTCTCTCCATACTGTTTCTTCCTGGGGCTGAACAACACTGACTACTCATTAGTGAGTGTGCCCAGGTCACTTTTCATGCGGTGTTTTATTACTGGTTTTCTTTCATCTCTTATGTCATGGTAGGCATTTATCAGAGCAAAAACCTCTGCTTACGAGTATGTTGCAAATACAAATCAGGAAAACTAAGTTTTGTACATTTTTGGAAAATGTGTAGTTTTATTCAAGGAATGAAAAGATTTAGGGGATTTATGCTAAAGTGATCAATGTCTGTGCTTCTGTTTTTAGAAAATACTTTGTCATAAACTCACACTGGTATGTGAAGTGACTATAAATGTATTGGAGAACATATAATATGCTGATAGTTATTATAATGTCAATATTAACAGCTAATAAAAATCAGTGTCTGTATCCAGCAGAACTACTTTATCATTAGTAAAATCAAGTTAGAAAATGCCTAGACACATTGCCAGTCATGAAGCAAGGGGCTAGTGATAGCTCATTACTGTCATGGACTGATTTCTTCAGTGGCCCAGATTTTCTCTTCTCCTGCACCATACAACTGGCAATTCCCCCTATCAAGAGGCCAGATTACTTACTCCAACTTATTATCATTACCATTAATTTGATGCTTTGGGTTAAATCTGGGACCTCAGCATGTTAAATAAGCAATCTAAGATTGAACCCCTAGACAGATGTCCCTAAATCTTAAATCTTAGTGAAGTGGTATAACATTTAATTTGACTGAAAGTAAAATTACCTGGTGTGAGTGAGAAGGAAGAAAAGAACATGCAACAAACCCGCTTAGGAATTTGGGGTGTGTGTGTGCAGGCCTGGTGAGGTCGGTGTGCAGAGAGAGAGAGAGAGAGAGAGAGAGAGAGAGAGAGAGAGAGAGAGAGAGAGAGCTGAAGATGGCGCATCCAGCTTTTAAGGGCCACCTAGTGCATGCACACAAGAGGATGATATGGCTGTGTCACACACAGATGATAGAGCTCACTCATGCATGCAAGGGCTCACACAGCTGCATCATATGTAGATAATGCAACCAAGCTCCACGTCCTTTAAAGCGGGGGTCCTTTAAGATGCCCGGGACCATTAGGCACTTCTGCCTGAGGGCTTGTCCACACATGCATGGCCCTGGAACCCAGAAGTATGGACCATATTCTTGCAAACATCATAACAGAAAGAGTTTAGCAAAGTTCTTGTTCTTGGAATAATATTTTACTCTCTCCCAGGGTACTGTAAAAATTACCTTGAAATATGCTGGATTCAAGTACTCAGGCACAGCCTAGGCTGAAAGTTGTTCTTTACTTCATTGGAGACTAAGTATGTAAAGGTCTCTTGGTCCCAATTAATGAGGGATAAATAGGAAAATCTAACCTATTCAGGGTGTCACAAGAAGCTTGGGATTGCACTAAGTAAAATAATAGAAATATGTCTCAAGTTTATATAATATACTCATGTAATACAAACTATCACAAATTCAGTGATTATAATGTAGATAGTTCTGGTTCTTATGATTTTGAGGCTGCCGGCTTTGGAGACTCTCTGCCAGACACAATTTGGTTTGTCATAAGACTGTATGCAGAACTGCAGCACTGGGGAGAGCAGGCCCTGCACCTCACCTCGGCAGCACAATAGAGCCAACGTGTTGGCTCCTAAGTTGTGAGCATGGGAAAAAGTGTTCCCATTATTCATCTCTCATGTGGCAGCATGAGCAGAGGAGAGATGCCCTTCCCCCCTCCACCCCATCTTGCTCATCAATGCCTGAAGTTTCCTCAACTACAGCACTCGGGAGAATAGCCCCTACACCATGCCTGGAAAACATAGTAGGGCTGGCCCTGAAGGTATAGGTATGGGTGATTTGGCCCTGCCTCTTGCTCACTGATGTAAGGAGAGCTCACTCTGGTGATGAGGACAAGTGAGACCTGGCAGGCTGACGACCCTGCAACTACCCAGTGCCAGAACCAGGGTGATGGACTAACCCATGCCAACATTCACCCCATCTGTGATCTGCTGGAGCTTGTGAAGGAACTGGTCATGTAGTGCCAACGCTGCAGGATCTCCATGACACAGGGCAACAACGGGATAACCAAGAGGAGTTCCAGTGAGGGCCCAGCATTTTGATAGTGTAGCAGAAACCGGAGGCCTCAAACCAGACCAAACGATTCTTTGCAATAAACACTTGCAAGTAAAGATACACACACAAAGGGATTTACTGTGTGACTCACTGTGTCACACTACAGCTTCCATGGCAAGATTGTCTTTCCTCGTTTATTTCTTTTTCTTTTTTCTCTTAAATTTTATTTAGGAGGAGGTTGCAAGGACAGATAACAATGTGAAACAACAAGGAAATGAATGGGATGAAGACACATGATGTGAAAACACAAATAAATAAAAAGGAAAGTCAAAAAACAAAGCTGTAGGTGGGTTCAGATATGACCTACGGCTCTCATCCTTCTTAAGACGGCACCTTTTCAAATCTCTCCTGAAAATGAAAAGCAGGAGTCCAGAAAGTTAGGCTCCACCACAAGAGTCTATTTAAAGGAACCTTTATGAAGTATATGTAGTCACATTCTGCTGGCTAAATGCCTTCACATAGCCCAACTCAACCTCAAGGTTTTGAGGCATACACTCCCTGTACTTTACTGAGAGGAACTACAGAAGCATAAAGACTGTATTTCTAGAAAGAAGAGGATAGTGGTGGGGGAGACGCTTTTGTAATGTACATGGTTGAAAACTAAATAAATGTGTTTCTCTAGCTGTAAGCCAATATTTTGCTTCATCACAAAATGCATAAAACTGACCATGCTGTAAGCAATATCAGCAATAGATCATGTGAAAACAAATATATCATAATTAAATCATAAGCAGTGCCTAGTCTAGATAAATACACTAATGCATTTATATTCTGCTTTACTTCTTTTCAACTGAATTAGAAAACATATTGGATTCGAAATGAAGACTGGAAACAGCTTTGATACCAGATCATTATTTTTTATAAAAAAATCTGCGCATACTCATATATTATTTTTCTTCCTTAAGAATTGTCTTTGAGAGCTAGAGAGAGGACTGAGGACCCAAACCAAAAGCCTAAGAATTGCGTTTGAGATGAAAAAAAAAAGTCTTTGTTTAGTTTAAATGAACAATATTATTGGTTAAAGTAGCACATGGCATATGATATATCTCTAACAGATACAGGAGTGGCATGTGTAGGTTGACTTTAAAAAGCCACATTTCCTTACATCTTTCAGTCTTTAATCTAAATCTGCATTCTGAAGGGAAATTAAACTTTGTTACAGAATATTTCAGGCCCCTGCCCAGACCTGCTGTGTGTATTTGCTTTGCCTCTGACTGGCAACACCTTGAACTAGACAAAAAGTTTCAAACAAACAAACAACAACAACAACAAAAACTTCTAGAGAACCTGTAATGGTCTCCAAAACATCCTTACTATTCCAGTTGACACAGGACCTGATGCTGAATTCTGAGCTTTTTCAGGCACTTTGGGGCAAGAATATTAACAAAATGTAGGGTCGTACCAGCAGTCTCTTCAACCACGCATCTACTCCCGTAGAAGCCTTGAGCTAAGAAAAGGGAGTCCTTAGTTACACTTACAACGCAAGCTTAAACTTAAACATTTCAGTTTCTCTCCTGCTCTGGGGGAACTTTCTTGTCCCTGCTCTTACCTAGAATTTTCTTCTGATAAAGCCGCATCCCTCTTCTTTCCCCATGAAAAACTAACCTCCCTTCTTGGACTGTTATGTTATTGTTATCTAGTTTGAAACAAAATAAGAAGAGACTTTTCTCCATAAGATTTACTTCTGATTCCAAGGCAAAAAGGAGCTTGCTTGGAATGGAGGTAGGAAGTGAACAGATATGGTACATAAACCCAAATGGCCACTGTTTACTGCACAGCGATGGGTGCAAACCAGCAATAATTAGCCTGTCATTATCATGACACAAAGCTTATTATTTTACCATTATTTTATGCTGGCTTTGCAGTGAAATTCCTCATTTTTATCTGTGTCATGTTTTTGTAATCCAGCAAGGCGGCTAATTAGAATACAAGCCTTACTAGCTCAATTGTTAGAGTACACATATCTGATGGATGCCTGTTTCTTTGTCTTTAGAAACTTGATGTGGGAGTCCCCTCTGTGTGCTGTGATTAATGAATAAAGAAACTGCCTTGGCCTGTTGATAGGGCAGAACTTAGGTAGGCAGGGAAGACAGAACTGAATGCTGGGGAAAAGAAGGGCGGAGTCAGAGAGATACCATGGATCTGGCACCAGGGATACACATGCTGGAACTTTGCCGGTAGGCCATGACCTTGTGGTGTATACAGATTAATAGAAGTGGGTTAAATTAAGATGTAAGAGTTAGCCAATATGAAGTTAGAGCTAATGGTCCAAGCAGTGATTTAATTAATACAATTTCTGTGTGGTTATTTCGGTTTTGGGCAGCCGGGACAAACAAGCGGGCCATCCTCCTACAGAAATTCTTTCCGTAAAACACTGATGATGCAAAATTTTCTACATGTGGCGCCACATCAGAATTCAGACACTGTTCAATTTCAGTGACTCTTTTGGGGTTCCTGATTGGAAGTGTGTTGAGCTTACATGGCGAAGATAGGGCACCAGAGACTGAGGGAGGCTTCCATTGCTCTGTTCTGGAAGTTCTGCATATTATCATCATCAGCTTCCACAGGCAGAACACATCACATGACGACAAGGCAGGCTGCTGAGCAGTCTTTACTGAGTCCAGGGAAATGAAGCAATCAACTGTCTTAGCCAGAGCTTGTTTCCAGATGACTTTTAGCTGTCCCCAGGGAGAAGCACACAACAAATCTATCTTTAAACAATAAATATTTGTCCAATACAAGGTTATTAAATCTTATCATAACCTCTACAGATCTTTCTTAACTAATTCTTTACTTCAGAAAAGGTATTTTGAGATTAAAGTTCTCTCTCTGCGTGTCTTTGTCTGTCTCTTCATCTCTCATTTCTATGTCCGTCTTTCATTCCCTCTCCCTTCTTCCATTCTGTCTCTTCTCGTTTCTTCTCTGAATTTTCTAATTTCTAAAGTAAAATGTTACGTGGCACCTGTATGTATGTAACCACTGCTCAGAGACCAACTGTTTCATAAAGTGATATGGGACACACATGACCAACATCAGCAGAAGCTTGGAGAAGAAATGCCAATAGGATGATGCATGGGTACTCTGAACTCTCCCTGCATGGCTTGCATGATGCTGTACATGTGTTAACATGTTCTTTAGTTTAAAACTTATTTATTTATTTTAATCCAGATTACAGTCTTCCTCCTACCTCTCCTTGGCCCCTCTCTCCTCAACACACCTCTACCCCTCCCTCTATCCACCCCTCCTCCACATCCCATTCAGAAAGGGACCTGGCTCCCATAGACTATAACAAAGCATGGCATACCAAGTTTCCATTAGACCAAGCACCTCCCCCTGTACTCAGGTTGGGCAAGACAATCCAGCATGAAGAATAGGTTCCTAACAGCCAGCCAAAGCACCAGTGGCAGCCCCTGCTCCCATTGCTAGGAGTCCCATGAATAGACCAAGTTACACAACCGTCACACATATGCAGAGGACCTAGGGCAGTTGCATGCAGCCTTCCTGGTTATTGGTTCGGTCTCTATGAGTGCCCATGCGTCAGGCTATCTGTTTTTGTGAGTTTTCCTGCAATGTCCCTGACCCCTCTGGTGTCTATAATCCTTTCTCCTTCTTAGCAGGACTTCCCAAGCTCAGTCCAATCTTTGACCATGGGTCTCTGAATGTGCCTCCGATAATTACTGGATAAAGGCTCTCTGGTGACAACCAGGGAATGGCCAGTTCTGGTCACAAGGGATGGTCTGCTCAGGCTATGCATCCGCCACTGTCAAGACTCTTAGCCGGGCTCATCCTTGTAGACTCATAGGAGTTTCCCTTACATCAGGCTTCTACCATAGCCTGAAAAGCCTTACTTTCCAGTCATCTATTTCAGCAATCTCCCCCTTTACCTCAGCCCAGTCCCTCAAATTCCCATGCCCATATGCCCCTAGTCTACCCAGGAGGTCTCCTCGATTCCCCCTTCCCAGGAGGCCTTGGGGGGATGCACTAGCACATTCTTAATGACTGTAGGAGAAAAACATGCTGTCTTTCACTGCACCCGAAGAAAGCTGAATCTCTGATAAACTATATGTTCACGGATCCTGTTGTTTGTGAAAAAAAGTATCTCTTCTCTCCTTACTTTCAGCCACCAAATAGATGGATAAAAACCACAGAGACAAGAACGTGGCCATTCATTTCTCAAGCAGGGATCTATATAAACAACATCAGAAGCCACTAAGAGAAGCAATCTTACAGATAAACAGTTTTCACATGAGACTAACAAGAGGCCATGTTAATCCTCTGCCTTCATTCTTGACTGTATAACCTTTTCCTATTATGGCAAAGCCTTTCGTTCAGCGCTCAGAAGCAAGGCAAAAAGCAGACTGTTCAGAAGAACAGGACTTGAGGTTCCCAAATGTGAAGCTGTCCAAACCCTGAATTGCTGACGCCGTGTCATATTTACAGCTGGCATTTCTTTGAGACCTTTGCAAATCTGATTTCTTCACAGCAGTCTTGCTTTTGAGCTAATTCCTTGACTTTCTAGCATTTTCTTAATGAGGCCTGAAAGTTAAGCTATATGCTCCTAGCAAACACATACCCTGTGTCTGCCAAGGGGTAGGCCAGGTTCCTTGCTGGCATCATCTGAGATCCAGTTTAAAATAAATCTGTTCTGTTAGTACAGCAGTTCTCAAAATGACAGGGCACAGGCGGTCGACATCAGCCTCCATGCTTGGGACCTTGTTAGATATGCAAATCCTCAGGGTTTCTAGCCCAGTCTGCTCATCAGATGTTCTAGGTGAGGACGCAGTAATCTTTTAATAAGCCGCCTATGATTTTGATGCGTGCCAACGTTTAAAATTACTGAATTAGTGTCCTATCTGTTTTCTGCTTGTGATGCCTGTTGGCACAATCGATTAACTTCAGAAGGACTGTGTCCAACAGCTCAGCAATTTAGGTGGCTGCATGACCCTGGCGCCTGTTCAGCCTCTGTGCTTTTTCATATATTCATTTTTAAAAATACACAGAGGAGCTATAATCTAGCTCTCATTTTTCTATGTTTGCTGGTGAGTAACAAATAGAGGGCTGTGCTAGCCCATGTTAATCTTAACTGCCTGACTAATGCTTAGCAATGGCTTTTGCGCTAAGGTCATCCTTGTGATTACCGGGCCTCTTCGCCTTCTTTGGATTTAAACTGCAATATTCTAGCACGTTTGTGTTCCATAAATCATCGGAGCATGAACTGAATGTTACATGCCCATCTATCTATAATTAAACTTAATACGGATTTAACCATTAGGAAACTCACAGGCTTTGAGAATTGCTTTAATCAAAGAAGGCATGACCTTCGTTCTAATAAGCAAAGGCATTATATTTTTTTTTTCTTGAAGCATTTGAGGCCAAGGAATGAGATATAGCTTCCCAGTTATATACAAATCTTCCACATATGAAGTTGAGCAGTCCGGAAGAGTCCAAGTATCTTTGAGACACAGGTGGTGGCCTAGGCAAGTATTGATCATGGAGCTAGAACTGACAATTCCTATACTGGCCATTCAAGACGGCAGGAGAGTAGCGGTGTACCGGAAGGGGCACGCTGAAAGCATTCTTTGGATGTTGCTATTGCAGTTTTCAACAGAAAAGAAATAGTGAGATGAATAAAAGAAGCATGAAGATGATAGATTTAACAAGCAAGCTAGCACGGCGGACAACTGAACTGTAGGCAGAAGTTCCTCCTGGTAGGCTAAGCTCTGCAGCTTCTCACATTGGTCCCCTTGAAATACTGTATTGCCTCTGTGTATATCTTACGAAGTCCTATAAGAGAAAGATAAGAAATGCCAGCCCCGCCCCCCCAAGCTGGGATGTTGCCAGGACAACTGATAAAACATGGGTGGTAAAATGTTGGTTTGATGGAAGGTAGAATCACCAGAAAGATGAGCTTCTGGCATATCTCTGGGGAGGTACCTGTTCAATTTAACTGGAAAGTCCACCTGTTGTGGGTAGTACCATCCCCTAAGCAGGGACCCTGAGGTGTGTAAGAATAGAGAAAGTGAACTGAGTACCGTCACGTTTACATGTAACACTTTCCTATGGCTATGCCTATGATGTGACCAGTTGCTTTAGCTTCCCAATAACTTGGCCTGCTCGAAGAGACTGTAACCTGGAACTGGAAGCTGAAATAAACATCCCTTCCCTTAAGTTGCTTTTGCCAGAGTATTTAATCACATGACCTCAAATTTTACTGAGGGATCACATTTCCTACACACTTTCTTAAAAGAGAGCAGAATTTGAAATCTACAGGGCATTGTTGGAGGGAGCAACCTACAACTGTGTGTGAGTCAACGAGATGCCTAAGGTTTAGTTATACACCATGACTTCATCCAGGATACTTCACTTCCAGTCTACCTCTTTACAAAATATTTTGTGCTGGATTAAGGAAAGTTTCATGCCCAAGACTTCTTAGTACATTCTATTTCTTAGAAACTTCCTATACATCTGCGATTACTTATAAACAATTTTTTAAATTAATTTATTTATTTTCATTTATTTACAGTAGGCATCCAAAGTGCATAGGGGGAAATTCAGAAGAACTCAACACCACACAAAGACTTAGAGACAACTTAAGAAATGTTGAAAGTGGGAGAAATAGTTTTCTCCAGGAAAGACCACATCAGTTGGTTATCCAATATAATCAAAAGGACAACTTTGAAAACATAGA
This sequence comes from Arvicola amphibius, assembly GCF_903992535.2. Classification (NCBI taxonomy): domain Eukaryota; kingdom Metazoa; phylum Chordata; class Mammalia; order Rodentia; family Cricetidae; genus Arvicola; species Arvicola amphibius. The sequence continues at coordinate 38,144,341 of NC_052051.1, read as the reverse complement.
CACAGGTAACATTATACAGACTGAGCAAGTTATATTTAGAATTATATCTGAATATACATATGCATATATGTATGTAACAATAATTAATGAAAAATGAGGCCATGAATTTGAAGAATATAGAAGGGTATATAGGTGAGTTTGGAGGGAAGAAAGGTAAGGGGGAAATGATACAATTATTATCTCAAAAATAAAAGAAATAGTTAAAAAATAATTTACTAAGAGTATCAAGGGGATGGAAATATAAATTGGTATAACCTCTATGGAAAGCTGTTTGCTACAGTTCACTAAAGTTTAACGTACACGTGCAATTGTCTCGGTAGCACTAGTCCACCAGAGAATCAAATCAGAAATTCAAGCATATTTACACAAAAGGGTGAGTACTACAGTGCTCAAAGCAGGCAGTATAAGATTACCAAAAATAACAACCAACTCAAGTTTAGATGAACTGAAGATATAAATTGATGCGATCTATTCACATATTGATTTACTATTAGTGATGACAACTTATTGTCTATAGGACTATATAAGAAGAACAAATTGCACAGATAAGTTATTCAGTATGATAAAATCAGGTGTAGAAGAGAATGTTATAATTGGATATAGAAAAGTATCCAAAGGAGGCAGCGTGCATTCATCAATGTTGTTGGAAGTCAGTATAAAGTTTAAGCCCGCACTGCCTAGAAAGGTATCTGGGACTTGTAGGAGGCTGGCAATTGTTTCAGTTTTGTTCTGGTTATACGGTGTATTCCTTTTGTAGGGCCACTGAGCTCTCACATCATGCCCTGTGCACTTTTCCTATATGTACAGTAACATGCAAATAAAGTCTATAGGTAGGTGTGTTAATCTGTGTCTCTAGCCTTAGGATTAGGGGGAGGCCGAGATAGAAAACGTTAGTGTGAGGTAAGCCTGGGCTCCATAGCAACACACTTAAAAAGCCCGAGAACAAAAGCATCTCAGGGTGAAGTTAGATGAATTCAAGGAGTCTGCTAGCTATTATAATCCTGATCCTGACTTGTGGCTCTGATGTCATTATTGTTGAGATGAGGCTGAGGGCAAGCTTTACCGTTGTGACAAAGTCAGGTAGACTGACTGGATCTATCCCCTTCAGTTACATGGGTCTGTCTCTTGCCCTGATACAGCTCAGTGTGGCTTTTCTGGTGCCGCACTGTTTAAACAGGGTGGTACCCAGCAGCCAAGTGTTCCAAACTTTTCTGAAAGTGCAGTTTCAAGAAACTTCCACTGGGTGGCAAGGATGCTATTTCTTGCAGCCTTCACAGTTAGCCTCCTGTGTTTCCCCGTAATTTCTTTCACAATGTACACATTTTCTTTTCCATAGCCATTTGAAACCTAGAGAATGAAATTTTATATACCATAATGTTCCTAATAACTACCCCACGGCCCAATTAACTTATAGGACTGATCTGCAGCTTGAGAACACTAACGAGAATAGAAAGGAAAAATAAAAGATCTGTGTTGAAACAGAATTTCTCAAAGTAGAAAGTTAACATAGGAAGTAAATAGGGAATGGAATGGCAGCAGGAAAGGTTACAGGATGACGGAATAAAACGATGATGTGTCTTTTTGATAGCCCCACCCCCATCCTTTAAAAAAAATGGCCTGAGTACCTGGTAAGCACAAAATGCATTTAGCTTGGTCCTAGCTGGAAAATGGTAAAGAGCCCCTCCCCCAGCACAAACATCCGCTATTTCCTTTGTGTAGTCACATGTTTTTGCAATGTGATTCATCGAACAAGTCCCAGAAATGGAGGAACAGTACTCCAGCATGGTGACTCCCACTTGTAATCTCAACACTCAGGCGGCAGAGGCAGGAGAATTGAAGCAAATCTGAGGCTACTCCGGTCTGCCTAGAAACTCCAAAAGCTACAGCCAGGTCTTGCATCAAAAGGGGAAGTGAGAGGAGGGCAGTTTCTCTACTTATCGAGGTTAAATCGGTACATTTCACCAGTAAAGGGCTTCATAGATCTATGCCTTTCTAGTTCTCAACTTGGGACTCAGGAGTCCCTCAACAATTCTGCTTTCTTTCCAGGATCACAGTCTTTGTCATGTGAATAAGATTGAGTTCCCAGCCGGGCGGCGGTGGCGAACGCCTTTAATCCCAGCACTCAGGAGGCAGAGGCAGGCAGATCTCTGTGAGTTCGAGACCAGCCTGGTCTACAAGAGCTAGTTCCAGGACAGGCTCCAAAGCTACAGAGAAACCCTGTCTCGAAAAACCAAAAAAAAAAAAAAAAAAAAAAAAAAAAAAAAAAAAAAAAAAAAAAAAAAGATTGAGCTCCCAGGCTGGAAGATGAGCTACCCTGTGGAACAATTATTCCAACAGGTCCACTCAGCCCACTTCTAGCCTTTGGACCCACACATGACTACAGATAAATAAGCAAGGCTTGATGAGAGAACTGGAGCCTCATTTCAGGCAGAACCATAGGATGACACATTGACTTGCTAGCAAGAAAATAATTGCTTTAAGCCACAGGTCTTGGGGGAGGCTTTTTGCTTTAGCAATATCTAAACTGTAGGAATGTCAAACTAAAGCATTTATTCTCTCCTAACTTTTTTTTTTTCCTGTCATGTTGCTGCGTGGCTAAGAACTATAACTTAGGAGTCCTGGTAACAGTAGAAAAGCAGGAGATTGAGAACAATTACTATTCCTACACATGTACTCATGGGTTTTGAAATCTCATAACTGACAAGTTATGGTAGAATGTGAATGGTGAATTTAGTTCAGTCAATAGTGCGTGCATAAGCTGACTGGAAGGTTACAAAACACCCCGTGCCCTGTACAGGCCCACACTGTGTCAGGTAGTTTAGATCTTCTCAAATGCATTCTTCTGGGAAAGTCTCCCTCTGCACTCTTGTCTGAATGCCCGTTGTTAAAGTTGTAGTAAGAGTATAGGTGAGCAATTGACAGATGATTGATTGACAGATAGATTGAATGGTAGACAAAAGTAGGTGAAGACATATATGTTGTTTACTTTTTAACAGCTCTCCATTTTGCATATTGAAGTTTCCGAATTTATCGCATGGATTATAATTACATTCAGGGCTTTCTTTTGCACTAATTTGTAATGATTTGAAGGTGTGGATGTGTGTGTGTGTGTGTGTGTGTGTGTGTGTGTGTAATTACATGTGTTTGCATACTGCTGATTATGTGCTTTGGATAACTCATAAATATCATGAATAATAGTTTGCTCATCATTAAAAAATTGAAATTCTTTGTCAAAAGAAGCTATTCTGTCTACCTATATTGTTGTTTTTAGTTATATATGTTATTATATATATATAGTTTTATGTGTGTGTGTGTTTTGTTATAAATAGTTGCTGAATTTTACTATTTTCCTCAATAAATTGCATAGTTTCTTGAAATGTGGGGCATGGCCCTCTATGGGGTCACAGAACTGAACTGTGGAGACTGTGAAAAACATCTTGCAGCAGTGACAGGTTTCTGAGTGCCCAGTAACCCAAAACTGACTCAAAATCAAATATGTCATGAATCCAGTGTGTGTCTGGCAGTACTAACCCATGTTACATTGTAAGATTTCATTGCGGTCTTCCTTCTGGATAGACACGCACACTTCGCCCTGTGCATGCCACCAAGGCAGATGATGTTAATGAGCACTGCCCAGAACCTCCGACCTCAGAGATTTGATTCTCTGCAACATTGTAACTATCCTTACCCGTCCTTACTTAGAATTGTATTGTGTTAGAATATTTGATTTTCAAAAGTATATCTATGTTGTTGGCTTGAGTTTTATCTTTTAAAATATCACATCTTGAGATTAGGCCAAAGTCCGAACAACTTTTAAAATAGCCCTAACGTGACTTCTTTAATAAACACTCACACAAAAAATGTGTTCTCGAATATATTATTGTAAAATCAAAGTAATGTTTTGCAAAATATTGAAAGTGCTGTGATCCCTAGAGTATCAAATATTAAGCCAAAATTTAATTCTTTAGTAAAACAAGCAAGTATGTTGAGCTCAATAGTATGTAGATTTGTGTTTCACCTATAATAAATACAAAAATTTAAATCTGACAGAGAACTGGTTTAATATATATTTGTCATCATTTATTATTGGTAAGTTTAACTGCATACATATCTTATATACTTGCATACCTGGGGTGTATATGTATAGATATATACCAAGTATCTTTGGTGAAAGGGTCATGAATGGGAGATTTAAGAACCCTTGCCCTAATACTCCATTTCAATGTCTTAAAGCTGTTAAATGTGGGTCATGCCAAGAAAGCACTGTACCCCTGAGTTCCTCTCCTACCCTTAAAGTTTGGATTCAGAATCACAAGTAGTTCAAACTGGCTTTAAATTCACAATTCTACTGTATCTTCCTGCAGAATGCCCAGCAGTGTTTAGTTCTTCATATGTTTATATAATTTTAACGTGGCTTCCATCACATGTTTTGACACTGGTAATTGCATGATGAGTGGGAATGGTTTTTACCAAAAGGAACTAGAAAATCATGATCATAATTGAACAGCTATATGGTGATTGCTAAATATTTCAGAAGAAATGCTAAATTATCTTTGAAAGTACAGATTTCATTTGTACTATTCAATTTTATGTTCCCAAATCAAATAAAATTCCAGGAATAAAATAGGAGCTAGAAATATCCTTGATGAATGAAACAAACATGTTTTTGAGATGAAAATCGGCAGTGAGGATTTTAAAAATGAAAAAGTCAAATTTCTGTGCATTGTGCTACATTGGATATAGGGGTCAGTTTGCACTAAGTACACAAAATAGCAGGATGCTAGATGGCCAGTTATCTAATCCATGCAAAATTATAGGTTGCATTTGAAGAAAAAGCTTAAGACAAATCCCACTTGAACATTATTTTTTTCACAACTTTTGAACAGATTCACTGTGAGCTTCTATATGCAGAACAATTAGCCAGGCAAAACACACTTGTGATCCTAGAAGAAAAAATGGTAACTGCTTGTTTGCTGTTGAGCTGTGGTTTATCTGGAATACTATCTGTTTCAAGGTTCATTTATAGTAAAGAAGTTTCAAACTAGCCATTAAAGGTTTCAATTCCCTATACCTGCTCCTTTTGGAATGTGTCTCCATGCCTAAACCCCTTTCCATAGGAAAGCACATTGGATTATCTAGGAGGGGTAGCAGTTTATTCTCTGCCACTGTTGTTGCTAAGTTGATACTGGAGAAAATTGGAAATTATTATTCAAGATCCGGGCCAGAAAAATAATTGAAAAACTACACAAAAGCAGAAGTGCTTGAATTCACACCAATGTCAGAGTTCACTGAATAAATATCTTAATTTGTCATTATGAGATATATCTAGAAATAGTGAACATATAAAAAGAAATATCTATTGTAATGTGATGACTTCTTTTTGAGAGCTGTGTATTTCTTAAAAGGTGCTGTCATCCACATTCTTCCAAGACAGCTTAGTGTTCCTGCTGTGGCTGTGAATGACAGCTTAATACAATGTGTCTAGAAGAGAGTAGAAATTCTTGTACAGACTCTAGGTATTCAGGTGCCTAAGAGCAACTGTAAGGAGTGCCTACATGTTCATATAATTTGATGTCTTTGGTACCAACACTTTCTCAAAGATCACACTTCTTAGGTCATGTCAAAGATGGGCCATCCTATAGAATATGGAAGCATGCTTGGCTGCTCATATTTGAAACAGACTTAACACCAAAACTTTTAGTGCTGTCTGACATGGTGAAACTCTCCATTGCTGGCTTTAGCAGTATTTAATTACAGGACAAGGAAAACATTTGACATGATTTTAAGTAAGGAGGCCACTAATTAGTTCCTAGCTGCTTAGCCCTGAAATAATCACACAGAAACAGTATTTAAATAAAACAGTGTTTAAATAAAAAGGAAGGTTTTAACTTTAACATAGTAATATTACATATAACAAAACAGGTACCAAGCAATAATTATTACAGTATTTATATGTATTTTATCTTTTATCATAACTAAGGAAAATTATAACTATAATTGTAAATTCTTCAACTCCATCAAAGACTCCAGAAGGATATAATATTACCCAAGTAAACAGGAAGTGCATTGTAAGCAACTTTCAAAACTCTAGAATTGACAGAGGCATCTCGCTACCTGGACAGTCACCCAAAGTTCTTCTGTACCATTGGGGCATCCATATTCAGCCTACAGGCACATAGTATCTGACAGGCTTTTCCATGAAGCAGGAAATTACAAAGACAGTTCCACATATATTGGCGGTTTGCCAGTCACTTTCTTCTGTGTCCTACAGAATGTTTAGCAGACTCTTTTATGAAGCAGGAACCAAGAAGAACTGTCTAACCTTCTTTAGGCAACTTCAGTAGTCATTTCTCCATGGGTCCTATATGTTTGGTTCATCAAGCTGTCCAGGCAAGAGCAGTTTCTTTTCCAAATGGCTAGCAAACTCCATAAGAAGCCTCTTTGATGCCCATCTTCCTCTTGAAGTAACTGGAGTTGCCAGGAGCAGATGTGTCTCACTGTCATGAAAAGTCCTAACTTCTTAAAACATTTTAAATGCTATATTCTGTAGTCTTTGAAAAGTTTGAAGAGTACCTATCTATCTGAAATACATCTCTGTACATCTAGAAAATCTCACTAACATGACTAAAAGCTTGACAATTATAGATGATTCTCTATTAACCTATATTTCTTAATTATACATTATATTTTTAATGAGCTTCAAAAAACACAATACCTTAATCAAGAGCAGAAATATAACAAAACTAACCTTAAATTTGTATCAATAGAGCAAAATCCATACCAATTAAAGGTATCCATCTCTATAGAATATACCCCTTTAAAAGTAAAGAAACATTCACAAACAATATTTGGGAATATGGGTGTAGTTTTTCTCCAAACTGTTTCATGATGTTTATTGGGTGATGTAATCTTTTGAGGGGTGTTCAAGGTAACCTTTCAGGAGGTCTTTGTCCATCAAACCACATTAGTCTGAAAGGATTCCACAGGTTCGCATCCTCTGTGGAAACAGAAAAAAAACCTCTTTTCCAAAGCAACATATTCTTATACCCATATTTTGAACAAAAATACCTTTAAGATATATATGTTGGTTTAGCTTTGCAACTCATACAATGAAATGTTTCTCTGTACTTAACTCCTTCACAGTCAAAAAATTCAGAGAAAACACAATAATATTTATAATCCAGACTTTCTGTGTATTCTCCATCTTTACATGGCTTTTCTTACTCTACTACTTTTTAACATTTATTTTACTATCTTAGTCCTTTAATCTATGACTGTCTTTACTCTGTCTCTTAAAAGACTCTGTTTTATTTTTATAAACCATTTACTTCTTTTCTAACTCTCTATATTCTTTTTCTTCTCTCTCACAAGCCTATGTACATTTATTTAATACTGTGACCAATTTAGAGGTCTTTTCCATGTGAGTTTGTCTTTATTGTGTACCTGTAATTTTTTACTGTCCAGGAGTGCTTCTTAAAATGCTAAGCATGTCTTAAAAACTTAGGCTGTGGCATTGCTAGGGGAAATATGGTACTCCCTGCTTTCCCTGCCCAGTCAGACATGGTGAAGCTCTTTGCTGCCTCTGAGAGCCATGCTCACAGCCCCAATTTTGGGGACACAGCCAGTCTATGTTGCCATCAGGCAAGCTGCAGTGTGCTGTTCACAAACCACATCCAAATGCTTGGTCTCCTGAAAGAGCCAGCATAGCCCAAAAAGATTGCAGTTCAAAATAGCATGGCCTTTTTTTTTCTGATGCCACCAATTCAAGAAAACCTCTCTTAAAGGAGCTGTGGCATGCTACCAGCAAACAGCAAGAAGCTGTGTTAAACTCTGTATTTTTGTGTCTAAAATTCCTTTTCAAGCCCTCTCAGGTTTTAAGTGGATTTTAGTCAACTATGCTGGCTCCAATTTGTAGCGAGGAGGCAACTCGTTAGTTCCCAGCTGCTTAGCTCCAAAATAATGACACAGTTCGGAACACGTTATACAGATCTTAACCCTTGTGCATGGTTGGGGCTTAGGGACATGATGTGGTGTCACTTTTATAATTAGATTATATTACACAGTAATTAGGGGTGATTTTAGCAATACTATTATGCTCTCAAAAATTTGACTCCTGAGTTAATAAAAAAGAGCACCCAGGGCCTATGCCTGATCTAATCATGTAATCCTTTAGCAAAACTCTGTCTAAAAGGAAAAAGGTAATAAACTGTGGTTTCGTGAAATGGTCATCCCCACTTGCATGTGAGGATAGTCTCTCAAAGCTGAAAGCAATTCTTAAACAGTAGTCAGCCAAAGAGGGACACTAGTGCTCAGTCTTCTAGTCACAATTCATTAACATTACTGAAAACCTAAATAGGCTGGGACCTGAAGTTCCAGATGAGGATGGAGCAAAACTGATACTTCATTTCTAGTCTGAAATGTTGAGAGGAGAATTCATTGATGCCACAATTTAGAGAAACTGTGATATAATAAAAACGGGTTGCTTTAACCGCTGACACGGTGAAAAATAAAAGACAGAATTAAAATTAGAAAAACAATCAGCTTTTTATTCTCTTTCAGGATTCATGTGTTCTTTATCTAGATTTCATCATACTCAATATAGTTCCTGCAGCAATAATGTATACTTTATATACATTTATATACACAATATACATGAAAAATGATAACAAGAATAAAATGTAAGCCGGGCGGTGGTGGCGCACGCCTTTAATCCCAGCACTCGGGAGGCAGAGGCAGGCGGATCTCTGTGAGTTCGAGGCCAGCCTGGTCTACAAGAGCTAGCTCCAGGACAGGCTCCAAAGCTGCAGAGAAACCCTGTCTCGAAAAACCAAAAAAAATAAAAAAATAAAAGAATAAAATGTATAATTTACAGAAAAATCAATTAAATATAAAGGAAACCAATAAGGCAAAAAAATCACAACAAAAGACATAGGGCCTACAGAATGCAACATAATGTCAGTTCTAAATTCTGGTCATGCCGTTGTTTTTCTCAATGTAATTAAAAAAAAAAAACAAAACAAAACAAAACTCCCCATTTGCAATATTTGTAAGGAAATATCTGCAAGGTGGAATTTTGACAGGAATTTAAAATTAAAATCAGAAAGCATTTATATGCTGCTCATAAAGACACTCACTTTAGATCTAAAGACAGCTAAAGACTGAAAGCAAGGACATGGAACAGTTCACTCCAAAGGTATCCAGAATCCTAACTCAAAGTGATTACTTAAAAGTACACTTAAGCCGGGTGGTGGTGGCGCATGCCTTTAGTGCCAACACTCAGAAGGCAGAGGGAGGCAGATCTTTGTGAGTTCCAGAGGCCAGTCTGGTTTACAGAGCGAGTTCCAGGACAGGCTTTTAAGACTGCTGTCTCAGGAAAAAGAAAAAAAAATACTTAAAAGATTACTTAAAAGAACACCAACTTAAAAGCAATTTTAGGAAAGAAAATAGAGTGTTTTCTAATAATAAAATTATGAACTCACCAAGAAGACATGAGTTCAAAATGTGTGTGAAGCAACGGTTGAGGTCATTGCACAGAGACAGATACCTCTACCGCAGTGAATGAGAACTTACAAGTCCAGGGTTAAAGGCCATGAGAATTCATGGGTACGTGGAAGGTGTGAAATAAAAAACTTTAGACCTGCAAATAGCTCCCCCAAATTAGTAACATATTAACTATTTAAACATAATTAGTTAATATTTAAACATAAAATATCAAATGCATCTTTCTCCCCTACCTTTTCTATCTTCCTTCTTCCCTTTTTCCTTCATCCGTTTCCCTTCCTTTCTTTTATTTCTCTTATTTCATCTTTTCCTCCAGGCAGATGTGAACTTGATACACAAATGTATTGATAACGGCACAAGGGAACAAAACTTCTGAACCATACACCTTACAATCTCCAGTACAACAAATGCAAATAATCATGGAGAGACATTTATGCACATATATCAAAATGTCATGGTAACCTGAGCTCTTTTCAAGAACTCAAAACTTGTTCTCAGAAAAGTTTGTCAATGTTAATTTTCATCTAATAATTTGTAAAATAATAATAATTTTCAACATAAGTAGACATTTTTAATAAAACATCATTTTAGTCATTAAAAATAATTATTTTCAAACTAATGATAATAAGAAATATGTTAAAGCCTGTTAGAACAAATAGATTTCTTGAAGGTAATAAATAATAGATTATAACATTGATATGATATCTGAAACAAAATTAAGATACTCACTATGTATGCTCATGTTAATATTGGAAAAGAAGTCCTGAAAGTAATTGCTGAGTATGAGAAAAGGAAAATCTTTAAATACAAATATCATAAACAAACAATGTACTCATTCTACATGCTATGAATGCTATAATTATCAACATAAGATACACAAAGCAAGTTGCTAGAGTTAAGAATGAGAATTGGGGGAAATGATGCAGATAAAATCTTTATGAAAAACATCTAGGGACTGGGAACTCACACTCTGAAAATAAACTCTTTAAAAGATACCTTGTAAAATATTCACAGAGCTTGCACAGATAGATAAGATTATAATTTAGTATCAAAAGTCATAAAAGGGGACATCAGCAATTTAGAGATAAATCAAGTTCATGGATGGGAAATTTCAATATGGCAAAATGTCATTTCTCTCATGATTAATCTATAAATTGAGTACAACCCAATCAAAATACCAACAGGAACATGGAAACCTATTTTAAAACTTTAAAGGAATAGTCAGGATCACAGTGATGATAATTGGATATCAGAGCAGGGGGTCTCTGCCTGTACTGATTCAACTGCATTATAAACATTTTGATCAAGGGACTAGAATGCCAATTTACAAATGGACAGATGAGGTAATAAAATAAGGAGGACAGAAACAGAACAATAAGGCAGGTTAGGACCGAAGTGAAAGTCAGTAAGGACATAATATATTACCTAGTAAAAGGCACCTAGACATTGGAAGCACTGTATTTCTACCATAAGGCATATGAAACACTCCAATAAAATTATATAAGTATTGGGAGCAGAAAATGGTGTTTTGGTTTTGCTGTATTGGAAAGGATTTTCTTTTATACGTAAGCATAGAAGAAAAATAATAACTCCAACCTCATACTACATTTAGTGAAACTTCTGTGTATTAAAAGAAAACTCTTAAATGTGCATTGAAAGATTGGATGTGATAGTCTATGCCTACAATGCCAGCACTGAAGGGAAGAAAGGACAAAACAGTCTGGGCTATAGAGTGAGATGCTCTTGCAAAAAAAAGTTATTAATAATTTTAAGACAATTAGTATAATTCAAAGAAATATTTGCAAATTACATCTACAACAAATTAGCACAGGCTTGCTCAGATTCACTATAACAGTTGAGGATGACCTTGATCCCCAGCTCCTCTCTTTCTCTCCAATGTTATGACTTAAGATATAATACCACACTGGGCTTTAGTTTTTTGATTATTGTCAAAACAACGTACTGTAATGTCAAAGCTAATATGACACTGGTTAATCATCTTATAGTGCCACAGAAATATGATTCTATCTTATAAAAACTAAAATTATAGAAACTTGTTTGATTGACTTTTATCAAGAATATGAAAAATAATAAATTTGTCCAGGATGTGGAGAGAGGAAAAGAACTCCTTTTCCACACTATTGGAGGGAATGTAAATTTCTAAAGCCATTGTGGAAAATCTTAGAGAGGTTTCTTTAAAATTTTAATAATTTTCATATTACACAGAAATCCCACTACTGTGTATATGTTCAAGAGACATGAGTCACCATGTGAAGAAACAACTGTTGAATTATTTACAATATCAAAGGTAATGGATTAAAGGAAGAGTTCAACAAAGAGTGAATGGTTACATGAAATGTCATGCAAGCCCCCCCCCCACACACACACATACACATACACACACATACACTCACTCACAGAGGAGAAATCCAATTAAGTAGTTATAAAGAAGAGACATTTGAACAATGTAGATGAATCTGGGTGGCACCATGATAAGTGAAATAAGCCAAGAACAGGAAGGAACATATTATAGATACATGTAGACTAAATTGAGAGTAAAGTCATGATTACCAATTTTTTCTGGATGGTATGGGACTCGATAACTAAGAGATGTTACAGGTCATTAATAAAATCTCAGGAGAAACTCATATAGATACTAAGGTCAATAATGTTCTACGTGCTCAAATTTTTCTAAGATAATACATTTGAAATATTCTTACAGTAAAAATATACAAATGTGAGTTAGTTATACTAATATTCTCTTTTCATATTTATTTACTTATTTTATATACAATATTCTATCTGTGTATATGCTTGCAGGCCGGAAGAGGGCACCAGACCCCATTACAGATGGTTGTGAGCCACCATGTGGTTGTTGGGAATTGAACTCAAGACCTTTGGAAGAGCAGGCAATGCTCTTAACCTCTGAGCCATCTCTCCAGCCCCCTATACTAATATTCTTGCTTTAATCATTCCAACAAACAATCGTGTTACATTTTATAAGTAAAGCAATTAAACAAATACATTAAATAAAAAGCCCTTAGGAGGCTTCAGTACATATGACTTCCAAGCAGCTCTGTAGCTCTTCCTTTGTTCTTTAAATTTGCTGATAGAATCCAGTGCCTTGTGTTTACAGCACTGATAGCACCTTTTTCTGCTGATTGTCAACTGAGAGCATTTCTCAGCTGCTTCAAGCTTCTTATACATGCTTTTCTCTGTCTTCAAAGTCAACAATGGTGGGTAGTATCTATCCTTCTCTAAACTTTTTCCAATACAGACCCCTTGTCCTCTTGACCTCAGACTGTTTCTAAGGACTGACCTGACCACATCACCCCACTCAGGGAACCAGGTTCTCAATAAAGTTTTCAAGGTCTCCTTTTCCATGAAAGGTAACCTTTTTATAGGTTCTAGGCATTGGGATGTTGAACCTAGTGTAGGAGATTAGTTTTTTTTCAATTTATTTGTACCTCTCTCCATCTATGCATATATCTTAAGTCTGTCAGTGTGTATATCTTAAGCTTCATAATAAACAAAAGCCAATTACCTAAAACTTTACTATGCACAGGCATTAAGGAAGAAAGAAGACTAATAGAAAGTCAGAAAGAATAAAACAGAAAGTTGTTGTATAATAAGGTTTCCTACGCATTGAATTATAAATTTTGAAGCAATCATTGGCCACAGCAGGTTACCTCAATGGAATTATGGAAGAAGAGGGCACAGTGTAATGTGCTGGAAAATGAATGAGTGTGACAATGGTTGGATAATGAGGAATATGCTTTAAAATATTCTCTTCAAGGAACTGGGGCTTAGTTTTACTTTTTAAGTATGAACTGAACTTATAACTCACTGTGAAAACAGTATAATGTGACAAAAAATGATTGACTTGGGACTTGCCACTGTTTTCTACATAATTTTGTAGCTTCCACACTCTCTTTGTCCAAGCTGTCATTTCATGAGTTCTTTTTGGTGGATATATGAACTGGTCACCCTGAGAAGAACTGGGTAGAGCATGAGACTCTTAATCTCAGGGTAGTGGGTTAGATCACCACATTGAGCATCATTTGTAGACAAAAGTTTCTGCCCCTCCTGGTCCCACAGCTGTTCAGTACCAAAGAAACACACAGAGGCTTATATTAATTACAAACTCTTTGGTCTATTAGCTCGTGCTTATTATTAACTAGCTCTTACAACTTAAATTAGCCCATAATTCTTATCTATGTTTATCCACACTCCTTGGTACCTTACTCAGTGAGGCATTCTCATCTTGCTTCCTCTGTATCTGACTGGTGACTGCATCTCTGCTTTTCTTCTTCCTAGAATTTTCCTAATCTGGTTGCCTCACTACTGGCCAATCAGTGTTTTATTAAACCAATACCAATCTTTACAGTGTACAAGAGCATTCTCCCACAGCAGGCCTCTATGAAGAGTAGTCAAAATACAGATGTCTTTACCAAGTCCTATAACTATGAATGCTCTCAGAAATGAATCTTCTGGCTTTGATCAAGTCCTAGTTGACTGGAGTCTTGGCTGAAATCCAACAAATTTTGAGGGAGACTCCAGCGAACCATGTCAATATTTCTAGCTCGCAGAAGTATGTGTACATTTCTATAAGACACTACATTTTAGGATAATTTTATATATATATATAGATAGATAGATAGATAGATAGATAGATAGATAGATAGATAGATAGATAGATAAATATACAGGATATAGATTTTCAAATGTATTAGCTATGACTGGAGGAGGGAATATTGATTTTTAGAGTGGTTTAAAATATTTCCTGTATCTTCTAGCTAAACAATTTTTATTAGAGTTTTTATAGTTCATTCTTATAGAAACTTAAGCCAAGACAGTAAGATGTCCAAAATGTCTGTCCACAGTGGAGTGGAAGGATAATCTGGCCACTGCCTCCCTCATGGTCTTTAGTTAGCTGGTGAAGGATGATAGTTGAAGATTCATGAAATAATTGGCACCTGAGTAGGCATGCACAGGTGTATTCTGTGTGCATTACATTTAGCACAAAACAAATATATCTTGATGCTGCTGGATAAAGGACATTAGGAAAATTAAAAATGCTAAAACAGGTCTCAAGAAATGGCTCTGCAATTGAGAGCACTGTCTGCTCTTCCAGATGACCCCCTTTATTCCAAGCATCCAAATGGTTGCTCAAAACTATTTTTAACTGCAGTACCAATGGCTATGACTCTCTATTTTGGCCTCTGCAGGGCCTAAAAATCTGTGGTACATAGATACACATGCAGGTTTAACACCCAATACACATAATAAATAAGTATTTATTAAGTGCGAAGAAAAGTGTATGTAACTGAACTCCAGAACTAGGATTTGAATGTGTCCCTTCATTTGGGCCTGGAGGTAAGGAGATTAGGCTACCCCTTGTGACCAGACTTCTGTAATGGGTCAGTCTCCACAGAAGACCCCTTATTTGGAAAGGGAACAGATTCCTGACCAAATGTAGATCAGAAACGACAATGATAAAGACCAGAAGCTCCAAGGAAGAGGGATAAGAAGAGGTTAAGAATACATTTTGGAATCTCTGCTGTAGAAAATGGAAATTGAAATAGATGTGACCATGTGGAATTGTGAAGATCCAAGTCAAACTGTGAACGTTCTTATCAGTAGCAGAGCAAAGCAATTTAACAGATGCCGATCTGAGTTTTAGTCTTTTGTTCATGCTTTGCCTAGCTTCGAAATTTAATTCTTGAGCTGATGAAGGGTTATTATTTATAAAGGAACAGACAGGAACATTTCTTAAAAGGCAATGCCCTGGAATGATCGCTCATCCTGGAGAAGCCCAATTAGCAGGAAAGGAAGTTTTCAGACCAATAATGTTCAAGAATTGAAAAGTCACTGTGGTTAATAAGTAGAACTGACATTCTCCTTGATTCAGTTCCTCCCCAATCTTTCATGTTTTACCTTCCAAGTTCCAAAGAGTGCTTGTTGAAAGAACAAAGAGCTTTCTGCTTGAGGATTTTATTGTTGGCTTTTTTTTTATTGACCAATGAGCCTACTCCATAAGTATAAAAGGGAACCTAAAACTGTTCCAAAGTCTTTATTTCTATAGAACACAGGTAATATGGTATGTATATGGTATATGGCATGAGTCACCTAGCCCATCCTTCCTTGGAGGGTGATTACAAGCCTTCTACTTCCAATATCCTCATCCCCTACATTGACTTACTTGCTAATAAACCTGCACCCTTCATGACTTGCTTCCTTTGCAGTCCCCTTGCCCTGCCTTCCTTGTGTTTCCTGTAACGTTCAGCTAAAAAAAATTTTTTTTCACTAGAATTTTTATAGTTCATGCTTACAGAAACTCAAATGAAGACAGCAAGACGTCCAAAATGTCTGTCCAAAGCGGAGTGGAAAGATAATCTGAACAACTGCCTCCCTCAAATGGTGTTTAGTTAGCTTGTGAAGGATGGTTGAAGATACGTGAAATAATTGGCACCTGAGTGGGAAGCAAGCTTCTATAGTACTTTTCCCTGGGAGCCTTTTGTTTGTATTAGCCTCTGGCGACACCATGAGTGGCTAGTGAAGTTTTCCTAATCAATGAGAGTGACACCTTAAATTTATGTTCTCATTATTCTCATTAAAAGAATTACTGCTAGGTCAGAAGTAATTTTTTCTTGTGGAAACTTTTAAATGACATCTGGGAAAATTGGTAGTGATAAAAGATAACTTACTTTTCCAGGTGTCCCTGGATTTTTTACAATACCTGGTTTATTTAAAGGCCACTGCCAGCTATCTTGATAGAACACATGAAAGAACTTCGGAGCAGTAACTTAGACTCCCTATCTTCCAGCAAAGACGGAAGTGAATAGAAGGCTCTGGAAAGAGCAACATCAAACAGTGCCAATGCTTTCAGAGTGAAGTGGCTGTCCCTGCCTTTCTTTAGGGTGCAGACACTTGAGAGTAGCGTTTTTCAAAGTATGCTACCTGCACAGCTTGTATTAGAACCCCTAGTGATTCTTGCAGTCTGAACTCAGGATCAAGCTCACATTTAAAAATCTAAAGCCACGGGCAAGGGCACAGCCTTATGTACTTTTCATTAGCTTCCAGCACAAATAATCTCGAGGTTACAGTAATTTCTGCTTCTTGCAGTTCCGGTTACAAACATCATGGTTAAATCAGCAAATCAATGTGTCCCAGCCTTTTACATATCAACACTGAATCTGAACTAATCGGATCGAATTGCACTAAAGCAATGGTTTCCAACTGCAGTTACAAGATGCAGGGCCCAGCATGAGCTTGATTGAAATGCTGTTCTTACAGTTGTAATGTAGCAGTCTATGTGCCCTCAAATGTGTTATGTTCTGTTATTTACAGTGATTTATTATATTTTGTATGGATGGATATTTTGCATGCATGTATATATGTGCACTATATATGTGTGTGTGTGTGTGTGTGTGTGTGTGCTCAGGTACAGGCAGTCTCTGTTCCCAGAACAGATGCAATAAATGGACCCAAGACACAGTTTATCATGGTGCCAGAATTTTAGTCTTTACAAACATTACCTGTTCAGCTTATCATGTATACTAACAACTGCTATCATTAGATTTCAGAGTAAGGTAACACAGTGATTCTTTAAGCAAAAAAAAAAAAAAAAAAAAAAAGGTCAAAGGTCATAGACAAAGAAATAAATGGCAAAAATGAGAAAAGAAAACCATAGTTCTTTTTAATTCTTAGCAACATGTTTTCAAACGAAGATCAACAGAATGAGGTGAAAGTCCTACTGTACTGAAGCACTTACTGTGTTTTATTTTTATTTTATGAGATTTTCTCCAAATTCTTTGACAGCTTTACTCAATGTTAAGTAGCATAATTAAAGCAAACATAGAAAGTATAAAGATAAAAATTTCTGTTTCTTTTGGCATAAGAATCAGTTTTATGTGAAAAGAAATCTATGCAGGAAGAACTAAATCCAAAGACTATAATGTAGTGTAAATATGTTTAAAAGGTTAAAAATATTATTCCAGGAGTCATTAAATTTTAGTGAGGATGCGTTCCAATGACAGTAGAGACAAGCAGCATCAGGGAGCCATCAGTCTCTTTGATGACAGCGCTCATCCAAGAATTTTATTCAGAGTGTTTGATTGATGATAGAGATCATTTTGAGTTCAACTGAGTAAGAACTGTCTTGTGGCCAGTGTTGTTCATCTAGGCAGGTCTGGGCTTAACAAGGGCTAGACAACAAATTTCTAAGTTCCTGGTTTTGTGATACACTTAAGGATCTTCATGAGGTTCCTCCTGGTAAGGCTGATGGCATTCTTGAGAATTAATTATCCAAAGACACAAAGCAGTAGCCAAAATATGCCTTATGATTTGTTCTTGGAAGTCATACAGTGTTACTTCTAAAGCATCCTGCTAAAGCATACTTTTCTTTTATGTTCTCACGGGGGCCACATAGGCCATAAATAGCCAAGTAGAAACCAATATGAACATCTTATAGTCTAGTGACTACATTCCTTCCAAATAAATTCTATGCCTCTTACTCTTTTCCAATTTCTCTCTATTTTGAATGAATAAAAATTTCCATAATTCTCTCAAACCTATTTAGCAATTCTTATTAAAAGAAACAGAGGAGCTGGGCGGTGGTGGCGCACGCCTTTAATCCCAGCACTCGGGAGGCAGAGGCAGGCGGATCTCTGTGAGTTCGAGACCAGCCTGGTCTACAAGAGCTAGCTCCAGGACAGGCTCTAAAGCTGCAGAGAAACCCTGTCTCGAAAAAACCAAAAAAAGAGAAACAGAGGATGCTTGAGGATGCTGAAATACTGGACCAAAGATACACTAAAGGGAGTCTGCTAAGAAGCGGGACATACCATGGATAACCACAATAATGACATAGTAACCAAATAAGAAAGTTAAAGAAGTGTCCCATATTATAATATCCAGAAGAGCACAGACTTCAGATCCAAGTGTGAGCCACAAGAGAACATTGCCCATGCAGGCTTAGAGCTAGAATAATTGAAGACCATGCTTTCAGGAAAAATTCAGCATCACTAATACTGTTGGGTCTTATTTAAATTTTGTGTAACTAAGAAAGGAGTACCATTTTTAGTTGTAGTGCACTGTCATATATACTTGAGAATCTCAATTCAGGGACAGTGTTACCTTCCATTCACTTTTCACCTTCCATTAAAGAGCCCTGGTTCTTACATTATGGCATTTGGTTTATAATCAGTGATATGTTAGTATAAGTTTAGTAACTGATAGTGTGTGTGTGTGTGAGAGAGAGAGAGAGAGAAAGAGAGAGAGAGAAAGAGAGAGAAAGATAAAGAGAGAGAGGGAGATCTACTTTATACCATTTGCCAACTCCACTGGTGGAAATGATACCATCCTAGTTGATACCATCATAGTTAATTTCAAGCTACACACATGCTGCTACAAGTGCCACTGGAAGAACACATGAGCAAGAACGCCAGCACACTCTGTTGTAATGCATAATAAACACAGTTTTTTCTCCCCTTATAGCACCCATCCATTTGATATTGGCTAATGTTTGGGGTTAATACAACAGACTTTTCTTTTAGTATCTTAGACTCTTGGAGCTACATAGTCTGTCACAACTATTCAGTTTTGCTGTTAGAGTTCTAAGGCACCTGGCTGTCGTTCTCCGTGGTCTAAAGTGATCAGATTCCCTGGCATCAGAGCTTGAGACAAGGCCTGGGGTACTTACATGGTAAGGCTGAATGATCAAGTCTCTAAAGGAATGAGAAGAGAAGGTAAGTAAGGTCTTGCTGAGGCAGGATGTGGCTACAGGTATACAACGTCTACCTGTGGTTTGGTTTTCTAGGGGAGTTTCTGAGTGTTAGACCACATTATGGTTGTCTCCTCATTGCATCCATGATCACAGACATTTTTGTTTCCATGTCAGGTAATCACTGTCTGGGGTCTACAGTGGTAGAAAAATCTCTGAGTCATCTTCTCTCTGAACAAGGTGGCTCAGTAGAGGGTGGCAGGTCAGAGAAGGTTCTGTCTGTGGACTCTTAGCTCCAACATCCACAGATAACCACTCAACTGATAAAGCAAGTCTTGCGTGGTCCCAGAAGTATACCAAACATAGCATAGCTTCTGTAAACATGCATGTAATACCCTGGGAGCTTCACCTCCATGGCTGTTTTAACAACATAGTTTGAGACCAAGAACTGCATTTCTAAGCTCCCAGGGAATGTGAGTATTGCTGATCCCAGGTCCTTACTCTGAGAACTACGCATTAGAATGATAATCTCTGAATGTAGAACAGTGAGTGAAGAATGTACTTCCTAGACCCATGTATTAGGTTCTTGATCCTGGATGGCAGTGACATTTCAGGAGGCTGTGGAATCTTTGGTGGGGCCTAGCTTGAGGAGGTACAGCACTGGGAGTGGCCTTTGAAACATTATAGCAGCACCACCCTTCCAGTTTGCTCTTTCTGATTTGTATTTGCAGTTGAAGATTTCTCTTCAAATCCTCCGCTTTCTAAACCAGCTGCCTGCTGCCATACCTCCACTTCTATCATACGTGCTCAATCCGGAGCCACAAGCCCCAGCAAGCTCTTCTTCTACCAGCTGTCTTGGTTGTGGTATTTTATCACAGCAACAGACGGGGTAACTAACACAAAGAAAGGAACCTGGAGGATCCAGCATGTTATCCGTCTTTGTGTTACGATCAGAAAGACGATAACAAAACACGTTTGCAATGGCTTTCTTTCCTCCTTTTATGCAATAAATCTACCTTGCTTATCCAACATGTACTTATGTTATATTACAGGAACTTAGCAGAACGATTCCCAATAGTACCCAGTATAAGAATTTAATTCTCTTTTGAATTTTTACTATCTTATTTTTGACTGCTGACATCTATATTCCATTAATCACCCCCTGCAACCCTCTTAAAAAGATCAGTTATAAAGAATCATGTTTTACTCAGGCCTGATTTTGCTCATCCAATTTCTGTGATGCAAGAGAGACATCTAAACTACCATCTATGCCCAAGGCTTACTTTGGCACCTCCATGAGGCATCTCACCTGAAACAGACGCTGGCAGTGGCAACATGAAGGGCAGCTCCCCTTGTCAGACCTCGGTGCAGTTGGAAACACAGCTGCTTATACAAAGCTGGCAAGCACTCTTGAAGCTGTAGAGCCGAGGGAAACAGAGCCGGCACTTTTGGTTGGGCCGTTTAGACCTGTTACCTTAAATTTGCTTTCTTCTTTTGAGAGCACTATTGGCAGCCTCCCAAATTATTAACTCCTTCAATAAGAGCAAAATAACAGATAACAATATTGCTGGCATTCTCCAACTTATAATCATAATGTGTCCTACTTTTGAACTTTTATTTTTCCTTTTAGTCCTGTAGTAGGACCGAGAGTGGATGTGTGTCCCAGAACATGAGCACATCATTTCAGAACTGGAGTGGGTATTAGAAGACTATGGTTTGTGTGCTATCTTGATATCTCAGTTTGAAAGGTGACCAAGCAATTTGTTCCTCACAACACAGAAACATATGCACTTAATTAACATTTTAATGGCCTAGAGTGAACTTGGATGACTTTTTTTAATATCAAGGTCTTGTTCTTATATTCTAGAGTTTCCTGAAGCACTTGAGAAAATTATGAACGTGAAATTGATGTTTCTGGAATCCCATGTGTCCATTCCTCTGCACACAGTTTCATTATGAAGTTTCAGCATATCTGTGGTCAAGAACTGATGTGGTCACAAAATTGTGACAGGACAATGGGAGCATCATGGAATTTTCAAGTTACATCATATATGGAAGTTTGACATTTCAAGTAGCTATATTGAAAAATGGAAAAAGAATTTTCACATTTTGCTTGACTCAGTGCATCTAAAATATAAATGAAGGCTGTTTGCATTGTTCACACCTGCGTGAAAATCTACTATATGTAGAAGCTTTACATTCAGACTAGTCACACTTCCAGTACCCAGGGTAGATCCATGAGGATAGAAGTGACAGGACCTCTTTAATATACGCTGATCCATTAATTTATGAAAGAAATAGAAGCTCACGGCCCAAAGTGACTGTCCAAGATCTGAAAGAAGAATATTTAGTTACACCCATCAGCTCCTACACTACCAAATCACATCTCCCAAACCACCCAGGGGTTACTTCATTAGAAATTACTCCCTAGAAGAAAAATTCTAAATTACAGACTGCGTTGGCTTCAGGGTATTGACAGGAATGGAGTAGGAATCCAACACTGGCATGGCAGAACTATGTGGGGTATCTACTTTGAGATCAGTCTGAGATACATAGAGATATTCTTTCAAAATAAAAGGAACAAACATGCAAAGGAAGGGTAAGGGCATAGGACTGAGATACTCACCTGCTTCTTCTGTACTAAAAACAGCGTCAGCATGTTACTGATGTCTGAGACCCTCCGTGTTTTTCTGTAACATGGGAAATATAAGGACTAGTTGTATTAATGTACATGTGTGTATAGCATGTACATATGGCAATACATACAAAGATCAGAAAGATGCCTAGAACAAAGAAATTATCAGATAAGTATGAATTACAGGTTACTGAAAATGTTCATGACATTGAGAATATACATTATATGTATATACATTAAGTCTAAATCCATATGTCTCTGACAGTCCAGCACCACACTCAAAGGAAAGACTCCACAATATGCTACTATCTACTTCATATTTTTCAGAGCACTGTTTAATTTTAAAATGTTTGGAGAAAACAAGTTCCTGATTTAATTTCATTTAACCAAAATTCTAAATATAAACCTCCCCTGTTTCCAATAATTGGGTTAATTAAGGTGTTACAATGCTGCAAAAACACCATTTTAACCCCAATCTCTAAAAGGAATGCAAATGTATCTTCACTTTTCTTTGCCATAGAAAGAAGACATACATAATTAACAGAAAACTAATTGGGTACACAAAAATTATGACTGCCTGAATTCAACATAAACCATGTACTGACTCCCAATTCAATGAAAAATATGATCCACAGCCAAGAGTTCCTTCAACGCCAAGTTTATGCTTAGTATTTGTTGTTGTTGTTATTTGTTTGTTTTTCTTTTTAGCCAAGTTGGGTGAACCAAGGTCAAAATAATTTTATGTATTGCCAAAACATAGAAAACTGTTCAGCAAAACATGTCCTACAAATACCACCCTCTGATTATGAAAGAAGGTTACCTTTCCTTTCTTTCAAAGGGCTTTTAGTAGTTGATGTCATTTGAGGAATTTATAGTGAATTTATTGTAGAGAGATTGTGAAATGGGGTCACAGCCTTATAGTTTATTTTATACACTTTATTATTTGGAACCACGCTGAAGAAATGTGTAATTTCATTTCAGCGCATAACATTTGCCCTTAGAATTTGGAAAGTTTTTATGTGTTAAAAGTTGAATTATTTCTCAGGGAGTATATGATTTTAGATTTATACGTAGGGTCTCAGTAAGATAAAGGCCTTTTGCGTATTAGGAATGTCACTGTCTGATCTGTAAGGATCGTCTTGTCTAGTGGCATGCTCAAGAGGGTATTCAGAATGACTTTTAGAGGCTTCAAAGTATTTTCCAGAGCATATAACTGTCCAGTTATTCCTGTGGGTTATAATGGGGCTGCCTCCCATTCCTTATGAAAATTAGTTCTTGCCTTAAATGACCCATAGTCTCCTACACAAAAATAATAGTAATGAAGTGAGCCTTTTCCTACTGCTTTACACCAGACATTTTCTTTCTTAGTAAAATCTGAACATGTTTTATCATAATACCCTTTTCCCTCCTAATGGCCCACCTACCCAGCTCCTTTTACCTCCTTATTCCAGTCATTCTTTGAACTATATTGACACAGACCTTGGGACTCAAAGTGACCTTTATTTTTCACGTTGAGAGGAATATTTTAGTGAAAACCATGATTGTAGTGTTTGCTGATTGTTAACATTTCAAAGTGCACCAATGACTTGCAGATTTGGAAAATCAATAACTTATTTTCTTTCCAATTCATCTGATGCAAAACAGCACAAGTCAGAAACAATTTAGCTAATAGCAGTGGAGATGAGTACACTAAGTGCATTGTCAGACTCATACCTACAGCTTGTGCCAAGGGTGAGGACTCTTTGTTTCTTATCTGACATTGTAGAATGATGACTGCTAGATACAGAACCAAAGGGGATGGATGCCATTTCTAGCACTAATTGTATGACTTTGACGAATCTTACTAACTTTTTAATTGTTTTGATTTTTAGTTTTAGTTTTAGACACCATCAAGCTCTAACTCATGGTGTCTCACATATATACAAGAGCTCTACAACTGTCTCAATTTCCAGAATCCTACAGAGACTTCACTCCCTTATGTATGATACAGAACTCAGAAATCCAGAGGAAGGTCATTTTGTCTTCACATTGATTCTTTCTTTCCAATCAATTTCACTTCCTGCCAAACTCGCAGAGCTCTCGGTCACTGAGCCCCAGGCAGACCACAGCAGGACAAGTAGCAACTTGAATCCACGATATTCTCTTGCCCATATTTGAATCTAGAATGGAGATTCACTGAGCAGAGTGAAGAGGGCTTAAGCACATTAATAATCTCATGTCTTTTGAAGTTTTCTCTGAGGGAATCACAACACTGCTTGATGTGTTTTATAATTCCTTCATTTAATTTTCATCAGAACCCGAGTATATATTTTAACTATGGAGTATGTTTTCTCCAAAATTAGATGAAACTAGAAGAAAATTTCTTAGAAACCACTCTAGGAGGTAAGAGGTCTTTGTGGTGAAACAGCGAGAGTAAGAAAGCCCCTAACAATTGAGTTCACTGAGATTCAGCTTTTGTGATGTGCAGTGTTAGTGGTGAATTGATGGAGGAGTGTCTATGTGTTACTTTCATTGATTAATAAAAAAACTTCCTTGGCCCTTTAAGAGAATAGAAAATTAGGTAGGCGGAGCAGACAGAACAGAATTGTGGGAGAAAGGAAGCAGAGAGGGGGAGACACTTCAGGCAGTCGCCATAGTGAGTCACCATGCTTCTCCTCTCCGAGATGGACACAGGTTAAGATCTCTCCTGGTAAGCGATCCACCTCGTGGTGCTACACGGATTACTAAACATGAGTTAAAGCAAGATGTGAGAATTAACCAATAAGAGGCTACAGATAATGGGCCAGGCAGTATTTAAAAGAATACAGTTTCCATGTAATTATTTTGGGTAAAGCTAGCCGGGTGGTGGGATGCAGCCCAGCCGCTCCCTCCACAGTGAATTCCTCAGGATCCTGCATAGTGAAATTATTTGCATGATCGATGTGGGTAGACTTTTGCTTGTTGTTTTGGTTTTTGCTATTGTTTTTTCTTTTGCTGTTGTTTCTCAGACAAGGTTTCTCTGTGTAACAGCTCTGGCTGTCCTGTAACTCACTCTGTAGGCCAGGCTAACTCATAGAAATTCCCCTGCCTCTACCTTCCTAGTGCTGGGATTAAAGGCACATGCCACCACCACTGCTGGGAACTGTTAGTGTGTTTTATTGTAATGAGGATGAGTTCTGTGTTATAAACAAGTAGAATTTCTGTTGCATTGTCCTTTTCTAGAATTTCAAGATCCGTTCAAGTGGCTACTTTACTCAAGGCATCATTCATTAAACTTTTCTTATTTTCATTTATTCAATTTAGGTCCATCGTAGAGAATAAATTCTGGACCTGGATTGATTTTTAACAAAACATTCTGTCCAATGGAGACAGACATTGGGCGAGTTTAGCTGGTGCCTCTGTATAATTTGTATTTTCTGTCCTTTGTTGTCACCTAACATAGTATGTCACATGGCTTTGAGAACCTGTAAATAGGACACCTGAAATATGAAATTCAAGTTCTATTTTCTTTTTCATACTGCAGTTTATAAGATTAATTCAAGGAAGAACAAAAACTGAACTCATTTTCTTTCCATGGTGGAAAAGTAAAAGAGGTGAGGGTTGGAGGAAGTTTAATAAACACACAGGCTGAATAAGTTCTGACTATATCATAACTTTTTCCAACAGCATCTTAAATCCAAGTTATTACTAGAAGTTGTTTATCTGGTACTTTGTATTGCTTAACAGTTGCCACTGGCAGATTTAGGATAGAGTATAAGTCTTGCTTTGTGCTCAGATCCTTGAATAACCTGAGGTTTGGATAATGGTAAAAGCAGAGTTGGTCCTGAGATGCTTCCAAAAGACACAGCCTCAGTAATATAAAACAATTTTAAAGGTAGGGTCAGATTCTTAAACTTCGCCATTCATAGATCGTGAGCATCATTTCTTTGTCTTGTCAGAAAATTTCCTCTTGGAAGCAGCAGTTTGACTCATAGTGGGCACTGGTAAGTGCTTACTAATTGGCGAGAGAGCATATCTTATTTTTAAATCTATTAATCATTTATGATTATTCATAGGTTTGGAACAAACGTTAAAAGGTTAAGAAAGAATAATAGAATTTCAGGGTTTTAAGGAAAGTAGAGAAAGAAAAGATGCTCAGAGTAAGAGCTATTTTTCTCTCCGGATATGTATTCCAAACACTGTTTTTGTTGATGCAGTCTAAGCAACAGGTAATTCTTCAAGCTGATTAATTCTAGATGGATCCAACCTTAATATCCTCTGAGGATGATTCGGTTCAATTTGCTGCATCATTACATTTAGGCAGCAGCACCTGACACCGAACACAACAGATGCCTGTACATTCTCCCCCAACTTCCCTCCCAAGTTGAAAACCATTTAAAAATAATTCAAGATAAAGTTCAGTCAGTTAGCTAGTTACAGCATTCTCTTAGGGTAGCATTAGCATTAATTAATATTTGCGAATTGCTTTGAAAATCAAAAATGCTATGGAAATGCTGACTATTAATTTAGAAAAAGCACAGGCCATGAAAGCTGAAATATAAAGGCAGTTGCACACTAATGAAATGTTTTAATATTTAAATGAACTAGCCTGAAGAAAGTCCCAGACATCCTATGACTATCAATCAGGAGAGAAGGAATCTGAAGTGGAAGGATTTTAAATGGTTTAGAAGGGAATAGTGAAGTGCACAGAGATAGGAATGATGTTCAACCATCACAGGAAATTGTGACCTTCATGAAAAATCAAAATTATGCTGGAAGGGGTTACATGCTTATCAATAGATAATCAGCAGTGATTCAAATTATCAGACATATAGGAAAACAAATGGGAGAAAAGAGAAGGAAAAAGAAGGCAGAGACCTGTGGACTAAGATAAAGTGGTGATGGAATGAACGCATCATTCCTCTACTGCCTGTCACCTGAAAAGCAGTGACCTAACAGGGAAGGATCCCAATCAGAGCCATTTTGGCTCCAGATGGTCCCTCCATGCCTGTGTAACCAAGAGGCAGAGTTTGTTTCCTGCCTTTTGTATTCACTAGGCCTCTAGAGATGTGTTTGCCATCCTAGGCTCTCCTTACCCTACCTCTGAATCTATCAACATACTCCCAATGAGATATTTTCTTCAGGATTTTCCTTATCGTCTGCACTGAGGACAACAACATGAGGTCCTTATTCCCAGACGACACTGATCTGATGGCTGAGAAATGCAATCGCCTTCCTAGTGATGGGTGATCTCCAGAAAAAATGATTTCTGTGAGGAAGAAAGCATTTGATCTATTCAGTTCCTTCCATGCATTAACTTTCTAGATGACTGGACTGTCATCCTGCCGTAATGTAAAAGAATGTTTTAATAAATTACATAGCAATTTGTGTTGTCTAAAGGCCAATTTGATAGAGGCAATCCCCCAATTGAGACTTCCTCAGGTAAATTTGGGCTGTGTGATACTGGCATATAAATTATGTTATAATATCAGTTGAGAGAGATTTTGTGAAAAATGTTGCTTAAAACAGACTAGGTCTAGTTCCCAACAAAGATACGAAAGCACTGTGCTTTCTATTTTCTGCGCTGTAGTGAGTATGAGGTTTTGGTAAGTGGACAAGAAGAATTTTCCTTGTTCCTTTTAGTTTCTATATCTGAGGCTTATAAATTAAACGGGTAAGAGACAAATTTATAGAAGAAAAAATTTAAGTGTAAAAAGGCTGCAGGGAAAAACAAAAGACAAAATACCAAGAAATAGTTGACTTGGAGACTTGTATCTTATCTATCCTGTTTTAACAAAGATGCCAAGCTATAGAGCGGCGATGAGAGAAAGGAAAGTGGTTTTCAGTTTCTGGGGAGTTATACACTGTGGCTAGGGGACTATGTGGGGAAACTAATGGCAGCAAGGATGTTAGTAAAGCTGTTTAAGCAGCCATGGTTCCGTGTTATTTTCAGTGATGAGCAATCTGAGAGTCCTTAATTTTCTGAGACTGGGAAAGAACACCGCATTACAATGGAAATGAGCAATTCTCAGAACCTTTAATTTTGGTATTGGAGAGGAAGATACCTTTACAATGAGAATCTATAACTTCCTAGAGACAGATAAAGAGACAGGGAGCTTTTGGAACCTTCTTTTTTCAGATAATTTTGGTTTTTAGCTAAAAAGTATTCAACAGCAAAAGTAGCACATTGGAGGTGACATGGTCGGATGGCCTCATGAGTATGATAAGCACCACATTCCATCAGAATTTGAGTTCTGGTCAGCGATTTCAAAGTTTGAGATAAAAATCAGATCAAGTAAAATTTTCCAAAACATTCACAAATGAGGAGAATGCCATCTACTTTGAGCAAGATGATATTAGAGAAATCAACTTGAAAGAAACATGGACCCTCTCATTGAAAGACTCCTGATTTTTTTTTTAATCATGGCAGATTGATTGGGAAAAGGTCAAAATTCTTCCTATTCTGACCTTCATGGTGATGGCAGTGTGACACAGAGACATTTCCTGTGCATTTACCCACCCTGGACTCTGCTGTGGTAGTGTATGACTTGCTTTTGTCAAAGGATTGCAATAGATGTGATAGTGAGCTAGTAAGAGCTCGAGCCTCAGAGATTTACCCTTGCAAACCTCAGAGATTGAGGCTTTGAGATACAAACAAGTTTGAGTCACACTGTTGGAAGTTGAGGAGCTCCATGATAAGAAAGAAAATGCCTGCCTACAATGTTCAACTTAAACACACAGCTCCTAATCGCAAATGCATGCCATTGATGGCCCAACAAATTGCTCATCTAAGTCCATAAACCTGATCTGAGCCAAGGTTTCATGATGTAGGTTGCAAACAAAACATACTAGCAATACAACATAGAAGCTAACCACAGAAATGAACTTAGTATCATATACCATAACAGAGAAGAAGAAAGGGACTCAAACTGTTGGTAACATAACTTCTGATTTTTGTAACATTAAGCTTAAGATTATTTTGAGATGTCTTTAAGAGAAAATTCTAAGAAAGAATGAAACCATCATGATATAGAGGAAACCAACATTTTTTTTCTTTAACTATTTTAACTCCCAACAATTTTTTTCTGGGCAGCGTTGCAAGGTCACCCAAGTGTTGTTGGATTGTGCTACAAATTTCCTTGGCTTTGGATCTTGTAAAGAGTGACTATTTATGTTTTCAGGGTAGTGACTCACATAAATATACTGACCCCAAAAGGCAATCCTACTGAGTGTCCATATTAACTAAGTAACATTGCCTGATGTGTCCAAGTTAACTATGTAAGGCAAACAGCTTTTCCATCACTGGCTGTACACTGGATGCTCTCATTTGACTGAGCCATATCTTTGTGTTCTCTGGGGTGTCTGTAAATAAGTCTGGCCTTCTCAAAAGTCTGTGAAACCACTAAACTTTAGCAACCAGCTAGATCTTCTTTATGGGCTCCTGCCTTTTACTGAATCTGTGAGTCTTTATATAAAAGTTACCTGATTTCAGTTCTCTGGGTCTAATATGTAAAACAAATTTATGTGTCTCTAGCAAGCTCTCAGGTGATGCTAGCAGTATTAGGATAAAAAGTTTGACATTAAAATCTTATGTGGTAAAACAATCTTTACTAAGAAAATCTGGAAGTAGATAACCTTTCTTAAATGGAACTGATTGCAGTTAAAAACTTTTCTGCTCTCCTCTGTTCATAGACAAACATGTAAATCATGGCTTCTGCCTTCCAGGAGAAGAAAAGGGATCAGATTCACTTTGATAGTTTCATGTGATAAATATACCAGTAAGAGTATATTCTCAAATGTTTTATCATTTTCCTAATTAGCCTCTTGCTGGAGGTCACTCCGTGTACAGTGATGAATCTAACACCTCCATCCGCTTCACTCTGCTGTACTTCATCTGGACTTGTCCTACTTCTGACCATTTCTTCCTTGTTCTGCTTTGTGGGGCCTGTCCAAATAAAAACAACTATGTCAAAATTTCCCCAAATCTTCTTACTCCCATTTAGTTTTTGTACTAAAGGGAAATATGAAACCTACTAGCACAACTCTGTTATTCCATAATAGATTTGGGCATTTGCTTTTCTTTGGATACCTAAGTGCAGGCTGTAACTTTCTACTCCTCTCTGCATCCCATAGTGTAGACCCTCAATATTTCTGATGGGATCCATGGTCCAGAAGGTTCTCAAGCACAAAAATTTGCTAAATAAGAATTGAAACTTAAAAAAACACACAGGTATTTTTATTAAAATATGAAGAATATTATTTGTAGATACTTCAAAATGTCTAATCAGATTATAGTATGCTTTTCCAAGCTGTTCTTATGCTATTTTAGATATAGTAACTGTTTTCAGGTCTATTTCTAGTCACCAGCTACTTGATTCTTCATACTTGAAGAAGACATGTAACCATAGCTATTAGAAGAGCTGTGACAATTAAATTAGCTGTTTGATACCTGTCACATTGGTGTGGAATAAATTGTTTCATTTGATGAAAATATACAAAGCCTTTATAGATGAATGTTAGACTATAGTTAGTTATTAGTATATCAATTACATATTTATAAAATTACAGAGCTGTAGACGTATATTTCTTTAAGCTTTAGTTATTTGCTTGTGGTGAATGGACTCTTGCTCAATTGTAAGTGTGTTTATTTAAAAACTAACAATATAAAACAGTAAACAATCCAGAGGTATAAACTCAGATGAATTTATTTTGACCATTATCTGAAAATTAACATGATTGTGTGTTCAAAAAATACACATACCTCCTCATTCGTTCAAAAGCAGAATGCAAATATTTAGGACTCAGGTTACTGTGATTGTGGAGATATTTTGAGATTGGAATTATGTTCTAAGTATTCAAACTCTATGAAGAATTTAAATAAATTTCCTTGAAGTTACACACAGTTTTTGGTGTCCTACTACAGTTCCTATGGAAATGTAGGTCTCATTTCAATATAAAGTTGTAGTAGAGCAATATTAATTGCACAGAGAACAAAGTTCCGCATTTCTTGAAATGATCAATAAGCAAAAGTTCAGCATGGCTATCTGCTTTAATGCACAAACTTGATGCAAAATTTTTTATAACATTTTGTACATCTTCAAGCCAATGCAAAGACTTGGGCAAAAATACTTTTGTAGCTAGAGATCAACAATGAAAAGTGAGAAAACTCTCCCTAAATGGTCCTACTTTAATGAGGTTCTCTGAAATTCACCTTGGATATTAAAAAAAGGAATCGCCTTGCTTTTGAAAGCCATGCTGGGAGTTCATGCAATGACTCTATCCGTGAGCCCTGCGTTTCCTTTCCCAGACTAATGGGAGATAAGAGCTACATGTCTCTTTTCCTCTGCTTCTCACAAACAGATTATTTTAAATTCAAATTAGTATAATATGACTCTCAGGGAAATTTCATCCTACATCGGAAAGGCAAGTTGTCCTTACAGATCATTTTAGATTTAAAATTTATAAATAGCCTAAAAGCAGCGGCCTGCCACCGGTTTATCTGAACTACATGAAATTGCCAGTACTTGACCACTACTGACCCACAAAACTGGCAATTTCAAATGATTCCGTCTAATGTTCTTCTCCCTCCATATTTCGTAGAAGTGCTCCATTTATTTACTGTGTTGCCTCTCAGGAAAGAAAATTTTTAAATGGTCAATATTTTATTTTATTTATTTATTCTCATCAAATTATTAGTCCAGTTACATTAACTAGAAGACACTAATTTATGTGTGAAAACACCTGGAAAGTAGAACTAATTTGTACTGTCCTGATTAATTCTTGGCATTTATATTAGGAGCCATAAAAAATGGAGGAAAAAACAGCCAACCAAAGGGTTGTTGGTTTTGTTTTTTCTAAAATCTTCTTGAGGAAGACATTCAACAATAGAATGAATTAAGAACTATGTGCACCTGCCCCCTAGACAGATGCTTTGTCCAGTGAATATGCTATATGGAACGATTACAATGAGAAGCTAGAATAAGCATCCATGATCTCAGAGTGCAACATACACCCTGAGATGTCTGGAGTGAGTGAGTAGTGAATAGACTGACCAGCCTTTCGTTCAATAAATAAGAGGAGTATGTCACAACACAAAAGGACATCAGCCAAAGCCTTCTTCAGTTACTATTTGCTGTTCAGCTCAGTGAGAGCTGAGGAATAACATGGAGAAATATCAAAGTCTGAGCAGCCCTCAAAGCCATTAACGAGATTTAGTCATGGTCAGCAGAGCAATAGACATTTGTGTATTTCATTGCTTCTCAATTTCCGGAAAACTTGTAAATTGCTGAGGCTTACAGGATGATGGGGTACAGAATTAACTTAGGTATATGCTAATCAAAAGTCCGTATACTTCCTAGTGTTCTCAATAATGAAATTCTGAAAAGACGCCACCTCTTTCACATGATAAATTCTTGGCCTTCTGAGCATGTGATCCAATGCCTTAAAAATTAGAAAACACTATGTTAAGTCCAAGGTCCTCCCAGCTCCCCCTAAGTCCAGGAAGGTGAGCAACCAAACTGACAAGGCTCACAGTGAGCCCGTCCATGCTGTAGAGTTAATGTCATTGCCATTGTCCTTGATTTCTCAGTCCTCCTCCACCGTCAGCCACATTCAGAGAGACCGGTTTGGTCCCCTGTTCCATCAGTCCCATTCCGACTGGACTTGGTGGTCTCCCATTAGATCTGTCCTACCGTCTCAATGGGTAAACCCACTCCTCACGGTCCTGACTTCCTTGCTCATGATCTCCCTCCTTTTGCTCCTCATCAGGACCTTGAGAGCTCAGTCCTGTCTTTGGAGAGGGGTGGAGTGGGGGTATGGGTGGAAGGGAGGGGAGGGAAGGGAGAGGAGGAGGGGATGAGATGGAAATCTTTAATAAAAAATGAGAAAAAAAAAGATTTGGATCTACCCCCCCCCCCCAAAAATGTGACTTTCTGGGTTTGGACTTGAGGGTCAATGACTTTTAACAGAAAAAAAGTCCCTGTGTGTTGATTACAGAGTGTTTATTATAACAAAATAAATCTTAGTGCTTTGTCCCTTCAAAAAAAAAAAAATTAGAAAACACCCTTAGATAAGAGACCCACCTGCCTTCCCCATCACAGACTCTGAACCACTCACTTCTAGCTAATGAAGCAGCTTCACTTTGGAATGGAAATTTTCACCAGTTTTCACTGTTGTAGGAAAAAGCCACCTGCTGAGTGTTCACAATGGCCCAGTCTCCAAATGGGCAGGCAATATGGCTAGCCCTCCCTGGAAAGAACCTCAACCTGCTACTGTGGCATTTGCGCCTATCATTTTGGGTTACAATGAGAATACAGAAAGAAATTAAAGGGCTAATTTTATCAAGTGTTCATCAGCTAAAAACCTAACATATTCAAAATGAACACAAAGCCAATGATATGCCTCATAGCATGTATTATTCTTTCTCTATTGAGCAGTAAATTTGTTTTCTCAAGTAGCAGAATATTCTTTGAAGAGAATCTAAACATGTCAGAAGGGTAAAGTAGATCTGGCCTGCCAAAAAATTACCTTACAGATTTATGAGCATTTCAGCTCTCTGAGGAGAAGATAGGAGATATTTTCTGAAACAATTATAAGGCAACAACCAACTAGAGAAAGCGTGAACAGATGTGCAGATGCTGCAAAAATCCAGGAAGGAAGCTGAACCAGCATCTGATCCAGGTTACTCAATGTACGGTCTGTAACCAACATGGCTGTAAGAACTGGTTCTCTCAGGTCTTCATATCGATTAGTGTAAAAATAAAAACAGTTTGAGTGAATTTTATATATACATATATAGAGAGAATTTAATATATTTAGACTTCAATGTTATTTGTCTTACTTTTTAACAAGTCAGTTAGTCAATGATATTACATCTTCCAAAAATATTAGTCAAAATACATTTATGGGATGGGGGATTGGGGGATGGGGAGAGAAAAGTGTGAAGTGGAGGATGGGAAGAGCTTGGGGGAATAGGATGGTTGGGATATAGGAAGGGTGGATATGGGAACAAGGAATTATATATCTTAATTAAGGGAGCCATTCTAGGGTTGGCAGAGACTTGACTCTAGAGGGGTTCCCAGGTGTCCAGGAAGATGCCCCCAGCTAGTTCCTTGGGCAGCTGAGGAGAGGGTGCCAGAAATGTCCAGATCCTATTGCCATATTCATGAATATCTTGCATATCACCATAGAACCTTCACCTGGCATTGGATGGAGAAAATGACAGAGCCCCACATAGAAGCACCGGATTGAGCTACCGAGGTCCTGATGAGGAGCAAAAGGAGGGAGATCATGAGCAAGGAAGTCAGGACCGTGAGGAGTGGGTTTACCCATTGAGACGGTGGGACAGATCTAACGGGAGACCACCAAGTCCAGTTGGAATGGGACTGATGGAACAGGGGACCAAACCGGACTCTCTGAATGTGGCTGATGGTGGAGGAGGACTGAGAAACCAAGGACAACGGCGATGAGCATGAACTCTACAGTATGGACGGGCTCACTGTAATCCTTGTCAGTTTGGTTGTTCACCTTCCTGGACTTAGGGGGAGCTGGGAGGACCTTGGACTTAACATAGTGAAGGGAACCCTGATGGCTCTCTGGCTTGGAGAGGGGCGGAGTGGGGGTATGGGTGGAAGTGAGGGGAGGGAAGGGGGAGGAGGTGGGGAGGAGATGGAAATTTTTAATAAAAAAATAAGAAAAAAAAATAAAGACCCTTTTCACAGAGAAAAAAAACTTTAAAAGTAGTCCCACCTCACCCTCCTATGGATGATCTATAGTCTGTAGCTTCTAAATCAGCTCTTAGGTGTTTTCATGATGAATTGTGAAAGTGTTTGGGACAAGTGGTATTCTCATGTCACCTGACATTCCGTCTGTGCTCTGCCATGCTTCGTAGTGCTACAGACAAACGTGGAGTTAAGCTGCTCTTCTTCCTGTCCATCCCATTATGAAGATGACTAATAGAAATGAATCCTTCTTTCCTTTATGCCCATCTTCCTGGCACCCCACTTCTCTCCATTTACAACGAAAAGAAGAAAGGTGAGAAACTAGGATTCAGTGATTTTGTTCTATATGTATATTTTATTTCTATACATGTATGGAGGGTTTTTTGGTTTTTGTTTGTTTGTTTGGATTTTGTTCTTATGCTTCTGTGAGAATTGCTTTTATCACATTTATTATGGACCCAAACATAGCAGAATAATCATGACTAAGTCTGGTCAAGGGCACACAACAATGAAAACTTTAAAACATGAATCAAAGATATTAAAGAAGAGGGAAATGATACCTGGAGAAACAAATCAAGGTTAACATGACTGGCTGCTATTTGAGAGGACCTCTGTTCAGTTCTCATAACCACATGTTGGTTCACAACCACCTGTAACTCGAATTCCAGGGGGTCTGACACTGTAGAACTAGGCAGGCATGTAGGCAAAACACTTATAGACATAAAATACACATCTTTAAAACATAAAAATGCATAAATGAACAGATATATTTATATTGTACACGGTTAGAAGTAGTATTGCTAAAACATCTATCATACATTTAAGCAATACATAGATTCAGTAAAATATTTGTGAAAGTTCTGCTGGCACTTTTCAGAGAAAAAAAAAAAACAAGTTCTAAAATGCACGTGGCACTTAAACAGACCACAAAGCAATAGCCAAGGGCAATCCTGAGAAATAAAACAAAGTTTCAAGCAACACACTCCTTCAAGTTATATTACAAAATCACAATGAAACATTTCAGTCATTTTATAATAATAGTTATATAAGCAGAATGCATGCAATCAACAAGTCGAGTTTTTAACAGAGCACAAGAAAACAACATGGGACACTGGCAGTGTTCCCAATAAATGGTGTTGAGGACACCAGAGAGACATGGAAGAGTAAAACTGAAATTTGTGTCACCATGCACGAAGTCAACATAAAATAAATTAAGTATCTAAATTTGAGCTGAATACCATATAAGACTCCTTCTGTTTGGATATTATTGAAATATTGTTTTTGTTGGTGGTGGGGGTTTGTTTTCCTTTTTCTTTTTGAGAGAGCAAGGAAACATGAAGTTGGGTGAACAGGAAGATAGGGAAATAGGGAGAATCAAGAAGGAGTTAAGGAAAGTAAAAATATGTTAAAAATATTTTATGAAAAAGTTAAATAAAAATAAACATAAAATGAACATAAGACATGTTCTGTGACATTGGTTTTGACAATGACTTTATGTACAGAACAACTCAATAACAATGTAAGTGTATGAAAAGTTCAATTGAAATTAGCAAACGAAGTGCTTTTGACATTTCTTTGAAAGACACATAAAAATGATGAATAGGTACATGAAAAGGTGTTCAGCATCCATAAACAGTTGAAAAAAATGAAGTCAAAATGATAGCTGGATAGCACTTCACACCTCAGAGGCCTGAATGATGACTAGAATGAATAAAGAGATGGGGGATGGGAAGGAATGTAAACAAATATGGAAAGTATTGGTGAGGATCTGAAAAATGGAGCCCCATTAATGGTTGATAAGAGTATAAATCAATGTATCTTTTAGCGAAAATAGTATGAGGACTCTATTTTCTCTTTTTGTTTTGTTTTGATTTATGAATTGTGGTCTTATGTCTCCTATGCTAACATTGAGCTTGCTATATAATTGAGACTGACCTTGAACTCTTGATTATCCTGTTTCTACCTCCCAAGTGCTGGGATTGCATCTGTATAGTATCACACCTTGTTTCTGGGACTCTTCACAAAGTTATAAAAAGTTCTTTACAACAAAAATTAAAAGAAAGCTATATTAAGAGGATGGATGTGTTAATTGGCTTGGCTGCATTTAAATGTTTATGTATATCAAACATGATGGTGTAAACCTTAAATATATATACAATGTATTTTAAAAGAATTACTTTATCAGATCTTGTAAAAGATCCAACTATGTGAGCAATATTTACTCTTCCAAACAGACAAGAGCAGAGACATAGCCAGTATTAGAAACAAAGCAGGTTTTGAAATTTCGTAGCTTTACAGTGGCTTAGTCCAAAAGTATGAATATTAAGGATCCTTGCCGTATTACCACTGTGGGATCTTTTTCATCAACAGTGACTTTAATTATGTTCCAATTAACCTTAATTAAGACAATTTTTGTGTAACAGCACATCCAGAGAGATCACTAAACAAACAGCTTGACAAACACTGTCACTGAAAACCTTTTCCAAATGTGACTCTTAATTAGGAAATAAAGTCGTGAAGATGCTATATTCACATGTATTATTTGGGAAAGTAGAGGGGGAGATATGGCCCCCTTTCCCGTCACATTCCTTAAATGTACGGGTTTCAGCTGGACCAAATGGTGTGGCGTTGCTGCAGCTGGAGGTAGACTTCCAGAGCAGGACCTCAGGAGTACCGGCCCCATCCATCATCTGTGCACTCACTCCAGGTGGGCACTGAGATGCTATCCAATTACTGAATTCAGTTTCACTTCTCAAAGAAAGATTCAAGAAAACGTAAGACATTTCAGGGAAATAATGAAAGAACTTATGACTTCTCTGTTTGTATCAAGTTGAAAGTCACATACATTATAAAGTTAGCAGAGAATTATGACAAATTTGACATTTTAAACTATATCTTTGACATTTTCATGATACTGGATCTTATACCGAAAAAGGCATTCCTTTCATTCATTCAAGTTATTATTTGGGTTATTCAACACATGATTTTTATGCTGGAGCTATATGCTTCTCATTACTTTTGGTCTTTACTGATGGAATTTTCTTCTTTTCCCCATATCTATATCTATCTTAAAATATTTTAATATGAAATGTATCGTACTAAAATATACAACATATATTCATATAGTGCTTAAATATACATGCATTGTACTATAAACTCAAGAGCAGAACAATAGTTTAAACCTTATGTTTCCTCCCCATCACATAAGCCTTATTCTTCCATACCAGATAAGTGCAAAGTAATCATCTTCATTATAGTTAGAATTCTGTCACCTATGTATAGGCTTAAACTGCACACAATTTGGATAATATTTGGCATTTACACTTGTACAACTATATGTTTTAATGATTTTATTTTATGATTTTAATTTGGGCCCATTAACACTCTGTCATGGATAGGAAAGGGTCTTAAGGAACCCCATCCCCCTCAAGAATATAACGTCATTTTATGGTTGCTGGAGAGGAGTCATTTTCTTTAATGGCATAGCCATTGCTAAGTTGCTTAGCTCCAATAAATGACCACCTCCCATGCTCATGGGAGCAAACTTGATTAAAGTCAATGGGTCATGAAAACTTGAAACAGTTACAACACAAGAAAATTTTAATATAGGAGGGGGATTTGTTTAGAAAAAGAAGTGTTTCGGTGTGAATAAGAAAAGAGAATGAGAGTCAGTAAGGGTGTGTATAAAAATTTCCAGAGTACACTTATGTACAAATTGCCTGAAAGAAACCAACAGAAAACTATAACAAAACAGCATGCCTAGTAGTGTAGTCCAGTCTCAAGGGATACGGTCCCCAAACACTGCTGGATCTAAGGCTCAGAGAACATTGTTGAAGAGGGAAAAGAAAGATTGTAATACTAGGTAGAATTACTGATGAGGTACATTTGTCTCATTTTTAACAATTCATCCTCATATTACTTACTCCTGTTGTTTTGGTTTCAGTTACTTTTTTACCTGATTTTTTTTATTTTATTGCTTTTAACTAAAAGGACATCTTAGTGCCTCAATTCCCAGTCTTTCATCTTTTTTGAGATAAGCATTTGATACTATTCCTTTCTAAGATGCTGTGTCTTATAGATTTCATTGAGTAGCAGTTTCATCACTGCTTGCTGTTTATAAAATTGTCAAATGCAAAGCAACCACTCATTTCTTTTCATAGTCTATACAAATATGTGAATCTTTAGCATATTATCCCACGTTTTATACTTACAATGTTTTTTTTAGGTTCAATGAGCACCCTGAATTTGACAAACATACTCCTCAGCTCCCAGTATCAGACTACAAAGGTATTAATCTTGTTTTCACCATCCTATGCCACTTTTCCACTATCAGAATCCTTTGATCTAAAAAATCTTTGGACCTTCTCTATACACATAAGAATGGTACTTGTTTTATTCCTAAACTCTTAAGGGCCAAAGCATAGTGCCTTCTGTGAAAAAGGAAAAAACCATACTGTGGATAACAGCAGATTCACTTTCTTTTTGCTAAGTCTACTTGATAAAGACTTAAACTATGTAAAAACTTGAAAAGTTGCACACCCTCAAATGCCTTTTAAATCCTTTATCTTTCCTTTACAATTCTGCCATGTGCGGGTATTCATTATGTGCAACTTGCAATCAAATTTCTGCTGTTCAAGCAGAAAATTGTCTTTCATCAGTTTTAAATACTTTACACATTTCCTAATCCTCTCCATGTAGGTTAGAGTGAGCAGACACATAGGAGGCTGTAGTAATTTCTCTTGATACATGAGCTTAGGCAAATCATAAAATGTTATTATAGACTATAAAAAGGGAAATTATTGCTAAGATGCATGGTTTGCAGAACTCCTGTTTCTGAGGAGAATCTAGAACTATACTTGGAAACTATTGCTGCTAGAACTTGAAAGTGACTTTAAATCCTGTTGGCGAACTCTTGAGAGAGAACATATTGGTCCAGGTTCACTCATCCTTTTATAAATGATAGTGATACCATAAAGACAAAAAGTATTAAGGGATATGTTGGAGACAAGTTGCTCTATGTGGGCTCAGGCATTCCTGTTGGAGAGAGAGCAACTCACCCATAAAGAGTACACAAATCCTTGGCTCCTCGGTCAGCCTCCACCATCAGCCACCCTCAGAGAGTCCGATTTGGTCGCATGTTCCATCAGTCCCATTCCAAGTGGACTTGGTGGTCTCCCATTAGTTCTGTCCTGCCGTCTCAGTGGGTGAACGCATCCCTCATGGTTCTGACTTTCTTTCTCATGATCTCTCTCCATCCGCTCCTCATCAGAACTTTGGGAGCTCAGTCCGGTGCTCCTATGTGGGGCTCTGTCATTTTCTCCATCCAATGCCAGGTGAAGGTTCTATGGTGATATGCAAGATATTCATGAGTATGGCAAATGGCGATGGGCTTGGTCTCTACGACATGGACGGGCTCTGTGTGAGCCTTGTCAGTTTGGTTGCTCACCTTCCTGGACCTGGGGGGAGTTGGGAGGACCTTGGACTCAACATAGTGTAGAGAACCCTGATGGCTGTTTGGCCTCAAGTGGGAGGGAGTGGGGGTGTGGGTGGAGGGAAGGGGAGGGAAGGGGGAGGAGGAGGGGAGGAGATGGCAATTTTTAATAAAAATAAATAAACTGGAAAAAAAAAAAGAGTACACAAGTCCTGATTCCGAAGCCTGCAATTTTCTGCCAAAATTTGGAGAGAAAGAAAACCAAGGTTAAGTTAATTGAAGAGAATATAATGTAATTCTAGTGCCACAATGGAACAGTCAAAACATGAATAATCAGGATTTCTATAAAATAAGTGAGAGAAAGGAAAATCAGCAAGTCATAAGCAGTTGGTATGGAATCAGACTAAGTATGAGATCAGTCAAAGACAAATGCTTTACTTTGCAAATGAGATGAGATAAAAAGAATTCAACACATAAAATAAGTATCTTAAATGTAAAGGAAAAGGAGACTACCAAGCTCTCCAGAGGCATAGCACTAAAATCTAAAGTTACATGAAAGCAAAAACCAAGTAGTCTCGCAATTGATTGCTTAGATGAAATTTCCATATCAGAGCCACCCTGAGAAACATAAAAAGATCTTGATTAGAAATTTTGAGGCTACAACATTCAGAACAAACTGTACTCTCTTTCATGTGTACAAACCACTGTGAAAAAGATTCTGGCAATCCTGAAAGTGTTGAAAGCTCCTACGGTCTTCTCACATAATTCACATTGTTCAGGGCTCTTCAGAAGCAGAATAAGGGCAATTCTTTCTTGGACTTATCATGCTGCCATGTTACTGTCTCATTTATAGAAATAAACTAATCTTCTCTCATTGAACATTTCAGAGTTTGTATTACTCCTAATTATCTTAAGCAGCCTAGCCTACAGGTGAAATTGAGGTCTTCTGATAGTGAGAGACCATGTCTCAAAACAGGTACCTGCACCCATACCCTCATGTGCATGCCTCACACGAATGTCCATCTCTCTCTCTCTCTCTCTCTCTCTCTCTCTCTCTCTCTCTCTCTCATACACACACATACACACACATGCACACACAACATATAACATATACTGATATCAACTGAGTTTTGATTATCAACTTCATGTGAGTATCAAAATTAAGAAAGTACTCAAGGCCCTTATGTAAGATGACATAGTATTTGTAGGGAATCTGTGTAGCCTTTCCCTATTCTTTAAATCATTTATAGGCTATTTGGATGTATGAAATTCCCTCTATAGATTTGCATGTAAAAGTTGTGTTTTTATGTTAAAAAGAAATAAAAATTCATATTTTCTCCATTCTTTTTTACTTTAGTTTTAGAAAGAAAACTATTCTTTATGTGGGAACAAATTGGCACTCCAATTTGGTTGACTATATTCATGTTAAACCTGAGAAAGCTTGGAAGGGAACTCTAGACAATAAAAACAAAGTTTAGCTGCATTTTTTTAACCTGGTGTCTTGCGGCAACTCCCTTAAGAGAAGTCTTCCTGATATTTAGCAGTAGGAAAAGAAGAAGGAGGAGAAGGAAGAGGAGAAGAAGGAGGAGGAAGAGGAGGAGGAGAAGAAGGAGGAGGAGAAGGAGGAAGAGGAGAAGGAGGAGGAGGAGGAGGAGAAAAAGAGTGTGGTTTCAAAACAGCACTTTCCTAGTTCATCAGAACAAAGAGCCCTGGCTCTTTCAATGGGGTTTCTTGGCAGTGTGTTGCAAATTACATAGGCCAACTGATTATCAGAGCTGAGGAAGTGAGGACGAATCCCATTCTGCAGTCTTAGAAGCAGTGAACGGACTTCCACCACGTCGGACTGGATGGAGCAAGCAGGTAGGGCCATATTTCCCCTAGTAATGCCACTGCTTATGTTCACAAGAAGGGCTTAGCACTTTAAGAAGCACTTATGGTCAAAAAAGGATTACAGATTCGCATAAGGACAAATCCAAATTTTAAAAAAGATCTCTAAATGGGTCACAGTGTAAGATAAATGTACATAGGCTTGAGAAAGAGAAGAAAAAGAGTATAGAGAGTGGGAAAAGAAGTAAATGATTTAAAAAATAAAGTCTTTAAAGAAACAGAGTATAGACAGTCATAGATTAAAAAGAGGAAAAAATAATAAATCACATAAAGATGGAATGTACACAGAGAGTCTAGATTATGTATATTATAGTTTTCTTTAAATTTTTTGACTGTGAAGAAGCTAAGTAACCAACAAATATACTTTAAAGGTATCTTGTCTTCAAAATTTGGTGTTGGGACTAATTGAGTCCTGGCCTTCAGCTGCTCTTCCCTGTCTAGAGCCTTCCAATTGAAGTGACTAAAAGCTGTGCTTTGCCTAGAGGATCAGAGGATGGGATTTTCACCTGTTGGCCATTGACTGCAGTGTATTTAAGCCTCCATGGTGCTACTAAAGGAGGGCTTTTTGTACCAGTGATTGAAGGTCCGTGTGTTTCCTCAACCTCCAGCCCCTTGCCCGAAGCTCGCGAACTGGGTTCTAGTGCATAGAGCACAGATGGGGGGTGCGGTGCATAGCAATTTGGGTCTAAAAATATGTTGCTTTGAAAAAGAGTTTTGGCTTTTGTTTTCACAGAAGACGAGAACCTGTGGATTAATTACATACTAATGTGGTTTAATGGACCAAGATCCCCTAAAAGGTCACCATAAATATCCCCCAAAATACTTCACCCAACAAAAGCAGAAAGCAGTTTGGAAAGAACTGTGTCCATATTCCCAAATATTGTTTATAAATGTTTCTTTACATTTAAAGAGGGATATGCTATAGAAATTTGCATTGATATGGATCTTGGTTTATTGATACAAATTTAAGGACAATTTTTATACTGTGTATATGTATTTCTGATCTTGATTAAGATATTGTGTGTGGAGCTCATTTTAAAATGTACTGTATAATTAAGAAATATAGGTTAATAGATAATCATCTATAGTAGTCAAGCTTATAGTCATGTAAGTTAGGTTTTCTAGATATACAGAGATATATTTCAGATAGATAGGTATTCTTCAGCTCTTTCAAAGACTACAGAATATGACATTTAAAATGTTTAAGAACTAGCTGGGCGGTGGTGGCGCACGCCTTTAATCCCAGCACTCGGGAGGCAGAGGCAGGCGGATCTCTGTGAGTTCGAGGCCAGCCTGGTCTACAAGAGCTAGTTCCAGGACAGGCTCTAAAAAAGCTGCAGAGAAACCCTGTCTCGAAAAACCAAAAAAAAAAAAAAAGAAAAGAAAAAATGTTTAAGAACTTAGGACTTTTCATGACAATGAGACAGATCTGCTCCTGGCAGCACCAATCTACTTTGAGAGGATGACAGGCATTGAAGAGGCTTCTCATGGAGCTGGCTTGCCATTTGGTTAAGAAACTGCTCTTGCCTGAGCTTGATGTTATGCTGTGTGAACTGGACATGCAGGACCCACAGAGACATAATGCTGAACTTGCCTAAAGGTGAGATGGTCCTTCAGAGTTCCTGCTTCATGAAAGAGTCTGCCAGACATTCTTCAGGTCACAAAAGAAAATGACTGACAAACTGCCAGTATAGGCGGAACTGTCTTTGAAATTTCTTGCTTCATGGAAAAATCTGCTGGATACTATGGGCCTATAAGCTAAAGATAGATGCCCCAATGATACAAAAAATTTGTGGTGACTGTCCAGGTAGCAAGATGTCTCTGTCAATTCTAGAGTTTTGGAAGTTGCTTACAATGTATTTCCTGTTTAGTTAGGTAATATTATATCCTTCTGGAGTCTTTGATGAAGTTGAAGAATTTATAGTTATGTTATAGTTTTCCTTAGTTATGATAAAAGATA
This sequence comes from Arvicola amphibius, assembly GCF_903992535.2. Taxonomy (NCBI): domain Eukaryota; kingdom Metazoa; phylum Chordata; class Mammalia; order Rodentia; family Cricetidae; genus Arvicola; species Arvicola amphibius. The sequence continues at coordinate 38,100,529 of NC_052051.1, read as the reverse complement.
AGGTAGATATAAATTGTAACTGTATTGCTTGATAACTTTTTTGTTATTTGTAATTTTACTATGTTAAAGTTAAAACCTTTCTTTTCTTTTAAACAGAAAAGGGGAGGTGATTTGTGATTCCCCTCTGTATGCTGTGAATACCATTGGTGAATAAAGAAACTGCCTTGGCCTGTTATAGGAAAGAACTTAGATAGGTGGGGAAAACTAAACTGAATGCTGTGAGAAAGGAGGCAGAGTCAGAGAGAAGCCATGGAGCCGCCGCCAAAGACAGATACCGAAACTTGCCAATAAGCCACAACCACATGGCAATACACAGATTAATGGAAATGGGTTAAATTAAAATATAAAAGCTAGCCAATGAGAAGTTAGAGCTAATAGGTCAAGCAGTGATTTAATTAATATAGTTTCTGTGTGGTTATTTCGGGAATCTGGGCAGTCAGGAAATGAACAAGTGGCCTCCTTACAACACATAGAGTTTTATGCCCAACTTCCTTTCAATGAGGGCAAGTACACCTCCTAACTTCTGGGATTCAACCTCTACACCAGCACTTAATTAAGAACTTCTGGCAATTAAGAACTTCACTGTATCTTAAGACCCAAGTATTGTATGACTGTACTGTAAATGCCGTTGATATTACCATTGGAGTGCCTGTCCATTTCAGGCCAATTCTCACAGCACAAGTAGCATGTACTACCAGTATTTCCATAACTGGTGCACTCTCATTCAATGATAGTTCCAGTATCAGCTGTGGAAGATGAGAGCTGTACTGGCTCCACCCCCAGGAGACACACATGTGGACATAGATGATGACTGCTTTTGTTTTTTCATATATACATTTTTCAGTGCTGGACTCCAAGATAATGTGGTTCTCTGCTGATTTCTTTCATTTCTCATGGCTCCCTTGAGCCAAACCTGTCACCCAGCCTACTCTAGATCTGCTCCTCATTCTAAATCTCAACCACTAATCCAGAAAACCTCCTTCTAACTTGGCTTGTAAATTTTATTGTAATCATCATTCCCACTGTTTTTAATAATTCATCGTCTGCCTATGCTTTATCCATGAATGTTAGATATAGAATATTTATATACATAAATTATAGACATAGATGAGAAAAATAGACCATGTAAGTAATTACATCAGATATCACAATGCTAAGAATGGGTTAAATATTATATTCATTGTTTTAGGTTGTTATTTCAAACATTTAGTTCTTATCATTGCCTTTTAAAATTCAGTTGTTTATAAGAGTTTATTTAAAATCTCCACTATTTTCAGATTTCTAAATCATTCCTTTATTTCTGCAGGTTGTTACTTTATTTTATTTTCCTATATATTTGCTAGATATCAGTTGTAACTTAGCATTTATCTGTTTTTTCATGTCTTTATTTTAATTTGTTTATGTGATACTGTGGTGGGCTTTTCGTTTGTTTGGTTGGCTGGTGTGTGCTCTGTTTTTTATTATATGGAAGATATGGAAGAAGTTCATTTCAATCTTGTTCTCTTTTATTAATTTTTTAAATTTTGAGATTATAATATAATTGCGTTTCCCTTGCCTTTCCTGCTTCCAAATCCTCCCTCATACCTGTCTCTGCTCTCTTTCAAATTCATGCCATCTTTTCCATTAATTATTAATATATATGTATGTATATATTCTCTATATGTGTGGATGTGTATATATGCACATATTCCTAAATATAAACTGTTCTGTCTGTACAAAATTATTGTATGCATGTTTTCTGGGCTGACCATTTCTAATGGATAAACAATTGGTGTTGTAATCTTCCCTAGGGGAGATCTCAGCATTCTTTAGTTGCCTATAGTTATTTGTGCAGGGTTGAGGCCTCTTGGGCTTTTGCCTATCAACTTTGGCAGACTCATTGGTACTGTCCTTGCTCAGCTTTTGTTTGACGAGTAGACGAACGCAGATTCTGAAATTTCTAGGAGGCACAGTTTCCCAACAAACACCCTCATCTGCTGGCTCTTACATTCTTTCTGTCAGCTCTTCAACATTGTTTCCCAAGCCTTAGGTGCAGGGGTGTTTTGGTGATATATCCTTTGGGACTGGGTTCCAGTCTGCATATTGGTTGGTTGTGATTTTCTGTATTTTGACAGATAAGTGTAAACCATTTACATCTTCTGCGTCTGGTGGGACTTGTATCTGATACCTCAATTTTGGTTTTTAAATGACAGTTTTTGTTATTGTTGTTATTCTTCCTCTGATTTACAGTTATTTTGTAAATTTTCCTGTTTATTTTTGGGGGTGAATTACCTTTAATAAAGTCTGTTGTCTGCCTGTTTGTTTTTGGCTTCCCTATGTGAGTATACTTTAATCTGGAGCTAGGGTCTCTCACCAGCTGCCAGGTTGAGAACATGGAGACTCTGTGCTCAGCCCAGTGGCTGCAGCTTCAGAACAGTTACATGTGTCCATTTCTACATATTCACTTTCCCAAGTTTCTGCCCACCCAGAATCCTGTCTCCAAGACAAAAACAACAGATGAAATTCCTTTACATGCTATAGGAAGCCTCTAGCACACTGTGTGAAACATTTTGTCCCCTTCTCCGTGAAGTTACCAAAACCTTGAAGCTGCTGCCTACCAAACTCTCCAAGAAAAAAGAAAGTCTCACCTTTTAGTCTCTTTGCTGTGGTGTTTTTCTATCTTGTTCCTTGACTGTAGAAATGATTTGTCTTTTGATTCCAAACACGTCATTTAATTTCTTTCTTTCTCACTACGTGGTTAAGGCAAAGATGCCACTTTGACCTTAAGATGCTCTGTTCACTTTCTAATTCTGAATGTGTCTTATTCACTGCCCCCCCTCTCTTGCACACCAAGTCTCAAAAGACTGCTTTGGAAATGAGCAAGCTCAGTATTGGCTGTTTCTTCCTTTCATTTTCTTTCTAATGATCTGCTTATCCCAAGGCAATGTACATGCCTCTAACTGAGAAGGTAAGAGGTCACAACACAAAGGAAATAATCAAAAGCCAGTGTTCAAAAAATGCTATTTTGAGATGCTTTCTGTATATGTTTCCAATGAGGGCTGTGCCTCAAGGCCTGGGTTAAGGCATTCTATGTGCATGAAACTGAGCATAGTCTAACCAAGAAATATCTACTAGTGAATTTAATACAGGTGATTGACTTCTCCTAGTATCTTCTAGTCCCCTTGCTCTTTGAGTACAGAGACTTGACAAATATAAAAAAGAAAAATTAAAAATGCTTTAATACCTGATGCTTCTGTAGAGAAAGAAACAGGGAAGAAGAATGACTGACATGAAGAAGGAAGAGAAGAAAGAAACAATTAGTTCCCATGGGGACTTTAAGCTCAGGGAGATGAAAGAGATGATATCTACAATATAGGATGGGAGACCACAACTAGCTGAGAGTGCATGGCTCTAAACCAAGATGTCTTGACAGCCTAAAATACAGTCCTAATGAACTGGATGAGCAGTTTGTGGCCTATTGAAAGTTTGAATGCAATCCCAGCCAGCAACAGCACTTTGCAAATCTTTATGGATGTCAGCTACTACAGGCTGTAATTCTCTATTGACAAGCATTCAAAGGTCCAGGAATCAAGAAGTGGAAATGGAAGCATCACACCTCACCGTCACTACATATGTCCCTTTAGCAAAAGTGGTCCTTCTTACGTTTTTTGCTTTATGCTATGCTGATCCTACAAGTCTTATTTCAAAAGGGAAAAGTTCTTCCACTGGGAGACCCACTGAAGCAGATGTCAGAATTTGTAGTGGGTATTTGCTCCACCCATTTCCTTGAACTATCTGGTCTGATAGAGGCGGTGCTTCTTACCTGTCTACTTGACCTCTTTTAAGGAAGGGGGAGGGTGGTTACCCTCTCTTGATGTGTACATTTTGAGATCTAAATTTTGTAGACCTATTTTATATCCTAAGTAATTAGTAGAATCTCCTCTCTGTAATTTTTCAGGAGCAATTTGTAATCACCATCAAGGCAAGATAAGATATTTTTAGGATAGTAATACAAGTTATGATCGAAAATGGCTTAGGTATAAAACTTTGAATTCACTAAGATATGAGAGATAATACAGTATTTTCTCTGAATTTTCCAAATATGTATAGACTGGACATCATGAATGTAATTCTTTCCTGATGATTATTCTTATTGTATATAGTTTTCCAATACTGGAATTAAAACTTTTCCTTCGTGACTAGACAAAATGGGGAAACCATTGTGGGATATTTGTACATTGTGTGAAGATGTGTTGCTGTGATTGGTTTAGTAAAGAACTGAATAGCCAATAGCTAGGCAGGAGAGGAATGGAGGGACTTCCAGAGAGAGATAGAGGACTCTGGGAAGAAGAGAGGCAGAAACACAAGCAAGTTGGGAATATGGTACATAGGAAAGGTAACCAAGCTATGTGGCATAATATAGATTTAAAAATATGGATTAATTCAAGTTATAAGAGCTAGTTGGTAACAAGTCAAAGCTAAGGCTGAGCTTTCATAATTAATATTAAATCTCTGTGTTACTAATGGGGAGCTGGCGGACCCACAAAGTAAATTCTGGCTACATTTGAGAAAGCTTACCACACTTAATGTTAACCTATAGAAAGTCAAAATCCCAGGCACTGAGGGTCCCATTAGGAACTGAGGAAGGTTCCATGTGAGCAGTAGAAACCCAAAATCTGGGAAAAGGACTAGTGTGATTTTGATTACCTGTAGTAGTCAATATCTTCACTTGTATGTTGTTTCCCCCTTAACATTCAACACTATATTACTCAGAGGATAAAATAATTTGGGGTTCTCACAACCTATTTATCTAAAGGTACTTAAAAATACAGAATTTCCCTTAATGTTATAAAATAACTTAAATGAGGAATTATTCTTGGTTAGAGATTTTACTGTTTAAAAAGATGGATTCCATAATTTTATCATTCAGTCTGACACAGAAAATATAACTCATGCATCACTTTGGCTATTGGATGACACTTGGACACGTTCACAAATTTCCACACTGTTTTTAACTGACCCATAAATTCATACCTGCACTGATTAATTTCATTTACCATCTTGACAAAATCTAAAATCACCTAGGTAGAGATTATCAATGAAGGACTGAACTATAGGCAAGACTGTAGTGGTGGTGATAAGGGGGTTGTCTTACATAGATTAATTGAGGCATAAACACTTGCCTACTGTGAGTGGCACCATTCACTAGTCAGGTAGGTGATGTAGGATTCCCCTCTGTATGCTGTGATTACCATTAATAAATAAAGAAACGGCTTTGGACCTATAACAGGGCAGAACTTAGCTAGGCGGAGCAAAGTAAACTGAATTCTGGGAGAAAGAAGGATGGAGTCAGAGAGAAGCAATGTAGCAACACAAGAGACAGACACCGGAACTTTAGCCAGTAAGCCACAGCCAGGTGAAGATATACAGATTAATAGAAATGGATAAAAATAATATGTGAGAGTTAGTCAATAAGAAGCCAGAGCTAATGTGCCAAGCAGTGATTTAATTAATACAGTTTTTGTGTGATTATTTCAGGTCTGAACTGTTGAGCGGCTAGGAACCAACAGGATGCCTCTTTGCAACAGGTAGGTAATCCTAAACTATGAGAATGGGGAACTTGAGCTGAATGCAAATATATATCCATTCAGTCTTGCTCTGCTCTTGAACATAGATGTGACTGCTTTAAGTTCCTCTGCTCTTGACTTCTCTGCTGTGTTGTGTTACCTGGCACTGAGAGATTAAAAAAATCCTCTTTATAAGTTGCTTTTATCTTGTTATTTTTATCACAGCAACAGGAAATGAAACTAAGACGATTCCCTGCTTGACCTGGATATTCTCAAACACATTCATGTTTTAGTGGCTGAGAAATGCAGCATCCTCTAAAAACACATATTGGAAGACTTTGTGAAGTTTGCAGAAGAAAATGGATTTTAATTAAATATGCAAGTCATAACAATAGATTCTGAGTTAGGTGCAATTAGGCATCTGAAACTGAATTTCAAAGTATTGTCAATGAAGTTTGTGTCTTCTGTTCAGCCAAATACATTTACCAGAAAATTTAGACTGGATGGGTCGGCCACACAATATAGAAAGCACAAAAACGTAAGTTGTGAAATGTTATTTGGCTCTGTTGTTGTTCTTTCCCTCTGATGAAACTGCAATAGCTCGTAATAAATTAAAGCCACAGTAAAAATAACCACATGCCCAGGAGCATAAGATGACACTTATGTAATAGTGTAGATGATTGGATGTTGGTACTGTTTCCAACAGATCTGTGTATTGTGCATGAATGCACGTGGATAGACTTCTGTGCAACCCAACAACAGAGAAGTAGTGCAAAAGATGGGGAGACTTAATAGATATTCATGGAAGGAACATGATTATGAATAAATTTGCCAAAAGAGAGATAGAGATTAAAGAAAATCAGCTGGCCACTGACATGCAAGGCTTCAAAATATAGCTCGTGTTTAAGAAACTCAGTGAATCGTCTAAAGATTGCATTACAATCTATAATCAGATCTATAATCAGAAGGGATATACTTTTCATACACTTAATTATTTTTTGCTATTTAGGTTTTTTCTTAAGAGTTTCAAATTGTTAGCAGTTACATAAATTATTATGCTATATACTTTATCTTTGGATGATTTTTTATATTGAGTCATTTCTAAATTATGCAAAGAATCATAAAAAGACTTTCAGTGCATGCAATATTCTGCAAAGTTGACTCCAGAAAATAAAAGTGAGATACCACAACAGCAACTTTGCATGCAAGCCTCACGTTGGCATCTATGAAACTGGAAATTTCCTACTGAATGGAGTCATGTCCCTTTTCTCCTCCTGTATCTGCAAAATACAAAGCAACCTGATATTTCCGCTCATTGGGTGCTACCGACACAAGGATGAGCATTGCAGGGTCTAACCCATCTTGTCAAAACATATCAATTATCCATCATGGTATACATCTTTTCTCCCTGCTGGATCTCCAGGGCTCAAGGTTATCCTTACATGGAAAAAGTAAAAGACGGAATGATAGTTGAGTGGAATAATCAGAATACTAATTTTCAGGTCTTTTGTAAACATTGAGAAAAGAACTTTCCTAATGCATATGCATCTACTCTTTCCAACTTTTATGTTTCCATCCTTAGATGGCCAAAGTTGTAAGCATATGCTACCCTCCCGTTACTGCCCAGCTTCCTGTTTGGTCTAGAGTATGTTCCCTAGAAACTGCCAACACTCACTGGTGTGGGGGGCATCCATGCTGAAGTTGCCTTTCAAGTTTTTGCTTCCTTTTCACTCTGCAGTCCATCCACATGTTCAGATTTATCCGTTCTCCTTTACCTGGGGGAGGTGGAACTTACTTTATGTGAAAGTAAACAATCAGAATTACCAGCACGTCAAACAAGAAATCTCTATAACAAAAAAAAAAAAATCTTACTCTGTGCTGACAAAATTAGAAAATGAAATTATTTTCAGCTGTTGTTGTTCTGCCAGGTCATGCTGTGTAACCCTGGTTCATCTGGAGCTCATTGTGTGGGCGTAGACCATACAGAGATCTGCCTGCCTTTGCCTCCTAAGAGTTGGGATGTGGGGGTTAAAGGCCTGCCTACACCAGCACCACCCTGCTAAAATTTATAATTTTTTTAAGGCTCAGTTTTATGGTCTACCAAGTTAAATTCTAGTGAGAAATATTGGTGAAGGTCTACAACAGCCATTTTAAATCCCATACCTAGATATGATTTCTGATTCTCTTCTCTGAGATCCTCAATGAGTTCTGCTTCCCCATGCTCACAGGCTGATCTCAGAGTCAGCAGAGGCACTGAGCCACCTTCACCACACAGCATTCTTGTTACCTTCCCCAGAGTTCCTGAGCTCAACTCACTTACTCTGCCTACATGGACTTTTAAATTCTATTCTTCACTACCTTAGGGCCAAAGGGGAGGAGACAGGGTAGGGAAGGAGAGCAGGCAGAAAATAATAAACGGTCACAGTAATGTTCCACTATTTACTTGTAGCAGATTCCAGAAAACTTTGAAATACCAAGATGTAAATTATTCAAATAATAAGTGATGCTTCTGACTCATAATTTTAATTTTAAAAGAAACAATGAAGTCCTGCATCCAATTTACCTAGAACTATTTTCCATCCCTTCTTTACTTTTTAAAAATATGAATAACTCCAGAATATTTGGAGGTATTGGATGGGACCGTCTCCCCAACAGTAGCTGCCTAATAAACCTCAGGAGCCCCACCTGTTCGTGAAACTGAGGGAAGAAAGCAGAGCCACTCTGACAGGAGGAGACACCTCATCCTCTGCAACAGGAGTCCAGACAATTAATGCATTCGTGGGATTTGAGAAGACTGAACATCAGCCCAAGAAGGTGAGGACTGATCCTCAAGAAAATAAAATCATAGTTCTAAGAGAGTTTCCACGCACTTGTGCTTCGAGTTTGCTCACAGAGACTATGGGTTGCCCTTACTTTGTGCTGGCTTCCGCGAAGGCTGCTGGTACGGTACAGAGAAGTTCTGTAATCTTACACTCTTCTAAATCCAAACCTTAATGCCCAAAGGAGCCAAAGCTATAAGAAGCATGTTTGGACTTGAACCTTATTACCGGAAATAGGAACTCTTGGGGAGAGACTGCCCACTTAGAGTGACTATTGAAAAGCAGGTTCTCCATTCGAACTTGTATTCTCAGGGAAATAAAAAAAAAATGGATCGGAATAAGTAGGTGGTATCATAGCGTTATTACGTAAAGAATCTAATGGTGCCCAGAGAAAAGCCTCAGAGGACTGTTGGTTTTAATCTGGGAGAAGAGTGCTTGGAAAGCCTAGGGCCGAAGTTTGTATATGTTCCTCTGTCTGGCTCCAGGGGGCAGCAGCTTCTTGGGCAAAGGGAGGCCAGCGAGGAATAAATTCCATCTGGTAGATGCAGTGACCTAGTGTCTTAAACCCCGAGGAAAGGAGAGAGACCCACTCAAATGGACAGCTCTAAAGAGAGCTAAAATCCTCAGAAATCACATCACTTCAAAAGAAACGATGGCTTCCGGGAGATCCTCAGAACAGGAAAATCACTGATGTTGTGAGAGTATTTCTCCTGAAGGGTTTTCCTTAGATCTTCTTCGATGAGATTTGATGAGAGCAGATTTATTTTTAACAAGTGCACACACATGGCATCCTCTTTCTTAGTGACAAGAACTTCTCATTTTTTTTTTTTTTTTCCTGAAGCGTGCCTGGCAATCCCTGCAACCAAGGAAACGAGACTGGGAGACCTGCTGTTCCATGGTGCACGGCGGCGACAGAGGAAACCAATCTGGTTTCCTTCTCGGGGCTGAGTTAAGGGAGATATACTTCATTCACATCCGTGTCCACGCTCGGGAATGTCTTACCCAGCAGTAAATCTGCTTCTTTACTCTGTTTTCTTCTTTTCCTTAGTGGAGAAGCAGGAAGAAAAGTAGCTTAATGCAGAAGACTCGGATAATTCCATCAGAATTGCCAACATTTTGTTGTTCTTCATCTTCTTCTTTCCTCCATGTGGCTTCAAGCCCAGTGCTTGTAGCCTGAGCCCTTGAAACTCTAGCAGCCAGGAAGCTGAGCTTTCTGACAGAATGAATATGCATGGCGCACTTAATCTACAATTTATTAGGCTGCTTCACTGGTCATTATTGAGATTTGATTGTAATGCTTAGTGGCATTAACATCCTCTCCACATCCCCCCTAACAACATTCATGGTCAGTAATAATATTAGCTCAGTCCCTGAGCCTCGCTCTGCGGAATGAACCAGCCTGAGCTCATCTTGCCTCGTTACTTCTAACAGGGCTCCTGTAGTCATGTCACACTCCAGTGACAAGGCAGACAGAATGACATCTTTTAAATATGATCTCTGACATATTTCTCTGAAATGCTAGCCTTTCAATTAGTGCTAGGCACCAGGAGTGACAGATTCGGGAGGAGTCACTTCTCTAAGAGAGCCTGTGATAGGTGACCCACCCAACTAGTGGGCTAGAGTAGACATCGATGAACAAGTTCCATGACAGCTTGTTCGAAGATGTTTCCACGGCACAGGCCGGCACTGGTCAAGATACCCTCATATGTGTTCCCGTTTCCCAGCTTCTGCATCCTTTGCTGCTAAAGGATGCCTTTCTCCCCCATAGGCAGTACAGATACCCAGAGGCGTGTCCCACAGGAGCTCATGGGTGATACCCTATTAGGGAGGACTGCAAATGCCTGTCTCCTTTGCCTTTGGGACACACAAACTGACATGTAATTTACGTTGCAGAGACCTTGTAGGAGCAAGCTGAGGTTGAAGCTTCACTCAAATCACACCAATGCCATGCTTGCTTTCTTCCCCTCCCTGACTACTTCCCACAATCCTCTACAGATCTCTCCAGGGAGCTTTTCTGTAGTAAATCACTTGCCAGGAATGTTTTGGCTCAGAGTCTGCTTTGGGAAGAGCAGGACCTCAGATGTATCTGGAGACTCCCAACCCCAGCTGTGTGAATCCTCATAACTATTCTGCTTGGGAACTTGCTTGGCTATCACAGAAACATGTAGGAGCACAAATCATTTGTATTCCCACATCCAGCTCCCTCCTTCACCCCGGATCAAGGCCCAGGATCCTTCAGCAGATTGGGCCCTGTCAAAGAAGGGTTTCAACATGTTTCTGACTGCTTGCCATTGTCAATTATGATCTTAATTCCAGTTTTATGCTCTCACCCATCATTTTAAATATGTGTTACTAGATCTGTTTTAGAGTCAAGGAAACTGAAGTTCAGGGAGGTTATAAAAACTGAACAAATTCCCACACCCTAAGACACAGTTCAGGCTCTTGACTTTAAACTTCAAGTCCAGTGAGTTGTGCACATAGTTTACAGCAGCCAGGCTGGACGGTCCCACCTGAAAGTACGGAATGCTCGAAGAAGTCACACTTCCATTGCATCCAGAATCGGACAGAGCCCAGGCCACTCCCACACCATGACAAAGACTAAGTGTCACAATAACACCTAAGCCCAATGACAATGACTAAGCGGCCCCTCCCTCACTCCTGGGAGTCACTGTTCTTTACCAGCTATGGCTTAGTTCAGGTTAATCATCCCAACTCTAGATAAAATGAATCCCAATTTGTTGACAAAATCCAATCTCAACCCAGGCCTCTGCTTTCTTGTTTTCCCCTTGGAGTTCTTTCATGTCCAGTCTATTCTTAGGATGCTCCCAGACTCCACTGAGCTTCACTCTCCTTTCCTGCCACATTCTAAAGGGGCTCAATTATGTTGCCATCCCAGGTGTCCCTGGTGGTTTCATCATCTACATTTCGTGATTCATCAGGCGGTTTTCCAATATAATTTCTCCTTAGAACCAAAATGCCATTGTCTAGTATAATATCTCATGAAATATTAGGCTGTATTTATTGTAAACTGTCCAGGTAATGATTAAAAAAAAGTTTTTAAAATGCTGCTTCCCATCATGACCCCACTCTTTTATGCCTTGAGCAATGCCTGAATCAGTCCCATTAGATTCTTGCGGCTTTAGTGTTTGGCATACTCCACGGATGTGGTCATGTCTTCTGACTTCAGTTGCACAGTTGTCTGGGGACACAATGTTTTGACGTGAGCCTTTGAAATAAAATTTAACTACTGTTCTCGGTAATCTTCCTTCTTAGAAAGCCTGACGAGCCTCTGCATGAAAATAGCTTCCTCATTCCTCCAAAATCAAATATTTGTTTCATTAATAATAACTTTATACCCCAAAGCCCTATTCTTGCTCCCTTCTGTCTTCATTTTAATGTCCAGTTATTGATGGCTGCTGAACAGAACTGAGATAATACCATCCCTGGGCATGGAACACAGGCAATAGTGTGTAATCATTGACAGGCACAGGCAAGGTTCTTAGGCCTTGATTTTTATTTGACCCAAAGATGTTATTAGAAGCAAAATGCATCACAATTTCAGCTGCACTAAAGGAGAGAAAACACATATTTTAGTATTAATAAAACGCAGGAATGTAGCTCTGATTAGTTTGTCTCTTAAATAGAAAATCTCACCGACATATTCCAGGCAAAATATGGAACTAACTTTTTAAACAGATACATTTAATTATTAATTTATGTGTGCATGCATGCACATGCCACACTGAACATGTAGATATGAAAGGACAACTGGAAGTAACTCGTTTTCTCCTCCCAACATGTGGGTCCTGGAGCTGAACACAGGTCTGTAGAGTTGGTAGCAATTTTCTTTACCTACCAAGCCATCCCATCAGCCTAGCATTTACTTTCTAAAGTATCATAAGCATATGTAGGTACACATTTTTTCTTCTTTTGTAATAAGGAAAAAATACAGCTCTGTACCAGATTAAATATTCCTAGGAGCTACACCTAAGTAGTAATTGTGGTGCTTGCATTGGCTTTGTTTTGTTTTTCTTTTTGTTTTGTGTTTTCGAGACAGGGTTTCCCTGTACTTTCTAGACCCTGTCCTGGATCTAGCTCTTGTAGACCAGGCTGGCCTCGAACTCAGAGATCCGACTGCCTCTGCCTCCCGAGTGCTGGGATTAAAGGCGTGTGCCACCACCGCCCGGCTTATTGGCTTTAAATGGATATTTGGTTTCACTGCGTGGAAGAAAAAGATTCCATGTAAGTGTCATCATGCTGGCATTCCATATGTATTGATAGGTAAGGAAAGGAAATATGTGTGTGAAATGGAGGAAGACTCTTCTGGACTAGTTCCCCTACCTGGAATCGAGTCAACACAGGTGGCCCTTCCTTCTAGTTGGGCAAACCACAGTGTACATATTAGACATTCCTTGTGTCCTTTACCTGGTTGCTTTACCCATCCTCTATCTGCTGTGATTTCTGATGGCTCAAAGTAGACCTCTTCTTCAGTGACCTTGTTATCTGTGATCACTTCACCAATAGCCAATCAATACATCAAGTGAGTGAGTAAAAGGGTAGGTAATTTTTTGGCCCCAGGAATGGGGTGCAGACAATGATTCCAAGCTGTGACACACTAGGGACCAAGTACAACCAAACTTGCTAGCCTCAAGAAGGGAGCTACTATATGACAATGCATGCTCTGAAGCTTCTACTGGGATTAGGCTTGAAGTGAAATGCACATTCTGTCTTGATCCAATTAGTCCTGGGTCAAGCTCCCATAATCATCCTTCCCCAGAGAGCACCACATCTCAGTAGGGCATTCACACATGAGGCCCCTAGGCCCAGCATAAATAACCAAAGTAAAGGTTATTTATTACTACAACAAAATCAGAAAGATGAACCCAGATTTCACTTATGTAATTCACTCTGCGCCTCTTCTCAGACTGTTAGGGGAGGGGAAATAAAAGGAAACTTCAAGCTTTGTTTTCAGACTCCAGAGCAAGGAATTACAGATGTCTTAGCCTTTGCTTTAGAACAGTGGTTCCCAACCTGGGTATGACCACACCTTTTGTGGTTGAACAATCCTTTCACAGATGTCGCCTAAGACCATTGGAAAACATAGATATTTACATTGTAATTCAGAACAGCAGCAAAGTTCAACTATGAAGTAGCAAAGAAAATAATTTTAATAAGTTGGAAGCCACCACTATATGAGGAACTGTATTAAAGGGTGCAGCATTAGGGAGGTTGAAAACCATTGCTTTAGAATAATTCTGTGGCCTGTCTTCAGGCTGTCTCTAGAAAAGGTTCAGGTATAAGTCATTTTGGAAATGCAGAACTTCATGACAAGTGTCCATCATTTAAGCTAGCATTTCCCTTGTGTACAGTTTTAGATGGAGATTCTTGTTTTCTCTAATCACCCCATCTGCATCCTTCTGAAGTGGGCTATTTCTCTGCTTTATAATCTGTGTAAACTGCTTTTAGGACAGGACCAGGATATGACCTAAAAATGATCTTGAGACCTTCTTGGAGTAAGAATCTCCATAAATAAAGAGAATCTGAAGAAGGAACAGAATAATCCAACAAACGGAGACTGAAAAGCAAGCTTCAGGGTGGCAGAGCTAAATCGGAAACAAGGGGTGTGGTCAAAAGCTAGAGAAGTGACCAGAATAATAAAGACTGGAAATTTACCAATGAGAACCAACTCTATAAATGGAAAATCCCCAATTCAGAATTGGTATGGAATTATCCTTACTGCAAGTCACCTACATCCTTCCATTTATTTCCACCCACGAAACATATTTGATTTTGCTCTTGTTTTGGGACAACCTGCAATAAAGCGCTTTCATTTTGAGAAACTCTTGGCTTCTATGCATGTAGGCACTAACACTTGTGTGTATCACAATATTGGAATATTTGTGTACACAGATTCCCACATCACAAATGTGAGTTGCTTTATGTCTGGTTATTTCTTATGAAAAAAAAGTCTCTAAGAATTTTCATCAACATATTCTGTGTTACAAGAAAATAAATAAAAGAATAACTTATTTTAGGGTCAAAGACCTAAAGATATTTTGTAGGCAATATTTATTATAGCTTATGCCTATTTAATCCACTTTCCAGTTTTTTTCTGTCTTTTTCTCCCTCCCTCCCTTTCTCTCTCTCTTTCTCTCTGTCTCTCTCTCTATATATTTATATATACATATGTATACATGTATATGTTTGTGTGTGGGTCCTGCATTTCTTATATAGCATTCACATATACATACATATGTGTATGTATGAATACATATGTGCATATTATATATAACACAATGTGCATTGTATTTTGTGATTTTTCTGGTAATTTGGTTATTATATTAGTTATCAATAGCTTTTTATCTCAAATGATTCTGTTCAATCTCTGAGGATTTTTCACTCTTTAAATTCCATTACAGTCTTTCAGAATAATATATTAATATTCTTATTTACTTTTATATTCAGCCTTTTATTTAAGGTCTTTAAACTCTCTTAGGAAATTTAAATAAAAATAAAAGTTTATAAAAATAACTTCTCTGAAACCCTCTGTTTTAGGCATTCTCCTTTGACCTAAACAGTGTTTCTTCTTGATTTTATAAGGGGTGGAGAACTTGGTATGACCATAAAAAAGGTTGATCTGTTGGTCAGTCATAGAAATAATCAGCCTAGTATACTAAGTTCTTTTTCCAAATCAGATTTGAGATGCCAGTTCCATCCAGTCTTCCTTCCAGGTCTCAAGGTTACCTTCCTACCCACCTTCTCAAAGGCCAAAAGTCTCAAGAAGAGAAGGTTGAAACTGGAGGTTATTTCTCATCCATAAAAGACCACATAAAAGACTACAGTAGCAATTGTAGACTTTAAGAGAGACATGGTCTTTGCTGGAACTACTCAGCTGCACAGTGGTGTGGAACAACTCCTTGTAATATATAAATAAATGAGGTCTGTGTTCCTATAAAACTTTATTAACAAAAGCAAGGCAGCTTCTGAGCTTAAACATTAGGGGATTCTGACATCTTAAAAATGTTTAAAGAGATCTGTGAGTTGTAATATTTACTAGAAATTTTAAAGATGCAAGTAGAACTAGAATTAAGAAGAGAGATTCTATTTTTCCTATCCATTTAACTGCATTGTTAAAAAAAATCTCTAATAGAAGGAACTCATTTACCTGCTTGCATGTACTCATGTTCATCCTCCTGAATCTTCTGGAAATATTGCATTTTATTTATTTTAAAGATATCTGTTTTATTTTATGTGTATGTGTGTGCCTGAAAGATGATGTCTGTAATAGTGTACATGTGTACCACATGTATACAGGAGGCTGAGGGGGTTAGAAAGGAAGTCAAATCCCATGGAACTGTAGTTACACATGATAGTGAAACAACCCTGTGGGTGCTGGGAGCAGAAACTAGGTCCTCTGAAAGAGCAGCTAGTGCTCTTAACCACTGGACCATCTCTCAAGCCTCAGAAATTTAAAGAACCAACACGATTCGTTCATTTTCAGGGGGAAGTCTTTCAAAGAAGCATATAATGTCTTTATTAAAAACATTACTTTTTAACAGAGACCCAGCCAACTTTTCATTGACCAGAGCTTACAGGTAGTAAAGGCAGTGTTCTTTAACAAGGGAGCATGTCACGGGAGCAGAGAACAAATATGTTTGGCACTTCTGGGCTATTATTTTCCAGGTGACAATCACATCATATGTTCATTTATCCCATTAATCCTATGAAGTCCAAGATGTTATTTATGCCCATTCTAAGGTTCTCAAAACCAAGACATTGAACACTCAAGTTACTCACTCACAGTTCAATAGAGGTAGAGATGAAGCTCTACTCCAGTCTTCTCCCTTCCCCATCTCCTCCACAGCATGCAAAGCCTCGCCTTTTGTCATGATCTCCAACAGGCCTGGGAAACCAGGCAGCTTGGGGAACCTGTTGCAAGCTACAGATCCCAGAAAAACATCCTCATGTATTTTGCACACTATTTCAGGAGCTTCACACACTCCTGAATGAAATGTCAAGAGCTCTGTAAATCCCTTCAGGTCCTAGCCTCCAAGGATATGTTCTTACTGAGAGTTTCTTTCGACGATGGAATTCCCAGCTGCCTCTGAGCCCCAAGGCACACTATTATGGGTCCGATGAAGCCGTCAGACCTCATTCTCAGTTACATTGGATAGATAAAGAAGGACAAGAGAGGCTAAATCTTCCCTGAAATATTCACTTTTTTGAATATTGTGAATTTATTACACACTTCCCAGGAGTCTGAGCCAGGACTTTGTGTTTTAGTTTAGCGCCCAGGAGATAGCTCTGTATCATCCCAGTGCATCAAAGAGGATATCATGCTTTATTACAAGGCAAAAATCCTCTGCACCCCTACAACAGAAAAACCCACACCAGAGAAGCCCAGAAAGCCTTCCACGAAGGGAGAGAAAGGCAGAGTTCTGTGTGCTCTATAGAAGGAGCCAGCAACCTCTGTGATGAATATTTATTCTTTAAAGCTCCTGGTATTTGTACTGTATACATTGTCATCATTCAGAATGTGAAGGTAAATATTTATAAACAGCTCTTAGAGAAGCTAGACTTCTTGGGAGGAATGCTGAACTCGAATCGCGGCTTGGGTTTTCCTTTTAAGATGGAATATGCAGACTGACTCTAAATATAAACCTTCCTCTTGCAGTTCTTGTCTCTCACAGCCTAGATGAGGCTCGGCTAGGATGTAGGATTAGGACGCAGAATCTGACAGCTTTAAAGGAAAAGTTGGTCTGCTAGGAAATGCTGCTTCTCACCCATTGCAACGTTCAAACAGACTTAAAGTGCTAAGGCCGGAAAGTGACTGATTGGGGCTATTTTAAATGCAGCTGAGAGTGGTGTCTAAAACATAGCTGGGGGATGGGGAGAAAGAGTGCAATTTGTCATATTATTTTGGTGGTTCTTAATATCAAAACTCATTAATCTATTCCATTAATTTTATTCCTATGTATTTACCTAAGTGAAATAAAAATGCATACTCATCCAAAAATATATATAGGAATAATCACTGCAAGTTTAATTCATAAGCCACAAAATAGAAACTACTCACATTCCTGTCAACAGATGAATACTAGACAGATTATGCTAGGGCCATATAATGGAATGTTAACCACACAGTGGAATCAGTTACTGATCCATTCTACTGATATATATTCCCACATAGACATCCTAATAAACCAGCAAGCATTCTGATCAAGCAAGGGGAAACAGACTACATACTCTGCATACTAACGTATCATATAACTGTAATTCTGACAAATGGACTCATTTGTAATCTGGAAAGTAGATTGGCCCCAGCGGGAGACCCTCCTGTCTTGACCCTGTAGGGCTGAGATATAGCTGAGTCCTACTACTTGATAGGTGGTATGTCCCATGGGCATATATGCTTGTCAAAACGCATCGACGGAGGTGGAAGTTATAGCTCAAAATAGCAGATTTGGTAGGGAAACTGGTTTTGTTTACATGAATGAAACCATACTATGTATAGCCTGTAGTTCCTTCTACCTTTTTTTTCTTGTTGTTGTTGCCTGCTTTTTGCTTACTCAGAATTCCCCCCCCCTCTCTCTCTGTGTGTGTGTGTGTGTGTGTGCTCCCTTTCAGTAAATGGCTGTCCATTTATTCTGTCCAGGGTTCTGGGGACAGCCTGACTGTTCTTTCCAAAAGCAGATTTTCATGCTCATGAGTCACACTAGATCAGTTTAAACTACAGGTCAGTCTACACTGTGGGTCAGTCTACACTGTAGGTCAGTCAGTCTATACTGCAGGGCTGAACTCCTTAAAGGCCTCACCCAGCAGGTGGCCCAGACTTTCATAATTGAGGAAGCAGGGCAAAGGTCATCTTACTTCTGTTGACTTTAGCTCCTTTAACTCTTCCAGTCCCCAACCTGGGGAACTACTGTGGGAATCAGAACTGGTTCCTTTGCTCTGAGAGCCATGTTTCCTTTCTGCCTGATGTGATGGTTTTGTTTGGCTTTGGGAACTCTGGCTAAGGTCGAGAGGGATGAACAGGGCCATTAAAAGTTAGTGCATTCCAAACATTTTGGGTGGGAATTTTTTTTTTAATGAAACTGACAAACTCCCTGGAGAGCGCAATCCTTTGGGGTTGTGAGCATCCGCCAAAAGAAAATTTCATAGCCTACAGTCTGGAAAACGAAAATACCTGAACCAATTTCCCTGCACAGGAGAGTAACCTTCCAATCCCCTCACTGAATTCCGGGCTTATTAGCTTGACTTATTTATTCTTAGACACATGTGACTACAGTGTAGCATTACTCCCCGTCCTTCTTAACAGTGTGGAGTGACAAACACCTTCCCCAAGAGCCTCCAAGGAGGAAAACTAGGCAGAGGAGAGAAAGAACATAGAAAAATCCATGTCGTGAAAACGCCGAGAGGGAAAGCAATCAAATTAGCTGGCAAGTCGATCATTCAGTGCAGTGTTGGTGGTGGGGTAGGGTTGATGGGGAGCTGCTGAGAATCTAAAGATCTTCTCCCATGGGGAAGCATGCATTACCTTTGCCTGAAACGGCAAGGGAAGCAATGTTGAGAGGTCATTTATCTCAACATCCTGCAGGACCTCCACTTTGTGCTGCCAGGGGACAGAATGCTTCGCGGTGGTGGCTCTGTTGCTGCTCAGCTGCCAAGAGGCCAGCATGTGTGTGGCTCAGCGGTGTGGCCCTCAGCCAAGGCCCCGCCAGCAGCAGCCGCCCTCAGAAGGAGAAGCACCTGTTCTCCCTCGCCTGGCATCGAGAAGTTGCCATCCTGCTTCTCCTCATGCTGCCTGCCCCTGAGTGTTTCCATTTTGTCTTTGCCGATGGCAGGAGCCTGCTGTCTTCTTCCGAGCACCAGCCAGGTGCAGGGGGAGGGGAAGCCACGTCCATCCGGTTCATCCCTTTCCCTGACACACTCCAGCATCCCAGGTATCAGATGGCAGCAGGTGCTGTGACATTGTGGCAAACATTCTTGTCCTGGATGAGTGGATGTGTCACACACTGAATCCGCATCTCTAACATCGCATCCATCATCCATTGATTGTGCCTCCTCCGGATCCCAGGCTCAGCTTTTGGCTATATATTGTAATCTTAATGTCCTTAATACCAAGGTGGGCACAGCTGTCTGTTTTAAAATAGAACAATTCAGCTAGAAGTTCATACTCCGATATTCATATTGACTAGTCTTTTGCTTATTAAAATCAGCTACTCTCCAGGCTCAGGCAGTTGCTAGGGTTATTTTTTTACCTCCATACCCCCTCCATTTGTGACAATGGGTAGACTTACTTGTTGTCCCTCAGAGTGTAACATCTCAGCCTCTTCATAAGGGAGGCTGTGGCTGTCAGTGTGTGACAATCGACTGAGGAAGGAAACTAGTTTGCCTACACAGCAAGGGACAGTTTAGTAACTACCATTGATTAACCCTGTAGTCTGTGATCAGCCATGGGTGAGAATCTTCAGGGACACACACCGGTAGGAAAAACAGTGATTGTTGCCCAGAAAAACCTTAAAATCTAGTTGAAGAGGTAACTAGGCAAATGTTTATGAGGTAAAATACTATCCAGGCCTCTTTGCCTGCTCTGAAGCCTGATCACACTGCGTATGAACAGTGCTGCAGTGTCCAGAACATTCCATCCTAGCTTCTTGCTTCAGATTTGAACTCATATATTTGTCCTGACATGTAGCCAAACTCTCACTTATTTCTCTAAATCAGGAGTCAGGAAAACTGTCTATAATAAAGATAATAAAGGTGTATGGACCCCAAGGCAAAATTGACCAACTATTTATGTTTGAAAAGTTACAGCCTTTTTATAATGTATATTTAAGAAAATTCAAAAGACATTAACTCATAGACTACACACAGATAGATGGAGAACTGCATGTGATCCAGGGTTTTCTGGTACCTAATCTAAATCCTATTAATGCTTTTAGACCAACAACAAATTCCAGGGTCCCATCTAAAATTTTCAAACCCTTAGAAGTATCTCATTTATAAAATTTGTTCAAGCAGACATTCTTACTCGGGTATTTATTAAGTAGAATGGTAGAAGCACGAGGAATATAAGTTTTAAAATAAGATAAGCTTTGCATCCTGATTTTTCAATTCAATAGCTCAATAGCACTATGAAAACAACACAATTTTCCAAGTCTTGTTTTTTGTGTAGTTGGTATAGCAACAGATGAATGATTTACACACATTATTAAAGGAAGAACACAAAGAAATATTTATTTCTTTGTGGAGGTGTTTTTATATTCATCCTGCCTAGTTTTTTTCTGAAATAATTTACAAACACATACACTGTGTTTTTTAAAGCACAAATATATTGGCTATCTTATAGCTATACTTTAAAAGACACACACACTCTGTGTGTGTGCATGTGTGTCTTTTATCTGTATTTACTATCTGTTTCATGGGCTCAGTTGTAAAAGTATAAATGATAGGCTTGTGGTGCGGCCAAGGATCAGTAAATTCTCTGATCCCTCCATGACTTCATTCTATATCCTCATCAGGAGCAATCATTTTTTCCCCAAAGTAAACTTTTTTTTTTCTGAGAGTACGGATAGCAGCTTAGCACCCCCAACCCCATTGCTGATTTAAGAGCTGATGTTTGGCAGGTGCTCACCATTATGTACTGTTAATGTAAATGTTTCAAACATTCTCATGCTAAAGCTTTCAACAGGTATTTCTGTATTCAACTGTACTTGTTCATTCCACTTCCCTGTTGACTAAGGTTTCTGTCCTGCCTGGTTCCCGCAGTCATTAAGTTCCAAAGAAATCACATAGAGGTTTGCATTAATTATAAAACTGATTGGCCTAGTAGCTCAGGCTTCTTATTAATTAATTTTTACATTATACATTAACACATTATTCTTGTCTATGTTAGCCACGTGGTTTGATACCTTTTTCAGTACTTTTTCATTAGCATTTTTTTGCTTTTTTATTTGTTTTGGTTTTGTTATTGTTGTTGTTGTTTTTGTGCCTGGCTTCCTCAGTGTCTGGGTGACAACTGCAGAATTTTCATTGCCCCACATCTACTTCCTGCCTGGTTGCCCCAACTATATTTCTTGCCTGGCTACTGGCCAAGCAGCATTTATTTAAAATACAAGTGACAGGATAAAGGCCATTGTCCCACAGCACTTCCCAGTATAATTCAGCCTATCTTTTCATCCCAATCAACTTCTGTGTCTTTAAACCCACAGAACACATTTCAGGGCTCATCTTATTTGACTTTTCATCATCATCAGCATTAAACACTCCTTTCTGACAGTTCATTCTTTCAGAATTCTGTGATGCACATGTCTCTGGGCCACTTCCTCACCATCTTCTTTCCCTTTCTGTCTCATTTGTAGGGTCATTCTTATTCAATGAGCATCAAGAGTCTGTTTCTGAAGACATAGCATTTGCTATTATCTTTATTACATTCCCAACTATATTGTGGTTTCTGATAGTTTCTGGACACAAATTCATTATTAAACACAATTTCTGGCTGGGAACTCTTCGGTGAGGTCTACCTCCATCATATAACACAAAGACCCATCAAAGTCAAATTGACTTACGTTTGTAACCTATTCTAACTCCCCATCACCTGAAGTCTTCCTTCATAATTGTCTTCCTTTTGTATCTAATTCTTCCCACCAGAAAAACTAAAGACCTATAATTCAGTAGTTAATTCCAACTACCCTTTGTATATCTTGTCTCTTAAATACCACTTGAATACCCTTGTCTCTTATGCTATGGACAAAGCTACCATTATAGAGCCGTAAGACTTATTGGATGCCAAGGAGCTGTGTTAGCTTACCTGAATCTAGTCTACTCCACTCCCATTTGTTACCACAGAGCGTTGTCCTCACAATATAACTCGAATTTTGATCATATGATCACCTCATCTGTGCTCTTCTACTCCATTCTCCTCATATCAAATTGGACTAATTTTCAGGGCAATCCTACCTCACAAGTTTCAGTTAGGAATGTCAAGTTGATCCTTTCACCTACAGATTTCTTGTTTCAGCATTCCATTAGCTGATTAATAGAGTTACCATCTCAGGTTGGTAGTCCAGCTAGGCTGTTGGATCTCTATAAACACCTAATATGTCTGAGACAACTAGTTATTCCCTGCCTAAAATAAATGCTCAACTAATGATTCTCAATGATGAAGTAGAAGGATGTCACTTATTCTCTCTGCGCTATCTGAGGTGTTATTCTGTGACTTTAAGAAAAAGTATTAATGTTATAAATGGTCTATGTAAACAACAGGCTGTTTTTAGGTTTCAAATATTTACCCACAGTCCGAATATTGTTTGCTTGTTTCCTATATTATTTGGTCAATCAATTTTCACTCTCAGCCCATTAGATAAAATATTCGGTCTCATATAGGTAAACTCAAATATGAATGATTGATTATAACAGTTTTTATGAGTTTGTCCCCAGTTAGACTACAAAAGGAGACCAGTGCTAACAGGTTTGGTCCTTCATTATCATATTTAGCAGCCAAGCCCCAATTATTTGTCAGTGTGAATTAAAAGCTTTATGCATACACAAAAACTACTCATGTATGTTCACTGCAGAACTATTCATAATTACCCAAACTTGGAAACAGCCAAAAATGTCCTACAGTATACCAATAGATAATCTTGATAAGTCCAGACAGAGGAATGCTATTTGTTATTAAAAATAACTGAGATATCAGGCCATTATAAGATTTGAAAATACATTAAATGAGTATTTTAAGTGGGGTTAAGAAAAGTCACCCTGAAAGGATTCATACTGTAAAAATTCTGACCATGTTATATTTTTAAAAGACAGAACTATGGAAACAGTAAAAAAAAAGATCGGTGCTTCCTGGAATACAGGAGAAGAGAAGATGAGTGAGTATTAATACAGCAAAAACACTCAAAAGAATATTGTAATATTCTCAAATGTCACTGTATATTCACAAAAAACTCTTGGATGTACAATAGCAACAAAAATTCAAGGTGTACACTATGGATTTATGTTGGTAATGATGTGATAGTTAAGTTCTCCAGTTATAGCAAAGTGTCAGATTGATGAAGAAGCTAACAGTTGGAGAAATAGTACACAAGAACTTGTGATAATTTCTCTTAGATTTTGTTAGCTACCTGAAGTTTTTCTAAAGAAGAGGAGAAAGAAAAAGAAATAACGAAGAAGAAGGAGGAGGAGGAGGAGGAGGAGCAGGAGCAGGAGCAAGAAGAAGAAGGAGAAGGAGAAGGAGAAGAAGAAGAAGAAGAAGAAGAAGAAGAAGAAGAAGAAGAAGAAGAAGAAGAAGAAGAAGAAGAAGAAGAAGAAGAAGAAGAAGAAGAGGCTTTTCTATTAGGAGAAAAAGAACTAAACCATTCATCCTGGCTGGAATCAGGCTTCAAATTAATTAAACTTCACATGACACATCTTTCACTATCCTATTCCTCCTATTTTACCTTACTCCTAACTTATTCTCTTTAGAAATTACTTAGCCAAAAAAAAAAAAAAAATCTAATCTTTGACTTTGCTCCTAAGGCATACACAACTGCTGACTTGCTAAAAAACTCTTCTACTTTTAGGAGTAGAACTTGGGGCAGGATTTTGGTAATAGCTGACACAGATTAAGTAAAAAATAGCTTGGAAGGAGTTAAAAAGAAATCTTGTCTGCCTTTTCACCACTATACCTAGGGAGATGGAAATATGCCCAAAACAAATTTCACCTACTTGAAAGATTTGTCTGTGTGCCAGATCCTAATTCCATGGAAAAGAAACAAAAATGTTCTTAGTTCCTTCTACTTACTGTATTGGTTTCCCACTGCTGCTGTAGCAAACTTCCAGAAATGGGGTGACTTCAAGCTGCATAGATTCATTCTCTTGTGGGTTTGAAGGCCTCTCCAAATGCTGGTTGAGTCTTCCCCAGCCTCTTCAGGTTCCTGTGGTTGTCAGTTGAACTTTGCTTCCTCTGTACATGCCCATGACACTCTTTCCTCTCTCTCTGTCTTCATGGTGTCTCTGTGTCTGTCTCCTGCTTTCTGTTCCTTATAGGAGGGAAATTAATGACTGGACATAGAATTCACAGAGATGGTTCTGGATGGTTTCATCTCAGGATCCCTGATTAGACCTACAATGAATGTTATTTTGAATTAAGTCCTACCCATAGGTTCTAGAGATTAAAATATAAACATATTTTTGAGGGAAGAGGGCATCAGAATTTATCATTCACTGAATTATTCTTTAACTTAACTATATATACTAGTATATAATGCATGCTATGTAACAGTATTTCTCAAAATTACATATTGATTAAAAATACACAGAGTTCTTTCAACAACTTATTTATTACTATGGGAAATAAATGTAAGAATCACATATCCAACTATTGCTGTTTCCTAAGTAACAGGCATGTCCCATGAAATGTGATTATTCATATTGCACAAATGAGAAAATTGATTGCAGGGTAGATGTTGATGTGATGTGTAAATCTTCCCTGTTGGTTTATCAAACTTGAAATCTTCACTGTGAAGAAACACTATGATGGTTAATCTTCATTGTCAGCTTGACTGAATTCAGAAATCACCTAGGAGACCTAGGAGACATGTCTCTGAATGTATATGTGAGGGTGTATCCAAAAAATGCTTAACTGAGGATACAAGGCGTGCCCTGAAAATAAAGGGTATCATCCCATGTGCCAAGGTCTTAGATCAATACAAATCAAGATGGGAAGGCAGATTAAATGCTAAACTTCATCCTTAACTCTTTCCTGACTGTAAATATACTGTGACCAGCTGCTCTTGCCACTGTGGCTACAGTGTCTTTCCGATCCACATCTTTCTACCATAATGGACTTTATCTTCAAACTATGAATCAACAGACCATAACCATGCACACACACACACACACACACACACACACACACATTGTTACAACAATGAGAAAATTTGGGGGGAATATTAGTTGAAAATGTGTTACATTTGTTTGTGCTATGGAACATTTGTTTAATGATGCAAAGATTTATTGTATTTTTTATGTGGCATTTGTTTAACTCTCTGAAGCTGCGTTAATTGGCCTGTCTAAAACACCTGATTGGTCTAATAAAGAAATGACTGGCCAATAGCAAGGCTTTGCAGGCAGAGAAAATAAATAAGAGGAGAAATCTGGGAAGATCAAGGAGCAAGAAAAGGAAAAGAGGAGGACATCAGGAGCCACCTACCCAGCAAGTCACACAGTAAGAAGTAAAGAAAGGTACACAGAAACAGAGAAAGAGGAAAGCTTGGAGGTGCAAGATAGATGGAATAATTTAAGAAGAGCTGGCTAGAAATAGCCAAACCAAGGCTGGGCATTCATAAGAAAGAATGACTCCATGTGATTAATTTAGGAGCAAGGTGACAGGCCTCCAAAGAGCCAAAAGAGGAAAAAGAGCAACTAAAGACAAGCAAACAATAAAGCTCTGAAGCAGAAGTTCCTCTGTAGGCCCATATTTCTATATGGTATCATAGCCAGGCTCTAAAGCCATAGTCAGTATCTGAGGATGATCACATAGCCTACCAGAAAGGCCATCCCAATGTAACAAAAGGTCAGGATGTTGTTGCTTCTTTCTTTGTAATTTGGAGAATGCCTGATAGAAATGCTGATTCAAGCCTAGTGACAGCTAGCATGCAGAACAGATAGATATGGATGTGACAAAAAGCCATCCACCTGGTTACCTAGGAAACAGAATTCTAATGTATTTTCCCTGAGTTAAGTTTTGGTATAAAGACTGTTTAGAGAATAAATGAGAGGAATTCTTCAGGATGTGAACTCAGGACTTCATGAGGGACCACTGAGAATCCTTTTCCTGATAAATCCATGAGAGTTGTATCTTTATTTCTGTGCCTCCATGCTTGTCCAGAGAGAGGTAGTTTATGTTGGGGTCTGGTCTAGAGAAATAATTGAGGGTCTGGGCTAGCACTAGACCTCAACATGCCTCCAATAGAAAATAATTCACCTTGCTTCCTGACTGGTCTAAGTACTAGGTAAATGTGAATCTTCTTTTTCTTTTTCTTCCTTTTCCTCCTCCTCTTCCTCCTCCTCCTCTTTCTCCTCCTCCTCCTCCTCCTCCTCCTCCTCCTCCTCCTCCTCTTCTTCTTCTTGCTCTTTCTTTTCCTTTTTCTTCACATCCTAAGTTTCAGTAAGCAACAAAACTTTTCTAAGGTTGATCACTAGCCCATTAAATCAGAGGACTTTTATAGTGTTCATATGGCCATTAAAGGAGTTGTTGAGTAAGAAGAAAATTATTTTCACAAGTTTATGTTAATGCTCATGTTCCTTGTTACACACTTAAAGAGTGAAAGAGAGAGAGCAACTGGTTAGCTCTACACCTCTCCATTTATTGTCAAAGATGCACCCCTGTAGTCAGAGGCAGCTTGTTCCTTCCCGCCTGCTCAGACCCAAAATCATCACATAGAAACTATATTATTGCCGGGCGGTGGTGGCGCACGCCTTTAATCCCAGCACTCGGGAGGCAGAGGCAGGCGGATCTCTGTGAGTTCGAGGCCAGCCTGGTCTACAAGAGCTAGTTCCAGGACAGGCTCTAAAAAAAAGCTGCAGAGAAACCCTGTCTCGAAAAACCAAAAAAAAAAAAAAGAAACTATATTATTTGCAATACTGTTTGGCCAATAGCTTAAGCGTATTTCTGGATAACTCTTATCTTAAATTAACACATTTCTATTAATCTGTGTATGACCACATGGCTGTGGTAGAGGCTACATGGCTTTTCATTGACTCTGCCTTCTTTCTCCCAGTTTTCAGTTTAGTTTTCCCACCTAGCCCTATTCTGCTAAGCTACTGGCTGAGACAGCTTTATTAATTAACCAACAAAAGCAACATTTATACAGAAGAACTTTCCACACCATTTCCCCTTTTCTGTTTAAATAAAAAGGAAGGTTTTAATTTTAACATAGTAAAATTACATAAACCAGTTATCAAGCAAGAATTATAGTTGCAATATTTATAATCTATTTTATCTTTTATCATAACTAAGTAAAATTATAACTATATATTCTTCAACTCCATCAAAGACTCCAGAAAGATATAATATTACCTAAATAAACAAAAAGTGCATTGTAAGCAACTTCCAAAACTCTAAAAATGACAGAAACATCTCACTGCTTGGACAGTTAACCAAAGTTCTTTGGTAACATTTGGGCACCCATCTTCAGCCTACAGAACCACAGTATCCAGCAGACTTTTCCATGAAGCAGGAAATTTCAAGGACAGTTCTACTGATATTGGCAGTTTGCTAGTCAAATTCTTCTGTGTCTTGCTGAATGTCCGGCAGACCCTTTCATTAAGCAGGAAGCCTGGAGGACTGACTCACCCTTTTTTGGCAGCTTTATCTGTCATTTTTCTGTGGGTCCTGTAAGTCCAGTGAAGCAGTTCAGGCAAGAATAGTTGCTTTTCCAAATGGCAATCAAACTCCATAAGGAGTCTCTTCGATTCCCATTATTCTTTTGAAGTAATTGGTGCTGCAAGGAGCAGACGTGTCTTATTGTCATGAAAAGTTTTAAGTTCTTAAAACATTTAAAAGCCATATTCTGTTAATCTTTGAAAGATTTGAAGAATACCTATCTAATTGAAATCTATCTCTATATATCTAGAAACCTAACATGACTACAAGCTTCAATACTATAGATGATTATCTATTAACCTATATTTCTTAATTATTCATTATATTTTTAAATGAGCTGCACAAATGCAATACCTTAATAAAGAGCAGAAATGTGTGTGTGTGTGTGTGTGTGTGTGTAAAACAAAATTAATCTTAAATTTGTATCAATAAACCAAGGTCCATACCAATGCAAATCTCTAAAGCATAAGTCTCAAAGCATATCCCCCTTTAAATGTAAACAAACATTTATAAACATATTTGGAAATTTGGTTGTAGCTCTCTCCAAACTGCTTTCTGCTTTTTGCTGGGCAAAGTAATTTTTGGGGTGTTAACAGAGACCTTTTGGGGGTCTTGGTTCATCAAACATCATTAGTCTGGAAGTAATCCACAGGCTCTCATTCTCAGTGGAAACAAAAGAAGAACCTCTTTTCCAAAATAAAATATCCTTAGACCTAAATTTTGAAATCAAGATACCTTTAAAATATATATTTAGCAGCCCATACAATGAAATGTCTCTCTGTACTTAGCTTATTACAGTCAAAAAATTCAAAGAAAACACAATAATATACATAATCCAGACTCTCAGTGTACTTTTTGTCTTTTGTGTGGCTTATTTTTTGTACTCCTTTAATCTATGACTGAACTCTGTGTCTTTAAAGACTTTGTTTTATTTTTTTAAAACCATTTACTTCTTTTTATTCTATATTCTTTGCCTTCTCTCTCTCTCTCTCTCAAGTCTATGTACACTTTTGTATTTATCCAACACTGTAACCCATTTAGAGGTCTTTTTCATCTGGATTTGTCTTTATTGTATGCATATCTGTAATTAATTTTGATGTGGGCATGGCTAGGACCAACTCTGCAGCACTGTCTGTTGACTTCACCCAGTCCAACATGGCAGAGGCATGTTCACTGGCTCTGAGAGCCATTCTCTCCACCCTAGATCCAGGGTCAGGTTGCAGCAGGTTTGTGTTGCCATTAAGCAAGTTGTAGTACTCTGCTCACAACCCCATTTAAATGCTCCATAGCAGGACCTCCCAAAAGAGTCAGAGCTGTTTGTACTGGCAAACCAGGAAGTCACTGGTTTTTAAGGAACCCACACAGATTTTACCACAGAACACTTGCAAACAAAGCCTTTCTGAAAAAATGCTTTTGCCAAGAAGCTGTGCTTGGTTCCCATTTTTGTGGGTCTATAAGCCTTTTTTTAAAGCTTTCTTAGACTTTATATGGAAATTCTTGCCCCAAGCTGGTGCACCTAACTGTAGTAAGAAGCAGCTTGTTTCTTCCAGGCTGCTCAGACCTGAAATAATCACCCAGAAACTATATTATTTGCAATACTGTTTGGCTAATAGCTTAAGCATATTTCTGGCTAACTCTATGTCTTAAATTAACACATTTCTATTAATCTGTGTATCACTATGTGGCTGTGGCTTACCAGAAAAGTTCTGGCATGTCTGTCTCTAGCAGAAGCTATATGGCTTCTCATTACTCTGCTTTCTTTCTTTCAGCATTCAGTTTAGTTTTCCCACTAAAACTTATTCTGCTAAGCCACTGGCCAAAACAGCTTTATTCATTAATCAATAAAAGCAACACATATACAATCAACCTATTTCCCCACAGGAGTTTTCTCCTTTATTACAAGGCTGGGAGTGAAATTTAGAGATTATGAGCATTGAAAATGTTTGTATCTCATCTCTGTTAGGGCTTTCTAGTTGTTTGTTATTCATTATCTTTAGTTTTTCATACAATACCCATTTCTACAGAATCATGAGGCATTCATTCACCATTCACCCAATGCTAACTACAGATCAGAGACTATCTTTTTTCTTGCCATTTCCTCTTCATCAGCAGCACCAAATGGTCAAAGACAATGTGTGAGACTACTCAGTAAATAAAGTAACAAGATAATGCTTTCTATCAAAAGTAGGTCATCAAATCAGTGGTCAGAATTAGGATTCTTAAATGGTGTCTTCATTCCTTTTCCAACTGTTAAGCTCAAAGTAAAAGCATTTGCATTACGTGAGAGTTTAAGAAACACGCACAACCACAGGGCTCAGCCCCAACCTGCTGTATAGGCTGGGGGCGGAGTGCTCCGAGTCTGGTCTGCACAGGATTTCAAGGTACCAAACACATATTGAAGTTTTAGAAATAGTTTGTGAAGGGAGTGGCTGTCAAACTTTAGTGAGCATTGGAATCATCTGGAGGCTTCCAACAGATGGCTAGACTCCATCGGAGTGGAAAGTTAGAGTCTCAGATTCGCTGGTGAGGGTCAAGGTCTGAAAAATTGTATGTATCTCAGTCTTCCACTACTGCTGCTGTTGCTGCTCTGGTGGCCAGAATTGAAGGATCACTATTCTATGGCACACGCACCCACAGGCAAACTCACAAGGTTGTGTTTTCATTGCTGTTGTTTGCTTGTTGTTTTTGTTTGCCTTTATCTTTTAATTTCTTTGCCTCAAAAAAAATTGAATGGAGATTTTATTTCCCTAAAGAAAAAGATAAACAAATACAAGATTTATTACATTACCCTTAGGCCTGGTTTTTCCATTTGCCCTCACTGTGAAAGAGACAACACATATGCTGTCTACATAATGGTAGGCTGCTACATTTGTTCACGGACTCCTTAAAGTGGGTTTAGGATTGTACTCCTAAGGCTTGTTATTTTTCTACATTTGTTCTTTTTGCCTCAAAACCCATTCTGTTTTTCTTTGTTTTTTTCATAGTACCAAGAGGCACAACATCCCGAAGCCACACCTTCCCCAAGGCATATTTTTATTGCTCTGTCAGGAGATTCTTCAAAGACTAGCTCTTGTCACATCTATTACACATCCCCCCCCACTCCTGATTTTTAACAGCCCTGGAGTCTTAGAGTTTTAAAGTCATTCTCTTAATTAACTAATACTTTGCCTTGTTCAGAATGGAAATTTGTTTTTCATACTAGCTACACTAATCTTTTCACTCTAATACTTCCTTGCTTAAAAGTAGCCTATACTTTAAGGACCAAAAGAACTTGTTTAGGGAGCTCTATTCATTTAAAAAATGACATTTGGTGGTGACCTGCTTTTTCCTGATAAGTGACCAGATAAGAAATGGGGGTGGGAGTGTTACTTGCTCTCTCTCACTTGGGCTTCTGAAGCACCATTGGGTGGCCAGGTCAGGATGGTAAAGAGCTCCGGCAGGTGAGGTCAGGACACATTGGGTGTCAGATATTAAAAGAAACCCATGGATGCTTGGGAAGAAAACTTATTTGTTAAGGGATGAAATAGGGAACACACACACACACACACACACACACTCACGGAGACATTGGGAAGTGATGCCCTTGTCTCATCGTCCACCAAGGAAGGAATGGAAAAAGCTCTGCACACATTAATACTAGAAATATTTGGTGAATGTTAAGGTTTAGATCTTAAATTCCTTCCAGAATTCATTTGTTAAAGGTTTGTTCCTGAATATAGATGGGGCACTTCAGTGGTAACTGCATTATGAAGGCTCTGACATTATGATTATCAATGGAGTAGTCAACGTATCGATTCATAGCTTAATGGACTTTTGGAAGTTGGTGGAGACCAGTTCTAGGTGTAGGCATCAGTCTAGTGAAAGCATTGATGCCCGTGGAAGTTACATTTTCTTCCTAAAGCCTTCCCTGCTGGCTCTCTTTCTGTTTCCTGGGCCACTATGAGGTGAACAGCTTTGGTCTCCCACACAGTCCCACCATGATGCTCTGCCTTCTCACAGGCCTAGAAACAACAAAACCCAGTGACCTTAGACCAAGGACAGGTGTCAAAATGAATCTTTCTTCCTGTAAGTTTGTTTGCCTTGGATTTTGTAACCATAATGGAAGATTAACTAACAAAAAGGAAATAAAATAGAGCCTATTCTTGTAGTCGGAGGCTGCTCATTCTTTTCTGGCAGCCCAGACTCAAAATAACCATACAGGAACTATTTTAATTAAATCACTGCTTGGCCTATTAGCCCATGCATATATCTAGCTAGCTCTTACATCTTAAATCAACCCATTTCTATTATTTTATATTTTACTATGAGGTTCATGGCCTACAGGTAAGGTTCCAACTCATGGCATGCTTCTTTGTCTTCTGGTGGCTACATGGCTTCTCACTGACTCTGTCTACTATCTCTGTATATCTCTTTCAGCCTTTACTCTGTTAAGCCATTAGCCAAAAGCAGCTTCTGTATTAACCAGTGGCAATAAAACATATTCACAGCACACATCACCTCCCACATCAAGTTCCCATCTCTCAAGAACTAGGGGACATAAGAACTTGGGATTTATATCACCTTTAAAAGAAAATGGGACCAAGGAAGGCCGTGACTCAGGGGATGTGCTTCATGTAGGAGTAACAGCTCAGGTACCTGCCATTCGGAACAACAGCACCCAGCAGATAACAATTTCAATCTCAGTTTGAATTAACAGTTACAGGCGCTATTAATTTTAAACTAAAATAAAATCTTGACCTCAACTCCGTTTTATCCCTTTCATATCGTGACATGCAAAACACCAAGGGGGCTGAGGGGGAGGCTCAGAGGCTGTGATTAAGTCTGCTCCTGGATTCCATTATCTTCTCACTTTTCCTGGGCTCTAATTTAAACATCTTATTTATAGTGTAATGTTCTTAAGAATTTTCTGGGTGTATTTCAATGGGGATAGTTAATTGGGACTGTTCTAGCAGAAGTCAGTTTCAATCTCATCTTCCTAGGTGGTGGCTTTTCTCTGCTCCTGAAAAATAATGTAATTTCCTGTTCCTCATTCTAATTTTCATGTTCACTGTTACAGCTCTAAATGCTGTGACCTAAGGCAATCTGAGCTTAATAACTTTTTACTTTAATATTATTGCTATTATTTCTAATCTTCACATAAACTTGGTATTTTGTATGCCCCCCCATTCTTGTAATAACAGATAAGTAAAGTTTAACACAGAGAGCAACTTAAGAATGATGTGAATTAAAAACTAAAAAGGAAAGGTAAAAATTTAGTGCTTTTAAAATTTATAGATATTTCATTAAATGAGCTTCAAAAATTAGTAGAAAGTATTTCTTACTTTCGTGAAAAGTTTCCTTGTTCATTTACTCTTGTTCTGAGTATTCAAAGACTTAGAAGATGGGTACAAATGTTTTATTTATGGACCACGGGAATAATCTGATGTGTGTATGCAGGGCCACATGTGAAGCTAGGTTGATTTATATGCCAGTTTCTATTGTTCCCACCTGTCCTAAAGAAGGTTTCCCGGAAGCACTGCATGAAATTAAGCTGTCAGAGACAAGCTTGTAGAGAAGCCAATCGAAGGGGAGCAGGAGAAGAAAGGAGGAAAACAGGTTGGGCATGACAGCAGGTGTGGTTATGACCCCTGATGGATCTGAGTACAAATGACATGCAGAATCCTTTCCTCTGGAGACAATGGAACTGAGCGTTCATGCTCATGTGTCAGTGGCGACGGGGAATTATCCAGAAGCATGGCAAGTCTCAATGACTCTGAGGAGAGCTTCTCTAGTAGGGCAAGGAAAGCTTTGTGATGGTTTCAGATGCCAGGATGAATTTTTCATGGCCATCTTCTTCAACTCCTTATTGTTTCTGAAGGATGAGCTTTGAGAGAGAAACTCTGCAACCATTACTACTCATCATCAACTTGACTGGACTTAGAATCAGAGAAACATCTCTCTGGCTGTGCCTGTGAGGGCATTTCCAGAAAGATTTAAATGAAGAGCAACCATAGATGCAAATGGAGCTTTCCAAGGGCTAGGGTCAGAGGCAGAATAAAAAGAAGAGAACTAGTTCAGCACAAGTGTGTCTCTCTCTTTTTCACTGCTGAACAAGCAACGTGGTCAGTAACTTCAAACTCCTGCTGCCATGTGCTGTCATTGTGACAGACTATCCCTTTTGAGACCACAAGCCCAGTTTACCATTCGCCATCAAGATCCTGAGTAAGTTGTCCTTGTATTGTCCGGCACCACCTTTCCTGGGGCCCATGCACAGCTCTCTACCTTCTTTTCTATTTTCCTCCCCTTGGGAGTTTCCCTGTCTGCAGTTGGGTCACTTGTAATCCATTATGGTCTTTATCTTCCCCTTCCTTAGCAATGCTTCCTCTCTTTTTTCACAATCCTTTCTAGTTGCATACACGGTGCACATACAAATGTACATACAGACACATATAAATACACACATTCATGATATGAAGTCTAGGCTCCACATGTAAAACAAAATATTCAGTATTTCTTTCTGATTCTGGCTTACTTCACATAATATAGTGATTTTCAATTCCATTCATTTTCCCCAAAACGTCATGACTTTGGTTTGTTGTTTTTTTTTTTTTTTAATAGCCGCCTAAAATTATACTGTGTATATGTATACATTTGCTGTTGCTGGGCATACTACATATGGCAAATCATGCAGGAATAAGCATGCTTATACAAGCATCTCTGATATGTTGACTTAAAGTTCAAGTATGGAACCATATATCTGGATCATACATAATTCCGTTTCTAAATCATGAGAAATATATATTCTATATCTTTTAGATAGATGTTAAAATCATCTATGATTATCGTTTTAGGACCTATCTGGCAATTAATGTCCATTTAATTATTTTATGAATTGAAAGCTGTAATGTACGATTTACATATCTGAAAAAATCTTCTTAATCAATTGTTTACTTATTATATGGTAATATATTTTATCTTATCTGACTAATTTTGGTTTAAATTCTACTGTACCAGGCATTACAATAACTACATCAAGCTTATTTTAAGTTTTTGTTTACTTGAAAGATTGTTTTCCTTATTGTTGTTATTTTTAATTTGAGAATGTTCCCTTTCTTCCTCTGTGTATATCACTTCAAGTGTTTTGTGAAGTGTTGATGTCCAAGAGCAGCCTTTGTACTTGTCTTAAAATGTTATTTCTTATTTAATTTCAAAAGAAAGGTTTGGCCGGGCGGTGGTGGCGCACGCCTTTAATCCCAGCACTCGGGAGGCAGAGGCAGGCGGATATCTGTGAGTTCGAGACCAGCCTGGTATACAAGAGCTAGTTCCAGGACAGGCTCTAAAAAACTGCAGAGAAACCCTGTCTCAAAAATACCAAAAAAAGAGAGAAAGGTTTGCTGGATATAGCAGTTTTGGCTGACAGTTATTTACTTTCGACACATGAACTATAATTCCATACTTTACTGTCTTTCCGAGTTGCTGCCTGTAGATCTGATAATATTCTGATGTTTCTGGTTTTGTCAGGTAGTTTGTGTCTTTCCCTTACAACTTTTGATAGTTTCTTTATTTTGAATTTTTAACATTTTGATTGTATGTCATGCAGAGACTCTTGGGATTCTAAACGCCTCATTCTTGAAGCCTATTTCTCTGGTTTCAGGAAACTTTGAGCTATAATGCCATTGGCTGGGTTCTCTATTCCTTTGTTCCATCTGTGTTCTGCCCTACTCCCTATGGTCTCTTCAGTTTGGTCTCTTTGGTCATATATCAGATTTCTTAGACTGTGTAGAGATGCTCACTCTCTGACTGATGTTGTGGATGTTGAGTGTTGTGTTTTAACAATTTGTCCACCATCCTGATGTCCTTTCTTCTGAACACTACTATCAGTCCTTTCCACTATCCTCTTTATTTAATCGGTTTCATTTTTCCTGGATGAAGTCATCCACTTGTTTTTATGCTCTCACACTATTGATCATTTTTTTTAAAACTAGAAAAATCGTTGAAATCTTTACCTGATTTCTATCTATTTCTGTCTTTGAGGACTTATACTGCGTTTTCATGATTCTCACATTTCTGTGTCATAGTTTACGCATAGTAAAATCATTTGTAAAATACAATAAAAATTCTTCTAAGTGTGTAGCAAAAATGGGAAGGGACATGCTAGGGAAAGAAACGGTAAGGAAGAGTGAGGTGTGGTAGCAACTTCCTTCTGAGTCCTTGAAAACTGAAGTGTTTAAGTTATATAAATGGTGGGAGCAGGAAAGTTCCAGACCACTATAACTGGAGACAGCACATTCATTTCCCAGTCACTCAGACCCAAATAATTTCACAGAAACTATAGTAATTACAACACTGTTTGGTTTATTAGCTCAGGATTCTTATTAAGTAATGCTTACATCTTAAATGATAATTGTCCTGTAGAGCAACCACAAGTCTGAGATTGGTACAGGGAAGGATCTGTCTTCCTCCTTTCAAGACCTTAGTATGCATCCATTAGAGGGATGCAGCTTTGGGTATGATATGCATCAGGGAAGGAAAGATAGGTGGCTCTGGTGTTTGATCAGCTCACTTAACTCAGGATCAAACTATCAAAGCCAGGGTGGTCCTCAGATACCAAGATCAGTTCTTGTTTCCAAGGACAGACTATTTCTCCCTATGTACATTGCAGGCTAAGATAGTCTCTTATTGCCTATACCTTCCCCTTATAGTTTAGCACTCCTGTTTGCCACAACTGTTTCTCTATGCTTTTCCTCTCTTGGGGGGTATCTAAGGTCAAATTCAGGCTCCTTGATCTATTGTTCCATGACCTCATGTCCCTAGGAAAGCAATAGATTATCTCTCAAGAAGGCAACCAGAAGCTGTTCTCCCAGTCATAACACTGACAAATGGGATTTCTCTCTGTTGCTGACTTGTCTGCTGGAGCAATCACTGTATTTTCAAACCCACAGCTGGATTTAAGGTTACTGAGGGCTGTAGGTTTGTTCTGAGGCAATGCTGTCCATCTTTCTTCTGGTTTACACGTTGGAAGTAGCTCTCAGCTCTCACCTCCCCCAGCCAAGAACTCACTAGCTGAGTCTGTTCAGCCTTTGTTTGTATTGCACATCATTTTCTCCTCTTTCCTACTATCTTTTTAATTTCTTTGTAGATGTCTGAAGATATTTCTTTATTTATCTTTTATGAAAATGTTTATTTTGCTCTTACTCTGCCTCTCTCCTTCACTTGCTAACACAGAAGCAGACAATAGTCCATCTTGCCCAGTATCCAGTTTGATTTATTCCTTATAGCAGTACAGAACAACTAATATATAGAAAGACTATGCTGATCACGGGCTTTGTCAGAGTCATCTTCCAAATAAACTGAACTTAAAGAGAGAAGATTTTTGGATTCCTAAAAACTCAATCTTAACTTCTAAATTGGCGTATAAAAGACGGATGCAGGGAAATGTCAGTTGTAAAACCTCCACAATCCTCTTGTTTTGTAATGTATGAAAAGGTAATTCTTTAAGAGTCAGATGAGACCTGACATTTCCAGCTTCATCCTTCTGGTTCATACCTGATAGACTCTGCTTAAAATTACTTTTTCTACCAAGATTTATTACTAGTTTATAGTCCTAAAATGTGCTAACCTTTTTAGATGATAATGTATATGTTATACAGTATTAAAGATATAGATACAAACATTTCTATATATATATTATTGAGAATATTTAAAGATCTCTTTGCTATTTTTTATGTCTTTTAAATTTTCCCTAGAATATATATTTCACCTTGACAATAACAAAGTTAAAATGAGAAAAATTATGTTCAGAAGAGACAAATAATATCAACACAAGAAGAGAAGAAAAAGTGAAAAACATTGACCCAGTAGCTCTACCTGCTGAACACCGGGACAGTGCCCAGTGGACTCCTCAGATGATAGGGGATCAGACTCCAGTATCCATGTTACCTACACTTTGCTCCATAAAGAGAAAAGAAACATGACTGAATAACTCTGAGCCTCGGGAAATTGTCCTGCATATTCATATTTTCTACATATATGACTTTGAATGAGTAATTTCTCTCTCTCCCTTTCAAACACATTTTCCTTTTCTGTAATACAGAAATACCACCAATCATAACTGGTCACTTCAGTGGATCTTGTAACAACTGCTGTTATTAGTATGACTTATAGATAATATGGCTTTTTAAATATACAGTAGTGATGGCAACCACTTTTTATCTCTATGAGTATAGAGAAGGGAAATAGTCTCAGCAGTACTCTTTCTGGATCATATTTTTAACTCCTAGACTCTATTCCTCTTTCTCTTTCAAAGTGTTACCCCAATTCTTCCTCTCAAACTGCATATATCACACTCCATATCTTCACACTGTTTCCTCCATGAAGCAAAACCGCTGCTGCTCCTATTGATAGAGATCCACACCTCAGTCTCAGTGGCCAACCCCACCTTCCTCATCCTTGGATTCAGCTGTCATCACCTGCACTGATTAATTCAGACCCTTTGCATTGAAATTCTTGTCCTCTCTGAGAATTTCATACACAATAGATGCTCAATTAGAAACAGCTGGACTTATATTGGGTTTTACAGTTTTCAAAACTGTTGTGCAATATTCTTTTACACTGCGTGAATATATGTCACTGTGATTGGTTTAATAAAAAGCTAAATGACCAATAGCTAGGCAGGATTTTTGGAGCAGGGAGAATGCTTTTAGGAAAAAGGGCAGAGATGCCAGGAGTCACCAGACAAAGAGGAATGATTTGGATACAAAACATGGGATAGAGGCAAAAACAATGTGGTAGAAGGTAAATCAATAAAAATATGGATTAATTTAAGCTGTAAGAGCTAATTAGTAACAAGCTTAAGCTGTCAGTTCAGCTTTCATAACTGATAAGAAGTCTCTGTATGATTATTTGGAAGTTGACAGGCAGGACAGAAGAAGTTTGAGTACACAAAGCAGTTTTACGACTTTATAATTGATCCTCTCGAGTCTGTTTGTTTTAACCTTAAAAGCTTTGACTGATGCTAATATTTATAAAAATAACTAAATTTGGTCTGGCAATCTTTGAATCTCTTATTCTTTCCATGCAAACTGTACTCTATCTCATTATGGTGTGAGTATTGACAGGATAACTTATTAGCTGTCACAAATAACAAACTCATCTATTTTCAGATCTTCGTTGGTAAATGCATTGTATTTAGGCTGATTTTAAGTGCATGGTTAGCTATTTCATTAGATATTATTTTACCTGCTGAAGCATACTTTACAGTTGATATATAATATGATTGATAACATATAGACATTAAAATTAGTTTATAGTAAGCATGTTATATTTAAATGTATATAGTTATAAGTTTTCAGGTTATTACAACTTCTAATCACCATCATCATTACTA
Organism: Arvicola amphibius; assembly: GCF_903992535.2. Lineage (NCBI taxonomy): Eukaryota > Metazoa > Chordata > Mammalia > Rodentia > Cricetidae > Arvicola > Arvicola amphibius. The sequence continues at coordinate 38,061,424 of NC_052051.1, read as the reverse complement.
TGTATACGTTGTCTCCTCAAAAGAAATCAAAGCGGTTTCCTAGAGGACAGCTGACATAATCAGAGGAGCTCTAAATTAGCATTTTATAGTTTTTATCCTCTACCAACCCCCACGTGGTTTGGTTTGGTTTTATTATGAGGTGAAACATTTAACTTTCTTCCTTTCTCTGACAGTGTCTCCTCAGTACAGACTCTGTCGTTAGCATGGGACCTGCATCAAGGAGCCTGAAGGAAGTCAGAAGGATTAAGACATGGTAGGATTAGACATGAAGAGTCTGACTGGAAAAGAAATTTCATCATCACCACCCCGGAAGATGAGATTCTTTCTTCACATCCAAGGACCAGGAGAGTGAGAGAGGAAAAGTCTGCAGAATGGATCCCCTTTCATTTCTGCTGCAGTTAACTGCGGTTGAGTGTTTAGTACATTCTATGCTCTAAGACTCTGAAAGGGCTTGTAGCTGACTTTACCACACTGGGAGCTTCTCAAGCAGATCTGACAAGAAAAGACAGGAGCCTCCACAGACACAGCTTGTACAGAATGGGATTTTTAATCCAAAAGTTGCTTATTTTTCTAAAAAAAAATTTAAAACTTTCTCCCGATGAGATAAGTTTTTAAGTGTGAAAAATGTTGACATTTTTCTTTACACATCACAGGTTTGCTGTGTTTATTTTTATTTTCAGCTAACATAATCCTCTTATGTTGAATCATGTAGGCAATACTCAGATTCTGTCAAAACCCCTGGGCTATTACCATGGTTTCAAAACTTCTAGCACTCAAGTGGGCTTACCAGGGGCACGATTTCCCTGTTGTGTGAATTGCCACAAAAATTAAAACGTAGCTGATGCTAGAATTCTGTTGACAAGCTGATGAGGCCCGTGTCCTCAGAGTTCCTCTCAAGTCTCACTCAACCTGTTAGGGAAATCTCTATACCTGCTCTAAACTGCTGCCTGAGGAGAAAATTAGGACCTCACAAGCACCTGAAAAAAGCTGCGAACAAAAGGCAACAAGCATGGGCAAATAAGAAACGTGCAAGCACCATAATTTTTGAGCAGGTAGAAAAAGCACCAATGAGTTCCGATGCCGCATCTGATAGGGGAGAAAATGAGAACAGCACGGGCACTTCCACACATGGTAGAGGGGAATGTCTGAAATTAGGGTTCTCCATCAATCTAACACTAAAATATCTATTGTGAAACAAAAAATTCTTGCCAAATAATTGAGCTCATTGAAGACCCCAACCGCTCTGGAAGGTAAGGTAAGAAAAGAATAGTGCTCGCCCAAACCCAGCCTGGGTTACGGAGCCTTGTCAAGGCATTCCTTGGTAGACAGGAAAACTGGAAAAAACAAACTACTTGACTACCTTATCCCTCAATGTTCTAAAGAAAGCAAAAACCAGAGAGCAAAAGCTCACATTCTGTGCCTTCAGATGTCTTTCTTCCTCATCAGGAAGTCAGCCTTCCAACCTGGCTGTGGTGTGCTGCATGAGAATGACCTGGGACCTGTCAGGAATACAGACTTCACCACCTCCCCATCCAGAAACTCTGGCCCTCTGTGCAGCAATCTGTGTATCCACAGGCTTGCCATATGTTCCCATTGAACACAGAGCTTTAAAAGTCACTGCTCTTGTATACATAATCGGTCTATTAGTCTGAGTTAATTTATTCTCAACAGCATAAAACATGCCCCTGTTCCTACATTTTATAAAAATTTTCCCTTGTCCTTATAACCTTCAGATATCATTCCCTTCCTTTTCTTTTTTTATTTTTTATTTTCCATTCAAATATTTACACTTCCTTCCCTTCTCCCAATCCCCTCCAGCTCTCCCCAAGCCCCCTCCTCTCTCTCCCTCCCTGCTTGAGAGAGGGCAGGGAACCCTGCCCTGTGGGAAGTCCAAGGCCCTCCCCCCTACATCCAGGCCTAGGGAGCTGTGCATCCATATAGATTAGGGTCCCAAAAAGCCAGAACATGCTATATAAACAAGTCCCAGTGCCTTTATCAATGGCTTCTCAGTCAGCCCCCATTGTCAGCCACAACCAGAGAGTCCAGTTTGATCACATGCTCATTCAGACCTGGTCCAGCTGAATTTGGTGAGCTCCCATTAGAACAGGCACACAGCCTCAGTTGGTGGATCAACCCCTCGCGGTCCTGACTTCCTTGCTCGTCTTCTCCCTGCTTCTGACTTTCAACTGGACCTTGGGAGCTCAGTCCGTGTGATTGAGGACACCTGAAATTGCGCTAGGAATTCTGTATTGCAAGAACACACCTACATATGCATCTCCCCCCCACACACACACAAATTTAAAAATGACAGATAAATTTCAAAAGCATTTTTAGATCAATAACAGCTTAAGGAGTTCAGAATAAGTATTAGAATTCTATAGATTGAAACAAAGGGCCATCAGGAAGCCTCAACCAATCATATGAACATAAAAGTCTTTCATATTATTATTAATATGTAAATAAATATGGAATATTATAAAGTTGCAATGCTATGTATGTAAATCACATTTAATGATGACATAGAATTTAAAGATAAAAGCATAAAAAGAAATAAAATTATGCCAAATGGATACAAACTCAGAAACATACCTTGTATCAATAATAACTTAAGAAAATGAAAAGTTAATGAGTAGAAGTTTTTGTGTATTACTGACACTGAGTTATCAGCTGAATATATATTGTCAAAGTTATAAGAAGTTCTAGCTTATTTTCTGAGATAAGACTATTTTAACCCCAATTTCTCCCCTCTAATTCCCCTATGACTCACCTAGCACATCACTCTCCTAACTTCATAACCTCATCTTTTAAATTTATTTTATTGTATTTATTTATTAATGTTAATTTTAAAACATTTTAAATCTGTTCTTTGGAAAGTGGATACATTTCTGTAACGTCTGTTGGTCATATACATTCACCATTACCTCCCTCCAACTTGTGCTAGTGCTCTCTTCATCTTCCCTACATCATGTCCGCCTTTTGTTTTCTGTCACTAATAACTCTCTGAGCCTAGTTTACCATGCCCCTACGCACATGGATGTGGAAATTTTCAGTGGGGCATGAACGACCTACCAATGATCAAGTCCTCACAGGAGAGCGACTCTCTCAACTCTGCAATCATCAGATGCTAATTGCAGGTATCCCAATAACTAGGCTTTGGGCTCCCTCCCCCATCCATGCTGTAATTTTGACTGGCTTGGTCTTGTGTAGGCTTTGAGTGGGTAAACACAGCTGCTGTGAAGTTATTTGTGTAATAATTATGCCTGGAAGAATTCATTTGATGTATAATCTAGTATTCTGGCATCCTTAACTTTCTCTCCAAAAGGTCCCTTTTTAGTTGCCTAGCCTCCACTTGTGCTCCAGGTAAGACACAAAAGGTTTAAAGCTATGATCTGCTTACATGAGGGAACATGTGTCATTACTCTTTCTGGGCAAGGCTTACCTCACTCAATATAATTTCTCCGGTTTTATTCATTTACTTCAAACTTTCATTATAGTTGAGTAATATTTACTTGTGTAAATGTGCCACATTTTCTTTATCTATTCATCTATGGATGGAGATGTTATATTATCTCCAGCCTAACCACAACCAAAATACACGTGGAAGATACACAAAGGGAATGAGAAAAAAATTTTAAAAATTCAGTACAAAAATAAAAAATACCAAAAATGAAGATGAAGAAGAAAACTAAAGTATAATACACAAGATAATAATGAGCGAAGTATAACAATAAGTATTTTCTATTCATAGTTATTGTAAGTGTAAATGAACTAAATTCTGAATTAAAAAATAAGCTTGCAGTGAATTCAAGAATTACTACATGAGATCAAAATTATATGTTATCCATGAGGTTCATTTTAGATATTAGGATAAAATAGACTCAAATGTCAAAGTTGGATATTTTTTCCATGCAAGTGGTAATTAAAAGGGACAAAGAATGGCCATATTTACACCAGACAAAGTAGCTTATAGTTCAAAAACTCAGAAGTGAAAAAGGTGGGCATTATGTAATAACAAATGTGTCACCTCAACAGGGAAACACCACCATTATGTTGTTATATGCACCTCAGCAAGAAATCAAGAGAGACAATATTGCTCTACCCATAGACTTAAATACCTCTCTTTCAATAATGGATAAAATAACTCAACAAACAAAATAATAAGGAACTAAAGGACCAAGTATTGTGGTCAGATTAAACCTGAAATGCATATCCAGAACACTCCATCTAACAAGGATATAAAATTACCAGCACAAGGCAACCCGAAAGCTTGAAAGAAGTCTTAACAAATTTAAGGAGGCTGAAATCTACATCAAATTTGTTTCCTGACTGGGTGTGATGGCACACACCTTTAATTCCAGCACTCAGGAGGCAGATGCCTGTGGATCTCTTTGAGTTCAAGGTCAACCAAGTGTAGCAAACAGGGCTGCTACACAGAGAAACCCTGTCTTGACAAACACACAAAACAAAAACAAACCAAATATGTCTCCCAACAAAAACAGAATAAAAGTAAAATTTGCAATCCACAGACATTTGGAAGTTAAATAGCTTATTCTTAAGTCAAAAGATACTTCAGAAGAACTTAGAAACAAATTGGGAAGAATAAAAATATAACACATCAAACTTTTATTATGCAATAAAAACAGTACTTAGAGATGTTATATCAAGAAATACCTACATTCTAGAGTGAGAAGGATCTTTAGACAATAAGAAACTAGAAAAAGAAGAAGAAATGAAACCCAAAGTTAGCAGATGGAAGAAGATAGAGCAGCAGAAAACAATAAAGAAAGTAGAAGAACACTTTAAAAGCCCATTGGACCCATGAGTTGGTTTTATAAAATGATTTGGAAATTGACAAGACCATAACTAGAGTAAGTAAAATAGAAAAGAATCAATTAGCAAAAAAATAAGAAATGATACGAAAAATTACAATGAATGCCACAAAACTACAGGGACTGTAAGAAGGGACTGCCAGTATTTAATTACAAATTGAATGATTTAGAAGAATAAAAATAGCATCTACAATAGCATAAAAGAGAGTAAAATATTTAAAAATAAATACCTATGGAGATAAAAGATTTGAACAATAAAAACCACAACAGTAAATTCACAAGAGCATAAAACACACCAATACTGAATTATGGATAAATAAAGAATTGAACAGACCTACAACTAGTAAAATTATTGAATAGCTGACTAAACACATCTCAGCAAAGGAAAGCTCCAGAACAGATGTCTTTACTGGAAAATTCTACCAAAGAAAAGTTAAAATGAATTCTGGAGAAATTCTCCCCCCCACAAACACAAATAAGAAGAAAATAATTTTTCCAAACTGATTGTATGAGACCAACTCTATCCCAATATCAAAATTATTTTTTAAAAAAGCAAGAAAATTTTATGGTAAATGTGTGAATACTGATGTAAAAATTCAAATATTCAAAAATATTAAAGGGATCATTTCCACTAGGTATGGTAAAAAATAAAATGCTGCAGGTTCCCCAAGGGGCTCAGCGAGCAGTGGGCCATGAGACCATGATGCAGGTCCCTGAGCAGGGCCAGGCAGCCTGCAGCCAGTCCCATGCAGGGACTGCACAGTTTCCCGAGGGGCTGCAGTGGGCCAGGAGTCCCAGGCAGGGAGCCACATAGTGGGTGAAAGACCTTGAGGGGGCAGCCAATCCCACGAGGATAGACAGACAGTTGGGCATGCCAAAGACCACCCCGCAGGTCTCCAAAAGCGGCTGGTCCCAGAAAGGGTGCCACATGGCAGGCAGTGGGTGAGAGACAGACAGATAGGCATGCCATGCAGAGTGAGGTTGGATATTTATTTAGTAGGTATGGAAAGGAAGGGGAGAAAGGAGAAGATCAGAGAGAGGGGCAGAGAGAGAGAGAGAGAGAGAGAGAGAGAGAGAGAGAGAGAGGGAGGGAGGAAGGGAGGGAGGGAGGGAGAGAGGGAGGGGGAGAGGGAGAGAGAGAAACAGAAGGGTGGAAAGGGGAGAAGGGAGAGACAGAAGCTGCCTCTTGAGGGAAAAAGTAGGCGTGGCATGTCTCTTAAAGGGACAGAGCAGACCATTACATAAGGGCCAAGTGAGGTTTGTTTTTGGAATACAATGATATTTCTGAAAGTAAATAGTAACCAATGCCATATAAGAAACTAATGGAACAAATAAACTAGTGTAGAGATGTTTGAAAACAATGTAATACCCTTTCATAATACTGTTTTAAAAACTACTTGTATAAGGAAATGATCCTAACATAACTGCAACCACATAGGAGCTTGAGCTCCCATCGTGGCCAATAGCCAATAGTGTAAACTAAAGCACTCGTGAAGATAAATGAAAGAAGGATTTCCATTCAAATGACTTCTATTCTGTACAATACTTGAGCCAAAGTTGCTGGTTAGCAAAAGAAATGCAAATCATTCAGATCACACATGGAAAAGTAAAGTTACCTCTGTTCATAGACTATATTTGCATAGCCCGACCCAGCAACCAGCTAGTGTACCCCTAGCTCCAATGAGGTGCTTCTGCTTCAGTGTCTGCTGCAAACAGTTGGCAGCCTCTCAAGAGAATTGCTCCCTAAAGAATCTGCATGGAAGTGTCTGGAGGTTTTCTCTTTCCCCAGTGTCAGAACCACAATCTGAAGATAAGAAAAGAAAACCCTGTGACATCAATGACAACCACATATTCTGAAACTTTCTAGTGGCATCGGCCCAAAGCCCCGGTTTTCCTGACTTCCTCTCCTGCCCGCTTTTGTTTCACTCCCACACAGGTTTGCATCTGTCCAAAACTTCTTACCTCGGGTTCTATTTTAACTACTCAACCTATAGATTATCGTGCAAAACTAAGAAAACTACTCATCAGGCCCTAAAATATAGTCAATTAATGTAAATATGCTGTTCTAAAATTAAACTAATATCGGTAGTTCTCTCTCTTCTGTGTTCTCTAGGAAAGATGCAAAACCTCAAAGAGATCTCTAGTAAGGGAATAACTATATTCATTGGTTTTTTTTGAACCGAGATTCAAGAAAACAGATGTGCCAGCCATCTGCCAGCACATGAAGGAAGCTCTTCCCCAAATTTGCCAATGCAGGCAATGAACAAAAGACTCCAGAACTATAAAGTGCATCCAGGGAAAAAGAATTGAAGATGCAGTGAGCATGGATGCCCAAAGTTCTGAAGTCCCGGGCTTCCTGACAGCCAGGCTGCACGCGCATCGGACTCCTGCTGCGGTCCCACTCTATCACTTCTTGCTGCTCATTGTTTGACAAATATCAAAGCTTTCATGCTGCAGATGACACATCTCTCCTGTGCTTCACAGAACAGTGCCCAGAAAATAGATTGTGGGCTCTGAACTAGAACAAATGCAAGACTTTTGTACTGGTCACAAGGAGACTCCCCAGGAAATATAAAGCAGGGAGACAAACACTGCTTAGCTAAACACTCATGATATTTCAGTTTATTTATTTATGGCAAACTAACCTTTAGAAGGAGTTTGAATTTTTTAGACCAATATTAACGGAAATTACATAGATTTGCTAAAGATTTGAGAAGAAAGGGACAATAAAGAAGAGAAAAGAGATGATTTTTAAAAACACCAAAACAAAATTTCTAAGGAACACACAAATAAAAGGGTAACTTGCCCCAAAGTCTATACAAACCCAGAACCTCTCAGCTTTCCTGTTAATTAGAAATCTGTTATCATCCCTGATGGTATAGATTCTGATTTATTCTGATAAAGGAATACAAGGTAACTATTTATGAATAAGAAGACAAACTTGAGGATTGGCTAGGAAATGCCTTTCAATTGTAATTAATGAAAAATAAAAATGAAGTTACTGTCTTAATTACTCTTCTGTGATAAAGTTACTTTTCTAAAGTTACTTCCCTATGATAAAACCTCAGGACAAAAGCACACTATGAAAAAAGTGCTAAGTTTGGCTCACAGTTTCAGAAGGTGAGAGTCCATGATAGTTAGCACAGCTAACAGCACACATCTAGATCCATAACCACAAGGCAGAGAGAATACTGGGAATTGCAAGAGTATTTTGAAACCTCAGAACCTGCCAGTGGTGATACACCTTCTCTATCCTCCATACATTCTAACCCTTCCCAAAATTTTCCAACATCTAAAGACCAAATATTCAAAAATATGAACCCATGTGGGCTATACTCATTTAAGTTACCATATTTCACTCTCTGACATCCATAGGTTTATGGTCATAACGTAATGCAAAAAAAAAAAATGCTTTTAGTCCAACTTCAAAAGTTCTCATACTCTTTCACAGTCTCAACACAGTTTAAGCATTCAATGTCTCTTCTGAGACTCAAGGCAATCTCTTATTGTCTCACCGCCCCCAATAAAACTAAAAAGCAAACTGCATACTTCCGACATATGGTTACCATTCCCAAAAGGGAAGAATGGAGATATACCGAATACTATACCAAAGTGAGATTGAACCCCAGCAGTGCAGACTCCAATTCCTCTGTGTCTGCTGTTGAAATGTTTAAATGGGTCATTCCTTACAGCTTTCCTGATTGCACCACTCTTCCTCCCCTGGGCTGGTTCCACTCCCTGGGTGAAACGCTCCTTGGAAAAATCCAATAGCTCTGGCATCTCTAACATCTTGGGATCTCCAATGCAATCCAGGCTTCACTTTCATAGCTTCGCTCAATGGCTTTTCAGGGCCTCCTTGTAGGGATTCCTCTGCCACATGGTTGGTCTCGGTGGTTCTCATTAACCACGGAGGAAGAAGATTCCATACCGTTTTTACTAGGGTATCTTTCATAAATTCAAACCAGAACCACATGAACTGCACTGTGGACTTGGACTAATAACTTAAGATGAACCCTGACATCTTTAAATCACATCTGTAGCAGCTTTCATTCATTGTTCCCTTTCAGGAACAAAAATATTTCTTAGGTATTTTTTCATAGCTGGGTCAGTTCTTGCCCTGAAGGTACCTCTGCCTTTATTTTATTTCAAATCAGGTCACTCTTTAATCTCGTCTCGTCCAGCATAAGCCTTGAATCTAACATTAAATATATTGATGCGCTTTTTCTCTGTAAAATATGTATTTTGTATTTCTTAGACCAGCATGAGAGTGAATACCAATAACTACACAGCTTTCAGTGGTAATGTGTCTTGAATTCTCCTTAACCCATTACCTTTTAATTTAGACTCAAGAAAATTCCTAGGAAAAGGGCAAAACGCAGCCACATTCTTTGCCAAAATATCTTAAGGAAGGTTTCTAGTTCAGTCACTAATACGCTTCCCTTATCAAGCCTCCTGTCCTGAACTTCCACAGTCCAGTTTTCTCTGTCACTTCAGTCTTCCAGATTCCTACTAGCCTGGCCTATTAAGCTCTGCTCGCAGCATTCCTAGGCTTTCCTCATCCAAGTTACCAGTCGTTCTCTTCCTGCTAAAAGAAACCAGCAAGGTCAGGCATGACACAGCAGACATTGCTCCCATGTTCCATCTTCTCCTGTCTGCTCCTGATAAAACACCACGACCAAAGCAACTTATAAGAAGAAAGTGTTTAATTAGATTTGCAGTTTCAGAGGGTTAGAGTCCACGATAGCAGTCGGAGGGAGCCGCAGAGAGCTCTTATCTTGACTCACAACCACAAGGCCACAAGGAATTGCAAGAGTTTTTTGAAACCAAAACCTCAAAGCCGGTCCACAGTGATATACCTTCTCTATAATTCCTAAATCTTCTCAAACAGTTTTCCCAACTGGGGACTAAGCACTCAAATATATAATCCTGTGGGGGCTATTTTCATTCAAATCACTAGATAGAGAAAATTACTCATGATAAAACTAAAGGATCATTCTTTTATGTGTGTGTATCATATATATATATGATATATATGAATATATATATATATATATATATATATATATATATATATATATATATATGCTTCAGTGGCCTGAATTTACTGACACAAATTTGAAAACTAAGAGAAAATTATGCAGTGTGAAAGGTTGGACTTTCCCATTCCAAAGATGATTCACCAGACTACCTTGAGAAGACTATCACTGAACAATGGAGCATTACTCCTTGTTAGAAAGAAGTTCCCAGGAAGATAAAGATCTTCAAGTCCAGATTGCTCCTCAGTTAATACTGCCTTGTTTAAGAAGCAGCACACTTAATCTTTTTGAAAATATCAGGAATGAAAACTCGAATCTCTAAAATGTTTATTTAGAAACAAAGTATAGCATCCGCCTAGTAATTCTCAAGGATGTAGCTGCTAGAACTAAAAATATCTTCAGGGGAGGGCTGTGCAGATGGGGAGTGGAGAGGGGGGTGTGGGACATAAGAACCCAGGAGAGCAGCCATCTGAGCAGATTTCACACGATTAATAGGGAGTTTGTTGGCTGGTGGCTGTTAAAAATAGAACCTCATTTCTGAGGGGTGGGTGCCCTGCTCCTGCGCCCTGGAAGGAGCCTGCTGAGAGAGATGATTAAAATGAAAGATTGTGCCGCTTTAAGGAAATGTTGGCATAAAGAAATGGCACCGATTACTGATGCTCCAGCCACCTTCTAAAAGGTTTCTGAAAATTGCTTTCCTTGGATGAAATACCAAATATCTGTTCCCAAATGTTATGAAGCACAATAAATCACATGACATTGACACATTCAATATGCCATATCAGAGACCCCGTATCCAAACAAAACCACACCATCTTTGTCAGTTGGGGGTGGAGGGGGCAGTAACTACATTTCTTTCTCTTGTTTTGTATTAAGGTGTCAAAATCAAAACTTGTCCTTTGTAAACAAAAAACCAGCTCAGCCTCCTTCCTGTGTGAAGTGATAACTCAAATCACAAGTTTTCAGAGTCTGAAAGGAACTCGGACTCTGACCACATGCCTTTTTAAATGAAGATGGTGATGAAGACGGCAAAATCCAGAGAGACGGCAACCACTTATCCAAAGTCAGGAGCAGAATCAAAGGCTACATCTCCTGTGTTCAGTGAAGGATTAAGTATTTTTTTGCTAAACATAGATTTCCCAAAGCATTGAAAATAATATTTACATGACACTATTTTTATTTGAGAATTTAATACATGCATCGAAGGTGTCCTAATCAAAACCAGACCCCTCTTATCCAATTTCCTTCCCAGTTTCATGTACTGTGTTTCATAATTCCGTTTAGTCGACTTAGTGCTACTTGTATGTGCATGGGTGTAGAGTCATTCACTAGAGCTTGGGCAGCCTCCCAAGGTTGCATTTTTACTGCAATCAAAGTTTAAGAAAAGTATGATTACTCGAGTGCCATTGCTTAAAGGCACCAGGTTTGGAGGAACGCAGAGACAAAAAAGGGGGGATGGGTTTCTTGGTGTACAGAATACTTCAGTGATAATGTTCTGTTCCCTGTGGATACATCATTTGTTGCTCTTCAAGGAGAGAAATACCGAGGCCTGGTAAAGTCACATTTGTTCAGGTGTAAAAGTTGCCTTCCTACCACCCTCATTGACACCTCCCAGCTACAACCAGAGGCAATTGGTAAGAATCTATGACTGCTCACTTCTCTTGAGAATTTGTCTGTTCTCTTTGAAATACCTAAGAGATTACCAACAGAGAACTGATGTGGGGATGTAGTTAAGTACCTGATCACTTGCTTCCATGTTGTCCTTCCTGCTCACACAGGATAACTTCCCAGCAAAATCACGCTGAGGGTGGACTCTAGTTGAGATCACAGCCCTATTTATTCTGCTCCTTCCCACTCTTTTCCAAGTCTTTCCATCCTGAGAAATCTGTCCTGAATAAACCTAGTGCTTCTATGGAACCTGCCCTAAACAAAGAGATAATAAGAGGCACACAGGAAATTGCAGCATCCTGTGTTATTTTTATTCTACTTTCAACATTGTCTCTATGTAAATGTGTCATGGAAACAGGGCTTTCAGATGTTTCTTCTCTAAGCATTCTCTTAGTCTAGAATTGTGGGATGTTTCTCGGGGTTTGGTTTGTTCTTGGTTGTCTGCTTTCTAGTTTTCCCATGTGACTCTGTGTTGCTCTTTCAGTTGTCTGTATGTTTCTGAGTGAGAGAGAGACACAGAGAGAGACAGAGACAGAGACAGAGAGAGAGAAAAGAAGGAAGGAAGGAAGGAAGGAAGGAAGGAAGGAAGGAAGGAAGGAAGGAAAGAAGGAAGGGAAGGAGGGAATGAGGGAAGGAGGGAGAGAGGAGGGATGGATGGAGGAAGGAAGGAAGGAAGGAACGAAGGAAAAAAGGAATGAAGGAACGAAGGAAGGAAGAAGAAAGCTATTTAAACTATGGTATTGGATATACACACAAGAAATGAATCTGAAAGTATAAATGTGAAATTTGAATCAGTGGGACAGTTCCCTTTTCTGTTTTTCTTTCTTCCTTCCTTTCTTTCCTTTTTTCTTTTCTCTCTTTTTTTTGAACTTGAAACTGAGTACTGAGAGCTTGAACATTCCAGCAGACTGAGTCACAAACAGATTTTTATAGATTAATGACAAGTTCATGGATTCTTTTTGCTGACATGTGCTATCTGTAAGCAATGGAAATGACAGCCACCTTACCTGGTAGAAAGAGTGTTAGTCGATAGAGTATGGGGATCCCCAACAATTGGAATGGCAGGTGCAGAGATAATATAAAGCAAAGGATGCCCATCGATTTGTTATAATAGTTATAATAGTTATATTATTAAATATTATAATAGTTATAATAGTTGAGGCTATGGTTGAGATTCTACCTGGCTAATTAGACATCACAGTCCCTCCGCTGGTCTTGACTGCATGCCAGAATCACCTGTGAGGGGTTTATAAGAACCTGATATGAAGATTCCACCATAGATTAATCAAATCATACTTTCTAGAGGTAGTGCCAGGGTGCTCCTTATTTTCTACTCTTATCGTACACCAATGATAACCTTTGCTGGAGAGGTTGTGGGGTAAGGGGTACACTCATCCATTGCTGGTGGGAATGCACACTTGTGCAACCACTTTGGAAAGCAGTGTGGCAGTTTCTCAGGAAATTCGGGATCAACCTACCCTAGGACCCAGTAATTCCACTCTTGGGAATTTACACAGGAGATGCCCAATCATACTACAAAAGCATCTGCTCAACTATGTTCATAGGAGCATTATTTGTAATAGCCAGATCCTAGAAACAACCTAGATGGCCTTCAGTGGAAGAATGGATGAAGAAACTGTGGAATATATACATGTTAGATTACTACTCAGCGGTAAAAAACAATGACATCTTGAATTTTGCATGCAAATGGATGGAAATAGAAAACACTATCCTGAGTGAGGTAACCCAGACCCAAAAAGATGAACATGGGATGTACTCACTCATAATCGGTTTCTAGCCATAATTAAAGGACATCGAGCCTATAATTCAGGATCCTTGAGAAGATAATAAGAAGAACCTCCACCTGGCGATGAATGAAGAAAATGACTGAGCCCCACATTGGAGCACCGGACTGAGCTCCCAAGGTCCTGATGAGGAGCAGAAGGAGGGAGAACATGAGAAAGAAAGTCAGGACCGTTAGGAGTGCGTTCACCCATAGAGACTGTGGGACAGAACTAACGGGAGATCACCAACTCCAGTTGGAATGGGACTGATGGATCATGCGACCAAACTGGACTCTCTGAATGTGGCCAACAGTGGAGGCTGACTGAGAAGCCAAGGACAATGGCACTGGGCTTTGATTCTTCTGCATGGACAGGCTCTGTGGGAGCCTTGTCAGCTTGGTTGATCACCTTCCTGGACCTGGGGGGAGTTGGGAGGACCTTGGACTTAACATAGAGTAGGGAACCCTGATGGCTCCTTGGCCTGGAGAGGGAGGGAGGGGGGTATGGGTGGAGGGGAGGGGAGGGAAGGGGGAGGAGGAGGGGAGGGAAGGGGGAGGAGGGAGGGGAGAAGATGGAAATTTTTAAATAAAAAAAAAATAAACCATGAAAAAAAAAAAAGAATTCCACATATAGTTGAATTTGTAGCCCAGGTTCTAAAACATAAAATCAAAAGGAACAAGAATGCTTCAAGCCCTTTTGTATGTGAACAGGACACAAATGTTTGCTATTGTCATCATGGCTGAAACAAACTGAGACAGTAGTTTCCCAAGAGAAAACGGGATTATCCTTAAGAAGAGGGAAAGTAAAGAAAGATAAGTGGGTCATTCAACTGAAAATAGACAAATGTCCATAGCTCACTCAGTCAAGTCAAACTCTATTTGAATGCTGGCAAAGGTCTGGGATGTAACAGATGCTGAATAAATATTTACCAAATAAATGAATAAATAATGAGTTGATCTTGAAATGGCCCATATAATTCAGACAAAAAAATTCTCACTTTTTGTGTTTGGGCCAAGAAACACTACTCTCTATCACTGATGCAAAATGCACCTTTATTAGGAAAGAATGAAAAAAGAAATGGAAAGGATAGAAATACATTAGTCAGGAATTATTGTTGACTGAGGTTTCTATTCCACCGGGTCCTACATCCATTTAGTCCCAAATAAACACACAGAGGTCTACAGTAATTATAAACTGGTTGTCCTAGTAGCTCAGTCTTCTTATTAACTCATAACTTATATTAGACCATACTTCTTGACTGTGTTAGCCACATGGCTTGGTACCTTTTTGTGGGGCAGTCACATCTTGCTTGTTCTGTGTCTGGCTTCCTCTGTGCCTGGGTGATGACTGGAGACTGCCTCTTTCTCTTCTCAGAATTCTCCTGTTCTCAGTCCCCATCTACACTTCCTGCCTGGCTACTGGCCAATCCCTCCATTTCTCTCTTTTCCCCATACCTCCTTACCCTTATAACCTCAGCATAACAAGCCTGCTGTGTGAGGGGGGATGGAAGGGAGGGAGGGAGGGAGGGAGGGAGGGAGGGAGGGAGGGAGGGAGGGAGAGGTATGGTGTGTGCTTCTTTCATCTAGCCTTGGAGAAGTGATCTCACGAAGGGGTAGTAGAGCACTTCCCCTCCTCCTTAGTGAAATTAAGGAAGGAAGGGAGGAGGGTGTAAGTAGACTTTCTTTAATCTCATGTTTTTGGACACAGCAAAGTGGTAAGCAAGTAGTGATACTCTCTTTTAGGGCGGTGAACTGTTCTTTTGAAGTATTAACTGCGTGTTGTGGAAGTAGAGGATTATGTGTGTGCCACAGCAAGCATGTAGAGGTCAGAGGACAGCTTACTGAAGTTTCTTCTCTACTTCACTAATGTGGGCTTAGGGGATAAGAAACAGGGAGTTGGGCTTCATGCTATGAGCCTTTACCCGATGAACCATCTTGCTAGCCAGGTGATCTCTTCTTTGATGAAGAGCAGATGATTAATATCTAATTATTTAGATTAAGAGTACACAAAATAAGGCCAAAGAGGAATGTGTAATTCCATTTCTTCAAAAGTGGAAGGAGAATAAACAAGAAAAGCAGAACAATGAAAAAGATAAAAATGACACAGCATACATCTGAAATAAAATAAGAGCAACACTTTAGAATCTATCAGTCACTGAATAAAATATAAAACCAAAAGCCCTGTCATAAAAAAGACAGGCAATATATCTCTTAACAATGAAGAGCCAGATATCATTTGCAAAGAACATTTAAAATAACAAATGAATACAAGATGAGGAAAATTAAAACAAAATAAAAGTAAATATATTAACATCAGCAAAATGGAAGTCAAGGGTCCTGGAAAGGACTAAGCAGGACTACATAGTGACATGGCACAGGTATAGATGGGAAGCCACAGATGTTGGGAGGCAATCCCAGAGCTGCTCAAAGCTCAAAATACTTCTACAAGCAAATGGAATTTGTCAAAATAAAATCAAGCTAGAAGCATTTGTGTATTTCTTTCAGAACTGAAAGCAAAAAGAAAAAGAAAAGACTGGAAAACATAGGTAGTAAGTTGATATATTCAACACTTTAACCTTCAAATGCGGTTGGGAGATATTGCTGGAACTTAGTAGAAATGGTAACAATAGCCTCTGCACACACGTTGCATCACAGAGGACAAAAGGCAGGCTGCACACACTAGGCCACTGCTGTCCTGTACCATTAAGATACCCATTTCCAGCCTATGTCTGTAGTTTTAATTCTTTTAAGTGTCAGTTACTTTTATGGCCGCTGGAGGTGTAGGGGACCTATTTAAATAAGGAAGTGGACAATTTTTTATAAGCTTCATTATCTGGTCATAAGCCAATAAAATTAGAATAAAGTAAATAGCAACAACAAAAACAAACATAATGATTGACAATAAAGGAGCACATAGCAAGACAATCTTTGATCAAAAAGGAAATTAAAATCTGCCAAGGAGGCAATGAAAAACAACAGCCCCAGACAAAGGCTGAGAACACATGAAAGCTTTATTCAGAAATGTACAGCCTTAATAACTTTCATCATTACAGAGAAAGTTGCCTGGGGATGTAATGTTTCATTTTGATACAAATATGAGAAGCAAAATTAAATAATAGTTAAGGAAATGGAAATTTTAAATATTTCAAAAGGGGGAAAGTAGAAGAGGAAATGACTCTAAAAGGTAGGTTTTGAAAGCACCAATAAAACAAATATATAAAAAGACACAATTTATGATTTTGATAAAGAACAAACCCACAAAGGTGGAATCAGGAACAGATGAAAATCATGGCCTTGGATACAAAGGAGCTAAAGGAAACCACGAGAGAAAATGCCACTCCACACTGGAGTAAGATGGGAAGGAATAGCTGTATGTTTTGTTCTTGGCAAAATATTGCCAATTTACAAATTATCTCAGTTTCTGCCTATTTCATTATATATTTCATTTATACCCATTTTGATCAACCACGCTCACATCCTTGTTCTCTGTCTTTAGCTGGAGAAGTTTTCCTTAAGTCATGAATAATTTCAGACCTGGCACAACACTTCATCCTTGAGAATCTGAGACAGAGGAATCAAGAGTTTAGAGCCAGGTTGCATAGGGAGAGAGGGAGAGAAAGAGAGAGGCAAGGAAAGAACCATAACAGGCTCAATGTGTCTAATGATTGTTGATTCCAGCTCAGAGTCAATAAATTTGGGCTTGATCCTTTCTTCCCATGCTCTATTTCCAACATTCTTGGGGCATCTTCCACATGTGTGCTATGTAGGCCATGTATGGCAGTGCTCTTGTTTCTTTTAATATTAAAAAGCATTTCTACATTCATTAGAGTATAACCTGAAAAGGTTTGATTTTTCTAGTTGAAAAAGTGAGTTTTTTTTTTTAAATTTTAGATTATTAGCAAATTGTTTCTGCTCCAGGCAACAGTTTGAAATAAAAAGTAAAATGAACTGTTTTGACAAACTAGTTGAAAGGAAGTTTTAATTATCAAAGGCACTTGACACAGCCATAATGCAGTTCCTCTGTTATCTTTCTGTAGCTGTGACCAAAATTTCTGAGAGAGAAAAAAATTATAGCAAGGAAAAGCTTATTTTGGCTCATCATTTCAGCCCATTGTGATGGAGGGCATACTATGCACAGCAGCTCACATGTTGACCATGAAATGGAGAGGGCAATGATGAGCTGGCTGATTTTCCTCATTCCATCCCTTTATTCTACCTGGATCCCTAATCCATGGGATGGCTCATCTTAATTTCCTTGCAATTACTTCCCCACTTAGTTAATTCTTTCTGTGATGGAAATGCCATCATATACACATCTAGCATATTCTACCAATATCCTAGGCATGTCTCAATGCATTCTAGGTGATAGTTGAAATTAATAGTCAGAGGTTCACTACTTGGGCTCAGAAGATGGTTCAGTGATGAAGTGCTTGACACACAAGAGTGTTATCATCAGATCTTCAGAACCCATGAAACAAAGATGGCAGGTCCCTTCAAACTATCTTAAATGGTGAGTTCTGAGTCCAACAACTAATCTAGACTAATTTTAGAATGTAGGGAATAACCATGCATATCTGGAGTAGGCATTATTTGTGTCTACTTTTAGGTACTATCTTGGCTCAGATCCTTTAAAGTCCTCTTCTTTCTCCACATCAGGCATCCATTTCCATGATGCTTCAATTTGACCTTTACAATCAGGTGCCATGTTTTCCAAGCAGAATACCAAAGTTTCCCCACTGAACTGTCCCCTGACCTCTCCTATGCAGGTTGGAGGTGTTTTTTGAACATGTTTCTCCAATACATCTTCCCTGGGAACTTTTCTCCAAACCTCTTATTCTTTGTTTTTGTTTTTTTTTTTTTATTCCTTTGTTGGAGGTGATAGGATGAGAGCTAAACCATTGCTATGCTGGCTTTGTTGTTGGTTGAGTTCATCTCAAACCAAAATTAATGAGTATACAAAGTTATTTAGGAAGGCAACCCCAAGAAACAGACTGGAAAGAGGGCAAGGAAAGAAGATAATAGTGATCCAAGGCATGGGTTTTCAATCCAGTTCCCACTGAAAGTTCTGGGAGTCAGAGTATCTTTGATCTCAGAATTGTCCCCCATGGGGAGCACATATTGGGACACATACATCTCTGTGTATGGACATTAGTTTTGTTCAGCTTATCAACCAATGATTGAGGGCTGTTCTAGGCAGAAGACAGTTGATTTCATGATTCTCTCAGCCTGCTGTGAGAATTTGTAAGAAGAACAGACTCCAGCATCCTAAGGAACCATTAGGCAAGGAAGAAAGATGTTATCTTTTGATAAGTTTAATTCTTATAGAGTGTTGAGTGTCAAGTAACGAAGTGACTACTCTTTGCCGTGTATTGTACTTGATCTATGTAGATTGTGGGGGAAACTATAGCAAATCCAAAATAATAGGAAGCACTGAGTTTAAAACTCTATTCCAGATGCATGACCCTCAAAACATCCTTTTAGTTTGATTTATTACGAGTTTATTCCTCTAGCCAGTCTCTCTTACATCTTTGCTAACATCTGTATCCATATTGCTCCTTCCTTATTGTTTACATAGCTTTAATTCTCATGTTACAGTACATCAGTCTCTTGGCCTTCACCTATGCTCTCCAGGAAAATAAGTCCTCTTTAGTTATTATATTTTCTTCTCTGTTGATGTCTTTGCATCTACTGCGAGTGTAACCTACATCATAGCTTGGGTATTTCTTGAGTAATTTAATTAATAAGAAAGGTTCATTATTCTTTATAATCAGATGTCTAGGATATTTTCCATGACAATCACAGATGTAAAGTATCATTGTATTTTCTCTCAGATAGCTATGAGATACAGGCTATCATTACTTGAACATGTGTATTAGTTTTGACCAGTAGTTTATTATGGGAGAACTGTAACATGACACCTTACATTTGTCACAGTCATTCTGTTTCCTGCAACTCCTAAGCCTATCACTTTGTATTTGATAGGCTACATTACTATGAGTTTCATGCATTATTCTCTAGAAATGAATAAAGAATAGAACTTCTCTCTCCTCCTTCCTTTTCTTCTTCCCATATTCCTTCTCTTTCAGGACATATATAAATATGGTAGTTGAATAACACTCTCAGTTATTTTCCTGTCACTGCCAAGATTTTTATTCCTCTGTCCACATTGCCTCTAAATATCATTGTTTCTAGTATGCCTTGGCATAAATTCTCAAGCAAAATGCATATATTAGAATTACACAGGTTGGTGAATTTTTACATAGGAACTCTTGGGTGACCACAATTTCTTCTTCATTCAGGGGAGCCCAGTGCTGCCCTGCCTAGCTTTTCATGCTGAGACCCTTTCAGAAGAACCTATGATAATTCCTAAGGATTACTGTCCAGAGTGTGCAGTCCCCAAAAGTTACCTCTGACCTGTAGAAAGCCAGTTTCTTGTCTCTATTCGGGTTATTAATCCTCATTGGGGCTAGTATCAATTTCAGTTGGATGGGACCAGCATACTTTAAACTACCATCCATTGTATCCTTTATGAAGTCAGTACACTTGTTCTGTGTACTTTCTTCCAGGGTGTAGAAAAATTCACTTGAAAGATCCTTTATAAATGGTATTTATTTTGCCCTTACTGATGCTACACTGTAGAATATTATTTTAAGATGTGTTGCAATTGAGTTTGCTGTGGAACAGTTTTTTAATCATGCAAATATGTATTGCATTCTTTTATTTTCCATTTTGTTTTCTTTTTTCTGTGAAGCTGTGTTACTGTGCCTGTCTAAAACACCAGATGGACTAATAAATACCTGAACAGCCAATAGCAAGGCAGAAGAAAGAATAGGTGGGTCTGGTAGACAAAGAGAATAAATATAAGGAGAAATTTGGGAGGAGAAGATTCAGGAACAAGAAAAGAAGGGGCCAGCCACCCAGCTACACAACCTGCAGTAGAGTTAGAAGAAAAGATAGGTATATAAAGATCGGAGGCAAAGATAGATGGGATAAATTAAGTGAAGAAAAGCTGGCTATAAACAAGTCAAGCTAAGGTCAGGCATTTATAAGAAAGAATATGCTTCCATGTGTAACTTGTTTGGGAGCTGGGTGGCAGGCCCCCAAAGGAGTAAACAGTAAAAAGAGCAAAAAACAACCAACTACATTTTTAGTGTGCCAATGTGGGATTTGAATTTTCATGCAGGGCCTGAGAAAACTGAGGGGATAAAAAAGAAAGAAAAAGGACATATCTCCTTTAAGAGGCACTACTGTTCATCCTGTGCATAAATATAAATGTCAAGCTGAGTTAAAAACCGTTATGGCAAAGCAGTTACCAGCTTCCTACAGCTAGGAAGGTTGAATGCAGTTCCTGGTTATGTACTTCCAAATGGGATGTGAGCTTTGGGCTTGGCTCTCAGGAACTGAGAAGCTGGCAGAGTCAGCCACTAGAGCAGGAGGACCCACTGTAGTCTAGCTGTTTAAAATTTACTTACATGCTCAAAAAAAAATCTAAAAGATACACAGTAAAGAGAGGTCCAGATGAAAAAAAGCCTCTAAACAGGTTCCGGTGTCTTTTACATGGTGTGTAAGATTAAGAAAGAAAGAAAAATGGTGTGGACAGTCATAGAAAGAAATGAATAGTTTAAAAATGATAGCAAAATCTTTTAAGAGAGAGTAAAAGTGAAATAAAAATACCACATAAAATGGGAAACACCCGGGGAGTCTGGATCCTACATAGTATTATGTAGATTTTGAAATTTTTGAATACTGTTGAACAAAATACAACTACGGGAGACATGGGATTGTGAGCAGGACTGCTGTAGGACAATGGTCTTGTACCCTGTCACTTGTATTGTTTTAATAAAGTGCCGATTGGACAGTAGCCAGGCAGGAAGTATAGGCAGGGTGAACAGGCAGGAAGTAGAGGTAGGGTGACAAGAACAGCAGAATTCTGGGAAGAGGAAAGAGTCAGTCTGCAGTCATCACAGAGGACGCAAGATGAGAACACCTCACTGATTAAAGGTACCAAGCCGTGGCTAAAACAGACAAAAATTATGGGTTACTTTAAGATATAAGAGTTAATAAGAAGCCTGAGCTAATAGGCCAATTGGTTTATAATAATGTAGACCTCTGTGTGTTTCATTGGGACTGAACAGCTGCAGGACCTGGCTGGATAGAAATCTCTGTCAACACAGGACTGCTAAATTGAGCCAACCTAGATACTTTTGGCCTATGTGAACTTCATAAAAGAACTAAAAAATATATATTTGTTAAATAGAAAACAAAAATGCTTTTGAGTTTTGTTCCCATGGAAGACAAGAGTCTATGGATTCCTTCAGAGATGAGATGAAACAGGTTTGAACAGGGGAGATATTCTGAATCTTGGCAGGTTATATCTATCAACAAAGGTTACTGCTGTTCTTCCCAGGACTTGGTCTTTATCTAACATTTTTTAGGGATCCCTAAAAATACCATTGCCTGACAGACAACAGGAAGCAGTCTACAGAAATTGACACCCACATTCCCAAGGGTGTGGGTTGTCTTTAGTTATTTGGTGGGTCATGGATGTTTGGTATAGAGGAATAAAGGAATATAGGATTAAAAGACAACCATTAATCTCAGAATTTTACATTGGCATGAATTTTGGTATAGTGACACCAATTTAAAATTAATTTTGTTGCAATATATATGTTTCTATTCTTGTTTGGGATTTGTGCTTATGCAGCTGATTTTAAAATGTAATGTATAATTAAGAAATGAGATAAGTAGTTAGTTAATGTATAAAGGTAAAACTTCCAGTCATATTAGGTATATTTTTAAGGTTAGACAGGAATATTTGATTTTCAAGCACTTCAAAGACTTACAGAATATGGCATTTAAGATGACTAATAACCTAAGGTTTTTCAAGACAAAAAGACACATCTACTCCTGGCAGTACCAATTTGCTGCAGAGATGATGGGAATCAAAGGAACTCTATAGGAGTTTGTTTTCTTTGTGGCAAGATTCGTCATTTGGGCAAGAAACTTGTTTTTGTTTTGACTGCTTGACTGCGTGCTGTGCATACTAGATATGCAGGACCCAAAGGAAAGTGTCTGCTGAACTTTGCCAAAAGACGTTAGAATAGTCTTTCAAGATTCCTGCTTCACTGATAAGTCTGCCACATACTCTAGGCCTATTGACTGAACATGAATTCCACAATGTTGCAGAAGAACTTTGAGTGACAGTTCAGTCAGTCAGATGTATCTGTAATTTCTAGAGTTTTGGATGTTGCTTAGAATGCATTTCCTGTTTACACAGATAATATTATATCCTTTTGACTCCTTTGACGAACTTGAGGACTATATAGTTATAGTTGTAGTTTTCTATAGTTATTGTAGGAAGAAAATTAAGTGTAAAACTTTGAAATCATTAAGATAAAATAGATAACATAGTGCTCTCTTTGAATTTGTTCAATACAAATGAACTGAATATTGTAAATGTAATTCTTATTTGATAACTATTCTTGTTGTATATAGTCATACTATGCTTAAGTTAAATCCTTTCATTTTATTTAGAAAAATGTTGAAGAAAATGATTTCAAGAAGTTTATGCTGTGAAAGAGTTGTTTAATGATGCAAAAAAATGTGTTGCATTCTTTTATGTTGCATTTGTTTAACTCTGTGAAGCTGTGTTACTGTGCCTGTCTAAAACAACTGATTGATCTTATAAGGAGCCGAATGGCCAACAGAGGCAGGAAAAAAGACAGGTGGGACTGGCAGTCAGAGAGAGTAAATAGAAGGAGAAATCTGGGAGAAGATCCAGGAGCAAAAGAAGGGATCAGCCACTGGGCTACACAACCAGCAATGGAGTAAGAAATAAAGAAAATCTATGCAGAAATAGAGAAATATAAAAGCCCAGAGACAAAAGATCGAGAAGATAAAACTTAAGAAAAAATGGCTAGAAACAAGTCAAAGTAAGGCTAAGCATTTATAAGAAATAATAAATCTCCATGATTGTTTACTTAGGAGCTAGGTTGTGGACCCCTAACAGAACATAGACTAAGAGTAAAAAGAGAAAAACCAACAACAAGATTTTGGTGTTTCAACATGGAGCTAGAGAAAAAAGAAAGTTTAAAAAACGGAATAAAAAGAAAAAACAATTACAGAAGTAAGTTTTCTAATACCTGTCACCTGTCTCTACCACGTTAACCATGCTACACCCCTTTGCACAGGATGGTGCCTGGTACTGCTCAGGCAGTATTATTGATTTTTGGTTACTCTTTCAGTTAATATGAAATAAATCTCTGTCTCACTTACATTTTGATACTTTTGGCTTCTTCCTAATATTTGAATTTAGTCAACTATATTTCAATACCCTAATTTACTAAACTTTATTATATATGTAGTGGTACAATTTTATGAAAATATTTTACACTTCACAAATACTGGATTCTTCCCAGACCTCACAGGAAGGTTAATAATACAACTTGAGTTCATTTGGGGCTAATTAAAGTTATGCACTTAACCTGCATTCCTACTGTGTTCTCTGCCTGTTTTAAGTTTAGCCTGCCTTTCAGAGAACAGGGTAACAAGCCTTACTATGTCTTGGATTTTTCATAAAATCATTTTTACATCTTAAGTTAATGTTATATCTTTAATCTTGAATCATTTGCTCTTCCATGCCCCTAACCCAGAATAAGTGTATGTTTGTGTGGTGGTAATAATTTGCTGAAAAGAGCCAACAGGTTGTAAGCAACCTCACAGAACAAATATCCACTGTAAGTGTTGAAAACAATGTGAGTATAGTTTGATAAAATTTCTTTGCAGTTGTGTTTGCTAATCTGAGTCAGCAAGAGGACTTTTCTCATAAAGCTATGCTAAAGATCGTTGTAACATGCCCTTCATTTTTTGTCCATGTAGTGGTTTCTGTTCTGTTCAATAAATATGAAGTAAAGTTTTTTGATAGGGACAATCAGAATCAGGCACAGACACATACATCAGACAGATTACAGCAACTAAAAATTATAAACAGAAAACATAGGGAAAGAAGCTTCAAAATTGTGCTTAATCTTAGTCAAATTAATCTAAGATGAACTGCTTTGTTTTCATTACTTAATCAGTGTCTCTACATTTTATGTCCTCTGACATTATCTATAATGTGTTAACTAACGTAGTTTTAGACTACAAGTGTGGGGTAGATGAGTAGGTAAATATATAACGAATTTGGACAACTAATGTATCATTCTGAGTTTATTGTTGTTTGCAGTGCTACTCTGCTATTGGCCGTTCCATCTCATGAATCTCTTTCCTTGGCTACATCTGTTCTTTTGAGCAAGTGTTCATCTTTACAAAGATATAACAAACAGGATGCTTTTCCTTTATCCCCTGACCCACACAAATGCCACGCCAACAGCACATTTCAGCCCCCCCCCCCCCTTCTAATTCTGAGTCTCACCATTCTGTTTCTCTGTTATTTCCACAGGATACTCTATTTTAAAAAGACAGTGTAATCTGCTTTAAATCTAAGTAGTTCAATACTTACTTTGGCATTCTTTGCGTTAGTCCAGATTTACACCTGCTTTTATCTGGAAGGTTTTATTGTCCATAGTTCTGAGCCTCAGCAGTGACCAGTGTTTCAACTCAGGAATCTCCCGATCTTCTATCCTTTACACACAGTAGATTTTAGGACAAAATACAGAGATTTAACGGTCATCTTCCCTGACTGTCTCACTTCTGTATTTTTACTTACTAAGTACTTCTGCCCTAAGTGTTCTCACTCCATAACTGAATGGTACTTTCCCTCCTGGAAACAAAAAGAACACATTTCTGTATTAACTTCATAGACTAAAGTTTTAAAAACACCTTTGGATTTGGCATGTTCTTTACATGGCTTCTAGATTATTGCTACTACATGATTGAACCATGAACTTCTGATATGTCTCTGATATGACTACCTAACTCTGAGAACTATGCTTCTCTGTCCATACGATATATTCTTGCAATGTAATTCCTCATTTCCCACAATCAAGTCGGAGGTTGGAAGGAGAGGAAACTAAGTCAGAGAGTAATCATGTATCATTCTAAAATTTAGGTGAAACTACAGGAAATCACATTATTGAATCTTGGCAGTATAATTTCTTGTTTCTATTTGTACAGCCAACCTTTCCATGCATATTCTGTGTTTCAAGGAACAAATCTATAAATGGTCCCACATGGTAAGAAAGTGTACCAATTTGTTACCATGGAATTACTAAATGATCATTGTGTCTGTGTCTGCCTCCACTTCTCATCATAGTTAGATGCTCACTGTTACTTTCTGGCCACAAGACTAACCTGAACTAAATGTTTCAACTCTAGGGATCATTCTCAAACTAGATTTTATAGAGTTGTGAGCCACCCCCCCAAAAAAGAATATTTTATGGAAAATGAAAGGCAATGAAGGTGAAAAATGACTATGTGAACATCCAGGTGCTTTATCAACAGGTCATTCAATGTGCCTTTGTTTTTCTCTGTCCTAAGTATGGGATATTTGACAAAATACACAAAGAAAGCAGATTCCACTGATAAGTTTTATAAGCTTTAATAGGGCAAGGTGATCCATGCTGCAATCCCATCACTGGCATGCTAGAGGCAAAGGATCAGGAAGTCAAGATTAGTGTTACTATATTGAGTCTGACACCAGCCCAAAAGATATCCTGTCGGAAGACAAAGAAAAAAATTATGACCAAACATTCAGTTGAAGCCTTGCTTATGATAAACTGTGACAGAGAGGACTAGAAAATGGTTCTGTAATCAAAACCACTAGCCACTCTTCCAGAGGACCCTGGATTCCCAGTACCAATGTGGCAATGTGACAACTGTCATTAACTCTAGTTCTAGAGTATCCAAAACAATTTTCTGGCCTCTCTGGGGGCACTGCACACTATTATGCATAGCCATACATGCAGGCAACATACTCATACATGTAAAAATTTAACAGAGGTAATTATATTTTTAGCAAGCACTCTAATTCATAGTGAATAGAATACTGATACGGAACAATTTAATTGTGTTTTCCTTTAATCCATTCCAATTAGTATGTCAAATACCTTTTATCCCTCCCTTTTACTTCAGAATTTGATTGTCAGGGTTCCAAATCTTTTTATTCTTTTCCTCCCTAAATTATTTAAGAATATTACTTCATGCCAGGTAACTAGATTGGGAGGGCATATGTGCCAGCCATAGTTGAAAGATCTGGGTAAGTCTCCCACCCACGAAGCACATCGGAAATTGTGTGCCAAAGTCCATAATTATCATGAAATTTGTCCCAGCTTGAACATAAGACTCATAGGTGACTCTCAACTGATAGTGACAGTGAGATGATTCAAGCTGGTGAGGAGGACACATTTGACTATAGCCTCTCTAATCCCATGGCAGAAACAAAAACCTAAACATCTACATGCCCAACTTACTGCTCTCCTGCTTCAACATACTACACAGAATAAGTTGTCATGGGATCACCCTCTGTATGCTACGAATATGCTTTATTACCATTGGTTAATTAAGAAGCTGCTTTGGGTCTATGGCTGGGCTCAATATAGCCAGGCGGGAAATCTGATATAGAGAGAGTAAGTAGAGCCAGAGAGATGCCATGTAGTTGTCAGAGGAGAAAGATGCCCACATGCAGGTACCAGTAAACCATAAACCTCATGGTAAAATATAAAATAATAGAGATGGGTTGATTTAAGATGTAAGAGCTAGCTAGAATACGCTTAAGCTATTGGCCAAATAGTATTGCAATTAATATAGTTTCAGTGTGGTTGTTTTGGGTCTGGGCGTCTGGGAACAAACAGTCTCCGCCTGCAATAAGTGGCATCGTTGCTATCCCACACACTTTCTACATCAGGCCTTTA
The DNA here is from genome assembly GCF_903992535.2 of Arvicola amphibius. NCBI lineage: Eukaryota > Metazoa > Chordata > Mammalia > Rodentia > Cricetidae > Arvicola > Arvicola amphibius. The sequence continues at coordinate 38,034,258 of NC_052051.1, read as the reverse complement.
AACATCACCATTTACCCCCTCCTAAACATGAATATCTGAGGCATTTATAGACTGTATGGAAAGTATTTCAACATTCCTTGAAAAACTGATCTGAATCCTGTAATCAAACAACGATCAAGTGGCCAAAAATAGTTCCTTGCTATTAAAAAAGAAAAATGGCTAAAACGAACTGTTTATCATTAGCCAGACTGTAATAAATCTTATTTTTTAATTGAAGATGAGGAAGTATATGTGAATGATGTGTTTTCCATGGTTATTAAACTTATTTTGGTGCCTATTGATTTGTAAAGTAAATGAAGAATCACTCTGCACTCCTTGTCAGCTGAGTGCAGCAAGACGAACTCACTCGAGATCTATTTGAACAGGTGCACGCAGGCATTTTCTGCCAAGGAGATGGATTTGCCAGTTGGAATTAGAGGGCGTGTTGTGTTCATTGGGTTTTGTATTCAGCTCACAAGGGCATATGGGTTTCTTGGAGGCGGATCGTGGGGGTGAGATGGCTGTGGAGGAAGGCTGAGTCACATAGATGCACACCCACACACTCACACAGAGCAACATCCAGGGATGAATCAGGTGCCACCTCAGAAGACCTCCATCCCACTTCCTTATTTTTAGTCATAGCTTCTGCTGAGTACAGAAAGGCAGAGTTATTCCCTCTAATCTGCTTTCAATAGAGCAGCAAATTCTAACGAGACTGGAAGGGCGGCCCTAAACCATGCCTTTGTGAAGGGTGCGTGGCTTCATTATGAGTACATACCAAAAAAATAGGAGACACGTTTTAATGGAGTTTTAAACTTTTACTTACAACAAAATATTTTTAAATGCAAGTATATATTTAGTTTTAGTATGAAATGGAATGTTACTCTAATTTTTAAGTTCTTCCCAAAGTTGTCAATTTATAAAATGGTAAGTGAAGTTTCAGATTTTCATTCAACCTATAGGAATGAATACATATTACAGTGTACACTACATCTGGCGTATGCCATAAAGAACTGTGCCCAACTCCAGAATTAGGAGTGTCTAATGTTCAAATTACAGAACCAATTTATCTCTGGTAGCCACTAAAAACTAAATGAGCATTAAGGCTTTGTGTTACAGAACCAGTGAATCAGATGGCACAGCATAATAGACAGCACAGATTATAGCCATTAATGGTTATAAAAGCAATTTATAATATAATCGTATTAATCCTTTGAGTATAAAAAAGAAAAATTCTCACCATAAAAAGGAGAAACAATATTAATATTTTAGTGTTTGGTTTGAAATATTTATAAATACATATGTGCATGTTCAAGTTCAGTTGAAATCTTAAGCATTGGGCTCTGATGGCAGATAGCCTGTTTTCATATCCTGGCCCCAGAGTCACAATGTGTAGGCAATTGACTGTGACTATCTACGCCTTAAGAGTGCTTTCTGTAAATTGTAGCAAATAATGGTTTGAATGCATAAGGTGGTTAGGTCAATTGAATGATGAGGTACAGATAATGCACTTAGATAAGTCCCTGGCACAACAGAAGCTCCACGTGAGCATGAGCAACAGTGCTAATTGTGAGGATTATTGTGTGTGTGTCTGTTTCTGGAGAGGAAATCAATGCCAAAGGAACAAAAGATAGCGCACTGCCATTTAATTCTGAACAAGTGCTTTGGTTTCATATTCAAGCATACAACTTTAATGAGCCAGTCAAAACCTATAGAAAATCGCTTGCTTCTCCAGAGTATCAATCTCACGGCATGTTCTAGGTTTCCTCTTGTCCGTCCCTAACTCGCTGTGTATAGAGATGTCTGACATCAATGTCAGACCACTTTAATTCATTTTTGCTTTAGTTTGGCTGTTTGTGCAAGTATATCAATTATTCTGTGGTTCTGAAATATTTTTAAATTAGTCTTTTCATTCTTACAAGTAAATTTTGGGTTTTTTCTCTATCTCCTAAATTGGTTTGGCATTATTTTCTAGTCACCACGTTTTTATGATTGGAGAAAAAATTTTAAATTTTATGATATTAAATTTCCCCATGCAAAATTTGGGATTTATCTCTATTTATTCAATCCTTACATACCTTAAGATTGTGTATTTTTATTTTTTGAGAATGTCTGTGTATATTTTGTTCATGTTTTGCTTGTTGCTGTTTATAATGATATTGTCAGTGCCTTGTTTTTCCTCATTTCACTTTCTCCCTGGTTATTTTTGTTATATGAAACAGTAATAGATTTTTTTTGCAAATTTTAACTTGCATCTAGTAAGGTACTAGTTCTTTGAAAAGTTTAAGGTTTATTCATCAATATTTTTAGATCTCTGAGATTATATCAAATCACATACAAATCCCCTCTATACCAGTGGTTCACTAAGAGTTTATATTTCCTGTTTTAATGTCTTCTCTTGGAAATTCTTTGCACAGAGGTCAATTAAGAGAGTGACATGAGAAGTCCATTTTTTGTTTCTTTTTTTTTCAATTCTTTGGGAAGCACCATGTGTTTTTCTACTAAGTGAAATGAGGGTCAGCGAGAGAGTTCAGCTGGTGAAACCTTTGCTGCCCAAGTCTGAGGATGTCAGACACATCCCTAGAATCCACAGTGGAGGGACAGAATCAACTCCTTAAAATTATCCTTGGACCCCCATGTTTGTGTACATGTATACACACACACACACACACAAACACAACTAATGATGATGATTAAAACAAGGGAAATGAATACCAACATTATTAGTTTGATACAAATACTTGAAACTCATTTAGCTTTTACTTTTTTTGTTTGTTTGCTTTTTTTTGTTTTTTTGAGACAGGGTTTCTGGGTGTAGCTTTGGAGCCTGTGCTGGCACTCGCACTGTATATAGACTAGGCTGGCCTTGAACTTACAGAGATCCATCTGTCTCTGCCTCTTGAATGCTAGGATTAAAGGCATGTGCCACCACCACCTGACCTGAAACTGGAATAATTCACTACTTGTGGTCTATTGAATTAATTTCTCATCTCATCTATATTTCTCCTTTATTAAAATTAGTTTTCTCCATCATTTGATAATTGCAAACATATCAATAATATGGTAAAAATCCATCACCATTCCCATGCCTCCAAAATTTCCCATATCGCCACTACTGCTTTTCCCTCCCAATTCATGTTTTCTTTTTACCCACTGCTCCACTAGGTGCTCTTATGTTCATAGGAATAACACCACCAGATGAAATACGGACAGCTTATCAGAGGCCACAGCCCTGAAGAAAACTAATTTGCTTTCTCCCAACAGCCATCAACTGACAAAAAAACTCCTCAGTAAGAGATGGGACTTCTTGAGCTCACCCCTACACTTGTGCATGCCGGAATTTTGACTGACTTGATCTGGTTCATTCAGTGTTTTAGTTAGGGTTTCTATTGCTGTGAAGAGATGCCATACCATGGCAACTCTTATAATGAAAGCATTTAACTGGGGTAGCTCACTGACAGTTTCAGAGGTTCAGTCCATTATCATCATGGCAGGAAACCTGGTAGTACTCAGGCACATGAGGTGCTGGAGGAGTAGCTAAGAGTCTTACGCCTTGCAGACAATAGGAAGTCAACTGTCACACTGGCTGGTATCCTGAGCACAGGAAACCTCACAACTCACCCCCACAGTGAGTGATACACTTCCTCCAATGAGGCTATACCCACTTCAGCAAGCCTCACCTCTTTATAGCACTACTCCCTATAAGCTGATGAAGGCCAATTACCTTCACACTGCCACATTCAGTTTCAGCCTCTGGGGGTTCTCGTGTGTAACTGTTGAGTTATTTCCAGGAAACACTGTTGCACATTGATCCACAACCTCTGGTTATTACAGTCCTCCACCCTCTCTTCCATATTGACTTCTGAGCCTTGAGTGGGGGACTTAATACAGATCACCCATTTAGGACTAAGCACCCACAAGGTCACTCTCTCTCCTCTCTTTTTGAATATGATTTGAAGCAATTCTTTGAGAATTTCATGCAATGTATTTTGATCGTATTTGCCATCACTCCTTTCCCTCAGTCCTCCGCTTCCACCTTCATGTCATCTCTTTGCTTTCTCTCTGTTTTAAACTGACACACAATTAGACTGCTTTCCCTCATCTCCTCCTTCCCCCTTATTGTCTGCACTCTGACCAGTTGTGAGTCTCTGTATTAATCTTCATCTACTAGAAACGGAAGGTCCCCTGGTGAGGGTTGAGAAACACACGATGTAAGGTATAAAGATAATCATTTAGAGGGTAGTTTGATATTATGCCATTTATCAGAATAACAGTGGTGTGTTCTCCCCTAGAACCTATGACATAACACAGCCATAAGCTCTTGTCCCCAGGGTAGGACTCCTGATTGGTTATCCAGTACCAAGTGGATCTCTGAGATTTGAATTGCTAGCATTTGTTTACGATGGTTTTAGTATCAATGATCTGTTCTGTAGCGGAATGACTATTGGTTCTATTTGTTTTCAACAAGTGAGGAGTATTGAAGGAGACAATGTCGTCTACGTGCTGATCTAGTCAGGACTGATAGTACTCTGGTGCCTCGTATTGATAATTAACCATAGCATCACTGAGATTCTCAATCTTACTAACAAAACTTTATTACTATAATTTATTAAAATACGATACTTCTATTAATGCTTTAATGTGCTCTTAATGGCTTTTCAAGTAAGTCAATTCTCATTATAAATCTTTATTAAATTTTCCACATCCAAAATGTCAATACTTCCAGAACAGTCTTTTAAGAATGTATTGTCCCATTCTACTTTATTCTTTTTCAAACTTCCATTTATATCTTTAATGTTTTGTTCTGTTACATTAGTTATAATTTCAAAAATAATTTCTTCATTGAATGCTTTCTTGATGTAATTTCATTTCAATGTCCATAACTAATTAAATGAGTCATGAATTTGCCTTAGAATATGAGTTTGTTGCCGGGCGGCGGTGGCGCACGCCTTTAATCCCAGCACTCGGGAGGCAGAGGCAGGCGGATCTCTGTGAGTTCGAGACCAGCCTGGTCTACAAGAGCTAGTTCCAGGACAGGCTCCAAAGCCACAGAGAAACCCTGTCTCGAAAAAACCAAAAAAAAAAAAAAAAAAAAAGAATATGAGTTTGTTATACAATGCTAATATTACCATGTTCTCTTTATCATAATTTTCTAAGAGCTAGTTAATTCATTTTTATTTTAATTTTTGGATTTAGAATATTTTATTTAACTTAGTGTATATATATATTAAGACTTTTTCAAGTGATATCTAATTGTATTTTAATTTAGTATACTAATACAAACTTTAAATTTTGAAATTTGAAACTATGATAGCATTTTCTTTTCCAGAGACTTTCTTATGAATATATACATATTTGCATCTAAAGACAGGTGTTAGTAGCTAGTTCATTCAATAACATTAACAAGATTATTCTAATTATTTACTTAGAATTAAATTTTTGCATAATTGGTCTGAAAAACCTGTTATTTTAAAATTACTCTATAATTTTAAAATGCATTTTCTTCTAACTTTTAATAGTTTCACATCATATGCATACAATCTGTAAGAGTCAAATATTGCATTACGTAGTCAGTAGAGGCTCTGTCTCTATTAATAATAATGATGATTTCATCAGGTTCCCTTCATCTTACTTTCCACTCTGAATTTATTCATTTGATATTAATTAATACTTCTCTTAGTTGTTTTTACCTGTTTGTGTTTCCTTATATATAGTTACATATTTTTATTTTTGGCATTTTTTTACATCAACTTTCTTTCCAAACTGGGTTCCAAGGAACCAGATGCAATTGTTACTGCAGGCTTTTAATTAGGAATAGGAGAAGAATTTCATGCAGACTCAAGCTGCAGAAAAATATTTATCAAAGACTAAATTCTAGATAACTCACTTAAGTACAAGACAATATCCCATTTTTCCCTCTGAGATAGAATGTTATGGTATGCTATATCCTAAAAAATGTTTACCTCCACATGCTATCATTGAGAAGATCTGGTTAGCTCTGCTCGACACAGTCCTAGGTGGCAAAGATGGAATACTGAACTCTACCCTCTTCTCCTTTGTCATCATAAAGTCTCTGTCTGACAGAAAACCAGGGTCATCCCTCCCCAAAAAGGCCAAAAGGGAAATGATATTATTTGATATGATAGCCAGTCAGTTTCAGATGAGCAGAATTATTTCTTTAATGTGAGTTTTCTCTTAAAAATAAAAATTGCAATCTGAGCCTTGAAGATAGGCGAGAGAAGTAACCTGAAATAGCCTTAGCAAATTCAACAAGCTAATCTCCGTAGAAGAGTGATCTGGAGTAAATTTCTTCACATTAATGTATCATGCCACTTCCATATGTTTAGAAGTCATAACAAATAAGCAAAAATATAAAATGAAAAAAGAAAGTATATTCAACAAATGGTGCTGGCATAACTGGATATCAACATGTAGAAAAATGAAAATAGATACATATCTATCATCATGCACAAAACTCAAATCCAAATGGATCATAGACCTTAACATAAAGCCAACTACACTAAACCTCATAGAAGAGAAAGTGGGAAGTACACTTGAACACATTGGCACAGGAGATTACTTCCTAAATATAGCTCCAGTAGCACAGAGAACAACAATTAATAAATGGTACCTCCTGAAACTGAGAAGCTTCTGTAAAGCAAAGGACGGGGTTAACAAAACAACACAGGAGACTACAAAATGGAAAATGATCTCCACCAACTTCACATTGGACAGAGGGCTGATCTCCAAAATATACAAAGAACTCAAGAAATTAGTCATCAAAAGAACAAATAATCCAATTTAAAAAATGGGGTACAGACCTAAATAGAGAATGTTCAACAAAGGAATCTAAAATGGCTTAAAAGACACTTAAGGAAATTTTCAACATCCATAGCCATCAGAGACATAAAAATCAAAACAACTCTGAGATTCCATCTTACACCTCTAAGAATGGCTAAGCTCAAAAACACTGATGACAACTTATGCTGGAGAAAATGTAGGGTAAAGGGAGCACTCTTCCATTGCTAGTAGGAGTGCAAACTGGCACAGCCTCTTTGGATATCAGTATGGTGATTTCCCAGAAAATCAGGAAACAACCTACCTCAAGACCCAGAAATACCACTCTGGGGTATATACCCAAAGAATGCTCAATTGTACCACAAGGACATGTGCTCAACTATGTTCATGGCAGAATTGTTGGTCATAGCCATAACTTGGAAACAACTTAAATGCCCTTTGACTGAAATGAATAAGGAAAACATGGTACATTTACACAATGGAGTACTACACAGCAAAAAAGAATCAACAACATCTTGAAATTTTCAGGCAAATGAAAACATCACATTCACTAAGGTAACCCAGACACAGAAAAACAAATATCATATGTACTCACTCATAAGTGACTTTTAGACATAAACAAAGAAAAATCATCTTACAATTCACAATCCCAGAGAACCTAGACAACAATGAGGACCCTAAGAGAGATATACATGGATCTAATCTACATGGAAAGTAGTAAAAGACAAGATATCCTGAGTAAATTGGGAGCATGGGGACCATGGGAGAGGGTAGAAGAGGAGGGGCGATTAAGGGAGGGGAGAGGAGATAAATATATAGCTCAATAAAAAACAATAAAAAAAGAAAAAGAGAAAAAAATTAATGGTAAAAAGAAGTTGTCATAAGATCTACTTCACAGCCTTGTTAGAGATTTAAGTGTGAAAAGTCTACCAAATTTGCTGCAGTTGCCAGTATTTCATCTTTCATAGAAAGACATTATCGATAATATTTATGTAAATTGTTATTCCTTTTTTATCATATATCCTAATAACGTTCTCATTTAGATTGCCAAAATATTTTTCCCTCAATGCTTTCCTAAATTTTTCTTTTCAGATTATTTTAAAAGTAATTATTACCTAGTTGATAGAAAATTGTCAAGGTTCTAGATAATCAAAAAGAGATTGAAAAGAAGCATCTAATTTAGCCACCTACTGTCTTTGCCTCACACTCAACATAACCAAAGCTGCATTGCCATTGTGAAGGTGATTCTTGACTGGTTTCTAGGTGTAACCACTGTCTAGACCTAACTATTGCCTATTCTCAGTGACTAATGTAAATGGACCCACACTGTTCTGCCTTTACAATTCCGCATCTCAACTGCTTTGAGCAGAATTTTCCAGTTTGTCAAAAAAAAAAAACAAATCCTAATGGCACCTATTTCACAGGGAGAGTTGAGTTTGGGGCAATTAGTGATAAACTGTCTTCTGGGAGAAGCTCAATAAATGGTGAGGCTCATGGAGCACTGGACTGAGCTCCCAAGGTCCTGATGAGGAGCAGAAGGAGCGAGAACTTGAGGGAGAAAGTCAGGAACGAGAGGGGTGCGTTCACTCATGGAGACGGTGGGACAGAACTAAAGGGAGATCACCAACTCCAGTTGGAATGGGACGGATGGATCATGCGACCAAACCCGTCTCTCTGAATGTGGCCAACAGCGGGGGCTGACTGAGAAGCAAAGGACAATGGCTCTGGGCTCTGATTCTTCTGCATGGACGGGCTCTGTGGGAGCCTTCTCAGCTTGATCGATCACCTTCCTGAACCTGGGGGGAGTTGGGAGGACCTTGGACTTAGCATAGAGTGGGGAACCCTGATGTCTCCTTGGCCTTGAAAAGGAGGGAGGGGAAGTATGGGTGGAGGGGAGGGGAGGGAAGGGGGAGAATAAGGGGAGGGAAGGGGGAGGAGGAGGGGAGGGAGGGGGGAGGAGGAGGGAAGGAGATGGAAATTTTTAAATATAAAAAAAAAATAAACCATGAAAAAAAATAAATAAAAAATAATAACTGTTTTATAAAGCTTTAGTGGGGCGTAAGGGAAGTAATGTATATGACAAGCTTCACACCAAGTAGGAACTCTGTAACTTTTAATTTCTGCTTTCTTTTCTCACTGTTGGAAAAAAAGGCCATTTAATGGGCTGAGGTGAACACTGTTAATGTATGTTATGGAGTATAATAGGCTTTATTTCTTTTATCCATACTAATAATAGTGCCTTGCATAAAGACTCACTCAGAAGCAGCAGAGTTTATGGACTAACTAGTAGCCAACACAACCTGCTTTCCTCCCACCAGTGATAGGTGCCTGGCACTCCTAAGTTGCTTCTTTTGAATTCTATTCCTCTTAAAAAAAATCATTACTGTTTCCAGAAATAAGGAGTCCCAAATAAGAGAGTCTGCATGTTGATTATGAGAATAGGTAGAGAATTTTAGGATTCATGTTTATATGAATATATACTTTAGGGAAATGTCAAGGTGTATGAAGAGGGAGGAATGTGGAGTTACTGTTTAATAGAGACAGTGTTTTAGAGGAAGATAACGTATTTGAGAGATGGATGGTGGTTGTAGCTACACAAGGTGAACATACTGGATGCCACATTAACTAAACATCTAAAAATGTTGGAAATGATAACTTTCCTGGTGTGGATTTCATCACAGCACAAAGAGTATGTAAACAGCTCAAGCATTTAGGGATTTATGTAAGGGAGGCAGAAGAAAGGGAGACTGTGGCTGTTGAAACACAGGGACTAATGTGAAGATGCACCCTAAATGGAAGGAAATATATTGACAAAGCACATTTGATCAGTCTCATCAATGTTCCCATAGCTGGAAGCCTTGCTGAAATATAAAGACCCTTTACCATGCGTGTAAGTTGAGCATGTGGAAAGCACACAGCTTCTCACAGGTCTCTTTGCTTCCATGCCAGTCTTGGAGTCTGGTGACTTTCAAGTGAGAGAGGGAAGAGAGAAGGGAGAAACAGGAAAAACATTTTGCTTTAAAAAGATCTGGGTGAGTGCTTTTTTTTGATATGCTCTCACATGCCATCATGAAGAAGCTATTCAAAATCCATGTAAAGAACTCATAGAAACATAGAACTAAGACACCGTCATCAAGAAAGAGATAGAAACAATTTCTTATGGTTTCTAATGTAAGTGTGCGCTGTTCTGCTCTTTCCTAAGCTGTGAATGAGAGTTATTTATTCTCTATTGATATGTCAACATACAGATGAAAACAGACGTGTCTCTAGGCATGCCCACATGTATGACAACCCTCCCAAAGCCCAGAAGTGTATTTCTCATTCAGTCAGCCTAAGCAACATCAGCAGGAGATTTCACATTCTCTGGACTGAAGCCACCTCTCCAGTTTCTCCCTGTTACTCAGATCTCATTGTCACAGCAAGGATTTTTCTTCACTGCCTGTGACAAGAGAGGAAATAAAATGCTGAAGATTGCTTTCCTTGTGGTCTGGCATCTCAGCATCATCAGATGCTAGGTCAGAGACCCCTGCATAATCATATCAAAGATATCATATTAAGGATACTGACCAAGCAGTCGGTACAGCTGAAACCCCAACTTTAACCATCACCATTTCTAACAGACACCACAGTATAATCAGGAAAACCCAGAAAGTGCTTGAAAACGGTGTAGTAATAAATTCGAATTTGGAAGTTTGTCACATTCAGTTTGCATAATCCCAGTCCTAATACCTGAAGGAGGAAATAATTTTTGACATATTAAAATCTAATATAGCTGACTAATATATGAGCAGGTATTCTGCTTCTTCCTTCCACAGCCTATGTTTCCTGACCTTTCCCTTGTCCTTGAAGAAAAGTCATCACTGAATTGAAAGAGAAGGATAATATTCAAGCTCTCAATTTAAAAACAGAGATATAAAATACTTTCCTTTTCCTTTGTTGTTGTTTCTTGGTATTTTTCTTCTTCTGTTTTGCTTTTGTGTTTGAGACAAGGTCTCACCATATAGCTCTGGGTGGCCTAGAACTCACTATGTAGAACAGACTAGCCTCATATTCACAGGGAAACTAGGATAAAATCGTGGGGGGAAAGGTACCCATTTATGAATTTAAATATAAAAAGAATTTCTGTTTTTAAAAAATCAGAAAACAAGTAAGACATAGTGGGTCCCATTAGTGATCCCACTATCCAAGAATATAGGCAAGACGATATTAAGGCCAGCCTGCCTGACACAAAAATTCCTTGTCTCAAGAAAAGAAAAAGAACTATTAAATCTGAATTTACTAATATATTTGAATTACAACCCAGGAACAAATCATTAGTCACCTCAATAGTTTTCATTAATAAAGCTATAGATTTCCCAATCATAAGCGTGTAATAAAGAGAGAACAATGGGCCCATATTTTGCATCAGTATGTTTCCCCACGAACTACATCATGAGAATTCTACTCCAGTGAGAGAATGCTGCAGTTATTCATTTCATTGCCAAATCAGACCACATTAAGAATATAGAGAGTCCATATCAAATATAAATCTACCGTTAATGCTCACTGGATATGGATGATGGCTCTTTCCTGCAGGGCGAGAGAGGTCCAGAGTGCCTACTTTCCAATAAAATTGTGTGCTTGGTGAGCAGTCTTCCCTATTCCTTCTAAAATGTTTAATTTTACATTAAAATGGAAGTTAGATTTTATGCTTCTGCAAGGAATAAAGCCTGAATTCACAAACAGAGGCCCATGACATGAGATACACTCAAAATATTTTACAAATAGAATTTGCTAGCGTTAGCAGAAAAGTCTGCTTTGGGGAAAGTTCTATTATGAATAAAGTTGTTGGTTTGTCACTTTTATTTTACCAAGAGGCAAATTAGTCATTGCATAGCCTGTTCTATTTTTTTGCCTTGAAATCAGGTCACTTAATCCCTTCTGGGATGTATTCAAAATGAGAGCCTGTATTTTCCTCTCAGTTTAATCTGGAGTGATTTCAAGTTGCAGGTCTTCATATAATAGGCATATGGAAATGGGGTCCAAAATATCTGACATTTTAATGACATAACTTCATTCACCATGGCATTACTTGTGAATACCATTTAAATGAAAATGTAGGCGAGCCAAATCCCCACATGACCTCAGCAGCAATGAAACTGTATTTTGCAATGTACATTCTATCTCCAATACCCTTCACAGAGTCGGTAACCTCCAACTGCCAGCATTTGTCAACAAACACCTGGTTTTGAATGCAACATATTATCTGTTCCTTGGGTATAGAAGTTTATATTCATTTTTCGTGAACAATAATTCATGTGTAATACAGCTTAATTTAGAACTCCAGCTAGCAAATGCAGGCAGCTCAAAGGTAAGATGGGAAGCCAGTTCACTCACCATCCAGCCATCTTTCTTTGTGCTTCTAGATACAGTGTCACCAGGTGAGGGTAAAATGTGAGGGTGCTTCAGCTCCCTGGCCAACCAGGGAAACATTGCGTAATTAATTACTGACAACTTCGCTAAAAGAAACGTATGCAGTATATTTTGCCTTGCTAACATCAAAACATAAACTTCAATGCTTATTAGAACCCTGGTTGCAAAGGAAAACAGAGTAAGGTAAATGCAGCCTAGAGACAAGGCACACCTACATAAATATATAAATACAGGCATATTTTCAGCACTAATTCTCAAAGGCTGTACAGTTTCCAGTCCGTCAAGGAAGATACCTTGTAGAAAATAAGTGATTAATAAAATATAAAATAAAAATTAAGTCAAGACCTGAAAAATATAAGCCTTATTTTCATTATTTAAATACCCGGGTCACATTTCAATGAGCGTGAATCAGTGAAATACTTGAGAAAATCAACATTTTTTCAATGATTTTTTTCAACCCCTGTTTTTCTCTCACCACGGACTGGCCAGTCCATGGACCACACATTAAGAAGCAAAGTGCTGAGATGCAAGAAACATAATATTCTTGGCTTGTGTTTTTCCTTATGGGTTAGCTGTTGGGTCTGTATTTCAGAATTCTGAAGCAGTGGGCCCACAGCTGCACTTCCTAAAGCAATCTTTTTTTCCCACGTGTGCCTCTGCATTTCTGAGTTGGCTGGGATGGGGATCCTAGGGACTAAAAGGTACTACAATTCAGAAAGAAGTCATGAACTAGAGGTTATACCATAAAGAAATGTTATCTATTAAAAAAGAAAAACCCCAGGAGTCTCTTATTAATGTGTCTTCCCACCACAGACCTAGGTGAGGGTAATGCCATGGACTTCTTTCAAGGAGTAATTTTTAATATACACTGAACACTAATAAAAAGCCTAGAAAATACTTCAAATATACAGATTCTGCTGTTTTCTGATAAATGAAAAATGCTGTGTTTATTTATTTTTAAATGGCAATACTGCTGTTAAGTATATACCCAAAGGATGCTCAGTCATACCAGAAGGACATGTGCTCAACTATGTTCATAGCGGCATTACTTGTAGTAACCAGAACCTGGAAACAAACTAGATGCCAATCAACTGAAGAATGGATAAAGAAAATGTGGTACATTTACACAATGGAGTACTACATAGAAGAAAAAAATAATTACATCAGTGAATTTACAGACAAATGGATGAATCTAAAAAAATATTGAGTGAGGTAACCCAGACCCAGAAAGACAAATATAACATGTACTCATTCATAAGTGGCTTCTAGATATAAAGCAAAGAAAAATCAATGTACAAATCACAACCCCAGACAACCTAGACAACAAAGAGGACTCTAAGTCAGACATAGATGGATCTATATAGGAAGGAGAAAAAGACAAGATTGCCTGAGTAAATTGGGATTATAAAGGGGGCACTCACAGGAGAGGGTAGGAGAAAAGTGTGAAGAGAAAGGAGCAGAGAAAAATGTATAGTTAAATAAAAACAATAAAAAATTAAAAATTAAAATGCTGCTATGGGTCTGGAGAGATGTTAAGAGCTCCTGCTAACCTTGCAGAAAACAAGAGTTTAGTTTTGAGTACTTGCAAGTGGCTCACAACCACCTGGGACTCCAATTCCAGGGGCTCTTCCGACCTTTACTGATACATATTTGAACACCCAGGAACACAAGCATACATATTAAATAAAGTTTTAAAACCTGCTACCTCTTCTATATCAACTATTTGCAATATTCATTCAATCTCTCGGGAAGGTCTAGAAATAAAGTTACCACTAAAGGGTGTCACTCAGAGAAGATGAAACCCCAGTCAACTTTCAGAGAAGCAGTTTCATCAGGAAGCTCTGATCATAAAAGGAATTTTAGTTCCTGGCCAATGAAGAAACACTGCTCCTTTTTTTTCCCTAAAGAATTTATTCTCATTGAAGATATCAAATACTCAAGCACCTACTTTGTCATAACAAAGTCTCCTTTTGAACTTGATTCTGTAGTTCCAGGTTTTGTGGGGAAAAAATGTGTAGCTTGATTATGGGAGATGCGGGTCACTAGTTGAATCTCACATGTTAGATCAGGGGAAGCAGAAATGTCAACATAAAAGTTGAATATCTATTGACAGCCTGTTTCTAAAGGATAATGCTAAAAAATAACTGAAATATTACTGAAGAGGAAATGCATTGTCATTGATTACTGACACTGTGGGCATATAATAGAGAATTAATGGCATAAACCTAATTATTCTTAGCCAAAGGTATATTTTCCGGATTTTCCCAAGAAACCGGGGAAATTTTAAAGACTGAATCTCTGTAGACCATGTAACTCTGAGCAGCTCATCTGCATAGAGAAAAGTAATTAAGCCTGAGTACATAAAAGTGAAGTTTGATGGAAAGCTGCCCACCGAATGTATAAGGAGCAAGAAGGCAGAGCATGGACTTCGGCAGAACATCATTTAGCAAATGCTGCAAAAAGTCATAGAACACTAGAGCTGAAAATTAACTTGAAAAAAATCATAGTCCAATTCCTTCATTTTAAGCCTATAGGAAAACAGGCCCATGGAAGTCAAATCTCTTACACCAAAGTATCTAGTTAGCAACATAAAAAAAAAAGGATGGAGGACCATGGACGTCTTTCTCTGTTTTTCTAATATCCATTCCTGACATCAATATAATTTAGCAAATCATTGCACAACAGCATGGAGGTTGAAAATCACAGATAAGACAGATCGTTACACTGAATTACTGGAGACAAAGAGACTCACTGTCAGAAGAAAGCAATTGGACTTTAATAATGAAACATTAGTCTTGTGATCAAATATGAACATTAAAATATAGTTCCACTAGTAATAGTGTTAGTGTTTCTCTAGGTAGATGGAATAGTGTATTAGAACGTTGTTAGGTTGCCAGAGTAAAGATCCCTAAAATCCCCACAACTTCATACATCAAAAATGTCTTTCTTGTACAAAGCATATTTTTTGCACCCAGACAAGTACCAAGGCGACTGTCCTATTGACATGAGCATCCCTTCTCTTTATTCTGACAGTTTAATGCATTTGCTAATAATAATAATAATTTTGGCTAAAGCAAGTTGCACCGTCATGTCCACTACAAGGTAGAAACAGACCCCACCCTTCCATATACGTTGACGAGGAGATGGGAGGGAGCTGTCACAGCGTTGTCACCAATAACAGGCAAAATAAAACAGAGAAAATAAAGAGAAATGAGCCCCAGATGATTTCCACCCGCTGTGAAAACTCATTCTGTGGCTTTTTAGACCCCAAGACTTGTATGATGTGTGTAATCCCTGAAGGGCCTCTAACCCACAAGAATGTAAACAGAGCTGTTTTTCTATATCTCCATATGGTGGGTAGCTCACAGGGAAACACAAAAAGTAAAAGTATATCTGAAAATGAAGACAAGAATATATTTTATGACAACATTATGCCAAACAACTAAACATAAACTTAAAAGACATCCATTTAGCAAGTAAAATCCTAATTTACCTATGTAGTAGAAACAGAAACTTGCTGATTTCAGAAAACCATCTCCAGAAGTCAGGGAGTGAGACACTTAGTGAAACTTATGAGCGTGTATAAGTCTTTCTGTGTTCATTAAAAAATATTCATGTTTGCAACTTATTTTCCTTTTTAGACACTCTTAAAAATCTTGTAGATGACTCATGTCTATTTCATTTCCATTATGTTGAATCTCTAAATAGGACCTATCTAGAATCTCTCAATTTAGAAAGAAACAAGAAGGGCGTGAAGCCCACTTGACTTTTCAAGTTCTAAATGTCAGTTGTAAAAAGAGAACAAATGACTGAAATGGAAAAACCCCTTTCACTCACCTTTTGCTTGTTGCCGTGGTGCCTAACGGGCCACAGTTTGCATTTTCTAGAAAGATAATGGTGATGTATATTTAATTGCTTGTCTCAGGGTCTCAGAACTGTAATGCAATGGACAGCAGACTTGTTTGAACATGCAGACTGTAGGAGGCTAACGTTGTGAGCCCCACATTTAAAGGCACTCTTGTGAGGATCAAGGGAGGAGGATCTGCTCTGGCCTATGATAGTCACCTCATTGGATTCTGTCATGGCAGGGCAAACAGCTTTACTGTAAGGCCATATTTGTTTCTCTGAGGCAGAATTTTCAAGTTACAGAACAGTGATGGAATAACTTGGTGGTAACGCCAACTTATTTTCCGAAGTGACTTTGCCAGTTTCCAGTCCCCTCAACAATGTGTGAGAGGCCTCTTGTTCTAAAGGGAAAACAAGGGCAAGTAATCAAGCAGGCACATGCCAACCCTGCTGAGGAAAAGCTGACAGGAGGAAACTGTTAGCAGAGAAGAGATGGTGGTAGCTTCATCCTGACTGGGCTCAGGAAAAGCTGACAGAGTACTCTGGCGCAGCTGGAAGTTGTTCTACAAAGAAGCCCCACACCTTGGTCTGAAGACTAAAGAACTGCTACTAGTGAAACAATTCTCTCACTCCTCCCCATGTATGATCAAAGGCTTTTTCTAAATAAAACAAACGTGACAAGGCAGAATCTTGGCAGCAGGCCTCTCCTGCTAGCTTGACATTCACAGCAAGGGCCATAATAGCTGGCCCTGTCCTGACATAAATTGGGGACCACTGCCCAAGCCTGTGTTTGCCTGTTACATAAGAAAACATAGCCTGGTTCCATGAAGCTTTGTAGGAGGACTACTTCTATTGTAGAAAGCCAGTTTACATGGCACCATCTTAGGGGAATTGGCCCTTACCTCTCACACCAGAGTACCTTTCTTTTGCCTCTAATTTTGTTAATTTCTAATTAATGCACAAAGGAAACAAGAGGGTGTTGAACTGGGACTGTTGTCTTTTTATTTCTTATGAAATAAACTACAGCATTAGTAAGTAAATAAACAAAGTCTAAGAGTGTTTCTAAGTAAGCAGCTTGATTTTAGCCAGTCTCATGCAGTCATCTGATCAGACCATTAAAAATGAGCCCAGCTTCCTATTACACCGTGTCCAAGTAAGACAGCTACAGACCTGCAGTGTCTCAGATGCCTTGTCTGTCTTGCTTCCCTGGTGAGCCTTCAGAGTTCTGCCACACCAATTGCTGCGTGGAATGCTCCCACCCTTAAGCATTTCTAAGTGCTAAGAGCTTCTTTGCTCAAATAGACTCTACATCATTTTCTTAATTTTATTAATTAATTTACTTTTAAAGCAGCTGTTCTAGTTTCTTTTCTCTTGCTCGGATAAAATGCTCTGATCTGACCAAAAGCAACTTTAGGGAGGAAAGGGTTTATTTCATTTTGTAGTGCCCAGCTCATGTTATATCACTGAGGGAAGTCGGTACAGAGGCTCAAGCAGGAACTCAAGTATGAACTATGGAGTAATATTACTTACTGACTCAGACGCGGGCTTTCTTAACTAGCTTTCTTGTGGAGCCCAGACCCACATGTTCAGGAATGGTGCCTCCAGCCATGGCCTGAATCCTCCAACATCAATAATCAATCAAGATAATCATAGACATGTCCATAAGCCAACCAGATAGAGGGAAATTTTCAGCTTAGGCTCTTTCTCGCTAGTTAATTCTAGTATGCATCAAGCAGACAATAATAATTCACCAGCCCAGCATTTGTGTTGAAATTATGACATAGTATGCATGCATATAAATCATTGAGCACTAAGCTTTGCTTTGTGAGATAACATATCATGAATTCTCATAAACCTTTTAAATATTACAGGAACAATATTTTAAATATGTACAAAACTCGTTACCTGTATTGTTCAAGATCCTATAGACTAATTTATATAGCCAATAGAGAAATTGTTGTAGTCTCTCTACAAGGTGATATTTTTATTTTCCTTCTACAATTTTACCAATTTTTTGTTTTTTAGCTCAATTTTCAAAGCATATATATTAACAAAATATTTTCCAATAATTAAAACCTTTCTTCAATATATGAATCAACCTCTTTATCTTCTACAATGTTTTTATTTAAAATAATTTTGTCTAATATTGTTATTACTATTAATATTCTTTTTGTTCATTTTGGTGTGTACTCTACAGTCTCATTTTTTATTTTTTGTGTATGTGAGCTCTAATTCAGGTATTTTTAAAAGAAATTAATATCTTATTGCCTATGAATAGAGATCTATTTTTATTTTTATCAGCCTGATCTGTATTCATTTGTTTATGATCATTTATTTGTTTATTTACCTGTTCATGGTTTCTTAAACCCATAGGACCCAGGGATCATAGGGGCTCACAGTCAGTCACAATCACGAAGCCTGCATGGGACTGTGCTAGGTCTTCTGCAAATATGTTGTGGTTATGTAACTTGATGTTCTTGTGAGAGTCCTCACAGTGGGACTGAGGGTTTCTCTGACTCTTTTGCCTGTTCTGGGGACTCTTTTTCTTCTACTGGGTTGCTTGATTGGCACTGATATGAGGGTTTATACCTAGTCTTATATCTTGTTATACTATCTTTGGTGTTGCTATCCCTGGGAGTCCTGCTCTTTCTGAAGGGAAACAGAGGAGGGATCTGGGCAAGCAAAGGGAGAAATAGAGGGAAGAGAAAATGCAGTCAGGATGGATTGTATGAGAGAAGAATATATTGTAAATTAAAAAGAAAAATTTAAAATTACCAGTGGGTCACATCTTCAGTTCCTAAGGTTAATCACTATCTTAACTATTCTATTTCAGATATTGAACTGTAAAACAATTAGCTCCAATTACCCCTCTTTCAAATTAAATAATTAAATTGTCAGAATCAAATCTACCTTGGTTTCTTTCTCTTTTTTCTTTGTTTTTTTGAGACAGAGTTTCTCTGTGTAGCTCTGAATATCCAGGAAGTAGCTCTGTAGAACAGGCTGGCCTTGAACTTGCAGAGATTCCCCCCTCTCTCTGCCTCCCCAGTGCTGGGATTAAAGTCATGTGCCACCATCATCCTGCTCATTTTGGTTTCTTAACCTCACCAATGTGATGTTCTAGCTTTTATACCTAGTCAGTTCTTATTTACTTTCACCAACGCATCCAGTATTGTTGCGGGAGCTCCTTCTGCTCCTTCAGCCAATAGCCGCTGAGATACCAGCCCATTGGGGCGTGGTCTCTCTTTTTAAAAATGCGGCCACTTCCCTCCGCTCACTCTCTGGCTTCCGGCTCCGCTTCTGACAACTAGGCTCCCTTCCTGATTGCGCAGAGGGCTGTTGTCTGGGACGGTGATCTGTAAGTTTTTTCCCCTAATGATGGAGGAGAGTTATCTGTCTATGTTTCTTTCATTGGTTAATTAATAAAGAAAACTGCTTTGGCCCTTTAAGAGAACAGAAAATTAGGTAGGCGGAGTAGACAGAACAGAATGCTGGGTAGCAGGGGTTGGGGAGATGCTTCAGGCACTCGCCATAGTGGGTCGCCAGGATTCTCCTCTCCGAGATGGACACAGGTTAAGATCTCTCCTGGTAAGGCACCCCTCGTGGTGCTATATAAATTACTAAATATGGGTTAAAGGAAGATGTGAGAATTAGCCAATAAGAGGCTGAAACTATGGGCCAGGCAGTGTTTTAAAAGAATACAGTTTCTGTGTAATTATTTCGGGTGTAAAGCTAGCCGGTGGCTGGGTGGCCGGACACAGTCCCGCCGCTTCACACTACACAGTATCTAATATTTTGTTTCATTTACAGTACAGGCACACCATCTGGTATAATTTTCTTTCTTTCTGAATATATTCTTTGTTATGTCCTCGGTGAGGGTCTGTTGCTTGTAAACTCCCTCAGAATTGCTCTGAAAGGGGCTGGAGAGATGGCTCAGAGGTTAAGAGCATTGCCTGCCCTTCCAAAGGTCCTGAGTTCAATTCCCAGCAACCACATGGTGGCTCACAACCATCTGTAATGGGGTCTGGTGCCCTCTATTGGTCTGCAGGCATTCACACAGACAGAATATTGTATACATAATAAATAAATAAATATTTTTAAAAAAGGAATTGCTCCGAAAATGTCTTTATTTCATCACTGTTCTCCTTCAAGGCACGTCATCATCAAGTGTCAGGGATTTCCTCCCCACACGTTAGGAGAGTGCTCTGGCTGATGCTGTACAAAGCCAGCTGTCAGTCCAATAGCATTTCTTTATGGGTTACCTTTGCCTTCTTTTCTACAGCTGGCTTCCGTGCCTTGTGTCTTTATAAAATGCTTTTATTCACTCATTTAAAAAATTTTATAGATAATACGTTACAATATTTTGAGCATATAACCCATCCCGTTCCCCGACTACCCTCTCTTATTTTATCTCTCTCATTCGTGTTAGTACCCTTTGTCCACATACTCAATATCACTTATACTTTTATTTGATATGTTCCTATGCTGTTTTATGTGACTATATTAAACAAGGAACAACAAATGAAATAAAACATACTGTATATGTCTGAGGTTGCCTAGACTTGCTTTTATCTCCATTTACATACATTTTCCTAAATAACATAACTTCATTCTCCTTTATGGCTGAAAAAAAATCCCATGGTGTTTATGTCACATTTTCCCTACACAAACTGATGCTGTTGGATGTTTTAGTTGGTTCCATAGCATAGCTTTTGTGAATAATGTCACAATAAACTTAATGTGCAAGTACCTGTGCTATTTTGATTTAGAGGCTTTCTCTTAAGAGTGGTGTAAGTGGGTCATATGGTAGATATACTTCTCCTAGCCCTCTGAGAATTTCCATAGAGGTTAGACTGGTTTACACTCCCACAGCAATGCATAAGGCTGCCTTTGTCAAACATCCTTACCAACATTTGCACTTGATTTTCTTAATGACTGAACATTCAGACTAAGAGGAGGTGTAATTCTCCTTGCATTTTCCTGATCTCTATCTAGAGTGATGTGGGATTCCCCTCTGTATGCTGTGAATACCATTGGTTAATAAAGAAACTATCTTGGCCCGTGATAGGGCAAAAGAATAGAGGTAGGCAGGGAAAACTAAACTGAATGCTAGGAGATAGGAGACAGAGTCAAGAAGAAGCCATGTAACCCTGTTGGAGACAGATGCCAGAACCTTATCCGGTAAGCCACAGCTATTGGTGATATACAGTTTAATAGAAAAGGGTTAAATTAAGATATAAGTGTTAGCAAATAGAGCTAATGGGCCAAGCAGTGATTTAAATAATATAGTTTCTGTGTCATTATTTCGTGTCTAAGCTGCCAGCGACAGGGAAACCAACTAATGACCTCCTTATAAAACTAGAAAGATTAAATTTCTGTTTTGTTTTTTGTTTTTTGAGGCAGCGTTTCTCTAACATTCCTGGTTGTTCCGGAACTCACTCTGTAGACCAATCTGGCCTTGAACTCACAGAGATCTGCCTGTCTCTGCCTCCCAAGTGATGAGACTAAAGGCATGAGCCATCACTGCTTAGCAAGTTGGAAATTTTATATGGTCATTAGCTATTTGCATTTAATGTCTTTGACACTTGATGGCCCACATCAGTATTTCATTTATTGATTATTTTTTAGTTGTGTTTGTAGTTTAGACACTAATCCTCTATCAGATGTATAATTAACATTTTTCTCTATTCCATATACCATCCCAATTAGCTATTTCCTATCCTTCCCATACAGTAAAAGCTGTATAGTTTCGTGAGTTCCTATTTATAATTTGAAGGTATTACTGCTTCAAAAATTTGGGTCTGTTTCAGAAAGTCCTTGCCTATGTCTGTACCTTGACTTGGACTCTGCTTATTCTACTAGCAGTTAGTATTAGAGTACCAGGTCTTACTTTATAGTATTTTCTACTCTTGAATTTTATTTCTATATATACATGTGTATATATATAGTTTTTATATCATCATATGTTAACAGAGTTATATTTTCTCTATTGTGTATTTTTGACATCTTTGTAAAAAAGTAGGTAGCTATAACTGTGTGTGTTTATATTTTCATATTTTATTTTGTCCCATGTATAAACACATGACAATATCATCTGGCAGCTATCAGTTGTCAGTTCTTTAACTAGGGGTAGGACTTCATGTCCACCTCTCCTTTCCATGCTACATACCCTTATTTTAAAGATTTACATAAAATATAAAATGTTTCAATACTTTTCCATGCACCGTGTGTTGAAAAATACCTAATATGTGTTGGGATAATAAAAATATGCTATTCATATAAAATTTAGTTATTCTTACCTTTCCATGTTATGAGGATATGTTTAAAATTATATGTTACTGAAAGCATTTATTTTATAACAAAGTTTTATTTTATATTTCTTGGATTATTACTTGGCTGTTTATTAGCTAGAATAATTATACTATTCATATTTCCTTTTTAATCTTCCCACACTTTTCCCTTTAACCAACACATATAATACATGTATTCAGATTTATTGTTTAGAAACTGTGACACCGTTAGTTATTGTGGCCCTGTTTCTGTTGCTTATGCTGACTCCCTCCCATGATAGGAGACTGAATGCAAGTCTCCTCTATATGTGGTTTATTTTCCTAGAGCACATTCTGCTTTCTCACATGTTGGAGCACAAAGCTTTCTCTCCTGTTTCCCTTCAAAACCTTTGCTTGAGCAAATGTGCACATCTCTCAGGCTAGCTTTGTTTCCATCACTTTAAAATGCCCTATATTTAAGATTTTCTCCTGTTCTGTTCTTATTTCTCATTTTCCCATAAGCGCAGAAATATGTGAGAGGTTAGAAAAGAGAAGCAAAGAGGGGGCAATTGTGTGTGTGTGTGTGTGTGTGTGTGTGTGTGTGTGTGAGGGGGGGGAGGGAGAGAGAGAGCTGAAGTGGGTAGTGGGGGGATAAGACTGATTTTGATACTTAAATTATAAAGGATAAAGATGAAAATTCTATGGCATTAAAACCCTTCTTATTAAACAACATTTAATGATATGTGAAAACATCCAACAAATTATTAAAAAGAAGGCAATTACACACACCTGTAATGGAGGATTTTAATTTTGCAATAATCACAAATTTTTGTTTTGACCTAAAAACGCAAGAAAGAAATTAATTGCAGCTTGTTTCCCTGAAGAATGAAGTCATACCTTTTTTTCTTTCGTTTTGTTTCCTGTCTGTGTTTTCGGTGAGATAATCACTCTTCATTTACAAAATGCACAAAAGTTATGTTAAAAATTGAGAGGGAAAAGCAGGAGACAGGAAACCCTTTTCATCCCCCCACCTGCACTCTTTGTCATGGCTGAGACTGTTAGTGTCATAGGGAAAACTGGGGAAAGGGGAGTAGCTCCACTAACACTCACCAAGGGGAGTCTGCAGCCAAGTGGGCACAACACTGCCCTGCCTCCCATACGTGCAGGCTGCTATCCAGTGGAGAAGGTGATTTCATTCAGGACAAAACCCTTGTCTCTCCTCCCATGGCTTTTTTTGTGGTGTAAGGTTAAGCTGCCTTTTCCTGAGCACTGAAATGCAGTATGGAAGGGATATAACATCACTCTTCATATCCTCTAAGACTTACACTTCTTCAGTTCCTCACGATTATTGACAATGCAATTTCACAAGCCATGACCTGCAGAGGAGGAGGGACATGCAATTGTGCATTTTCCCAATTCACATTGTTTGTACATATATTATTAGAAAGAACTGCATCATTTTTAAACCTGGTATAGTTCATCTACAGCTCTGGTTTTGCCTGAGATAACTAAAATAATCATTAGATAGAGGAGAGAGGAAAGGTTGAGAAAGAGAGATTGCGGGTGGGGAGGAGGAGAAAAAAGAGAAAAGAGAAAGGAGGGGAGAAAAAGGAGAGCAGAGGAGAGGCTGTATATAAGAAGGCTTTCAGGATTCACTCTTTGAGTTTGTAAGTATGAGTACCACCTTAAGGTATTGCCATTTAACACTTGGTGCGTATACCACTAGAAGCTGTACTTCCTGGGAACTTGCTAGTAATTCAGACCCTCAGGCTCCATCCCAGAACAATATTGTTAAGTTCGCTAAAGAGTTATGGTGAGTCTTTTGAATACTATCAGGTAGAATCTATTTGAAAGCATTTAAAAATAATAACAAACAATCAAAGTTCAAGTAAAAGAGATGAAGAGGCAATTTTATTTCTCTGAATAGCAATCCCTTGTGTGACAGAGAGACATTTATTCTGAACCCCTTACCTAGCAGCAGCAATTAAATGTGGGAACTCTTGAGAACGTCCATAAACAGGGGTCACGACTGGATGGATGTACACAGCCAAATCCATCCCTGCCATCCTTCCACAGCTAAACTCCAGGAGAGAAGTTTTTGTTCACTTTCTGCTTTCATCCTCTTTGAAGAGATGTAGCTTTGAACTGGCAGTGTCGCTGTTGGGACTGTTTTGTTCCTGCCATCAATGATGATATCCTCTTTGTAACTCTCTGTCCAAAAGTGGGACATAACCGTCAGACATGCAAGCCAACCAGAAGCTCTCCACTGAACGGGATTTTCCCAAGTTAATCTTTTAAGCATGCATTGCTAGGCTCTATGATCTTGTAAGAATCCATTAAATGATGATTGCTTGAACACAAAAACGTTTTTGTCACCAAAGATAAGTTAGATTCCAAGAAAAACAAGTAAACAACAAGCATTCAGAAATATAACCTACTCCATTAGTTTCTTCTTTCTTGGGGTCATCCAGTACTAACAATAGACTCATCTGTTAATCCAAATTTTGATGAATATTGATTAATCGCTGACAATGTCATAGGAAGGTTTAAAGGTACAATCTCTCATCAAAACTTAACTCTTTGAATTCTTAATCTGCAAGAATACTGTGTTGTAATAATACTCTGACTCCTATAATAGTTTTTCACAGATGGTATCTTGGCCAGTTTGGGTTGCTTATAACAGAATTTCACAGACTGTGTTGTTTAACCTATAAACATTTATTTTTCACAGTTAAGAAAGCCTGGAAGCCCAAAGTCAGGATGCCAATGGATCCAGTTTCTGATAAGGATCCTTTTACCAGTGTGCAGGTGGTGGTGTCTTTTTTTGACCTGAAACAATGATGAAAAATTATTTCTCAAAAGCTTCTTCCTCTAATGGCATTAATCCTATTCCTGGGAGCCCCATCCCCCTGACCTAAGTATCTCCCCAAATCCCCACTTCTTAATACCATCTTACTGGAGCATGGGATATGAACAAATGAATTGGGGACCAAAGATATTCAGTTTATAACAGAGGGTTGTGTTTCAAATGTATTTCTCAGTTTATATGTTGCCAAAAGACTGCACACATAAAACCTCAGTGGCATAATACAAAATTAGTCAGTACCCACACAAAAGGAGGCAGCTAGGGATCTGTCACAAGGCTGTATGGCTTTTGGCTAGGCTTATTCTTTCAGTATGTGCCAAATGTCTGTCTATTGATCCAGATCAGACTCCACCGGGATACCTGAACATCTCAACTCCCCTGTATGCATTCATCATGTTCCGGCAGGCCGCTTCGGGTTTGTTTTCATAGAGAAACACACCCACAGGAAAGAATAAAGCCTGGTGGCAGGCTTCAAAGCCTCAAAGTGGAATTTCTGCTTCTATTGACCAGGTACACGAACAAGTGGAGAAACACAGGGTACATCACTTATATAGTAAACAAAACTCTGGAGGGTGTCTATTAACAGAAGTCAGGGCTCATTTGAGGAAAGGGGGAGATCGGGGTCATATTGACAGCTGATTTATTATTTTCCTCATCCAATTCATCATGAATCCTGCCAACTCTACCTTAGAAATACTTTCCACAGCTGTCACATTTTCTTTTATGACTACAACTAGGGCACTCAGTCTTGCCTACAGACCCCCCCCCTCTCTCTCTCTCTCTCTCACACACACACACACACATGCACACACACACACAGAGAAAGAGAGAGAGAGAGAGAGAGAGAGAGAGAGAGAGAGAGAGAGAGAGAGAGAGCTTCTCCCTCTCCCTCCCACCTTGTTCATGTGTAGTCTAGAAGCTGAGTTTGGGGCCTTCCTCAATAGTCCCCCACTTTATTAATTTTTTTCCTTTTGTAACAGGATCTCTCGCTAAAACAGGGCCTCATCGATTCTACTACATTGGCTGACCAGCAAACACCAGGAATCCTCCTGTCTCGGACTCACCAGCGCTAGGATTATGGGCACTTATGGTAGCATACAGCTTTTTATGTGAGTACTGTGTTGCAAACTTGTGTTCTCATGTTTGTACAGCTGGAACGTTCTTATATTAACTATATTTAACTATATTTCCATCCCCAAGCTTTTTAACTATTCTGTCCACAACTTTTATGTCCCTTGCTCCTCAGACCATTCTCAATATAGCACCAAGATATTTTATCTTTCACAAAGAAAACCTGGTCTTGCGGCTTTTTTATTTAAACTGTCTCAATGGTTTCCTGCTCTTCTCTTAGTCAAAGGAATGCAGAGCACAAGGCCTGTCTCTGGGGCTGTCTTTCTTCCAGCCTCCTTTGGACCTCTGCTCCCCATACCCCTGCTATGCTACTCACCTCCTTCACTTTCTGATGTCATACTCCTTCTCTCCAGGAGACTGAGGCTTCTGTGGATCCCTCTGCCTCATCTAGAGTTTCTGTAATTCCCGTTACTTCAGATCACCAATCCAGTGTCATTTCTGACATTCTCTCCTTCACTTGTCACTATAACCGGTTATACATTTATGCTCCCAAAGCTGCTTGTAATTTTCCATCCTTGCCTGTAATTTTCCATCACAGTAGATAATGGACAATTACCAGTGTCACTAATTGACCAAGAGCCACTTCCTACTAAAATAAAACTTCCATCATGTCAGAGGTCATGCCTGGTCATTGTAATTTCCTAAAACTTTCATCAAACTGCACAAAAAAAGAAAATCATTCTGCTCTCTTTAATTTTGAGCACATGGTTTCTTACATTTTAAGTGCTTGATTATAGTCAGTGATGCTGTAGACCCAAGTTCCTTGAAAGGGCATTCTAAATAAATGCAGCAAAATAGCAATTATTTCTGCCTTACAATTTACCAGCCAAATCCTTTCTTTTCTCATATATGCCTTGCTCAAGGGTACAAAACTGGGAAACAGGCTAGCCAGATTGATTACGGAATTATTCCTCTAGGGCTTGTGTTTATTTCTTGGTCATTCCTTTGATGAGTCCCTATGTTTTCTGTAAAGTGAAGGTGTGTATTAAAGTCTGCAATGTGCAAAGCAGCTGTTAGATTTGTATTTGAGAAATGAAGACTACCTGCACGTTCAACACAGAGGCTATTGCTCTCCTACAGAAACCTGCATTATATTAATGGGCTCTCAGAAACATGCAAGCAATTACACTTACCAGCGATTTGATTTTGAGGAACATTTTCCCATTTTCTTACTTCCCAGCCCTTTGAACTGCCATTCTGCTCCATTTCTCTTAGTTTGCCTGAAGGGGTTTGAGATGGAGACAGGGAGACAGGGAGACAGAGAAAGAGAGAGGGTGCAGTACTCTTTCTTTCCTTTCTGTTACCCTCTAAGTTACTCCTTTGCTAACGGACACGTAGACGGTTACCAGGTCATAATTGTAAATGGGATTCCAGTGAACCTGAGACTGGAGATTCCCGTCAAATGCTGACTTCTCTTTCTTCAGCTATCTGCTCAGAAACGACAACTATATTACTAGATCGAGCAATCGTTATATTTCCAATATTTTAAGGATACTGCAATGTTTTAAGGATACTGTTACATTACTTCTAACATTATTCCCACTTCCCCTTTTCTCCATACTCTCCGAGTACCAATGCTTCTTTCTTGTCCTTTTGAAAAGAGCAATCCTGATAAGTGTGAACTGATACTTCCTTTCTGTTTGATTTGCATTTCTCAGGGCATTTGTGAGTTCACACACTTCTTGGTGATCTGTATGTCTAATCAGAAAACAATTACTATATGGGTCATTCTTCAGTTTTTAATATAATTATTTCCTTTTCACTACTAACTTGTATGGAGTTCTTATTTATTTTAGATTTTAAAATTTTATCTTTAGATACTGCCTTACAAACATATTCTACTGTTCTATAGGCTTTCCTTTCTTATTGTTGATTGGTAGAATTATTGTTTTGAAGTTTCATGTGCCCACACTCATTTATTTTTACTTTTATTGTTTCCTCTTTGGGTGTTATTGTTAAGACTAATGTCAAGGGTCATTTTTTTCAATGTTTCCCTTTTGGAGTTTCGCAGTACCTAGTATTTAT
Source organism: Arvicola amphibius (assembly GCF_903992535.2). Taxonomy (NCBI): domain Eukaryota; kingdom Metazoa; phylum Chordata; class Mammalia; order Rodentia; family Cricetidae; genus Arvicola; species Arvicola amphibius. The sequence goes on along the minus strand of NC_052051.1, from coordinate 38,005,935 downwards.
ATCTGAGTCTTCAATCCATTTTGCGTTTATTTGTATGACAGAAAGTGAGGGGGGCTGAGGTTAAGGTTCAAATTCATTCTCCTATGTGTAACCAGTTTTCTCTGTGTATTTATTGAAACAGCCCTTATGTCTCCACTGTACTCTTGGATCTCTTATATGTAAGCTGACCACATATGAATGGTTTTAACTTTCATGCCTTGGGTATTTATGTCTATTCTGTATTAATATCATATTGTTCTAATTACTGTAATTTAAAAATTACTGTACTATAGCTTGAAATTATAAATTAAATGATGATTTATTATTCTTTCTCAAGGATTTTGCTTTGTTCTCTGGAGTCATTCATGGTCCTCTATATATTTTAGAATAATTTTGTTTTATTTTGTGGTAAGTTCTCTCAGAGTTTTGGTAGGGATTACATTGGATCTATAGATTGCTTTAGGTAGTATAAACAGTATAATAAATCCATTCTTTTGCTTGATTATGAGTGTATCTTTCCATTTATATGTGCATTCTTTGGGTTATTTCCATCAATTATATATATATATATATCACCTTATATAAATTATATATATATATATATATCCTCCTTGGTTAAATTATTCTTAATTATTTTATTCTTCTTAATGCTTTTGTAGATGATATGATTTATTTCATTTTCAGATAACTTGCTTTTAGTGTACAGAAATGTGTAAAATAATTTTGTATGCTTCTCTTTTATTTTAGCTAGCCATTTATTAAATTCTTTCACAGATACACATCTGTACATATCCATGTCATCTGCAAAAAATCATAATTTTACTAATTCTTTTCCAATATAAATGCTTTTCTCTCATTTTTTTCTTCTTTCTGCTTAGGATTGTTAGAACTGTGCTCAATAGAAGGAATGAGAGTTTATATCTTTGATTTTTAATCTAACAGAGAAACTTTTGAACTTTTATGATTAGGTATAATGTTACCTGAAGTTTTGTGGTATATAGCCTATACTGTACCAAGGTACATTTCTTTTATATGCAATTTGGGAAAGTTTCTATCTTGAAAAAGCTTGGAATTTTATCAAATTCTCTGTTTTCACTTATTGAGAAGAGATGATTTTTAATTGGTTAGCTCTTCTTTCTGTTAATGTGGAGTTCAACATTTATTCATTTATTTGAGTAATCTGAACTGTAGTGAGAATTGCGGGCAGGCCTGCTTTTCATCCCACCCAGCTCCCACATAGCTATCTTTATACTCGAAAAAACAACACACAAACTTTATTCATTTAAATACTGCCTGGCCCTTTAGTTCTAGTCTCCCATTGACCAATCTCACATCTTGATCCATCCCATATTTAGTAATCTGTGTAGCACCACGAGGGGTGGCTTACCAGGAGAGATCTTAACCTGAATCCATCTCGGAGAGGAGAGGCATGGCAACTGCCTGAGGCCTCTGTCTCACTTCCCTCTTCCCAGCATTCTGTTCTGTCTACTCCACCCACCTAAGGCTGGCCTATCAAATGAGCCAAGGCAGTTTCTTTATTAACCAATGAAATCAACTCAAACAGAAGACCCTCCCACGTCATTGAACCATCCTTGAATCCCAGGGATAGATATCACTTTTATAAATAGTATATGATCCCTTTTTATGTGTTTCTGAATTTGATTTGCCAGTATTTTACTGAGGATTTTTGTGTCTGTGTGCTCTTAAGAGATGTTAGTATGTAACTTTTTTTGTAAGTGTTTTTATCTCTTTTAGATCTCAATACAATACTAATCTTACAAAACATTATTCAGTTTATTCAAATTATTTGAGAAATATTATTCCATATGTAATATTTAGAAGAATTTTATTGAATTCTTAAGATCTTGAGTTTTACTTTGACAAGAATCTTTCATTACTAAATTCCTAAGTAAATCTCCTTATTATCAGTATATTCAGAATGTCTTTTTCTTCATGTTGCAGGTTTTCAGTTTTATGTTTCTAGCCATTTATCCATTTTTTTCTGGTTCACATAATTTTTGATGTATAGTTGGTGGTAAAAAAAAAGTTAGAATCCTTTATATGAGTTCTGGGAGTCTATAATGTAAAATTATAATTACAGTTAAAAATATAATATTTTATATTTTAATTTGATAACAAAATAATTTTAAATGTTCACTCCAAAATGAGAGTCGGTTGACCAACTGTTTGTGATAATTACAATGTATGATAGATGAAATTATTGTTTTGTGTACTGTCTTAGTTATTGTTCTTTGCTGTGAAGAGATACCATGACTAAAGCATCTTATTCTATAAATCATTTAATTAGAGGGCTTGTTTGTGATTTCAGCAGTTTACTTCTTTATAATCATAAACAGATATCTCTGGTCCACAAGGCTGCTCAACTCAGGGAGAATGACATCAGGCACAGGTGGTGCTGGGAAACTAGATAAAATCTACATCCTGATCCATAAGCTGAAAGAGAACTAGATCTATCATGACCCTTTGAAACCTCATTGCCCACCCCAGTGACATACTTCCTCTAGTAGGGCATACCTACTCCAACAAGCCCCGATGAGTGATAACTAAGTATACAAATATATGAAACTATGGGGGTTATTCAAACCATTACATATATTACATATAATCATTTCAATTGTCTCAATAAAGCAAAAAAAATTGAGCTATGATTTAATAAAAATTAAATATTAAATATTCAAGAAATTAACTCTGACCATTTCTACGTGTTTATCTGATGAGCCCATGTAAACATATCATTCTGTGTCATTCATTATAATCATAAATCACTTCCCCTAATTTTACCCTTTTGCTTAATGCATCTCTTCTTGGATACCTGGAGCAGAAGCATCCCTACAGAATGTGGGAAGAGTTTTCCCTCGCAGCTGGATTGACCTGATTTGGATCTGTGATCTGAACTGTAATGATAGAGGTCTTCTCAGAGGTAATTTGTAATTAGGCCACAAAAGATGTAAAGCTGTATGCAGCCATAATATCAGGTGAATTCTAGTACTGACGTTTCTGATTCAGAAAGGTCTGTGTGGGCTAATGAATAGATTGAAGAAGTCAGACTGGAAAAAAAAAGTCAAGAAGAGAGTGAAATAAAGTATGGCCAGAACATTAGTGAGTTGTAGTAGCACGAGAAGCGAGAAGAAAGAGCATGGAGGAACAAGGGTGGTGTCTTTAGTCCCTACAGTTGCTCAATTCAAACCAAGGCCTAGTAAATCCGTGTGAACATTCCACCATACAGTCTGAGAGAATTCCTTAAATTCCTGTAATAATTTCTATTGGTTAAATCATAAAATCCAACCTTTACAAAATATAAATAAATAAGTTCAAGCCAACATAGAGATTTTTCTACAGGAATTAAGAATCCAGAAAACATATGCTAGACCAATAGATGCTGTTTCTACAGAGTTTAGCTAGAGAGTCTGGGCCCCTTCATTCCTTGGTTGACCTAATATTTTTCTGATTTCATCTGGCCTTTCTGAAGAATTATAACACAAAAAGAGAGCTCACTATGGAAGAACCACATATTCTGATGATAAAAAAGACTGTCAAAGAAGTTTTTTTTTCTCCCAGCTGTGATCAAAACCCTTGTGAAATTTATATGCACAGAAGTCTGTTTCTATAACAAATTTAGTCTGTTATAGAACTGAAGCCACTAAGATTGAAACAGCCAATTGAAACAGATAATTATTAAGCATGGCCTCAGATAAAGCACAGTGCCTCAGATATCAGTCTGCTGATCCTTCTCTTGAAGAAAGGATGATGGAGGCCAATATTAGGGAGTTATTGGTATGTGACAACCAATTCCCCACTCAATGAGTTAATGTCATAAGAGTGGTTGTTCCCGAGTCTGTGCTACCAACCGGGCAACGGTATGAGTCTTGACTGATCTACAGGTTTGTTTGTGGTCTGCTCTCATGAGCAGTCTCTCCATTTGTGAAGTTAGAATGGGTGACTCTACTAGAATAATCTGGGCTGGGATATATGAGTCTCATTCTCTAGCAGCCAACTTGGGGGATTTAAAAGAGTAGATGAAGTTTCTTAAGAGTCACAGCTGGGATGCATCCCATCCACTGAATTCAAATAGTTATGGCTCACCACAATGCAAACATAGATTAAAAGCTTGCAGGAATTCCATCACTTCTGAATGGGAGGAGCTGTTCTAGCTTGTTATAATGTACCTGGGTGCTATTGTGTAACCATATCTTCTGAGATTAAAGACTTCCCTCTCAGAATAAAGTTACACACAACATTGGCGGGCAGGGGCGCGGGTAAATTAACAAGATGCTCTAAGGTAAGGTGAAATATTCTATTCTGCAGAGATGCTCATTAATATCAGAACATAGGCAAGTCAGAATCTTCAGGAAGTCACAGAAACTGACTAACTCTACTAGGCTCCTCCCTCCTCAAGCACCAGACCAGTCGAAATGGTTAGAATCAACAAAAACTATCAGGGCTGTCAGAAAGAGACACAGACCAACTGAGTTGGTAAGGATACTTTCCAACCTGTTGAGCTATCTGTAGGATGTGCTGTGCACTTACAGAAGGTTTCCAGCTTCCATAAGATGTCACCCTTATCAGGGTAGACTTTTGCTAATGCAGCTGTCTTTGAGTCATTTATGCTTCTGAATGTAACCCCTTATCAATACTTCTGCAAGTAACCACAATAAAACACATTGGTTTATCAAAATGAAACTTGATGGCATCTTTACTTTGGTCTGACATCATTTTCCTGTCTGGTGTGAGCAGTATCAAAGGGTCTAAAGTGGGAGTCCTATTTATGTGAATATTGAAAACTGAGAAGAATAGAATATCATTTGTGCCATTACCACACCTCACTGCATTTCTGATTGCATCATAACTAACAAGCAAAAGTCCAAGTCCCCTCCAACTTCTCTGTAACCATTCTTAAATAGCTGTACACTAAGGAAGGAAACCTGATGAATGATCCCATTTCATATTCATGACACCTCACCTCAAGTGCAACCTCAGTGATAACTGAGAGTTCTATAATTGCCTACCTAATTTCTTTCTGCTTCCTCTTCCTTCTTCCCTTCCTTCTCTTTCTTGTCATGAAACAGTCATTTTACATATGCTCATTTTAATCAACACAGTAATACATGGCCACTTCATCTTTCTCTGTGAGTGACTTCTTCACTGAGGAAGTGGAAACATAGAGCCTCTGTCTTCCATAGTATCCAATTGACCTGATTCTGAATGGTTCTCATGCCCCCTGCCTCTACTGATTTCATTCTCTCTACTCAAGTTAGCGCTGGACTTCTTCATCACTTGGCTGCTCAAGGACAAACTCTGCCAGATACATATCTCCATCCTGTATCTCAGCTTCTCCCTTTACATAATCATTCTTGGCACTATATAAACATTCTGTTACTTCACCACAAACAAATCTCCTTTTAACCCTATTTCCCTCCACCCTGCCATATAATTTTTTTTCTAAACTTTCTGTACTAAATCTTTAAAAAAAAACTTTAACCTTTTCATTCTCTACTTTCTTGTTCAGTGGTTGTACTCCCACTAAAATCACACTCATCAAGATTGTGCAAGGCCTATAAGTTGATAAATACAACCAACATGAATTTTCTTAAATTCATTGAGTCTATTTGAACTGAAAGACATCTGCTGAGACACTTTGATGCCTGGAAAGTTGATGCCATTTAGGTAGAGTGCCTCAGGTGGCCTTTAATATGAGAATAAAGGTACCAGATATGGTCACATAAAGTTTCATTGAGTCATTGGCTTTCAACGTCTTGTCCCACAAATTTCAAGAATAAAATTCATGGACCACAACGGAACAAAGTTTAGAGAGAAGAATTTTATTTTAGTAATAAATAAGGTGGCTATGCTGTTAGCAGGACCATGTTCCAGAAAATGGTGTACCGCTGAGTTGTTAGTACAGTAGTTATACATAGGACGGATGGCAAACACTGAACTAACATTTGGGAGGAAGTCAGGCTAGTTTGCACAAACATGAGTTATCCAGGTGCCTTCCCTCGGTTCTGGTAATACTATAAACTGCAGCTTTCAGATAAAAGAATGATTATTTAGAAGTAACGAGGAACCACAAACCAGAACTCTGTTCTGGCATTTCTGGCATCTAGAAAGGACATTCATCAAACTGCTGCTTTGGGATCCTTGCCCTACTTAACCAGTGTCCCTAGTTCTTGTTCTCACGACATTTTAAGATGGATTCTGACACATTGCATTTCCCGTGTTCTCTCCTCCTACCTTGTGATCTCAATTCAGTACTCAAAATCACTAAGATATTAATATCTATTAGATACCACGATTAGATGACACAATTGTAAACGCTGAATATTCAGAGCAGCCTGTGTTCTGAGGACCAATAGCAGCGCCATCACTTTGGGAGATGGTTAAAACTCACAGCCCTTGTACAACACGATCTGCATTTTAACAAGATCCTCAGGTGCTGTTTATGTACTCTCAAACTGTGTTAATGTTGCTGCCAGCTGATCCAACTGAGTAGTGCTCTAACTGCTCTGCGTAGAAGAAATCATTCTTCAGGGAGGTCTAAATTATCGAACACCAGTTCCTCAGCCTTTCAGCTCTCCTCTACTGAACTCTCACACCCCACATGTCAGGATCCAATATTATTACTTACCCTTAATTGTTCTTTGACGTTGGTCTTCCTCAGGCTGAGAGCTCCACTTTGGGATTACTCCAAATATAAGGTCACTGGCTCAATTTAATGACAAGTCTCTTAGTGACTGTAAATCTACCTGGGATGACAGTTTTGAAAAGCATCCAACTCTGTGTATGCAGAGTTCTGTCCCCTGCCAACAGGATGCTGGGGAAGAGTCCACATGTTATCCATGGTATGTTCAACAGAATTTGACAAACTGGGGTAATCGTGGGTCATATAGTTTTCATGTTCAAGGAAGGACTGTGTGCTGATCTTACAATTTCTGACAGTCTCGTCTTCCTTGTGGAATAGAAGGATGAAAAATGGAAAGGAGAAATACAGCATACCGCACCTCACATTTCCTTTTTATCTATATTTCAGTTCATTTTGGGGAAAAAAACTGCAGTGTATTCTCTCAAGGGCATTCATTATTCATTGTAAACCATTATGTAGATGATGAGAATACATTACCCGAGAGCAATTATCTCTCTTAAGGACACTCAGTTAAGAGCTTTCCTAATATGTATATAGGAAATTGCAAACAAAATATGGTTCATAGGTATGAGATGTAGGAGTTTCCTTTTCTATTTGTGTGTGTTTTATCTCACTTTCTCTGTCACCAGAACTCCCGTGTCTTCTTTCCAGTCTAAGAAATAAAGACTGTTTAAGTTATATTAAATACTATAAATGTAATAAAAAGTTTTGATTTCTACTTTGCCTATATCATCAGTATTGGTTTATAGAAAATAAAAATATAAATATTGGAAATATATTCATTCCTTGTCAATGGTCCAGAAGCTTTACCCAGTAGACTTCATTGACTGGGATGAGAATACAGAAGTGGACGGAACACATACCCTGCCCTCCATTAGTGTGCCACATACAGAGAACGCTAGCATCATAGAGACAAAGTGTAGGGGAGAAAAATCCGAGGTAGACAAGAAGGCTGTTAAGATCTATGCAAAGGGATGAAAGAAAAGGAAGACAATCTGAGGAAGTGGTCAAAAGAATCCCAGGTAAGAAAGTAGTTTTTAGGCTAAGATGTAGAGATAGATAAATTCAAAAATAATAACACCGTTCATATGGAAAATTCTATAAAAGTGGAAGAACTGATTTTTTAAGGAAAAATAGAAAAGGTGCAATAAAATATTAATTCATTTCTATGTTTGAAATAATTCCATTTACATTTTTCCGTGGGGACAAAGATTAGATAAATAGGCAGAAGGAAACAAAGAAGAGAAAAAGAAGCTAAATCATAATATCTCTTGCCTATGGAAACAGTAGATGGATAAGACAGATTTACTAATTTTATTTTAATATAATATATATATTCCTTTCACTCAAAATATATTTTTTCTCACCTAATAAATGTTAACTATTGCTTTCTCTCCCTCTGCTCCTCCCAGTTCCTCTCTACCTCCCCTCCCATCCGGGTTCACTCCCTTTCTGTCTCTCATTAGAAAAGAACAGGCTTCTAAGGATAATAATAAAATACAACAAAAATAAGATGTACTAAGATAAAATAAAAACTATTACATTGACATTGGCAGAGACAAGCCAACAGAAGGAAAAAAGCCTAAGAGAAGCCACAAGAATCAGGGACCCACTAGTAGGCAAACACAGATTTTCCATCAAAACACAAAACTGAAAGCCATAATATATAGTAGAGGACATGGTGGAGACCTGAACATGCTGCTTCAGTCTTTGTTTGCTGATATGACATTTGCTCATGTTGATTTAGAGGGCCTTGTTTCTTTCATGTCCACTATTGCCTATGGTTCATATGTTCTTCCCTCCTCATTTTCTGAGGGATTTGATGGAGACATCTCATTTACTGCTGAGTCTTCCAAAGCGTCTTACCCTCTGAATAATGTCTGTCTGTGAGTCTGCATTTTTGTTGCCTCTTCTTATAATATTGGACTTTTTTGGCAGATAAGGCTGAAAACAAAAAAGTACTTGGGCAGCTGGGCACTCTTCCCTTCACTCCCATTAATGATTAAGCATTTCCTTGCGGCAGGGAATGAGCCTGAAGTTGGCATTTAATTGACAATGTAAACATTTTGAGTAAAAACAAGAACCTGAGTGGGAAGAAAAAATGCCCTCAAGAAGCATATTGCATTTATCATCTCTGGAGGAGGCCATCTTCAGACCTATTTTCCGAAGGGAAGGTGCTGAGGCTATATACGATGAATAAATTGTTCTCTTCAGGATCACTGCTTCTAAATGGAGCTCAGCACAACTGAGCTTCTAAGTTGTGTTTCCCTCTCAAGGCAGCCCAAAAATCTGTATCCACTGATTTTGTCTATTCGCAGCTGATATATGTGTGTGTGTACAGTAGGATTTTATATATTATATATAAGAATAAAACACACCTTTCTATTCCAAACTCGTATCCTTGCCTGTGCTTGTTAAGTCTGCCCTCTCCTATCTTCAAGTCTCTCATACTATTACTTCAGACCTCAGTTATTTTCTTGAGGTGTATGTGGGAGGGAGAAGGAAGCCTCATCTGTGTTTAAGTAGTGGCAAGTTTAGCAGTGTTTTCAAGGTCACACTTCCTGCATTCCTTAGGAAAGAGATTGAAGGCCTTTTGTATTTTGTAAAATGCTGCATCCACAAAAAGAAACGGTGTCAAGAAGGAAACCACCTGATTTGTCTAAAACTCTTGATTAGTTTGAAATGTCTGCCGTTGGCAGTTTGAAAGATGTTACCAATAAATGAAAAGTTCCAGGCTCTACTCTGAAACTTGCCTGCAGCCCAGAACTTTTAATATTTATAGGGCATGACCTCTAACTGTCAATGATCGCTTACTTTCCACAAAGCTATTCTGGGGCAAATGTCAGTTGCTGGAGGAGCCAGGAACACATTAGGCTTTGGATTCAATATTGTGCTTGCAGCGGAGGGGGAGTTTTACCTGCATGTGAACAGTCATCGCTTTGACCAACGATGGACCACTTGGGCTTTGTCAGAAACTGGTGATGATACCAGGGCTTTATAACCTTCCAACTATCAGAACGTTGTCCATTCAAAAGAACAGCCCCATCATTTATATGAGTGGCATTTTAGAAACATGAAATCCCAAGCCTTATGATTATATAAAAGTTAGGTAAAATAAACCAAAGGGGGAAAGTGTTTATGAAGAATATCCTCAAGTCCTCAGTAATGTAACTTCTTTGTTTAAATTGAAAGAATGTTCATATTTGAAGAAAGTACCCAGATTCTTAAAAATGAAGAATGGCCTGTAAAAAGGATGGATTCTTTTGTTAAACCAAATACAAAATATCGGGACCTATAGCAACCTTGACAAGATATAAAACCTAGAAAATCAGTATAAATCAGGACTCTCAGGACTCCATGGATATTTTGAGATTATTCTGAGCTGAGTTTTTTTTTTGGAAAATGCATATGAGTATTTGCATATTTTATAAAAGTGAAGAAACTCATTATAATACGGTTCAGTAGTTCTCAAACTTCCCAATGCTATGACCCTTTAATACAGTTCATCATGTTTGTAGAGACACCCCATACAATTATTTTTGTTGCTACTTCATAGCCCTAATTTTGCTACTGTTACGTATCATAATATAAACATTTAATATATGACCCCTATGAAAGGGTCATTTGACCTCCCCAAAGGGGTCAACCCATAGTTTGAGTACTGCTTGTGTAGTTCCTTCATTAGCAAGTTTGGACAGAACTGGTGAGCACGGGAAATAGACATAAGCAGTTGGCAGTTTAGTCTCAGGTGGACTGTAGGTTTTGCTGCACCAGACCGTGAGAGGCAGTGCAGTAGGCAGTGAGAGGTTAGTGTTGTTTCCCCCCAAAGCATGAGTTAGAGTCTTATCTCCAGGGCAACAGAGTTAAGAAGCAAGACCTTTGAGAGACGCCAGGACTGTGTGCTTCCACCCTCATGTGCAGATTAAAGCTGATTATAAAAGTGCTTGAGGCTGTGGTTCAGTCTCTTACCTTCTGATTCCCATGCTGTCTCAGTCCTCTGCCTTCCGCCATGAGATGAAAGACAGGAAAGATGCAGCACACCAACCTCGGATGTTTCACCCTCTAGAACTGTGAGAAATCTGGTTATTTTCCTAGTAAATTATTCAGGCTTTGGCACGCTGTCAGAGCACCATGCAAAGTCATTTCACCCGTTATCGAAACCCACACTGTTATTCCATCCCGATCATTTTGATGAAGCGTCAAAGGTTGGTACTGAGATGGGAACTTTCATTCAACAAATGCTCAGTAAGAACCTTCTATGTGCCTGTCTGCTTTAGGCATGCAGAATATATCAAGGCTCGGGGAGGTGCAGAAGCCTCTGGACTCATTAGATTATCTTCAGGTAAGAGAGGGGGACAAGAACTGAATAAATAAATAAGCCATAATGGAATCAATTATTAGTTGAGATTGGGAAGTAATTTAAAAAGATGATAATTGAAGGAAAATATTAACACAGATAAGAGAGATAGCCATTTTCTAACTCCCTTTGACTAACTTAAGCTTTGAAAGGGTCTTTAGTTAAGAATGAGCCATAGGAATGGAGTACAGGTGATCAGTTAGTAGGTGTTTCCAACAATTCAGATGAGAGGAAGGGGCCAAGCCCCAAGTGATAATAGCACAGGTAAAGGGATTCTGACAATGTATACAATGTTAAAAAACAAACAAACAAACAAAAAAACAGAATTCATCTCCCTATTGCTTAAAAGTAGGGGTAAAAACAGCCAAATCAAGAACACCGGAAGACTTTCCTCTTAGGTAGCTGGAAAGAAGCCTTTGATGTTTAACTGAGATCTAACTAACCGTTTCAAGGAGCAACTCTGAGTAGAAAAAAGCTGTTAAACCGCACCTACACAGAGTCTGAAATGTCCTAGACATGTAAGTAGAGATAGTGGCAATCTGGAAACAGAAGCTCAGGTGTAAGATTTAACCCAGGGCCATGGGCACAGGGTGGGCACTGAAAGGCAGGGGCAGAAGTATTTTATATATCTCAGTTACCAACTGTTACAGGTGAATTGGGGAATGTACAGAACCTGAGATTTTAATAGTACCTCTTCCACGTCTGAGTTGGGCTAGCCTTTGCTAATTTGCTATCAGTAAGCTTTCATACATCTATTAATAAAATGTAATATCTGGATTTGAGTTCCCCCAAAAGCAGAGGTTAAGATGGGGAATACGAGAGAGCATATTTACTGAGAAAGCAGGACTGAGCCAAGAAGACACTAGGATAGCTGGTGATTTCCGCTGGTGTTGACTGAGTTTTCTGTCCTTCCTGGTCCCCACAGTCGTTACGTCCCAAAGAAATCACACAGAGGTCTACATTAATTATAAACTGATTGGCCCAGTATCTTAGGCTCTTCTTATTAACTAATTCTTATACCTTATATTAGCTCATATTTCTTGTCTATGTTGGCCACGTGGTGTGGTACCTTTTTCAACAAGGCAATCACATCTTGCTTCCTCTGTGCCTGGGTCACGACTGCAGACTGTGCTTTCCTCTTCCCAGCATTCTCATTGCCCTGCTTCTACTTTTTGCCTGGTCACCCAGCCTATACTTCCTGCCTGGCTACTGGCCAATCAGCATTTTATTAAAAATAATACAAGTGACAGAATAAAAGACCATTGTCCCACAGCAAGCTGGACTTAATGTGCATTTCTGCAGTTAGAGTGACAATACAGTTTGTCCCATCTAAAGCCAAAGACACTGTAGCATATCACACGTGATCATAACAAATGCCACCCAGATTCACTGTGAAAATTAGGCAGGTAGAGTCACTTACATTACAGCTCTTCTGTGGAAGATTCTGTCCTTCCCTTATTATAATCCTAACATTTAATAGGTGTGTCCTCTTGTTGGGGGAGCCTGCTTGTTCATCCTGGCTGCCTAGAACTGAAATAATCACACAGAAACTATTATTTAAGTCACTGCTTGGCCCATTAGCTCTAGCTTCTTATTGGCTAACTCTTACATCTTAATTTTAACCCATCTCCACTAATTTGTGCATCACCATGAGGCCGTGGCCTACCAGCAAAGTTTCAGCATGTCTGTCTCTGGTGGCAGCTCCATGGCTTCTCCCTGACTCTGCCCTGCTTTCTCCCAGCATTCAGCTTAGTTTTCCCCACCTACCTAAGTCTGCCCTGCTTTAGGTCCAAAGCAGTTTCTTTATTCATCAACAGTATTCACAGCATACAGAGGGGAATCCCATATCATCCTCCCCCTCTCCTGTGTATGCGGGTGCGTGTGTGTGTGTGTGTGTGTGTGTGTGTGTGTGTGTGTTTAAACTGGTGTATAAGTACACAAAGGTCAGAGGAGGACATAGTGTGCCTTCACTGTCCATATGATTTTTAAATTACATTTATTTATTGTGTGCATATTTTCAGCTCAGTTGGATAGCCTATGAATTTCTGAGGTTTGCCTTGGACCTTCCCTGGGATTACACATATCTATGGCAATACCAGGCTTTTACCCAGAGAGTTCTGGGGATTCAAATTCAGGTCTGCTCCAGGCCTATTTTTTTTCTCTTGATCAATAAATGGTTTTCTGGATTCACTACTGATTATATATACATGTATTATATAATATTACTGATTATATATATGGAATATATATGTATATCTATGCATATATATACACACACACAATCTTCCATAAGAAATTTATATAGAGATTATTATCCACACACTTAAAAACACAACCTGTATCTTTAGGAATGAAGCTACAAGCGTGTTCCTCTTTACAAAAAAACTAAGGTTGACAACATGTTGTGATTCACCATTGCTCAGAAGAGCACTTCCCTTCCACAACCAAACATCTACTGAACATTTAAAAATTCTTTGTTTTCCTGTAAGAACTCTGATTCTAAGCAAACTACATTAAATGTACACAAGCAAATGGAGAAATGTATTCTAATTATTTTCTATATTGTTTGTCTAGAAATCAAGACATTTAACCATTAAATTAGAAAAGGGCACAATGGTCAATGGACGAGGATAATTATTTTATCCAGGAAGTACTAAGATTGACGTAGTACTTTGCCTCTGTTTATTGTCTGTAGCAAAGAGAGGATGTTCTTTGTTCTGATTAACCATCTTCCTTGTCAAAATTTCTTTAAAAGTCACCATAAATTGTGCTCTTTTATGTCTGCAAATGAGGGTTTTGGGGGAGGCCCTACCCTCTAGTCATTCTGCATGGCAAAGAACTTCATCCATTTGATCTGGGGACTACTGCGATATTCTCATTAAGAGAAAATTTATGGTGAGAGCTACTAGGCAAGGACTGAAGAGGAAGGAAACATAAGACACTGAGTTGAGCACCTCCTGGCTTGAAACTTTGGAGTGGTATACGCACATGCTAAAATGCAAAAATCACTACTCAGGTTACGCCTGTCATAACTAAATCAACCAATAAATATCAGGCAATTAAAATGGTGACATCTAATTGGGATACTATAAAATATATGTTATACATGGTCTTTCATTTTTCATGATAGAGAGCTTCAAGGAGTCAAAGAAGTAACTATCTGATGAGCTGAAAAGATGCTGAGGGTTCTCAGGTGCCTCAGATCTGGGGGAGGGGAGGCTAATCATCAGACCCAACTCATGAAAGATCCTGAAGTGTAACCTATTGAACAGGGCTCCTTGAACAAGCTTGCCCTATGCCCTTCCTCCTCTGCATTTATGGTGGTTTGACTGAAAAATGGCCCCCATAGGCTCATATGTTTGAATATGTGGTTCCTCAGTGAAACTGCTTGGATGTGGTTAGGAGGTATGGCCTTTCTTGCTAGAGGAGATGCTTCACTGAGAATGAACTTTGATATTCCAAGAACCCAGCCATTCCTACTTAGCTATCTCTACCTCATGCTTTTAGATATATGTAAGTTCTCAGCTGTTGTTCCAATGCCATGGCCACCTGCTTGCCACCATGCTTTCTGCTATGATGTTATAAACTCAAACCTTATGAAAATTATAAGCCGTGAATTAAAGTCTTTCTGTTTTCAGTTTCTTTGGTCAGAGTGTTTTATCACAGGAGTGGAAAATTAACTAAGATGGTGTCCTTTATAGTTTGTGAAATTACCTGCTAAATTCCTGAGTTCTGTGAACCCTAAGAACCATGAGTCAAGCTGTAGTATGTCACCATTGGAACCCGAGAACATAGCTGGCAGCAGAGTGATATTTTAGGGGCTTGGACTTGTGATCAAAATCTGAGTCAAGGTCAGTCTCAGAAGACTTTGTGGGGATCAGTTGTCTTCTGCTCTAAGTTACTCCACATTGCATAGAGTAATAGCTTCAGGCTGCTGCTTGTCCCAAGTGACTCCATTTTACAAACAGCATTTTGCTCATTTTGAGTGCAAATGCTGAGACAGGATGGCTCTACTTCTTCTTTATGCGAGTAAACAACTACAATCTGTCCAGCACAAACTATGGCACAGGCAGTTAAGATACTCATTCAGATAGAATATTCTGCCTGTGAAGTTACCAGATTTAATCAGGACCATGTCGAGCCAGCTGTGCATGCAAAGCATATCAGAAAAATAAGAAAGAAAATACCAACGAGCTTACCAGATAAGATGATCAATAATCATCCAATCACTCCACAGGGATCTATAAAATGGGAACCATTTAACATTTGTGCAGGAGCACCCACTAACATAATCAGACTATCTACTGCAGGTGTCATGAGACTGACAAGCAAAAAACTCCTCACTCTCCTCCTGGAGATTCAGTCTCCTTGCTTGATGCTATTCACTCAAACTGCCATTTATTTAGACTCAGTTCTCTAGCTTTCAGAAGTTCTGAATCTCACACTGAACCTTCTCTGTGTATCTCAAGAACTCAGTGACTGGCATCATCAATATGTTAGTTAGACTAGCTAACCACCTGACAAGGCTCTCTTTGTGTCAACATCAGGTTTCTGCTCTTGCCCTCATGACCTTCTTGAAATTTACAATGCCTTTAACTCTTTTAGTCTCATCTGAATGTGTGTGTGTTTGTGTATTTGTGTGTGTATTGTAATTATGTAATCTGGAAATGGATACTAATGCTAAAATGGGAAGAGAAAACCTGTGTATGATATGGATATGCCTATCAATCAAGATCAGTAGTATTTGGTGATTTTTTTCAGGTCTAACTTGAAGTTGCTTGTATTTTATTGTTGTTCAATAAATTTATGAAAAGACATAATAAAAAGACCACAAGGTGTCCATCTTTATTTCTGACATAGTGCATCCATGACAGAATGATCCCTCCACCAGTGGACTCTTTTGTTATATTCAAGTGAAGAGTGTAAGTCTTGAATTAAAGGACATGCAGTTAGTTCTCATTGGAGGAAAGTATAGTTGTTTTTGTTTTCAACTCTTTTACTAGTGGCTCTTTGGGAGCCCACTACCCAGCTTCCAAATAAATGCACACAGAGTCTTATTCTTTTTTATAAATGTCTAACCTTAGCTTGGCTTGATACTAACCAACTTTTGCCTTTGGGCTCTTTCCTTTTCTTACTTCTGTATGTCTTACTTTCACTCTTACTCTGGCTGGCTGTGTAGCTGGGTGGCTGCCCCTTCTTTTCTCATTCCATGATCTCTCTTATTCCTTCTTCCCTCTCATATTTCTCCTTCTATGTGTTATTGCTGCCAACCAGCCCTGCCTATTCTTTCTCCTACCTTGCTATTAACCACTCAGCTCTTCATTAGACCATCAGGTCTTTTAGACAGGCAAAGTAACACAGCTTCACAGAGTTAAACAAATGAAACATAAAAGAATGCAACACATCTTTACATCATTAAACAAATGTTCCACAGCATAAACAAATGTAAAACATACTATAATATTCTACAACAAGAAAGAATCCATTACTTACTTGATGTGTATGGAGAACCCCCTAGGCAATTTGTCTGAGTATTATGCATTGCTTGTATTGTGAGAGGAAAGGAATAAATGATTTTGCTATTTCTACAGCTTCAAAGTAGCAATTAAGCATTATTCTTAATGAATAAGAATGCTAACAAAGTACTTAATATGCTATAGTAGCTGTGTTGGGGATCTACTGAAAAATGGTTAGGAAACTCAAAAATAAGATGTTATGTGTAAAAATATCTTTATTGGCTACAAGGAAACAATGTTGCACAGAATAAACTTCATACTCCTTATCATGTTCCAGATACAGTAATGAGATGGACATGTGGAAAACTCTACTCATAGATGTGTAGACAGAGACTGCTCATTGGTTTCCTTACTTCCCAGACCCAAAAAAATCACACAGAATTTATATTAATTTCAAAACTGCTTGGCCAATAGCTTAGGGATATACCTTACCTAGCTCTTATATCTTAAATTATCCATTTCTACTAATCTATGTATTGTCACAAGGTTGTGGCCTACCAGTAAGGTT
This sequence comes from Arvicola amphibius, assembly GCF_903992535.2. NCBI lineage: Eukaryota > Metazoa > Chordata > Mammalia > Rodentia > Cricetidae > Arvicola > Arvicola amphibius. Next base: position 37,988,914 of record NC_052051.1, on the reverse strand, counting down.
TCATCTGAAATCTGTCTCCTTTGGAAGCTACATGCAAGTCTTTGACTCAGACTACTCTCTTTATATACCTCTTCCAGCCTGGCTATATTCTGCCCTGTCATACAACAAAGCAGCATTATTCATTAAGCAATAACAGCCACACATATACAGAAGGACATCCCACATCATCTCCCCTTTTCTGTCTAAATAAAAAAAGGTTTTCACTTGAGCAAATTAAAATTACATATAAGAAAATAGGTATCAAGCAAGAATTACAGTTACAATATTTAGTTCATTTACATTTGGCAAAATAAGGAAAATAATCATCCAATTTACCGTTTATCATAAATAAGGAAAACTATAACTATCTGTCTTCAACTCTTCAAAGACCCACAGAAGGATATAATATTACTTAAGTAAACAGAAAGTGCATTGTAAGAAACTTTCAATGTTCTAGAATTGGTAGAGACATCTCACTGCCTGGACAGTTACCCAAGTTCTTCTGTAATGTTGGGGCACCCATCTTCAGCCTATAGGCCCGTAGTATCTGGAAAACTTTTCCTTGAAACAAAAATTTCAAAGACTGTTTTGCTTAAATTGACAGTTTATCAGTCACATTCTTCTGTGTCCTGCAGAATGTCTGGCAGACTATTCCATGAAGCAGAAACACTGAAAGCCTGTCTCACCTTCTTTTGGCAAGCTTGGCAGTCATTTTTCTGTGGGTCCTGCATCTCCATTTTATACAGCATACTGTCAAGCAGTTCAGCCAAGAGCAGTTTCTTACCCAAATGGCTAGCCTTGTCACATTGAAGGCAAATTCCATAATGAGATTCTTCAAGGCCCATCAACTTCTTGAGGTAGGTTGGGGCCACCCGAAGCAGACATATCTCATTGTCTAGAAAAGTCTAAGTTTTTAAAACCTTTTAAATGCCACATTCTGTATGTCTTTGAAACACTGAAAATTATCTATCTAAGTGAAATATATCTCCATATATCTAGGAAACCTAACATGTCTTAAATTTTGATTATTATAAATGGCTATCTATTAACTTATATTTCTTAATTATACATTATATTTTAAATGAGCTACACAAACATTTAATACTTTAAATGAGAGTAGGAATATATATATATACATATATATGTACAGTGTAACAAAAATCAACATTAAATTTGTATCAATAGACTAAGATTTATACCAATGCAAAGTATTCATTTCTATACCATATCCCCCTTTAAATGAAAAAAATTATAAACAATCATTTTGGCAATTTGGGCATTGTTTTCTCCAAACTGCTTCCTACTGTTTGTTGGGTGGGGGAAGTACTTTCAGAGTTTATGGAGACTTTTCTGAGGGTCTTATTCCATCAAACCACATTAGCCTGGAAAGAATCCACAGGTTCTCATCTTCTGTGGAAACAAAAGCAGAACCTCTTTTCCAGTTACATATCCTTAGAGTCAAAATTTGAAGCCACGATACCTCTAAAATATATATGTTGGTTTAGCTTAGCAGCCCTCAGAATCAAAAGCCTTGTAGATGGGACAAGAATCTGCCCTGGAGAAAAGACTGCAGAGCACACAAATCAATAGTGTCTATGAAGGAGAGGGCATGTGCTAATTACTTTTTAATAATGGTCAGTGAGTGATTATAGGTCTCTTCCCTTCATGCAATTACTCTACAAACTTGAAAAGTTGAGATGATATAAGACACTATGACAGATACATGCTTCTACTTAAGAAGAAAGATAAATGATATTTATACAAAGTATACTGCTCACTTCCATAGTTAATGGGCAATTTAAAAAGTCAGATGTCTAGAAAGCAAGTAATGCCAGCAAAAGCAAGTGCCAGCTTAAATCACATTTTCTTCTTACTTGAGTCTCCAAGATAGACAGTTTGAAAGAGATTTATTGTCACAGACTGATCATTTTGATCACCTAACCAGAATTTGAGTTAGGATACATATTTAAGATCTTAAATTTATTAGAACCTCTGATTATGTAGTATGGGAGAGATCAACAAAATGTAAGAGCCAGTAGCAGATACAAATAAGAAGAAGGAAGCTGAATAGTTAAAACCAATGAGTATTCATTCTAAACAGTCTGTTGTTGTTAGAAAGTAAGATAATAAACCACCTTATCTTCAAAATGATTTGGACTGGCAGCAGACAAAAATCCACATGAACTTGTGTAAATATAGTATATTCATCACAAAAACTTCCCAGTTTTCCATCCTTCTATGAATCATGTTCTTTCAAACATAGCTTTTTAACTCTTTTGCTTGAGAGGCGTGGCTTATTTTATACTCCTTGAACCTGTCTGCTTTGTGATTTCCTTTAATATAGAGAAGGAACTACAAGTGATAAAGCCTAGAGCCCGAGAATCTTTGCATGTTCGGTCTCTTCCAGAATGCCGCCCAGGTGCCATTTAAATAAGACAGGACTAGCTTGCTGAATCATAAGAGACCAGGAAAATGCATTTATTTTCCTATTGCTTCACCTGCTATTCTAAACTACCTAACAGTTTTTTCCCCTCCAAACATGTGATAAAGCTCAACAAAGAGAAGAAAAAAAAAAGAAACTCCTGGTTTGTAACTTACCAAATACTCTTTATCATATCCTGCTCCCAAGAACTACCCACAATTCGAGGAGGACTATATTAATTGTCTCCTGAGGGAACTGCCCCTAATGACCTAAACACATCCCACTAGCTCTGCCCTTTAAGGGTTTCTTTTTTTTTTTTTTTTTTTTTTTTTTTTTTTTTTTTTTTTTTTTTTTTGGTTTTTCAAGACAGGGTTTCATGCCTCTTTTCAGAAACTCCACACATGAACCCTTGGTAGACACATTGAAACCACAATCAGATCATATAGGGCCATCCAAAGAGATCTGAACTAAATCCTACAGGAATTAGAGAAAGAACTGACTTCTCGATTAGCAAACCAGAAATGGCTATTGTCTTCTTCAGTCTCTTTTTCATTGAGGATGTGATCTTCTGACTTAGTTTTGAAGGCTGAGTAGTATTTCCTCTGGTAAAGATAAAAAGGGGGCATAACATTTTCATTTTTTAATAAGAGTAATTCTTCACTAAAAGATTTCAATGGCTTTTTTAATGCATATAATATCTTAAAATAAGATTTATACCCTTCCCCTGACTGAGAATAAATTATATAGATACATGAATGTACCTCCTTCACATGGCAAAGATCAAGACCAGCAACACAGTTTCAGAAAGATAATTATATTTCTGGTGGCTAGAGTAGTGCTCTGCAGAAAACACCTATATCACCCCAGCACTTGTTGAATAAAAATGTGCATATTTTATTCATAAAGGTCAACTAATTAGTAAGACTGAATTTTTACAAAACAAAATTTAAAAGCCAATTATTCTAAATGGTAGAAGGCTAATGGTTATATATTTAACATGCTGAATTATCCATCCAAGCAAGAAGGGGTTGAGGGAGGGACAGAAAAAAGTCAGGGAGGAAGGAAAAAATTTAAATAAAGGAATTAAGGAATGCAGATGTAGAATGATGGGGAAAGGGGAGGAAGCTTCGTAACACTGCTTAGTTGCAGAATCACCAGTGGGATCTCCTTTACTACTCCACAATCAATTATGAACACCTAATTCCAATATCATAAAAAATAACAGACTATGAAATGAATGTTTTTCAAGCAACACACAGAAATGAGAAGTAATTACTGCCATAAGTAAAAAAATGATAAATCTACCTGTGGCATATTAAAGGAGAAAATTCTCGAGCATAAATGCAATAAAAGGAACATATCAAAGAGAAAACTCAAGTTTCTCTTTGATAAAATCACATTTTTCTAATAGCATTAGAATACACACACACACACACACACACACACACACCTCCTCTGGTTGAACATCAAGAATTTTATCAATGTAGCGTATAAGAAATATGTTTTTATGTTAAAAAAAAGGAGGACTTACTCTTGAACTTGTATTCCCAGACTCATATTGAAGGCATGCTGTTCATTTTACAAATTATATTCATTTTACAATTATGATGGAGCCACTATACTTATTTAAAAATCTTTAATGGCTTCCTGTCATGCACAAAAACAAACATGAGGTCATCCTGACAAAAAGCAGAGGCTGGAAAAGGGCATGCCTGTGATTCTGTGAGGTCTACTCAAAGCACAAGCCAAGTGAGACAAGCAGGGCAGGACACAGCAACAAGAAGAGCTGAGTAACACGTAGGTACCACTGAAAATCTGGTGCAGCTGATGCTCCTCAGAGCAGCAGAACATAAACAGTACACACAGGTACTAATCCTGAAGCCAAAGGAGCTCTTATATCCCTGGGTCAGTCAGCCATGGACTGCAGGATACTGCAAGAAGGGTATCTTCTATCTCCTTTCCAGCTCTGGGTAAGAAGTATCTCATGTCTAGACCAATGGAAATGCACTGACAGAAGCTGGATGCACCACCTGAACAGTGCAATCTAGGGAATTTCCTTTAGCATTTCCTATATGGTAATAAGCCACTTTACTGTCTTTTCTTCCCTCTCTTCTCTCCAATTACCAATCTTGATCAATATAACTCGGTCCACGACCAGCCACACAATACACCCTTCCACTGTGATGACTTGACAGAGCCTCCTCTTGCAGATAAGACCCCTCATGTCTCTTTCTTCTTTGAAGGTGCTACTCTATGATTTACAAACAGCTACAAGCTTTCTTCGATCTTTAGAAATCTCAGTGTGTTAGGTACATTTATTTTACTGTAGTCATGCCACCTGTGGGAGCTTACTCACACTAATAATAATAAAAATAATAAGTAATAGTGAGATTAATTATGAGCTATTATTTATAGATAGTCTACATTGGTATAGATTCTTGTATATTGATACAAATTCAAATTATATTTGTTATGTTGAATATGCTCCTATTTCTCTTTACAATATTTGTGCACCTATGCAAAGTTATTTTGTCATATCATATGCATGCATGTTTCTACTTCTGCTTAAGATTTTTTTGTCAGTAAAATAGCATTGGATGGTAAATATATGACCATGGAGCTTTATTACATTAGTAATAAGTAGCTAGTGTCCCATAACTGAGAACTGTGTTATAAGGATACTGACTTAAATTCTGTTAAACTTTCATGGAAAGAAAGAATTTTTAAAGTAATGACAAGAGGTATGTTTTTGTTTTGTTTTGTTTTTGAGACCAGGCAGGGGGTTTGTGTTTTAAAATTTCTGTTTTTTTTTTCTATTACATTATAAACCTTGATTGAACTAACTGATATTGGCATCTGTTTGTGCTGCTGCCCAAATACCTTCTAAAGTGCTGACACGGAACAGCTCTCAGCACATGACTGTTGCTCTGGATATTCATCAGGGGCAGTTCTTAGAGGTGGGTGAGTGCGTGAACATCTCCATGAATCAATCTCTCTCTCTCTCTCTCTCTCTCTCTCTCTCTCTCTCTCTCTCTCTCTCTCTCTCTCTCTCTCTCTCTCTCTCTCTCTCTCTTTCTCTGTGTGTGTGTGTGTGTGTGTGTTGATTGATGGACAGTCTTGCCCTAATGTGATTTCATAGTTTATCTAATTCTAAATTAGTATCAAGATGAACATGTGTCCTTTCACATGATCTCACTGAAACTTATTTCAATCTATATGGAGGTATAAATAAAAGAAATGAGTTTACAGTTTAGACTCAGCAAAATATAAAAATTTAACTGGTTGAAACATTATTCAATTTCCATGTATAAACTGAATAATGGTAAATGAGGGCCTGCTATTTGCTAGAAACTACCTATCCTTGATATCTAGCATTATTATAACAAAACATTTGAGGTCACTGAATCATAAAGAGAAAAGGCTCGTTTGCCCATCCATCCTCTTATCAGACACTGCACCCACTCAGAACTTGGCCACATAATGCACTGTGACATGGACCCCAGGTAGAGGCATAAGACCCAGTTTGCCTAGCCACCAGTTATGCCACCGCACAGTGCACCTGAGGAACCATGTGGTATACTGTACTCCTGACCCCAAATAAGGACTCCCTTACCCTGTCCTCGACTACAAACACTTCCATCTGAGGAGAGTGTGGCATCCTGTACTCTGCTCCCACAGCCATCCACACCCACTGGGACTCCAACTTCTGTTATCTAAGAACCATTTGAATGATACCATGAGTCCTCCAGAGACTTCTGGAAATTGAGAATGAGAATCTTCTAAACATGAGAAAGTCTATGCACCAGCCCCAAAATTACACCTATCATCCTGAATGAGGTAACCTAGACCCACAAGGAAAGCATTGGGTGTTTTTCTTCATGTGTGAATAATGGTTTTGAATATTTGGATATGTGTATTTCATTTGGAATACCCATAAGTGTCTGAAACTAGAAAGGGACTATGGAGAGGGAAGGGATTTTTTCAAGAGATGAGCGATAGAATACAGTGATAAAAGTGGGGTGAAGAGAATTATAGAACAAGAAGTGAATGGGCTGAGGTGGGTGAGCAGAATGGAGAAGATAATATAAGAAGGGCTAGTAAACACTTAAAAACATTTTGGGAAAGCCTACCCATAGAAGTTTCCTAAAATACATACTAAATATAAAAAGCTTAAACAGAGTTACTCTATAACAGAGGAACAAAACCCCATTTAGACATCATATGCTCACAAATAAAACTTCAGTACTAGGAATGGATTACCTCTCTTTTAGTTTCCCCTTTTATGGCAGTGGGTTCCCATTGACTCCAAAACATTATAGGCTATTACCATATTCCTGCTTCTCCCCAGAATATAATGGCAAGACCTTATAATTGAATGCACCAAATACTTGGGATATGAACGTGGATAAATCAAGCTGATACTGACCTGAAAGCTTCATCCCATTATAGAGAGTTATAGAAAGTGCTATGCATGCTACTAGAGGAGAAAATAATGATCAATAATAATCAATCTTATTTGTGAACCCTGTGAGGTACAATAAGGACTAGTCTGGCATGAAAGGGCCACTCGTACAGTAGTGGTACAAATATTATGGGAGCAACCAACCACTTTCTGACTGAATTTAAGCCCACTAAACAAGAGAGAACCTTTATCTTTCACCTTTAGCAGAGTCAAGAATAGTGGTTAGATATTTTATAAGTCCCAGGGAGAAGCTGCCTTAATTCTTTCTGTTAAATGGACATGTTACTAAAACTACTCCCTAATAACTTATTTTTACACCCAATGATCAGTGCATCTCTCAACTCTCTTCAGAAAAGGTTCTTTCTGTGATAGATGGTAATTAACACAGATATTCATAGCAGACAACTGGATAATATGCAGAAAACAAGAGACTTTAAAGTGCTCAGCTCTAAATGGGATATCAGCATCACATCCATCTCCCTAAAGCTCAGAGATCTTCATCAAAATGAGGACAGAAGGACTGCAAGAGTCAGAGGTGGTGGATACCTTTAAGAAAATAGTGTTTCCCAGTGTATGTATGAAAGCTAAATGTATAAAGTCACAGAAATTGGGAAGTCATAGCATGCACAAGACCCTAGCCAACAACTCACACCGGACAAAGTCCCACCATGGAGAAGATGGGGGTGAGCAAGAAATTCCACTCCATCTAGAGAGCTGTTGGTATTTGATATCTAGGGAAAATATGATCAAAATACACCATTTAAAATTCTCAACTATTTAATAAAAATAGAGCTAGGGATGGTGATATACACTTAGAATCTCAGCTTTGGGGAGGCTGGAGCAGAAAGGTTGCTGTGAGTTTGAGGCTAGCCTAAGTTACACCATGAGTTTGAAACCAGTCTAAGCTTCATAAGACCCATCTCAAAAACCAATAAATAATGGCCAATTCATTCATGAACTCACATTGTTCTGTGGTGAGGCCCTGCACAAGATCAAGCCAAAGTTCCAGCATGAGTTAGACAGGGCCTTTCCAAGTTCTACCTCAGGATAAAGAGCCACTGGTAGGTAATGGCTCCTAAGTGATGGAGAGTTATTTTTCTTCAGTGGTGTAGTTGATGGTAGATTGCCCATGCTCCAATGACTGTCCTACTCTTATATTCTTAGGAAAACACCAATTGAATCAGATATATATATATATATATATGCAGAAGGCATAAAGTTTGGAAGGGTAAGATGTTAAGAGGAATTCAGAGGTAGTAAGAGGGAGGAGTGAAGTGAATATGATCAAAATACATTATGTGTGTGTGTGAAATTGTCAGAGTAAATAACATTTAAAAAGAAAAGAAAAGAAATAAGAGAAGATGAAAGAAAGAGAAGCTTGAGAGAGATGACACAACTGTTAAGAGTTCTTCCTGCTCTTGTGGAAGCTCATGTGCGCATGGAGGCTCACAGTCATCTGTAATCCAGTTCCAGAGGATCTGACACAGTCTTTTGGCCTCGATCGGCACCAGGCACATATGCAGTACACAGACAAACATGCAGGCAAAACAATTTTGAACATTAAATATAAATAAATATTTCAGGAGCTGGGAGAGTTGCATTTTGCAGCAATATCTCACATTTTCTAATACATAATTAACCCCCTCACCTTATGGCCAGAAGGCAAAAATAAAAATGTCACCAGGGTCCTATACCCTTCTTTGAGGGTACATCTCCAGTGACCCTTCCCATAATGCTCAGTGTCCAGGTTTTACCACCTCCCATTATTACTGCTTTGTGAACCAACTTTCTTTAGGGAAACTTTCAACCTTCAAGCTGCAACAGATGTGCTGTATCTTATGCTTACAGCAGTGCCACAAGCAGACATCATGAATCATCATCCAACTGTAAAGGGGAGGAAACAAGTGCCTGGCCAACGCTATGTCCTTAACAAATGGCAAAAGGCAAGGCGAAGTGCCAAAAGTGCCATTTCTGCTTTATTTCTATATTCTAGAATCATCTATATGATGTCTAGATGGAAAATTAGTGAAACAATCACAGCCTAATAAAATTGCCAGATCTCAAAGCTGAGCTGTATAGAAGATGCACCAGGAAAACTTCTTCCAAGCAGACGCACCAGTCAGCACTCTCCCCGAGGCATCGTGCCAACGTGCAGCGTCTTAATAGAGGATCCTCGGATGATGGATGTCTGCTTCTCTCGCTGGCAGCATGTATGTGTGTCTGTGTGCTAACCAGATACTTAAGAGAACAATTTTTTTATTATCTTTATTTGAAAACCACTTTGCACAGACCTCTAGGGAAATGAGGTCCCATCTTATAAATGCACATTTCCATCCTTGTCCACAGAAAGTTGTCTGTGGGGAGGAGCGGTGGTTTTTCCCCAAGAGTGCTCCAAGGCCCCTTTTTTATTTCTAGTTTTAAAATGCTCTGATTTTACATCTCATCAAATATAAAACTTCAAGTTTAATATATCGTAGAGATATTGCCTCCTGTAGATTATGCCCTTCAGCTCTTATCACGTTAAGTTGTAATTTGCAGTTTTGAAATGCTCCATCCAAAAAAAAAAAAAACATGTTTTCCTTAGTCAAAGCAGAAGGAATTTAATTTTTATTGTCTGCATAGATTGATCCACTTTCCTTTTTTTAAAGGACTCATCGTGAATTTGTTGAGTGGCATCAAGATACTGTATGTTCTTATTTGGGTCTCAAAAATGAATAAAATGTGATTCTGAAATGCACTTAGGGTAAAATAACTAATCATATTCTATTGAACATAGTTTTAATGAGAGCAGTATATTAATGAGGTCAAATGGACATTAACATAACTCAACCAGGTTCGGAGCAAACACAAGAGTTATGCACTGAATACACTGGACAGCCATCCCTTAAAGAGTCAGAGAAAGCAGGCTACCGAAATCAAGGATGCGAAAGCAATGTTTAGCGACAGTTAAACACGTACATTGAAGCTGCCAGTGTGTCCTACTGTGATCATGTTGAGCTCAGTTTCTGTCCTCAAAAACTATATTGAAAGAAAGACTTTATAGCCCTAGTGATAAGTTCCCTGAGGAGAACTTTGTTTATTCATGTCTCTTATGAGCTCTAGAAAGTAAAAAACTGTTCCTCTTTTGCCTGCACTTTTCTCAGGTCACCTTTCCATTCTGGATAAATGTGAAAGGACCAGAACTCTTCCTGTGATGTTACAAAGCCCCTGTAAAGACACCCTTCAGTGGTATTTAAATGGCAGTTTTAAATACAGCAACATTATTCTTGGTTGAAACAAAATACAGCTGATAGAAATTATATAGATCAATGTAAATGACATGCAATTAAATTCAATACAGGAGAGAAAGGTACTTGTCAGACAGGAGCTACACCATTTTAAAACTCACCCAGAGGAGGTTGTAACAACGGAAGAAAATCCCCGTCGTGGTCACTTTGAGACACTTTCAAGTGATAGGCTATATGACGCTGATAAACACATGAAGGGCATGAGATCTGATCATACTGTGATTGTTCTAACCTGCTCTGTTGAGATAGAATAAGACAACCTGTGAACTGCTGGCATTTATTTATTTCTCACTTCTTGAGGATGGAAGTTCAAGACTGAGGTGTTGGCCCATAACTCCTCTACAGCTAGGGTCCCACCTATGGGATCTGACTTGAACCTTAATTACCACCCTCAGGGCTCTAACTCCAAGCAATCTCTAGCATGTGATTAGGCCTGGAGATACAGCTACGTGTATCCGAGTGGGCCTCACTATCATTCATTCTCAGAACGAAACTTCTATGATTTTCGGAAGCAAACTCCATGAATCTCCATAAAACTTGGGCCCAAATCTTGAAGGAAGAAACATTCTTTGAGCACTAGGAAGCCCTGCCTTAGGGCCTAACATCAGGCCCTCCATATTCCAGCATGATCTTGATTGGAATGGGAACTTTCTACTGACTGAGTGGCCTTCTCACTCATTTAGCAGTCGAGAGTTGGTTTAATTTATATTTAGACAAACTTGTCCACCAGCTTCTCCTTCTCTTTCTTGTGGCCTTCTTCCATTTACTTCAGAAGGTTCATAGATTATCCCAGCGTTGACCACCTTTTCACAGGAACAATCCCACCTTGAGCAACGCCGCCCTCTACAATGGAACTCCATGTATTCAATTATCGGCATTTCAGCTTTTGAAATTAACTTTCTTTTCTCAACTTGAATAAGTGAAAAGGAAGCAATTGTTACTTCAGCTACTGCATTGTAAATTGCCTCTCTAATAGCCTCAAGAGTCAAACTCCTTTTGTGCTCTTTTCTGCCCCTTTGGGGAAGGCAATTCTCCATTTCCTCTCTTCTCATTGTGACTTTGTAGGGCTGGTAATGTTTGAAGAGCCAGAACCACTTTTATCATTCCTTTGACTTGTTTCTTTGAATTTTGTTATTCAGGCTATCCTTTCTGATTCAGAATCCATAAATTTAAAAGACACAAATAAGAACTAGGCTTCTATAGATGGTATAGGAAATGGTGTCCCCACACGAGAATATTTGGGTTAAAAAGGATGTGAGAATGGATTCTGTTTTTGCCTCCTATTTGGTGTGTGTTTTCAGGAGACTTTCCAGCATCTGTGTTCCTTACTTCCTTCATCTATATCATGGAGAGAATGAAGCAACTTTGAAGAATGGCTTTAAGCAGCAGAAAATATACAGCATTGTTGGTCATATATATATATATAGGTCCAACAGGGACAATTACAGTGTCTTCAATCATAGTCAGTTTATAAATGTTAAAACACTCATATTCACTATAATAAAATCAGGCAATTTTTAATGGAATATAGTGGCAGAGTGGTATAATAAGACCCCTAGGACTCAGGAGAAGTGAGCCTTATTTGAACTCACTACCTCTTAGACTCATCCTCCATGATCTTCCTGGTTGCTCTACTTGAAAGGTCACTGGTGCCATCATCCACTGCAAAGTGGGTGGCAACTCTGCAAGCAAGGTGTCAAAGATAAAAAGTGGCAGAACACTAGTTAAAGTAGTAGAGAGAGTTTCAAATAGTGGTAAGTACTGCAGTAGGGGAAAGAGTCCAGCTCATCTGCACAGATCTGAAGGGGTGTTTTAAAGGGAAATGGGCAGTGGAGAAGCAATTGAGGGTTTTGGAGCATCATAGCAGTAGAGACTTCCAATTGAGTTAGCAAGACAGCAATAAAACCAGGCATGCCTGCTAGCTACCAGTTACTACAGACAGGAGTCTGTCTTCACACAGGGACAGAGAGACTGAGGTCCCATCTTCAGGTATTGGTGAGAAGAAACAAGTTGTGTGTGGGGGGGTCAGGATTGAGTTTTCCCAAGCAGACATGTTAGGGGGCATAGGGATTATTTTAGGGGGTACTCTCAAGCTGGTAGAAACTATGTCATTCATCATTAAAGGACTTCGATGCTAAGGGTAACTTTGATGAACTAGGGTCAAAGAGAGACTCTGTAAGGGACCACATTCTTGAGCTTCCAAGGTTTCAAACCATGTAGCTGCTAGATATTGCTTGGAGCCTCCATAACATTGAGAGGAAGGGCCACATTCTTCTTCTTCCAGACCTGGAGACCCAGATATGTAGCCCACCTGGATCAAGTGAGTGCCTTGGCTTGTCCGTTTTCCTTCAGTGACTCTTGTACTGCACAACTAGGGGAAATATCAGCCAATAGTGGGACTTCCATTTTATTGATAAATATTGTCAGAGTTGGGGACACAGCTCTGCACTGCCACCTGTAGAATTCTGGGGTGGAAGGGGCAGTTTTCTAGAGTCCTTTAAACTATTGAAGCTAGAATTCTTAGATATCACAGAAAAGAATTCCATGTCAAGTCAGTCAGAAGGTGAATTGGAGGTTACAGAATTTACCATGAGTGGAAGCATAGGAATTACTAGAGAGGCATTTAGGGAGTTACACAACAAGCCCGAGTATGGATTTCTCAGAAGACACCTGTGTGTCAGTATCTTCACAATAAATAAAACCTTGGTAGCATCTGAAGTTACATCTCAACTGCTAAGGAGGCCCACCCTTTAGTAAATGAGATAGTAGGGTAGATCCCAACGGTAAACTGATTAAGATTATAGTTTATAAGTTAAAATCATAGGCCACAAAGACTACACATGGGAGTTAAAAATACTTCCAGTGGGTGTAGGGGAGCAAAAACTTTGTAAGTCTAATTTGCAAGGTGCCCAGAAAACTACAGCTCCACATCTGGCAAAGGAAGAAAGTCATACATGCTTCAGCCTTAAGCATAGTTTATTGCTATTCTAACATTCTTATTTGAAATGTTTCTCTATAAAAGAATTATTGTCTCCATGTTGATGATCTTCACAGCAAATGTTGTTGATTTTGTGAGAATTGCCAATTCTCAGGGAGTAAGGCTTGGAGTTATGGTCTTCTTACCTTTCCCATGCTCCCCACCTTGATTTTTACTTCTGTCTTGCCTCAGTTGGAATTCCATGTTATACTCACTATGCCTTCCAACAAATCACAAAATTCAATGATAAATACAAACATCCATCCTTGTATCATTCAATCTTTAATAATACTATAGCTATCCCATGTCATTTTTTGTCAATTTGTTATAAAATTCTGGGTGTTATAAATACACCCTATAATCTAAGTCCCCAGGAGACTGAGACAGAGAGATCACATATTTGAAAACAGCCTGGGGTAGAGAGTCGTCAACTCCAAAACAAAACAAACAAGAAAAGTGTATCATAAATTATCAAGAACTACTCACTTTTGCAATTTTCAGTTTCTAAAAAATTTTAAAATTTTGTTTCTATAGCCCCTGGCTATCCCCTTACAGACATTTATCTTATTGGGATATTCTTAGTTCTGTTTAAACCTTTCCAGATAGGGTGGAGACTGTTTTCTCTTTAGAAGATGAACACCAAATGGTATCATTTAGCAGGCTTCTAACTTTCCCTAGTTGGCTTTCTTCTAGTCAGGGTCTGTCCCCATCAACACCTTGATTATAAATAGTTAAGTTCCCCCAGAAACATGATTCTAAACACAATCATGAGAGTATTGTGTTAGTAGGGGTTCTCTAGAGGAACAGAATGTATAGAATGAACGTATACTCATGTCCTTTATATAGGCTGCCACAAGAAAATGTGGCCCAGATTAAAGGTAGATCTTACCACCTAAAATGATCTGGATTGAAGTACAAAGATGGGCCTTCCCACTTCAGATGATCTAATTAAGAAAAATCCCTCTATCTATGCTACAATTGGCAGATTCAGAGAGCCATGGTAACAAGGAGGGCCCAAAGGGAGGGATGCATGGATTCCCTGGGAAGGGAAAATAGAGGAGATATCCTGGGTAGACTGGGGGCAGGCTGGGGAGGGAAATTGCATGATCAGGTTGGGTGGGAATTAATGGAAGGAGAAGAGTACTGAAAGAGATACCTAAAAGTGGGGTACATTTGGGATTCAGGGAGAAGCCTGATGTAAGGGAAACTCCCATGAACCTTCAAGAATGACCCCAACTAAGAATCCTAGCAATAGTGGATATGTAGCCTGTACTGCTATCTCCTGTGATCAGTTTTGTGACTACCCCAATTATCATTAGAGAGCCTTCATCCAGTAATGGACACAGAGACCCACAGCCAAATAACAGGCTGAGCTCAGAGAATCCTACTGAAGAGAGGGAGGATGGATTGTATGAGCCAGAGGGGTCAAGGATGTCACAAGTAAACTCAGAAACAACTAACTCAGCTCATAGAAGCTTATAGTATCTGAACCAACAACCAGGGAACCTTCATGTGACACACCTAGGCCCTCTACATATATGTGACAGTTGTGTAGTTTGGTCTATTTGTGGGACTCCTAACAATGAGAGCAGGGACAATTCCTAACAATTTGCCTGGCTCTTGGGAACCTATTCCTCATACTGGATTGCCTAGCTCAGCCTTAAGACAAAGGAAGGTCCTTAGTCTTACTGCAGCTTGATATGCTATGCTTTGTTGATACCCATGGGAGGCCTGAGCCCTTCTGCACAGAAACTGAGGAATAGTAGATCATGGGGTGGAATGGAGATGGAGGGGTGGAATGGGAGGAGATGAAGAAGGAGAGACTGAAGTTGCGTTGTAAAATAAGTAAATGGAGTAAATTTTAAAAAGAAAGAAAAAAGAAAGGAAGGAAGGAAGGAAAAAGGAAGGAAGGAAGGAAGGAAGGAAGGAAGGAAGGAAGGAAAGAAAGAAAGAAAGAAAGAAAGAAAGAAAGAAAGAAAGAAAGAAAGAAAAGAAAAATTCCTCAGAGGTGTACCTAGTCACTTAGGTTTTAGCTAATTCCATCTGTAGTCAGGTAACACTAAGAGTAGCCATAACAAGCATTTTTCACTGTTCAATTCACTAAAGTCAAATAATCATAACTTTGAAAGGTAGGTTGAGAACTGTGGAAAGATTACATCTGGTTTTATGGTGTCAGGAAGTTCCTCTCAGCTGCTGCTTTTCTCCCCGGGCTTCGCTAGCATTCATCCTTTTGCGAACTGGACCTGGGTCCCTGCTAAAGCATGTTGGTGCTGGTGTCCTGACAGAACAATTAGACCGGAGACTCCAAACACACAGTTAGAACCAGAACCAGAGACCGTTTCTTTGGAAAGGGAAAGCACTCAAGAATATGGATGAACTAATGATCTGAGGGAAAAGCTCAGAGAAAGACAGCCTTGGCCCATGTGATAAATGACCCTTTATAGAGCATTTTTTAAATAAAGCGTGATGTAGCACTTGCTTCTCCCATGTTTGTTTATCCCAAGCTTCTCTTGTCTGTGCTCTGTTCACTGCAGGAAGCCCAGGCAAGGAAAGGCTCCAGTCCTGCTCTGCAACTAAACTAGAGGATGCACTATTGCTGCATGAAGCCTGGGTCAGGAAGGACTTCCAGTAAAAGGCATGTAAAGTTTTCTTCAGTCAATGGTTTCCAGTCACAATCCCTCCACTATTTTGGATTTTTCCTCTCTGAACTAGCTGGGGTTACCATCAGAAATCTGTGCAAATACATTATAGATGCTTGCTTATGAGAAAAAGTTGGATAATGGTAATAATAGCTAATATTCAAATGCTTGCATGCTTATTATACTTAGTAATATGCTTGAAGCCCTTGTGAGCAATTGATACTCATCGAGGCCTTTGCTGAGTAAACATAGAGATTAGCAGTTTGCACGTTTCGTTCCGAGATAACTGAGTGTCATTAAGATTTTCTAGCTGAAATGAGAAACCGAGGACCTCAGTGCACCCACAGCTACATCAAACGACGAAACTGCAGGCAACGCGATTCAATTCAGTCGTTTCTTAAATACAGCATATCTGTGTCATTTTCACTTGGTATTCTTCCAGCCCCCCTCCCTCCCCCTGCCTCGCTGGCCAGGTGTCCAGGAAATGGCCAGAGCTTAGCAGGCAACAGAGAAAGCTCACTGCTTTGGAGTCCCATTTAAAGCTACATCTCCAGAGGGTACTCAACCCCGTGATCAAATTAGTGGCTCCTGGAGAGTTTCCGGGCAGCTTGTTGTTTCTGTTTGATTTCACTTGGAGCTCAGATCAAATGAGGAAAAAAAAAATCCTATCCTCAGGATGTAAGCGAAAACCGTGGCAATCTACTGGTGACAGTGTCGCTTCAAAGCTGCTTTCTGAAGATTTCATTTGATGCAAACAAGGAGGGGTCTTGACAAAAAATTTAAAAGGAAGAGTTTGAGAATGAGATGACAGGGAATTTGGGCAGGCACCGGCATATTCTTCCGGGTCTCACGTCCTCTTATACATCCACAGAGTGACAAGCTGGAGCAGGGTGTGTCCAGGAAAAGGCTGCGAACTCAATCTGACTATGAATGACATTCTGCAAACCCCCTCGGGAACTCTGCTGCTGACTGGAGTTTAAAGGTCAGCCTTCAACGGCAGATTCCCTGGAACAAAGGAGGTTAGCTACAAACTCAAAGTGGTTAGGAAATTTAGCCATTGGGGAACTGATCCCTAAAGTACTTCTCTCATGACTATATTCATGCCATCTGCAGTCAGGGGTTTATCTGCAGGGGTTTATCTGATAAGAGTAGATTATTTCTCACATAATTATAAAAAGAGGGGGCTGGAGAGATGGCTCAGTGGTTAAGAGTACTGACTGCTCTTCCAGAGGACCCGGGTTCAATTCCCAGCACCCACATGGCAGCTCACAACTGTCTGAAGATCCACTTGCTATGGGATCTGACACCTTCACACCAATGCACATAAAATAAAGTTAAATAAACCATAAAAAAAATATTAAAAAAAATTATAAAAAGAGCAAGACCTGTCCCCCTCATGTTTCTTTTCTCTCTATTTCACACTTTCCCATACCATGAGGCCATCTGCTACGCTGTGGTCTAACCAAGAAATCCTTACAAGGTTCCAAAGTGGCAAAGCCACCAAAGTTTAGACTTTCAGCCTTGAATAATACTACGAAATCAATAACTTGCTTTTTTTTGTAAAATGCCCAGCTTTTGGTATTTCATTACAGTCACTGAAATAGACTAAGTCAACATACAAGGGACAAAGTCACTATGATGGAAAAGAAAATTAAACAGCCAAGAAAGTATATCTTCTAAATGACCTAGATATTGGAAAACCAGGCGAATCATCATCATCATCATCATTATCATCATCATTGTCTTTATTATTCCTATTATTATTAAAATCAGCTAATTAAAAGTTGTATTATGGTAGGGTAGTGGTGGCGGCGACACATGCCTTTAATCCCAGCACTCGGGAGGCAGAGGCAGGTGGATCTCTTTGAGTTTGAGGCCAGCCTGGTCTACAAGAGCTAGTTCCAGGACAGGCTCCAAAGCTATAGAGAGAAACCCTGTTTTGAAAAACAAACACAAACAAACATATGAAAAAACCTTAGAGTTATGTCTATATTCTTAGTTCCATCCCACAATATATGATGCATCATCATTCCACCTTTCAGAGATACATAGAGACGTGTAAATAATATCGTTGCCAACCCGAGACCACTTCACTCCTGCTTTGTGCTTGACACTCCTACCTCAGCCTCTGCTCTGCTACCTGTCCTTCCATTTGTTTCTTCCAGAAGTCATATTCACAGAAGCAAAGCGTAGCTTTCTTGGGAACCTGGTTCCACAGATGAGCACAGTGTGCAGTCCTTACTCACCTGCGGACGCCGTCTTTCCTGAAGGATGTGCCTTGTCTTTTTACCATTCTGCTGTTTGCAATTTGAGAGATCATGAGTAAATCTGCTCCCAAACATGTATCCCCAGGTCAATAGAGAGTTGAAAGCATGTGTCTAAAACATTCAAATCACCCTCCTCAAAGGAAAGGGGGTAATGGAAGCATTGCTCTTTAAAAACACAAAAAACTAAAAAAAAAAAAAAAAAAAAACAAAAAAAAAAAAAAAAACAAAAAAAAAAAAAAAAAAAACAGATGATTTGTTTTGCTTTTTATGTGTCTGTCAGGGGCACAGACACATAGATGTCAGAGAACACCTGAGAAGATTCCTTTTCTACCTTGTGGGTCCTGAATATTGAACTCAGGTCCTCAGAGTTTTCAGCAAGTGCATGTATCCCCTGAGCCTTCTGATGCCTTTGTCCACTGAGCCATGTTGCTGACCCAAGATTTTACGTTTGATGTATTCTTTTTTCCCTTTAGCTTCTTTTGAACCTGCTTCTATCCACTCTCACTGGCAAGTTCATCTGCCTTACTACTGAGGAATTCCATTGCTCATATTTGGATCCACTTCTTTGGGATTCAATATAAACTGAATACTTGTAGCTCTGAGAATTCCCTGGTACTCCAGTGCCAGATTGAGACTGTTGAGACATCTAGTCTTATAAACTGAACAATTATAGTATTCTTTGCCTTTCTGTAGGAGACAGCCATACCTGGACCACAGCCTATTAGCTATTCTAATATGTCCCCTTAAAAACAAATACTTTTTCTATCAGTTCTGTACCTTTAGAAAACCCGAACTAATACAACTACTGATAAGCACTCTTTCAAACTGTGTACTTTTTATATATGTGTGTTTGTGCAGAGTGGTGCATGTGCATGTACACATATGCAGGCACATGCATTTGGAAGTCAGGGGGCAACCTCAGGTGTTATCCTCAGATAAGCTATCCCTCTCTTTTGCAGCAAGATCTCCCATTGGAACTCACTAATTGGTCTGGATCAGCCAGTCAGAGAGCTCCAGGGATCCTACTGTCTCTGCCTCCTCAGCACTAGGGTTGCAAGCCCACCCTACCATGCTCAAGTTTTTATATGGGTGCTCAAGGTAGAACTCAAATCTTCATGCTTGCAAGGCACACACTTTACTGACAGCTGTCTCCCCAACTCACTGATCGTACACTTTATATTAGACTCTTTCCTCTATCCCGTGAATGATTCTTTGTACTGTATGTCAGATATGATATTTTTCAGCTTCTACATTTTTTTTCATTTTGAATATTCCTATATTTCGGCTGGCATTTTCTATATGTCAGGATCAATTTTCTAAAAAATCAATTTAGATCTTGTCTCATCAGAAATAGTTATAATAGCTACCCTAACATATTTGACTGGCAATTTCAAGATTTAAGTAATCATGTACCTTTTAAGCATTTATCAATTCTCTTGATTCTTATCATATCACACAATATTAAATTGTATCCAAGACATTTAAATTTGATCTTGTACATTTCTAAGTCTTTTTATAATCTACTAGAAAATATTGGTTGTTTCAGGGTAACAATCAGAAGGACAATATTCAGCTTGTCTGGACATTTTTATCTGCACTGGTATAATCAAATGCCAGTTCTGTATTACATGTCTTTTCCTTGCCATGTGGATTATGATCCACTCCAAGGCAGCGTTAGATTTGACTTGGAGTTCAAGTATTAGTCACACAGTCTTGAAAGGCACTTCTGTGCCCTGCTGTGCCTGTGTACACATCTCCAGCTCAGAGTTAGTCCAAGAGTTACATCACTGCATACCCCAGATTTAGAGACCTAGCTTCTTCAACCATGTGTCTTCTTTTGACACATTGTTTCATTCCAGAAGACTTTATTTTAGTTCCCATAGCAAAAAGGGAGCCTTATCAGCTATTTAATCTTCCCACAACTCTGAACTATTGAATAACTACAGCTAGGCTGAGGTCAAGTGACAAAAAAGAGATAGTAAAACAATGTCAGTTGCAGATATTGTTCAGACAAGATCTCCATTTTTTTGGCTTCCTGTCTTTGACAAAACAACATTTCTTTGCATAGTGTGGGTCTTCCATGTTCCTCTCAGGCTTATGAACTAAAAAGTTGGCTGTCAACCTGTATGGTGTTGGGAGGCAGTAGAGACATTAGGAGATGGTATCTGAGGATGAAAATTAGTTCGCTGCAAATGTGTCCCTAAAAAAGATATTAGGACCCCAGAATTTCTCTTTCTGCTTCTGCTTCCTGACTGAGGTTAAATGAGAAGTCTTCTTCTCCATATATCCCTTGATATTTTTTATGGGCCACAGAACAACAATACAAAATGACCATGAACTCAGAATCAGAAATCATGAGCCCAAAACAAATCTTTTGTCCTTGTAAATTGACTTAGCCATTTGTAGTAGGAGTGGGAATCTGATTGAGCAGTTCTTGCCAAGGTTTAATTTCCTGCTTCATTGCCATATGCCTGTAAGTGACTGACTCTGATCAAGGCTAAGGGGGAAAGAGAGGGAAAATAAAAGACAGAGAGATAAAGAAAATAGGACATTTCTCCAAAGTCATAGACATCAGAGGCCCATTTCACCAGTCCATTAGTCAAAATGAGATTTACCATGGAGAGTTGTGCCTTTGGCACACACTGTGCAGTTCTGAGATTCTGAGATTTGGTTCATCTTGGGTCAAAGATTGGAGATAGAGAAGGAAAACTCCCCAGGTTTGGAACTCATGTCTGGTCTATAAGCATCTGGGCTACTATGCTTCACATCTGACCCTCAACTGCTTGCTATGGTTACTTTCCAAAGATCTCAAAGCACTGTTTTTCATACGTCATTCAGAGAATTTTGTGTGATGTTAGAAATGCTGCCAACCATTTACCTTAGCCAGCCATCAAATGGGAGTTTCATACTTTTTATTAACCATATTAAATAATGATCAAGGAGAATTGCATGAAATATATTTGAATTGATCCAGTATATTGACATTATCATTTCAATATTTAATCAATATGAAAATAATTCAAGCATTTTATATTCTTTTTCTCATGCCATCTTTGAAATTGTATATATTTCAAAGTGACTAACCACATTCAAGTGCTCGATAGCCATGCATGGCTAATGCCTGTACTGGAGCACATAAATCTGTACTTCATACAGCCTAGTGCAGTTCTTCTCCTTATGTGCATGGTAGTTAACATGGTTTGGCTCAGTAGGTCAAGGGAGTGGATAAGAGATTCCTGTGTTGTTAATTGGGTATTTGGACTTATTGATAGAGCTCTAGAGCTAAATCTATACCTTCTAAAGTAATTCTGAATTCCAGATAGTAATTTGGGTGCATGACATATCCAAAATAAAGACTGTATCTATAATTCTAATCCAGTTTTTTTCAACCTATGGGCTGTGACCCACTTAGGGGTCAGGTATCAATATCCTGCATATCAGACATTTATATTGCAATTCATAACAGTGCCAAAATTATAGTTATGAAGTAGCAATGAAATAATTTTATGGTTGTGGGTCAGCACAACATGACAAACTGTATTAAAGGGTCATAGCATTAGGAAGGTTGAAAACCACTGTTCATATCCAAAAGTCTCAGAATTCTATCTACTCCAAGGACTTCATTATTGCAGAAAATATGCCACTTGGGCACAGACTTGAGTACTTACATTTGTATTTTTGTAATACATAGTCACTTTAAGGGACTAACTAGAGAAATTACTTTCTGAGTACCTCTTCTTAATCTTTGACAGCTGTGTCCTGTCAAAAAATATATTATTTGTATCCTTGATCTTGGTAGTCACCGAGACATAGGGAAGTAGGAAGAGATAGCTTCATCTGATTTTTAAAACCTATGAGGTATTTGAATTTTACTGTGGACACGTTTTATAGCATAAAGATGAGTCAAACCACTCCATTTCTACGTGATAACCATATAGAATTATTTCAGAGTTTTTCATGGGGAAATGTACATGGGGTGGTAGTTCAAAACTGAGACCCAAAAGTGAACCACATTGGAATAAGAACTTAATTTGCCTATTAATCCTCTCCCTTCTCCCTAATATTTCTCTTATTCAGGTATGACAATCACTTTGGTAAAATCCACAGTGCAAGAAAATTTTCATCAGGAGATGTGACCGCTTCCTAGGGTGTGGTAAGTGTCCCTCCCATATCTAATCTGGAGTGTGGCACTACCCTGTAGGAGGAGTGAGTCTCCAAGACACATACACAGTGAGAGTGCAATATTATTTGTATACATTCCATAGACGTTCACAAGAAAACAAATCTTCCTTTGTCCAATACTCATGGTATATATTCATGTTATGTCGTACTGTATTATTCATGGACATTTTCATGGAGGCATGTATTTTACCTTGAGCATACCTTCCCACAAGCCCCTCATCTTCCCTGTTGTGCTTCCCCAAGCATTAGTGCCCTTAGTTCCTATAGACAATTTCACTTATACTTTCATGCCATATATATATATATATATATATATATATATATATATATATATATATAAGATTTACATATCTATTAAAAAGTCAAGCAACACACAGGAGAAATATATATTTGTCTTTCCGAGACTGACCTAATTCTATTAAAATGATTTTCTCTAGTTGCATTCATTTTTCTGTAAATGACAAACTCTATTTTTTCCTTATAGCTAATAAAAAAAGCTCCATGGTGTTTGTACACCGTATTTTATTTCCGTTCCTCCTTTATTGGACAAGCAAGTTGTTCCCATAAATTAGCTATTGTGAAGAGTACTGCACCAAACACTGATATTCAAGTATCTTTTGTGATTGATCAAGGTGGAGACCTTCAGATAAATTCCGAGGAATGATGTTGCAGCAGCATATGGCAGAGCTAATTTAATTTTAATTTAAAATTAAATGATGGCATATCTAATTTAAGTGTTTGAGTAATCTCTAAACTCACTTTCAGAGTGACTGAACGAGTTTGCATTTCCCCAAAGCCATGTGTGAGTGTCCTCTTTGTCTACACCTTTCCAGACTTTTTTATTTGTTTCCGTAATGGCTGCCATTCTCACTAGGGTGTATGGGGTCAGCATCTCTGTAGTGAAGTCAACTTGATCACAACAAATGATTTTTTTTGGTATGTTCTTTATTGGGATTGCAAATAATTTTTTGAGAAATTATTTATTGTCTATAATGTTTTTTTTTCTCTGTGTGTAAACCATACTGTTATGGAACTCACAGATATTTGTCTACTTTTGCTTCAAGTGTATTGAAATTAAAGGCTTTACCACCATAGCTGGTTTAAGTTTTACTGTTTTTCCTTCCTTCTTCCTTCCTTCCTTCCTTCCTTCCTTCCTTCCTTCCTTCCTTCCTTCGTTCCTTTTTTTTTTCTTTTCCTTTTGGTGATGATAATGTAGGTGTTAGTGGAGGTATGTATTTACCTGGTTTGAGTATCAAAATAATACCAGTTTCACTGAAAGATCTTGGTAGCATTCCTTTTTTTTATTTTATGGACTAGTGTAAGGAAAATTAATGTGAAAAACATTGTAGTTAGCTCTATAAAGTTGTGATAGACTCAGCACTGAATCTGTGTGGTCGTGGGATGTTTATAGAGAAGTTTTTATTACTGTTGCAAGCTCAATGTTTATACTAGATCAGTGTAAGATGTTTCCCAGTCCATGGTTTAACTTTGCTCTGTCATATACATCGATAAACTCATCCATTTGTTGTTGTTTTTTCAATTTAGTGAAATATAAAAATTAGAAGATTTATCCTAATACGTTTCTAAAATTCAATGTTCTTTATTACAATGTTTCCTTCTGTCACTAATTTTTATTAACTTCGATCTTCTCTTTCTTAGGGTTAGATTTGTTGAGGGCGTTTCAATTGTGCTTATTCTTTCAAAGAATTTTTGTTTCCTTCATTAGTATTCAGGGTTCTTATTGAAGCTATGCATTAATTCTTGCCGTTTTGTTGACTTTGTAACATTTAATACAGTCCTATATCTCTTTTGCTTGACAGCTGTTTGCGTATGGTTCACTCTTCCCTACCACCTTATAAATACATGTATTTCTCTTTTGTCTGAGGGATTTGTTCTAGAACTGGCTTTGTGGTATGAATTCCTTTAGTCTGCTTTTTGTCGTGCAGAGTTTTTCTTTCTCCCTCATTTATGACAAATACCTTTACTAAGTATATTAATCTGGATTGGTACTTTTTTCTTTCACAGCTTGAGATAAATCATCCAAGTCCTCCTTGCTTACAAACTTTTGGTTGAAAAATGTGCTGTTATTCCCATATTCCTTTCTTTTATGGGACTTGATTATTTCCTGCTTGCGTCTTTCAACATACTTTGTTTTGTCTGTATTTAGTGTTTACAGTGTCTAATCTTCTTTGACAATTTGAATGTGTCTGAAGCCAACTCAAACACAAGCCTGTGGTCAC
Source organism: Arvicola amphibius (assembly GCF_903992535.2). Lineage (NCBI taxonomy): Eukaryota > Metazoa > Chordata > Mammalia > Rodentia > Cricetidae > Arvicola > Arvicola amphibius. Next base: position 37,964,459 of record NC_052051.1, on the reverse strand, counting down.
TCTTGGGAGAGATTTTCTTGTCCAGATAATCTGAAGCAGTAAGACCTACCTTAAATGTGGGCTGCATTGTCTTGTGGCAGTCCAGATAAAAGAACATGAAAGAAGAAATCTTTGTTTCACCTGCTTGGCCTCACTTTCAGGGGAAATATCATGTATCCTTTTGCTGATTCATTCCTTTCTGGTTATTATAACCAAATTTATTATGATTCCAGCGCAAACTGAAGATCAACCACTTTCCAGGAATCTTTGAGGCCTTCAATGCCGTAGTGAGAGTGTTAAGACCTTCATTTCTGTGAACAATTACTACAAGCCATTGTTGGACTAGCTTGATAACTTCTTTTAAACCAATTTAACATCTCCCTCTCTGCCTCTCTGCCTCTCTGCCTCTCTGTCTCTCTCTGTCTCTGTCTCTGTCTCTCTCTCTCTCTCTCTCTGTGTGTGTGTGTGTGTGTGTCTGTGTGTCTGTGTTCTATCTGTTCAGTCCCCTTAGACAATGCTGCGTGATGCAGTGTTTTAATTAGAAGGTGATGTGGGGACTTTCTTCCTGGTCTTGTCTGTTTGATGTAGTAAATGACTCTTATATGGAGAATAGCAGATCTTTCTCTAGATTTAGACATTTTCTGTTATATAATGATTTCTATAGCTCTCAGAAAATGTCTTCTAAATTTGATTATGTATATATGTGTCAACAAAATCTGACTCTTTTAGATCACAGAAAACTTAATTAAATTTCTGATAGATGTATCTTCACCTCTAATGTTTAAGAAACCACATGTATACACCTTTCTTAAATTAAAAAAAGATCAGTTTGCATATTGTTCCAGGTCTTTCAAGCAATATTAAAATATTTCCAAGAAAAAGGCAGGATTTATATAAATATTGCTTTAAACCAAAATGAAAAAGTATTATTATGAAATATATAGCTCTCTATTGATCTAAAACATTAAAACTTTATAGTGAGACAAAAAAGGAGTAGAGAAAGAAAAATGATATGATCAAATATACTGGATAACTTTTTAATTAAAATATCTTTATAGTGAAGATAATACTAATAAGTGTAATAAGTAGACACAGATATTTAGGAGTGTCCAGGAAACATCAATAGGGAGACAGTGCTGTTGGAAAAGGGCTCACTTGTTTGTCCACCCGCCCAGATAGCTTAGCCCTGAAATACTTACACAGAAACTGTATTAATTAAAACACTGCTTGGCCCATTAGCTCTAACTTCTTATTGGTTAACTCTTACATCTTAATTTAACCCATTTCTATTAATCTGTGTATCACCACGAGGTTGTGGCCGACCAGCAAAGTTCCAGCACGTCTATTTCTGGTGGCGGATCCATGACATCTCCTCTGACTCTGCCCTTCTTCCTCCCAACATACAGCCTAGCTTTCCCTGCCTAGTTCTGTTCTTCCCTGCCATAGGCTCAAAGCAGTTCCTTATTCATTATCCAATAGAAGCAACACATAGACAGAAGGACCTCCCACACCACAGTGCCGAAAAGGAAGCAATCCTGTATACTTGCTACTGTATGAGCAACTAGAGCTCCAGGCCTCTGAGGAGCCCTCAAGCAGCATGAGAGCATCCCTCCTTCAGATGGATCTTACCTGCAGGAGAAGGCTGAGCCAAGTCGCACACATGACCTCTTCCCTACCTCACTATACCTCTCACCTGCTTTGTGCATATGTTCAGTCTGGAGCCCATAGCCAGACAGCTCTCAAAAAGGCTCTTCAGAGCTTGTAGGGGACGATGAGGGCCACCGTCTTTGTCAGTGTCCTCTTTGTTTCTCAGCATGCATAAGAAGTAGAAAAGTCTCAGTTCTCAACACAGGTCAGAAAGAAACTGCTAGGAGGAAAGGAGACAGAGGACAAGCTTCTAAATGACTGCAGCTTGAAAGTTCTCCAGTGAAATTATCCCTGAGGAATAAGACTGTCTGTCCTGTCTGTCTTAATATATGTGTTGCCAATACAGTAACGAACACAGCTAAAGTTCTTTTATTTTCCCTTTGTCAAAGGGCATTTTTACTGTGACTCTTGTTGAAAAGTATCATTTACAATGTTTCCATTCTAAGCCGAGCAAGGAAAAGAGCGGTCTGTCCCATCTTTTATGTCCTTTATGTTGGTTAAAAGGACTGTCTCTCTCCACACTACAGTTTCCTCAGCTCTACATTCATTAGAAGCCACCAACCCCACTGGTGGCCTATTTAACACCATCACAAAACCTGGAAGGTTTAATTGAAATCACTAGCATTCAAACCGTGCTTAGTAGCTTTAAGGGGGAGGAAAAAACTCTCTATTTAAGGCCTTTATTGAGTGGAACCCCATGAGTCTCAGGGCACAGAGCCCAGGGAACAAGAGCTGAAAGAGCTGAGATGTCCAGTCCTTGGTGGCCACAACTGATGACTTAGACTAATGACGCAGAGTAAAGCGATTGCTAACAGTTTAGGCAAGGAACTGTCCAAATAGGATTAAAATAGTCTCTCCCAATTAATAACAACATGGAATTATATTATGGAACTTCTCCTTTTTTTTCAACTAGTAATTATTCAAAGAAACCAAAGGGGTCAGCAAGTGGACTTTTCTGACTGCACGGCTTGACAACACCTCTTGATTAGTACCTATTGTTTGGAATTAATGTCATTTTCTTCCCATACTACACAGAACAGGAAGGCATTTATTCCTAGAATTTCTACCCCAATAAAACTGAAACAAAGGCATAACATTTTATATAATGATTCCTACAGTACTTTAAATGTCTGCTTCTGAATTGGTAAAGAAATATTATACATGAAAAAGTAACATGTAATGCACTAAATATGAATTATGTGTAAAGGGTAGAAAGAGGCATCATTGTCTATAGAAAGTGATCTAGGAACTTCTTTCTGTGTTTACTTTTCTTTTTCTAGTTAATATTTCGTGAAAACATGTTTTTATAGAAGCAATATACTGGGGCTATACATGAGTACTCATATACATATATAATCATGGCTCTGTATTCATGGGTTTTATATCCATGGATTCCACCTGCAACAGCTGAAGAAACTGTTTAATTATTTCTGAGCCAGGTAAGGTGACATGTACCTGCAATCCTAGCACTCAGGTGGTAGAGGTAGAAGAATGGTAAGTTTGAGACTAGCATAGGTTACACAGTCAACCTCAAGCTAATCTTGGATGTACAAGGTGACTCTGCTTCACAAATAATGTAAAAGAATTATTTCTCATGCCTGCTGGATGTATACAGGCCATTCCTCACTAGGAAACTTGGTATGACCATTATGTGGCATATTTTGTACTAGGCATTCCAAATCATCCAGTGATGGCTGAAGTATACATGAGAACCTTTATATGATATATATATATATATATATATATACATCAGTGTTTTATATGAAGGATTTTAACAGCCAAGAAGCTAGGTATTTGATTGATAGGGAATCCAGAACCAATCTCCAATGGATACTAAGGGATAACTGTATATACAATCCTGAGAAAATATACATTATACTCAACCAATCATTTTCTGAGCTCAGCATCCAACTTTTTCTAGCTTGCTTAAGTTCCCCTAGTTATCCAGAGTAAATAAACCATTAAGATGGTTTTGAAAAGGTACAAATGCATCCTCAAGACACAAAACTCTGGATAAATCATCATTAATGAATATTTTCTAGTTGTTGTTAGGACACACACACACACACACACATGCTTTTATACCATCAACAAATATTTATTGAACCCCCATCTATTAACTGGATTATGCTAAGCTTCAAGATAGTAACAAGAATCATTCTACTTCCTTCTTTATTTTTTCTGTAGCATTTAGCATCACCATGCACACTATTCATTGTGTTGACGCTTTCTAAATAGAAACTTAATTTTATTCACTAGAGCCTAAGTTCTTTAAACAAAGACAGCACCAGATGAAGCTAATACCCCATTCTTATTGTCTTAAATCAGTTTAATGGTGTCTCCCCAGAAATCTGTCTTGGATTCACAATTACACAAAACCTCAGGATGTTTTCTTATGAAAGTAAGGTCTCGACCCAGGTGATGAAATTGAAAGGCAACGAGGAGTGAAGGCACCCACTCTGGCAGGTGTCCTTGTAAAGATAGTCTCTGGGAAGCAGGCAGTCAGCTCAGTTATGGAAAACATGAAGACCAGAATTCGAGTGCAAAGCCCATGTTTTTCACATGGTAGCATGCCCTTGTAGTCACAGTATTGGGGAGGTAGCACAGGGGAGTCCTGGAACCCACCCTAACCGACTTGGCAAGTTCCAATCTACTGAGACACCCTGTCAAAAAAGACATATGGCACCTGTTCTGCTTTTATTCCTGGTTCTATGACAAAACATCTTGAAAACAAAAAGTGATGGAGGAAAGACAAGATTCATTCTAATTCACAATTCAGGTTATAATCTACCATGGTAGAGGTGGCAGGAATTTAGCACAATCAGTTATATCATAACCACATCACAGAACAATGTGAAGTGAGTATGTATGTCTGAATCCTTAGCTCACTTTTTTCATTCTGATATGCTCTAAGACTGAATCTAGGGAATGATGCTCTCCACATTGAATTAGATTTTCCATTACAGACCAGTTAACATCAACAAGGCAATCTATTAGAGACACACCCACAGGCCAACCTGATTGAGACAATGCATCATTGAGATTGTCTTCACAGGTGATCCTAGATTGAGTCAAGCTTACAATGAAATCACAACACCTGAGAAATAACACCTGAGGCTGTCATCTGAATTCCACACACATGTACACACATATGCATGTATAGTGTATATATGCAAACATGCACACATGTATGCACACAGAAAATCAGGGAAACATTTGAACCTATGTAGTTAGGTGTTGTGGGAACTCCTTCAGTCAATAGCCTTTAAGGTACTGTTCCACTTTGGACATCATCTCATGTACTGTTAGTGCAGATCCAAAGCGTGCATGGCCCTCTTTTCTGCTGGCTTCACACAGAGGACTGCGGATTGCCACCCTTACTATGAATTTATCCCCAAATAAATAAACCTTTGTCACACTCCATTCCAGGCTACGGTGGAACTCTTTGGTATAACTACAAATTGTGGCCCAGTATGGGGTGGTATCTTAAAGGCTATTGGCTGAAGGAGTTCCCACAACAAACCTAGGCTCAGATATGTACAAAAGGAAGCTGAAGCTAAACCAGGGAGGGAGAACACTGTGTCCATGAAGACTTATCAGAATAAATCTATCGAATAAGGAACCTCAGGAAACTTGCAATACACTTGAAGCCAAGCTGAGTTCAGGAAAGATTCCTCTGCTAGCTTCAAAGGGAACGTGATCCCAGTTAGACCTTGATTTCAAACTTTAAACATTCAAAACTACAAACTGACACATTTTTATAAATCTAAGGCATCTAGTTTATATCACTCTTCTCCTGCAGCCCTAGGCAATAAAGTCACCAGTTATATGAGATCATGTATTTAGCAGGAGCTATCGCTAAGTGGAAAGCACACATTTGCTGGGAACTTAGAAATCCATAAGCAGTCCTAATGGGAGTTGGTTGAAATAAAAACATCCAGGTGCTTCCCACTCCCTGGTGTATTAGTCAGCTTTCCATCATTATAGCAAAATACCTGAAATAAATAATGTAAAAAGTGAAAAGATTTATGTTGATACACAGCCCATGGCTTCTTGGTCCCATTGTTTGGATTATGTGGCAATGAAGCACATCACAGTGGAAGCATGTGATGAGACAAAATTCTTATACCACCAACCAGGGAGAAAATAAGAGAAGAAAGGGGCCAGGGTCTTATTACCATTCTTGAGGGCATGTTTCCCTAAATGTCCTTAATCATCCTGCTAGACCTAACTGTTAAAGATACCACTACCTTCTGGTAGTGCCATAGTGGAGACCAAGCTGTTAACACATGAGCTTTGGGAGAACTTTGACATCCAAGCTGTAACAGGTAGGATAAATGCTATAGCTTTTCAAAGGTCTCCAATAGCATTAAGCTCTAGTTGCACACAGCAGTTAACTTCAAGAAAAACACACGTTACTAGATCATCCTTAGGGTTTCCTATTTTCCAACTGCCAGTTGGTAATTCCTAGCATTATCTCACAATATTTTGTGGATTAAAAAAAATACCTGCTTCTTGGAGAATTCAGCCCAAGGCAAGTTTTTGGAACACAGTATGCACTCCAGAGTTGAAAACAGTGCCTGCCTGGTGGGTGATAAATGCATGCAGCACTTCTTGGTAAAAGAATTAGGTAAGTAGAACATTCGTCATTTGTCCACAAAGATCTGACAAGATGGGAATGAACTGAATGACTTAAGAGCATCAGTGGATGACTGCTTGAGTGTGGCTGTGAGAAAGGCCAGAGGAGAGTCTGAGAAGACGTGTAAATTGATGAGTAGAGACCTTGAGCATTGACAGGGTCCTTGCAGAAAGGCAAGAGAGTACAGAGGACATCAGCAGCCTCAGAAGACTCACTGAAGATTGCTGGCCTCCCATTGAAGGGCATGCACCCCTCACTAACTATTGATGAAATCAACTTCTTCAACCACCCTAAATAATGATACTCTGAAATAGAAGAAGCCAACCCTAAAGCAAGGTGATACTTGTGCAATATGCAGAGCACTCGCTGGTTCTAAGTTCGGCATTGACTCACAGGCTGAACCAAATACAGAACCAAGGGACTATTTTTAGAGAGAACTTGATTTGATTTTACTTAATTCAAATCAATATACACTCATCAGATATACATAAATTGCTCAGTACTGGGATTTATGAACTCAGGTATAAAATGAAAAGAAACCTACTTATCATGGCATAAGGGGCACACAGAAGAAAATCCATTGAGATGATGCAAAATAAGTAAGTTAAAGTGCTTCATTGTTGTTCCTTCTATTAATTCCTATCTCTGTTACTGTCGTTTTCTTACTAAAGCCAACTGCTACGTGGTGAGGCACTCTGCTTAGAGTTTTTATAGATTATCTTGCTTATACATGGTAGCTATTCTGAGATTTAAAAAAAAAATTTACACACCAAGAGACCTGAGTTGAAAATAACAGAGTTAAGATCCAAATTCTGTGCTTTCCAATTTCAATACAATGTTCATTTGCAAGGGTGTCAGGCCTGATATGTGATCTGAGTGTTTCCTTGGTCTTTTTATTGTTTTCACTCCTAACTGAGAGCCAGAGTCAGACTCTAGAAGCTGTGAATTATTTTATCCACTAGACAGCAGAAGAGATGTCATAGTTCTGCAGTTCAAAATAACACATTAAGAAAGCCAAAATATGGAAGAAAATATTTTCTCAAAACTGCCCATATGTCCATTCTATGTTAGGATACACAATGAATTTTTCCACTGATTGTTCCAGGTCTGTGCCTCTTCCACTTGGATGCATTTATGTAACTCCCTTTGTCAGTACCTGGGGTTTACTAAGTGTAGCCTGATTTCTGTGACTGGGAAGTAAAGAGAAGTATGGGTTTATTTATTTGTTTGTTTGTTTTGGCACTGTTCCTGACCCCAAAGACAAGAAGTTTGGCTATACTGAAGCTGCACACTGATGGTAGCCATGCAGAGACCCCCAAATAGATAGGAAACTATCAAGGTGTGGGACAATGGTCCGTATTCTGTCAATTATATTTTAAATAAACACTAATTGGCCAGTAGGCAGGCAGAAAGTATAGGCAGGACAACCAGATAGGAAGTAGAGGCAGGGCGACAAGAACAGGAGAATTCTGGGAAGAGGAAAGCTTGAGCCACCCTCCTGTCCCAGCCACAGTAGAAGCAAGATGTGACTGCCTCACTAAATAAGATACTGAGCCATGTGGCTAATGTAGAGAAGTATAATGGGCTAACATAAGTTATAAGAGTTAATAAGAAGCCTGAGCTAATGGGCCAATCAGTTTACAACTAATGTAGACCTCTATGTGATTTCTTTGGGACTTAACGATTGTGGGAACCAGACAGGAAAGAAAACCTCAAACAACATCAAGGAATCCCAGCCTAGTGGGCCCAGATAGGAAAGTCCTCTCAGTTTCAACGGGCAGACAAGTGAGAGAGTGCTACTTAAGACAGCACCAGCTCCCCACCATTTGATTCAGCAGGTAAAGCAATCAGCCTATTGCCTAACAGTTCCTGCTCAATGATGAAGTTTGTTAAAAAATATACCTGATTTCGATTGGCTCCAGTCACTATTAAAAGGAAATCAATATGAAGGATGATTAATTAAAAACTCAGAAAGAGAAATTGGAGTTCAACATGAAGGTCAGAAAAGTAAAACAGCCAGTGGGACTGATCTAATGGGAACTCACCAAGGCCAGCTGGGCTGGGACTAATGGAGCATGTGATCAAACAGGACTCTCTGAACGTGGCTGACAAGGAGGGCTGACTGAGAAGCCAAGGACAATGGCACTGGGTTTTGATTTTACTCCATGTACTGGCTTTGTGGGAACCTAGTCTGTTTGGATGCTCACCTTCCTAGACCTGGATGGAGAGGGGAGGACCTTGGACTTCCCACAGGGCAGGGAACGCTGACTGCTCTTTGGACTGGAGAGGGAGGGGGAGGGCGGATGGAGGGAGGGGAGAGAAATGGGAGGAGGGGAGGAGGTGAAAATTTGTAATAATAATAATAATAATAAGTAAAAAAGACAGGGAACAAAATGAAAAACATATTAAGGCATTTTTTTTAAAAAGGAAGAACCCTGAAACAACATTATGAGACAAGGAAACTAAAAAGATGCCACTGAGTTCATTTTTTGTTGGTCAGTTACTATTGGGCATGCAGCCCACCCTTAAGAGTAGCTTGTTTCCCCAGTGCAACTCCCTTGGAGGAAACTACATTTTCATTTGCAAGTGGTTATGAGTTGGAAATTAGTTCTGGGTTAGGGATGGAGGTTTGTATCTACTTCTCTAGAACCCTACCTGGTGCAGACCTGTGCAGATCTTGTGTGTGCTACCTCAGTCTCTGTGAGTTCAATGTGTGTCAATCATGTTGATTCAGAAGGCCTGTTTTCCTGGTGTCCTCCATCTTCTCTGGCTCTTATATTGTTTTCTTCTCCTCTTCTATGGAGTTGCCTGATCCCTTAGGGGAAGGATTTGATAAAGACATCTCATTTACAAAAGAAAAAAAAAAAAAAGAAAAAAGTAAAACAGCCAATCACTGGCTCTTACCTCTACCTCAAAATGGCAATCCTGCCTCTGGGAATCTCAGAATGAGATTGCTTCTGAGAGTTAACTTCTCCCATTTTATAATCCTCTCTAGTTCTGGGGTTAAAAGTGTGCACCACTAGCACTTGGTTTCTACGATGAGCTAGTATGGCTACTGGGGTTAAAGGTGTGTGTCATTGTTGCCTAGTCTGTAAAGCTGTCTAGTGTGACTGTTTTACTTTCCTGAACTCCAGGCCAGCTTTATTTATTAAAACACAAATGAAATGCCACCACATCATTAAGCAGACATGATATAAACTAAAGATGCTTCACATGAAGTAAACTAACCTGATGCGAACAAATTACCCTTCCATGAATGATTTTCTTCCCAAAACATCAATAAAGAGATGAAGGACTTACTGCATTGTATCTTTTCCCTGGTCACAGCACAGATTTCCTAGAAGTCTATATTCACTCCAAACTAAAGTGGAATATGAAACCTTTCAACTTGGCCTCCAGGGTACATACTACTCCTTAAAGATTCTGATTTTTAACAGATTTTGATCAGTTCTGAAATAGACAGGGGGTGATATCTCAGGTCAAAAATAAAATCTATTCTTCAGCTCTGTAGAAAGGGTTCATGGCCTAGTCACAGACACAACTTGTTGGGGTTCATTCTTTTATCCTCTGGTTTAGGAAGGCTTTATGTCAAGCTTTAAGTTGATTCATCTTAGAGATTAATAACATGAGAACATAGTACGTTGGAGCTATGACCCAAATGTAATGAGAGGTACATTCCAGACTGAGAGAAAGCCCTATCTGTGTCCATCACAGTCTGTCACTTTGACCCCTCCATACCGCCTTATGCAACAATATACATTGCCTTCATTTTTATCTAATAAAAATATATGCGCCGCGTTCTAATTTTCTATCAAGCATGAGGTTCCTGTTCTCTGGGCATACCTCTAATTTCAGCGCTTATCATGATGAGTTGGGACAGATCACTGGATTGATGTCAACACAGAGAGTTTGCCCAGCTTGAGATACATCGTGAAATCTTGTCTCCAAAACATTGTTTTCTAATGAGCTTGACTATACCTCTGAATAACAGAGAAAACTGAGTATATGCATATAGATAGTGACAGCATTAGCAAAAAGATTATAAAACAAGACAGTAACAATCCTAGTCTGCTTCATTTGTTCTCACGTCTACCCTTCCTCCCTGATTGAAGAGACTGAAATAACTAACTTTCCCGAGTGAGCACCTCTTCAGTTCTCTCACTTGTATTGCTATGACTCTCATCCAGGCCTCTTGACTTCATGACTTGTGCTTTTGTGCTTTTGGCCAAGTGACCCTCTTGGTTTGCTTTCTCTTTTTAGAGCTCTTATCTGCAAAGGGTCATGTTTATCAGGAACTATTGTGGGCATGTCACTTTCTGTTCACCATGGTAGAAGAGGAAACTTAATAACTAATTTGGGGTAATCCGAAAGGAAAGCCTAGAAATTTTTGAATTTGTTCAGGGAGAACCTCTGGAGACATCTGCAGGAAAGTAAATAAGGGAAGCAAGTAAGGGAAATCAGCCAATTAAAGTTGGGTTCGAGCTGCAACTCTTGAGCAACAGGGGCTTAATCTCACTTGGGAATTTCATGCAAATAGCTGTCCAGAAGTAGAGAGGAAGCCAGGAGCAGATGCAGGAGGATAAAGAAGGCTCCAGGAATGTATATGGCATATAAGTTAGGTCACTTTTCAAAGAGATGAACAAGTTGTAAACAGCATATACCAGGGTGTTCCTCAGAACTATTTCTTTAAGAATTAGACCAGCTTAAAGAACTCGTTATTACACATAATTGATAAGTGAAGAAGGTAGCATTAAATCTGGGTCCTCATGATGCTCTGATTTAGCATCATGGGGAAGATAGCACACAGAATCAAAGAGTCTAGGAAATGACTTTCCCCATGGAATGAAGATAAGGAGGTATCTTAGTTACTGCTCTCTTTCTGTGACTAGAGACGACAACCATGGTAGCATTTACAAGAAAGCCTTTAACTTGAGACTTGATTAAAGTTTCAGAGGGTTAGTCCATGATCATCATGGTAAGAAGCATGGCAGCAGGAAGACAGGAATAATCCTGTAACCGTAGCTGAGAGCTCACATATTATCTACAAGATGAAAGCAGAAAGACTTGGCTTGGCATAGGTTTTTAAAGTCAACCTCAAAGCTCACCCCCAGTGATGTATTTTCTACAACAAGGCCACACCTTCTAATCTCTCCTAAACAGGCTACCAACTGGGAAGCAAACATTCAACTATATGAGCCTCGAGGGGGCCATTCTTATTCAAACCCCCCAGAAGGCATGGACAACCCAGAAGGGGAAAGTTAATGTTCATGACTATTGAAGGGAAAAAAATCTGAAATAGAGGTCATTTCAAAATGAGTTGTAGACCATGATAAAATAGTGAAGTATTTTACTAGGTGTATGAACAAAGTTCTTTGAAATTAGCACAAAACTATGAGAAATATATGCCATTTAAGATGTATAAAAGACAAATAAACACATGTAAAATTGTTTAATATCACCAGCTGTAAGCGGAGACTGCCCATTCTTTCCCGGCCACCCAGACCCATAATAATTGCATAGAAACTATATTAATTAAAACATTGCTTGGCCTTTTAGCTTAGGCGTCTTATTAACTACCTCTTACATCTTAAATTAACACATTTCTATTTTTCTATGTTTTGTCACAAGGCTGTGGCTTACTGGGTAAAGTCTCTTTGGGCAGATACAGGGCATCTCCCTAATTCTTCCTTCTTTGTCCTCTATCTCTGTTTGGAAATCCTGCCTTGACTTATTCTGTGCTGTCATAGGCCCAAAGAAGCTTTTTTATTAACCAATGGTAATAAAACATATTCACAGCATACAGAGGGGAATCTAGGCCTCATTCAAATTTGGTTGTTTCAAATGAGACTTTGGGTGACTGTCCTGGAAGCAAGATGTCTCTGTCAATTGCTTACAATGCACTTCCTGTTAACTTTGATATTATACCCTTGTCGAGTCTTTGATGGAGTTGAAGAAACATAGTTATAGTTATAAAAGATAGATTAGATCTAAAACTTTAGTCTCACAAAGATAGGATAGATGATAGAGTATTTTCCTTAATTTGCCAAATATAAATGAGCTAAATATTTAACTATAATCCTTGCTTGATAACTGCTTTATTGTATGTAATTTTACTATGTAAAGTTAAAAACATTCCTTTTTATTCAGACAGAAAAAAGAAGGTGATATGGGATTCCCCTGCATTCTGTGAATATACTTTATTACCATTGGCTAATAAAAAAGCTTCTTTGGGTCTATGACAGTGTAGAATAGAACAAGGTAGGAATTCCAAACAGAGATTGAGGAGGAAAGAAGGTGGAGTCAGAGAGACATCATGTAGCTGCCAAAGAAAAGTTGACCCGGTAAGCCACAGCCTTATTGCAAAACACAGAATAATAGAAATGGGTTAATTGAAGATGTAAGAGTTAGCTAATAAGAGGCCTAAGCTAATAGGCCAAGCAGTGTTTTAATTAATACAGTTCCTGTGTAATTATTTCAGGTCTGGGTGGCTGGGAATAAACAAGCAGTCTCTGTCTACAACCAGCCACTAGGGAACTGCAAAATTAAGAGCATGATAAAATGTCACTATTTTTTAGAAAGGGTAAAAAGTTTTAAATGACAATAATATTAAATACTGATGGGTTTGTAGAGAAACTGGCTCTTCTATATACTGCCTGTGCAAATGTCAATGAAGTAACCACTCTGGACAGTTGTTTAACAGCTTCTTTAAAAGACAAACATATACTTTCCACACAACATGGCAATTGCTGCCCTTGATATTTATCCCAGATAAATGAACCTAGGTATACACACACACACACACACACACACACACACACACACACACACAAATCCATATGAATCTTCATAGCAACTTTATTCATTATATACAAGTCTTAGGAATAAAATGTCCCTCAAGCATACATGATATAGTGTATACCTATAGCCCTAGCAGTTGGAAATCAGAGGCAGGTTGAGGCCATCCTTGGCTCAACAAATGAAAAAGAAATCCCTTACTCAACATAAAAATAATTAAACAGCAGTGTGTCATGTTGTACTGTCCTCCTTAGTAACACAAGAGGAATATACTTCTGTTGGAAACAACTTGGATGATTCTCAAGAATATAAAAGGATAAAAATATAAAGCCAATCTGACATAATCACATACTGTATGATTTTGCTTATGTAATATTTTCAAAAAGTCAAAAATTATGGAGTGGGTGACAGCTCAGTGATGACAATGGATTTACGAGTTATAGAATGGAGGACCCTGAAGGTGACTATTAGCAGACATCTTTTAGAGGGTGATCATCAGAAGAATCTGTGTGGTGAAATACTAATGTGTGCTTTCTGGTTTCAGTATTATGATAATTATGTGACCTATAACCACTCAGGCTGTCATTTTAATATAACTATGTAGTCTGGATAGAGGGCAAATGGGCCCTTTCTGTCCTGTCTCTGCCATTCTCACCAATGTGTAATGGTTTCAAAATAGAAAGACCTTTTGGAAAAGAAGAAAGTTAAGTGCCTCCGGCTTCACACAGCTTGATTTCTGAGTATACAGTAATGCTTACACACGTTTTCTACTCTTGTAATTTTTACAAAGGTTTAAGAAATACACGTGAGAGTTAGTGTATGACTCTTTAGAATAACCTGTGTAAGTAGGACCCAGTGCCAGAAGGACCAGAAGGACCTTTACTGGCCCTTCCTGTCACTAAACCCTAACCTCACAAAACCTACCAGTATCCTCCAATCTAGCAGTGTAGGAAAGGATGTTGTTTAAGTGAACACATTATTGTTTAAGGGTAGCTCCAGTTTTTTTCAATGCACCTGGGTACCTGAAATAAGTTTCAAACCAGTGAAATGTTGTCTATGAAATAGCCCTATGTGAAGTACAGTTATTGGCACGTCTGTGTTTTTCATTTCAGGGATGGGGAATGAATTACAAAAGATGCTTATTTAAAAAGATTTCATTTTGAGGCCACCTGGGAAAGGCGTATGTTCTAGATTCCGATAAACTTCCCCTTTGAGACCTGACTAGTGGGTGACAGAAGGGTATGTGCAGATAACCTCTGAAAGAGAAACCACGGTTAAAGTGTGGCTCCTTATCTGGCCCAGGGAACAGTGGTTGTAAGCATGCAGGTGAAGTCTCTGTCAGCTACTGGACTCCGTGTATAACTCACAGAAATGAAAGGCTTTCGGAGGACTGATAATTTCCTGAGAATTATTGTCAACCAGCAGAGAAGATTCCTTCCCTTAGAGGAAATATAAATCAGGACCATGCATAAAGCTCTTGAACTATGAATAATTTCTAATGCATTGAGTAGTTTTACAAAGAACTGTGTATTTCAGAGTAGTGTGTTACAAATGGGTGTTGGCAAAACAGGATAGATGGATTTGAGGACTTTTCTATTATATTCTAAAGTAAGACACATATTTTTGAACCCACTATAACTCTCCTCCCTGTTTCGGCATTTGCTTTACAGGAATAAGAATAACAGGAAACTGTGCTCAAGGTATGTGCTCGAATGGCAGAGACGTGCATCGGGGAGATAAGCTACGAGGTAAATTTTAGTCAAGAAATCAAAACATCTTTGATGAGTCGTTTCCTCCCCCTTCTCAAGCATTCCTGCTATAAATAAACGCATTCATATATAACTCCTGAAAATGAGAACCACACTGTCAGGTTTACAACATCACTGCCATTTTCAGATGGCCACTACGATGTGATGTATAAAATAATCTGATGCTTCCCTTTCATTGTCTGTGCTATTTTTAAAAATATTTTAACTATAATACATTCCATCTATAATGCAAAATTTAATTTTGGACATTGGCCATGTTGAAATATTGCTGTGCTTGATATATATTTAATGAGTGTCATAGTTTTTTTCATTTGACAAGGCTATAGATTCTTGACTTTGCATTTTTTCCTAATCTTCTTTCTTGGTATTTCAAAACAAGGTAAATGCAAGCAATCAAAAGGGAACAGCACAGCCATAGACAAACTAAGACTAAACTTCCCTTAGCATCAGATCAAATAGATGACCACAACTGCATTAGAAATGACCTTGCACACAACAAAGAAAAACTGTCCTGTAGAAATCACTTTTTCCACTGGTTACCAAGCACAGTAAATATATTTTATAAAAAGAAAAAGGAAAAAAATCAATATCGTTCCTGCTTTCTGTTGCTGTACTTTAACTGGAGCAGGGACAAAAAGAAGTTGGCTATGTAGGACTATTGGTTTCATCAATTTTGATGTATTTATTTTATTACTGTGAGACATTTCCTAAATTTTAATAAAAAAATAACAGTCAATAGGATGGGTGTGATTCCGACTGTGAAAGCAAAATAGTCATGATTACTGTAATTATTATTATGACTATTATATGTTTAAACGTTGCTTTATAAAAGATCCTTACCTTCTCCAAATTCAAGCCCTGCTTCCCTCTGGCAGAAGTCATTCTTATGTAAGGAGAATGAAATTGATGAAGAAATAGTCAAGATATTTTCCAAACACATATATAACGCCTTGTGTGGGTGGATTCCTAGTGAATTATTGCTTCAGATTAAAAACGATGTTGATGGTTCAGTTTTGTTTCTGTCTGATAGCTTTGGGGAACATATGATACCTTGTGACTATATTTTTAGTCAGTTAAACATGTGTATTTTAAACCGTACCTTGTAACATGTTACCCGTTTAAAATACTGTTTCAGACAACAATTTTATAAGTACCAGAAGGAAAAATTATTAAGCTTCTAACTAGGGACAAAAGTGAAAGGGGGGAGATTTATGTGCATGAATTTTAAGTAGAAATGGGTGTTTTTAGAAAATGTCACAGAGAAGTTTTAGGACTCAATTTTGAAGCTTTATGATTTCAAGCCATCAGATTTTATAGTTTATCTTGACTACTTACGAGTATTTTCCTTTTTTCATAAAATCACAAAATCCACCACCACTATAAAACTCGAGGATCTAGTATAGACTCTTCTGTGTTCAAAGGCGCCTGAAGCCTTCTATGGGGCCTGAAAAATCTACAAGTCTTTCCAGATAAATACTGTGTACTGAGGCTCCTAATTTTTTCTTAAAATATTTTTATTTTATGTGTATGTGTGCATCATGTGCATGCCTAGTATCTGCCTAGATCAGAAGAGGTTATTGGATCCCTGGCACTAAGTTACAGATGGTGTGAACCACTATATGGGTGTTGAGAATTAAAACAAGTCCTTTGCTAAAGCAGGTGCCTTCAACCAACTCTGTAACTCTTGCCAAGGCTACTCAAAGGAGTTATTCGTGCTCTCCTTTCCCCACACTTCATCCATGACTACTGAACAATTTTATTCAGTAACATGAAGGGAAATTGGATTCTCTGGTTCTGTGACACAGGGCTTAGTTTAAAATGACCCTTTGATGTTAAACCTTAGGTATAGCTTCATCATATCTTCCACTGGGTTTTGCTAGCCTTTTTGTTCTTAACTGTGGGACATCCATACAAGTTCTGTCTTCTAGAGGTTATGTGAGGACAGTGTTCATTATGTGAAACTGAACCCAAATCAGCATTTTATGCCATAGTCTTTTATTATACTATAAAAGCACTCAATATTCAAAGACATTTTATAATGTAAGCTTATTTTTTAAGTATCTCTGGAACTTCTTTACTAAGTTTAACATTAAACCATATGTCAAAAATTCTTTTACATTTTTTCTATAGAATTCAATGTTCTAACTTAAGAAGAAATTACTTTTTGATGAAGGAAATGAGAAGCATAATATTGACTGTGACTCACTTAATGGATATAGTTCATTAGCTGCTTAATAATGCCAATAACTCTTTGTGCATAAGGGTCTCCTTTTAAAGGAAAATCAATTGAGTATCTTGTACACAATAGTGGTATAATTTAGTATTTATTGATTGATAAGATAAATATGACAAGATATTATGTAACTCATTCAAGAAAATAATTGAAGTATTATTGATCACAGCAGCATATTTTGAGACCTAATATGCAGGTAGGATTATTCGTTAAATGACATAGTAACACAATACATAAAAACTCTTAGCAACAATGCATAAAATATAAAGTTATTTGAATGAATAAAGTCAAATCTCTATAACAAACATCTATTTATCTTTTTCTTATTTTCTCATTAATCAAGACATGGTTTCAATGTATAATAGCCCTGGTTGTCCTGAAGCTTGCCTTGTAGACTAGGTTGACTTTGAACTCACAGAAATCTGCCTGCCTCTGCCTCCCTCCCAAGTGTTTACATCAAAGATATGTGCCACCACTCCCAGCTTATTTATCTATTTCTAACAAACATCTATTTTTTTCCCAAACAGGCTTTGCTTGCTGGTGGCAGACTGTGACTCCTTTAAGAGAGGTCTTCTTGATTCAGCAGTAGCAGAAAAAAAGCCATGCATTTTGAAGTAGTGGCTTCCTGGGCCATGCTGTCAGGACAAACTATGACAAGGTCTAGCTATGGAGCATTTAAATGGGGTTTGTGAACAGAGTGCTACAACTTGCTTAATGGCAACAAAGACGTACTACAACCCAGCTCTGGATCTGGAGCAGAGAGAATGGCTTTCAGAGACAAGGAGTAAACTTCTGCCATATTGGACATAATGAAGCAAGCAGGCAGGGCCATATTTGTCCTAGTAATGATGCCAGTTAGGGTTTTTTAGAAGTGCTTAGTATTTTAAGAGGCAGTTCTGGTCAGAAAAGGATTACAGATACATAATAAAGACAGATTCAGATTTTAAAAAAACCCTCTAAATGGGTCACAGTGTTGGATAAATTTACGTAGGCTTGCGAATGAGAAGAAAAAGAATATAGACAGTTATAAAAGGAAGTAAATAGTTTTTAAAAAATAAAGCAAAGCCTTTAAAAAAGACAGAGTAAACATGTAGAAAAAGTAATAGAAAAACAAAATTAAGCCACATAAAAATGGAAAATACACAGAGTCCGGATTATGTATATTATTGTGTTTTCTTTTTTTTTTTTTTTTTTTGCTGTGAAGGAGCTAAGCAACCAACATATATACTTTAAAGGTATCTTGTCTTCAAAATTTTGGTCTAAGGATATGTTGCTTTGGAAAAGAGGTTCTTCTTTTGTTTCTACAGAGGATGAGAACCTATGGAATCCTTCCAGACTAATGTGGTTTGATGAACCAAGATCCCTTGAAAGGTCACTGTGAACACCCCCAAAAAACCCTTTGCCCAACAAAAATCAGGAAGCAATTTGGAGAGAAATACGCCCAAATTCCCTAAATGATTGTTTGTAAATGTTTGTTTACATTTAAAGGGGGCTATGCTATAGAGAGTTGCACTGATATGGATCTTGACTTATTATTACAAATTTAAGGTCAGTTTTGTTATGTGTATTTTTTTGCTCATGATTAAGGTATTGTGTTTGTGCGGCTCATTTAAAAATGTAATGTATAATTAAGAAATATAGGTTAATAGATAATCATCTATAATAGTCAAGCTTGTAGTCAAGTTAGTTAGATTTTTCTAAATATACAGAGATGTGTTTCAGATGGATAGGCATTCTTCAAGCCTTTCAAAGACTATGGAATATGGCATTTAAACTGTTTAAGAACTTAGGACTTTTTATGACATGAGACACATTTGCTCCTGGCAGCACAAATCTACTTCAAGAGGATGATGAGCATCAAAGAGGTTCCTCATGAGGTTGGTTAGTCATTTTGGCAAGAAACTGCTCTTGCCTGGACTGCTTGATGGTATGCTGTGTGAATTGGACATGCAGGACCCACAGAGAAATGACAGCTAAACTTGCCTAAACATGAGACTATCCTTCGGGGTTCCTGCTTCATAAGAGTCTGCAAGACATTCAACAGGACACAGAAGAAAGTGACTGAAAAAGTGCCAATATAGGTGAAACTGTCTTTCCTGCTTCATGAAAAGTCTCTGCCAGACACTGCGGGCCTATAGGCTAAAGACTGGATGCTCCAATGTTACAGAAGAACTTTGGGTGACTGTCTAGGCAGCAAGACGTCTCTGTCAATACTAGAGTTTTGGAAGTTGCTTACAATGCACTTCCTATTTACTGAGGTAATATTATATCTTTCTGGGCTCTTAAATGGAGTTGAAAAATAGATAGTTACAATTATAGTTTTCCTTAGTTATGATAAAAGATAAAAAAGATATATATTGTAACTGTAATTCTTGCTTGATACCTGTTTTGTTAAATGTAATTTTTCTATGTTAAAGTTAAAACCTTCCTTTTTATTTAAACAGAAAAGGCAAAATGGTGAGGGAAGTCCTTCTGTATATGTGTTGCTTTTATTGGTTAGTGAATAAAGAAGCTGTTTCAGGTGGTGGCTTAGCAGACTAGAGCTAGGTGGGGAAAACTAAACTGAATGCTGGGAGAAAGAAGGCAGAGTCAGGAGAAGCCATGTAGCTCCCCCGGAGACAGACACTGGGGATGGAACCTTGCTAGTAAGCCACATGGCGATACAGATATTAATAGAGATAGGTTAAATTACGATATAAGAGTTAGCCAGAAATACACTTAAGCTATTGGTCAAACAGAATTGCAAATAATATTGTTTCTGAGTGATTATTTGGGGCTAAGCAGTCAGGAACAAACAAACAGCCTCCTACAACATCTATTTGTCTCTTTCTATCTGTATCTGTAAGTATAAGTATTAGACACACATGGATAGAGAGAAAGAAAAGGCTTCCCAAGTCTCTGAAGCCAAATCTTTGATAGAATGTGTCACAGGCAGAACAGCTGGCTCCATGGGAGTTTGCTGCAGTTGTCTCACAAGGCCTTCAGTGGCAACCAAAGCATTGTACAAAACTGCTGCAGCTTTGGGGGTTTTGAAGCAGTGATTAATGTTTGGGTGATTGTTCTGTTTCCCTCTTGCATTTCCTTCTTGGTTTGTAAGCAATTTTGATTTCTTGCAGAAGCTATGGTCTAAAAAATTTTGGTGAAAACCTAATTAGTGAACATAAACCCAGTGATCTGAGGAAAATATTTTCTAGCATTATGTTCTTAGGTTAAAGCGTTTTCATCAGTTGCTCAACCAAAATCAAAATCTCTGCGTTCTATGTGTTTCTTATTTACTATGTATTGTTGATCCACTGACACAACTCTTGTGGGCTACAGCACTGTAACTCACATGCTTAAAGTTTATCCCCAAAACATATGTTCTCCAAGAGGCATATTAGAGTCTTCTTGCACCTAGGAACACTACAAATCCCTTCAACTTCATGAATGGCATGCATCTTAAACAGAGAAATCACAAACAAAAATGTCCAAAATAGAGCACTCACCAGACCACGAAGAGGGTGTGTTTGCAATAGCAAAGCTGAGGCATGAAGGTGAAACAGAGCTTCTCTCAAGCCCACTGAATAAGTGTCTGATTTGAATATTTTGCAGCTCTGGGCACACCCAAAAATGACTGTGAAAGTGCTGTGAGTGATAATTTGATGTCACAGGTTAATTTTGTTGAGCAGGTAAATGCTCAAAACTGGAATCTGCAAGTAGTGAGGATAAACTTAAATACACAAAGTACATACACACACACATGGATGGTAGACACACAGATAGACACACACACACACACCATGTGTTATATACAAATAAATCTATATATACACATACATTTACTAGATGTTTAAGTACAGGCAATCTTTTATAATGGTTCTGACTTACTATATCTTAACCTTAGAGTGATGCAAGAGTAATATGTGTTCAGTAAAAACATATTCTTGACCTTTGGTCTTTTCATGTGCCACTTTCGCTTGTGATGGTGTCAAAGGACAGCTTCTAATCAGCCATATGATCATGAGAGGAGATCATCAGTATTCTGAAGTTTTTGTATTAGATATTTAGCACGCTCTTTTAAAATTGCCTGGTTTTAGACAATTTTGCTCAACCGAAGACTAATATTTTTTAAGCTGCCTAGGCAAAAGAACAAATATAGAGATGTACAGGGTCTTAATTAAGAGGCTCTTAAAAAGCAGAGCCGAAGGTGGACATTGGATACACATAGTTTACAAGGGCTCTCAGACAACAGGAGAGAAGGCAATAGGGAATGTAATGGAAATGGGGGCAGGGGCTCAGTCCTGTTGTCCGTTATAGATTTGGCCAGAGCTGTGTGAAAGTGGAGCTTGCTGCCTGAGACTCAGCAGAATCAAGATCTATCACCTTTTTTCCTCATCGTCTGAGAGTTATACCAGGGTATGTAGGCAACTTCATACTCCCAAGGTAGGCTAGAAACAGTCCTGAAAAAATTAAAAAGTTCAAAGACAAAATAACAGACTCCATAAGTTGTTTGTTTGATTGGGATGTGTGGGTTGGGGGTTAGTTTAGTTTAGTTTTGTTTTGTTTTGTGAGAGAAACACGAAGTTCAGTAGGGAAGGATGGGGAAATATTTGGTAGGAGTTTGGGGAGAGGAAAGAATATGATCAAATATATTTTATAGACATACAAGAAAAATAAATAGGCCCAAATGATCTTATACAATGAGGTGCTTCATAGGTGAATATGAGATATTTGAGGAATGACTCAGATATATAAAATATCAATAATGATAAATGACATTAGTATACTAAGCAACAAAAGCCCACTTCCCATATGTTAAGACAAGAGTCACAATTTATTAGTAAATAACAATCAAGTTCAAAATATTAATAACTGATATTCCCAGAGCCTATGCTCCATTTTCAGGCATTTTGTGAACCAATTTAACACTTCTTAAAATTCACAGGATAGGAACTTGACACCAAATATATTGGACTGGAGATGTTGCCTACTGTCGAACTACATACATACTTAGTATTCCCATTAGCACTAAGATTAATCTGTGCAGCAAAGATGCTGCAAAGTCATCACAGCTGAGCATGTTGTAATTGCATTGCTCTAGCCACTCTCTGTATGTTGTTGGCCTTACTCATGACTTTGGCAACTGTGTAGTAGAAGTACTGATGGTGGCTCGGTGCTGCTACTTCTGCTGAACCCAAAGTTCAGTGTTGCCATTCTGACAGCTCCAAACCAGCCACAGTAGCCAACAGGACTATTTACACTATAGAAACCAGTGCTGTTACACATCAAGTTTCTTTGACAGCAGGTTGTTAAATATTTACCAGCACACCAGCAATCATTTTCTCTTCTGCTACATTCTCCTGTGCTCTGCTTCTACCCCTTGCTCCAATTAGGACAGGTTGTTTTTTTTTTTTTTTATGTTCATTGTTTCAAGGAACATGAGACAAGATAAAAGGAGCCAGTTTTCCAGGGTTTTAAAGGGTTAGGCACAGAAGAGAAAAATGAGCCTATGACACAAGAAATAAAAGAACTTGGGGAGAAAAATGTGTTAAGTCAAATACACCAAATACACCAGCTCATGCACACTTTGGACAAGGCAAGCGAATTAGGAGAACATGGGAGAATTGAGCACTTTCCTAAGATAAGGAAACAGTAAGACTTGGGTTTTAAACGCTTGTGGCGGAGTGAGTGTAAATTCAGGACATGTTCAAAGGAAAGAAGTGAGGAAAGGTTCAGGCCTCCTTTGGTGAAGCTACAGGTGATCAAGAAGGCCTGAGATAGCAGTGAAAATGATTGTCCCTAGCTAGTTGGTCCAGATCAAGACAAGAGTCAAGAACTCAAGTGTCTCTCTGGGAAGTCCATCATGGAGGTGACATGACAGCACACATACCCATTGTGTTAAGGTGGTGCATAAAGGGTACTGTAAATATAATCTTATGTATCAGAAATAGGCACCAATGACCAAGAACCAGCTTGAATGCTGACTCCCATATGGCAATGTCAAAAAGCCCTCTGTATCTCCGACCCTATGACATGCAAGCCAAGAAACAGTGAAGGTCTCCAAGAGTAACATATATTGTGAGCAAACATATGAACTAACAAATCAAATGTATGCCTTGTTGTGGTACAGTGTCTCATCATAGCTGTTAACCAGAATTGTAAACATATGGACTAACTGAAATCAAATGTATGCCCTATCGTGGTATAGTGTCTCATCATAGATGTTAATCAGAATTGCTGAAAATAAAGATAGATAAGTTTTGTATACACCCGTGTGTGAATTGGATTTGTACCTGAAACACCATCACAGGAATCCAGATTTTAAAAATAGAGGCATTTTAAGTGTTCTTCTCAGATTCATTATTCTATTTGCTGCTTCAACCACAATGAGTATATCTGCTACTTCTGAGGATTGGAAGTATTCATACTACATAATAGAATATAATGATAATAGGATATATTGATTGAGCTAATTGTTATGAAAGGGGTATCCTAAATTTCCTAAAGATATGAAGAGACAAACTTGCAAAAATGTGCAAGTGTGCTATCAGCCTTCTCATGTCTTATCTTACATCTAGTAAACACATCAGAAATAAATTTTACTGAATCAACAATATACTTAAAGAAACCTATGTTTTCCCTTCTTTTATGCATGACTATACTATTTTTAGAAATAGTGGTTTCCCATCAAATCTAGCAGGCCACCAGTTAAGCCTCAAAGGTAAATACAGCAGGCCAGACCAGTACAGCCATTAGTTGAAATGAAGACTTGCGAAAGAGAAATGTGTTGTTTATTCCTAAGTAAAGCTGAAATGTTGTGTCTGTTGGAAATTACATTTTTAATGTAGCAAGAGATGATTCATATATAAATTAAGCCATTTCTGTCAACCCACATCTCATGGTACAAAAAATGTGGGACAGAGCTACAGCAAGGATACTATGAACACAAAGCATTAACAATGAAAGGTTTTGTCATAGAAGACACTAGCATACCCCACAAAAATGATAAACCACTTAATAGTATAAACTGCTGCATTCTGCAACTACTCATGTCTTTTTGCCAAGAAGTTTGTGGCTATGGTTTAATCTATAGAAACAGGGCATCCACAAATTGCCTGTGGCATAGACACCAGCTTCTTTCTTGCTCATCACCCTGAATAATTTTGGTATTGGTTCTCAAAAGTAATCCTTATGTCTTAGTACTTTAGGATTTTAGGACCTCAAGACTACATTTTGACAAACTGGACGTCTGTAAACTTGTTTAATGATGATAGTTTGCTTTACGAAGGCTAAAATCATCCTCTTGTGGGCACCTGCCCGTTACCCTGAATCTTTTTATTTGCAAGAGTATTTCAGGCACAGGGAAAAACAATCAACAAAGTCATCTTTTCTTCCGCCTTCAAGTTACTGAAAAATTGAAGAAACTCCTGTGGTATTTGAAATAAAGTCCTCTAGTCCTACAATTCAAGAATCTGTTCAACATCCATATGGTAAAAAGGTACAGAAACAGGCCTTCCTGACCTACATAGCATATTCTAGACTAACTAGAGGTACATGGTGAGACCTGTGTTTAAAAAAATAGTATCTACCAGACAAGATGTGCAGGATCTGCCCACTGGGATAATAATGGCCTGACTCTTATGTGATACACTGTTATGGAAATGACCAACAGCTTGCTGGTTGGATTTTAGGCCTGCTCCACAAGAGGGAATTTCATTTCATGCCTGGAACTTTGAACCTGATCAAAAGTCCATAGCTATGGAAATCATGGGCCTTGAGATGACCTAGGCTTCTCTCAGCCTCACTGTTAACCTTCTTTCTGTAATGGGAAGCAGTCAGCACAGAGACTCATAGCTAGTTAAAATGCTGAGAACAAGTGACTGAGTGATCATCACTAAATGAGACATCTTTAGCAATCCTCTGGCAGGGAACACCACAAAAAGGAGGAAGAAGGAATGTATGAGCTGGAGGGGAAGCAAGGAGTGCTGTGAAATGCTATCTTCTGGATATGACATGGATATGAATCCACGAAGACAAAATTCCAGCATAGGCATCACGGGAGCCCTCGAGACCCCACATCTTACTGAACAGCTATAGGCGGCTGGTGAGTGCTGGCAGAGGGAAAAATCTCCAGTGTGTAGTCCCTGGTAGGTTGCCCATATTCCACTGAATAGCCTTATACCTATGCATATGTTGGCAAAACAATTTGACATAGTGTGTTACTTTAAAAGAGAGAGAGAGAGAGAGAGAGAGAGAGAGAGAGAGAGAGAGAGAGAGAGAGAGAGAGAGAGAGAGAGAGAACATAAATGTAGGAAAAGAAACATATTAGGTAAGATCTAGAGAAATATGGAAGGGGGACATTGTATGGTAGAAAAAGCACAAAGTCAGCAAAATACTCAGCAGTGTTTAGGCTAGATAACTACTAAAGCATCCTGATAGACCATATATCAACTAGGGATGGATTCTTGTGATTGCTCCCTCAGCCTCTCATGTTCTCAGATTCATAGGTGTGAACTATAATTCTATCAAGTGTCTTGAAGAAAAATTACAAAATGCCTGTTTCTCAGTGAAGCCTGTTTAGCCTTATGCTATGTAATAATCCCTTTGTATACTGTGAAGGTTTGTTGCTGTGAGTGGTTTAATAAGCAAGCTGACAGGCCAATAGCTGAACAGGATAAAGTTAGGCAGGAGAGACAGACTAGGAGAATGCTTGAGAGGACGAAGGGTGGAGTTAGTGAGTCACCAGTAAATGCAGAGAAGCAAGGTGAAAATGCCATACTAAGAAAAGTTACCAAGCCATATGGCTAGACATAGTTAAGAAATGTGAGTTAATTTAAATGTAAGAGTTAGCTAGTAATAAGTCTGAGCTATCAGCTGAGCAGTTACAATTAATATAAGCCTCTGTGTGGTAATTTGGGAAGAGGACGCCGGGAAGGTATTTAGAAACAGATTGTCAGGACCAAAAAGCCTCTGCCTTCATTTTCAACCTTATTAAAGAGCAGAGTCTTCTGTAGTGAGTGAGGCTTCCGGGATGGAAGGTAAAGTGGTTCTGCCTACCTTAGCCCAAGATAAAGCCTTAGGGTGCTCTTGGACTAGAACTCTGTATAGCAAGTGGCCCACTCCCATTATTTCTCCATCCTGTTTCTCCTTCTGATTAATATTCAAATTTGCTGCTTCTTTTTTTTAAGACAGAGTCTCACTCTAAAACCTAGATTTGCCAGAGACTTACTGTTTGTTACCCAAGCTCACTTGGAATTCATAGTAATCCTCCTGCCTTACTATCTCCTACTTGTCCCCCCCCCCCCAACCCCTACTTCACACACACATTACTGGGATTACAGGGCTGAAACACTATGCCCAACTTTTCTTTTCTTGTTTTTCTTTTCCTCTTCTTCCTCCTTCTTCTGGTAGTGTTGGGGATGATCAAACCCCAGGCTCAAGTACACTCAGCACTCACTATACACCTCCTAAATCTCTAGCACTGAACTTTGAATTGTGTGTTACCTCAAGCAAAGTCTTTAGAAACATCAAAACATGAATTGAACTAAATAAAGTAAGCTATCTTATTCTTCCTCCTTGTTCTTGTTATTTTATTTTTATCTTCTTCCCATGTTTGTACTAATTCCATGCCAACATGGATGGGTTAATTCTAATGGGGTTTCACCCCTATAAAAAGAACTAGGAACAACTGATGGCTATTGGGAGACAGAGAATCAGTCTTCCTCAGGACAAGCCCCCTGTTCGCTAGCCAGTCCTAAGAGGTCAGCCCTAAACACATATGAGCAATACTAAATGATTTCAACAAGTGTATTTATAAATTTACATACATTTATGTAACAGTTACAATTAAAGAAAAAAAGGTCGTGAATTTGAAAAGGAGTGGGAAGGGCATGAAAGAAACAGAAGTTAGGAGGAGGAGGAGAAGACAAGGAAAACGATTTAAATAAGTAGTCACATGAAATTCTCAGAAACTAAATTTTAAAAGTATTTTTTAAGAGATGGGAAGCAAAGTACAGAGACATCCTCCTGTAATCATTCGCAGAACATGATACATGAGACAGGAAGACTGCCACAAGTTTGAGGTCAGCCTGGGTTACACAACAAGACCCTGTCTTGAAGTAAGATAAAATAATGGAAACAGAGATATAGAAATATAAAGTTTAGAAATAATTTCCACCCTACAATGCATCTTCATGTGAAATGTCAAGAAACAGGAGATTTGGAAAAGTCTGTTCTAGCTTTCCTTGCTGTGTCTCAATTTACTTCCAGCTAGAGAAGAACAATTGTCCTCCTGAATTCTCCTATCACATCCCATACTCAACAAGGAATCAGACATAAGTTTACCAAGTGTCCTCTAGTGCCAAGGGGGAAACCAGAGACAAATATGAGCAATGAGTGTGGGAAATGATATAAGCACTATCAACACCTGTGCTATCTACAGATGTTCAACATTTGCACTCGCTGCAACTGTCAGCCGGTTCCCAAGTCTGACTGCTCAACAGAAATGTGCATCGCCCTTTATCAAAAGACATGTCATCAAATAAATGTAGCATCAAGATGTCTATTAGTCACAAATTGAAGGCTACCTAGGTTCCCTAGGGACTAACATGGAAGCCTTAAATGATATGTTCATAGCACACAGTACTATCTAGCAATGAGTGTGATTAACCCCCAATACAAAAAAAATCTCAAATGAGTTGAATCACAAACTCATCTCATTTGAGATTGAGGGAGAAAATGTTCAGAAGGCTTTGTGTTGTCTGAGTCCTTTTTGGCTATTTCAATGACTGAAATAAACACATCACATTAGAAGTGAGGTGTCCATTACTTTGGGTGAGTGATGACTTGAGTAGGTATGAAGATAGCTTCTGGGATGGCAGAAAAGCTCTATCACATTGCCTGAGTGTTGGTAGCATGTTCACATAAGATAAGGTCTTTTATGGACTCCTCTGTACACTTGTAATCCTTTGCTAGAGCGTTAAAGGGAAATGAAAGCAAAATGTAAACTCTTCTTCTGCTCCTGGTTGCATTCTATAATCATCCCACACAGCTCTATTATAAAGTCTCTGAACACCACTCAGCACTCCTGCATTTTTATAGCTCAGATGTCATAGCTCAGCTGTCATACTCATAGCATGTCAGCTTTTTTTAACCTGTTAAGGACAGCATCCAGCACACAGGAGATATTCTGTAAAAATTTTTGAGTGAATGAATGAAAGGACAGAAAAATATCATTATAACAATGCAGTGAACAACATAAAGTCAGGAACTGTCTGACTGTGTTTGCCAAAGAACCACACATTAGGCACAATGCCTGGTACACTGTGAAGCAACCCTATGCTTAGATATAGATAGATAGATAGATAGATAGATAGATAGATAGATAGATAGATAGATAGATAGATAGATGGATGGATGGGTGGGCGGGTGGGAGGGCAGGTAGGTGGACAGACAGACAGATGGACAGATAGATACACATACATACATACATACATACACATACATATATAGATGAAGGATACATGGTTAGAGGGATAGATGGTGGTTGGATGAATGATGATGGATGGTTAGATGGTTGTGTAGGCGGGTGGATGGATGGACAGAAAGACAGATAGATGATAGAGTTGTGGGAAACAAAGAGAAAGAAGACAGAAAAAAACCTCTTCAGCTTTTCCACATGGACTCAGTATTCGCAATTCCCCAGGAACTTCCACACTTTTAGTAGTGGGCTGAGGGCAGTGGGTTTATTAGAATCCACGGTTCTCAGACTCTGCCGTTGGAGGCTTACCCAGCTCCTATCCTATAAGCCAGTCTAATAAATCACTTCCTATTATTTGCATACACGCAGTCTATTGATTGTGCTCCTCTAGAGAACCATACCTAATAAATTGTATGTCCTGTTGATGTTTTATAGACACTGAGACCCCAAGTGAGAAACAATAGACTAAGTAATTTGAAGATTCTGGGCTGTGATGCTCAAATCAAGTGTATTGACCACTCTCTGATACTCATGAGCCTATATACAGCTTTGTCACACAGATTCTTTTTAGAAATAATACATCTTAGCATTAATGTGAAGCTGCCCTAGTTTGATTTCTGTTGCTGATACAACAGATCTTGAGAAAAAGCAACTTAGTAGAGGCGGTTTTATTTCAGCTCAAAATAGAGGTTACAGTCTGTCATAGAAGATAAATAAAATAAAAGCTGCAGGGACTTCAAAGATCTAGTGATATCAGACACAGTCATGAGCAGAGGGAAATGAATGCTTGCTTTCTTGCATTCAGTTTTCTGTTTGTTTGTTTGTTTGTTTCTGCATTCTACTACAGTTCTGACCTAGGAAAGAGTTCTGTCCTCAGTGGCTTGGGTCTTCCCACTTCAATACTTACTAAGACAATCCTCCAGAGGCCAACCTATTTGAGATAATCCCTCATCGAGGCTCACTTCTTGATAACTCTAGGTTGTATCAAAGCAATGGTTAAAACTAACCATCACAGGAGAACAGACCTTATGATCCCAAAGAACACTTTTCGTGGAAGTTATCTGAAATAGAAGATGATTTAGAAGAGACACAGAAAAAAACTTTCATCTTTCCATTTGCCTAAAGATAGGACATAAATTATAAAACGATCCTCCTCTCTTTCTACAAGGAAAGAAAGTAGCTCAATCACCAAAGAAAACTTCAGATTCTTATCAGCCCTAAGATGTATAGAGCAAGCTACAAAACTTTACTGACTACACTTTTGCCATGCCATAATTCTCCAAATATTTGTTATCCTTTGTGGCCTCCATAGGCTAGAGTTCTAAGCCACCTCTTTGAGAATCACTCACTCTCTGGGTATGTGCCCCACAACCATGACAACATGTTAAATATACATATTCCAGAGCTAGAATTTTCTTGTGGTGAACCTATCTTTTGCTATAATAATCCCCACTAAGAATTCAGAAAAATCAAGGAAAATTATTCTCTTGTACTACAAATATACAAGAGATTTTCATAGTTGGGTGCTCATGTCCTGTGAACTGTTCTAACCTCTGTTTGTTCCCACAATAGCTCCAGGAAATGGATATCAGTCCTTTCATTTCAGAAATGTAGATCCTGAGTGTTTAGTTATTTTTTTTTTTTTGCCTTGAACATTAGAAGCCAAATGGACTGGAGTTGGTGTTTAAACTCTAAATCCTTAATACATTGTATTCAGCATACCAGCCATCAGAAGAGTTGACACTACCTATAAAAATAGGTATTTGTATTATGGTGTCAGGTCCTTCTTGCACACCTACAAATTATCAAACATTTTTATATGATTATTTGAAGTCTACATTACTACAGGCCTTTCTAGAGATAAGAAAACCAACACAAAAATTCAGAAATGTCCCAAGGTTGGATGCCTTGCACATGAAGGAAGCAGCCTGGCTCTGGCACCTATGCTATGACCCTAATTGTGTCAATATGCAGTGTTGCATACAGATGCTGTCTCATTTTACTTAGTACTTGCATCAGAATCAATAAGAGAGCTAAAGAGAATCCAAAATCCCATGTCCTCTATTTTTGATTATCAGGTTTGGAATGGAGGCAGCAGTCCTTGCTTATTTCTAGCCAGCATTTTGATGATACAGAGAGTTGAAGGATCACAATTAGAGGAAAAGTACAGACCAAAAAAGGAGATTCAAACACCTAAACGTTATAAAATTTTGGCCTAGAGATTACATCATCTGAACAAGAGTTGGTAAAATGCAATTTGATATATTGATCAATGGATTTTTAATAAAGCAAAAGCAATGACTTGTCTAAGATCAAATACCCTAATGGTTCTCAGAAGGTTTAAGTAAGCACCATGTCTTCCCAGAGAATAAGCTTATGATAACAGCCCAGGGAGTCAAGCCAAACTATTCTATCCATCTCCTGGAAGATCTAGAATCAATTCTGAATATAACCAA
This sequence comes from Arvicola amphibius, assembly GCF_903992535.2. Taxonomy (NCBI): domain Eukaryota; kingdom Metazoa; phylum Chordata; class Mammalia; order Rodentia; family Cricetidae; genus Arvicola; species Arvicola amphibius. The sequence continues at coordinate 37,933,483 of NC_052051.1, read as the reverse complement.
CACAGAGGAAATATGGCAAATTAAACTGGAGTTAGAACATGACTTGAGAGTTAAGACTCAAGCAATTACGTTAGATTAGGGAATATTTGTTGTTTCTTCAAGAGTGCCTGTTTTTCCTTCATTTATCACAATCTAGCTTTTTGCTACAGATTGCTCCAGTGTATATTTTAAGAGATAGCAGGTATTTTTTTTTCATTTACACTAATCCCAGAGGCCAGAGGAAAATGTTTATTCATTCTTGTTTAACTTGAAAAATAAACTAATGTGATCAATATCTAGTTCAGCTCTCATTGTTAGTAACAATTAAACATTGTCATTCAATTACATTTCATCTGAGTAATTGAAACCATTTAATAATGCCTCATTTCATCATTTCAATCACGCTCTTGTGAAAATTAGACAGTTTTTGGAAGATGAGACGAGTTCAGTGCGCTGAGGTGGAAAATGGAGAGTCAGTTTTGCAAAAGCCTTATGTTCATGAAACTCGCTCATGCTTGGAGCTTTGAGTCACCTGGAAACTGAGCTGAGATCTGGCATTCTAAATAATGAGTTTATGAAAAAACAATGTATATATGTATCTAAAATGGGCCCCATCATCTCCCCTTTCTGTCTTTGTTTAACCTAGTTTACTTTCTAATGCTATTTCTATTTCCTGGTGACACCATTCTCCCACAGCCAAGGCCTTGGGAAATGATACAGGCCTTTATTTTCTGTCTACCTCCTCTGCCCACCCATCCACTGCCCTGCACTCCTGCCCTCTATCTGCAGCATCTTAGTCGCCCGCCATCTTGGCAGCCCCAGACTGAGTCACTTTAGTTCTCTGTGACCATTTTCCTGATTCTGCTTGCTTTGCTTCCAGTAGTTTCCACCCCAGCTCATATTTGCAGAGCTGCCTGCGATCACCACTATTCTTTCTTCCTGGTATTTCCTGTTTGCATCCCTCATAGCAGCTCATAGTCAATCACTGACTGGTTATGTCAGAAGCATGAAAATTCTGGCCCCCCACATTCAAAGAAGGCAAACTCTGAACGATCACTCATGTCCACAAAGCTCGGCCTCACCTCCTCTGCTTTCCCCACTTCCTGTTTTCTCCAATAGTTACGCCTTGATAAACTCCCATACCCAGGTACCCTTGCCAGAGGGCCAACTTCTGGAGATGCCATTGTAAGAGATTCTGTTCTTAATGTCCACTCATCTTTCCCCAAACTACTTCCCTTCTCTCCCTACTGCAGAAGCAGTGTCTGGAGCCATTGTGATGCATTCCACAAACTGTATTGTTAGACAGTTTTTCTTTTTCCTGTGAATCACTAGTCACATTTTCTCCAAGCAAAATCCAAATGTTCCACATATGATTCACTTCAAGACAATTTCTTAGCCGTGTGTTTCAAGCCCTCTACACCGACTTTAACCTAACAGTCTTTAATCACTGCAGGTAAATTATGAGTGATGTATACAAATGGATTCACCTCACTGTCCTCTCCCACCCACACTTCCACGCTCCCCTATTTTTCATATGTAATGTCCTTCCACTCTAAATACGTCAGTGAAGTCTATCTCTTTATTGAGCTTTCATCTGCTTGGTTTCCTACTGCTTCTGCAGCAAAGCACTACAAACTTAGTTTGTAAAGCATGTTATCTCACAGTTATGTAGGTTTGTCTGTGTCTTCTTAGTCTAGGGCAAGGATCTTTTTAATCTGACTATTATCTGGGAATTCAATGCCAAAATTGAATCATCTGTGAATACTTTCAGAATTCAGATCTTATAATTCTGAGGTCCTGGCCTCCTTTATTATTAGTACTGACTCCCAAGGTTTAGTTCTCCTGACGTCTCCATCTGCTTCACCTACTCAGCTGCTTTCTGGGAAAGTTCTGATGGGAAGGAATGTGGACTTAGATTGAGTACACCCAGATAATCCAGGTCAATCTTTCCATCTCAAGGTCCATGACCTTAACTAAATCTACAAAGTCCTTTTTGCCATATAGCATGAAATATTCTTGAGTTGAGCAACATGGTTTAGCATATGGACATCTTTGAGAAACCCTTCTGGTATCTGTAGTGGTCTCTTTCTACCCTAAAACTCTATAGACTAGTTGATGATCCTTCTGGTAAATTTCCTCACACATAAAGTCAGAATGACTTACTTCCAGAGTGTATAACCAGGCACTTTTCTGGGTACTTTACCTCTACTGATTCATTTATACTTGGTAACAGCCTGAGAGGTCATAATGATTATGAACCGTTTTACATGTAAAAACTGAAGCATAGAAATGTTTATAATTTCTAAGCTGATAAGTGGAACATCAAGAATAGCTAAGATGATTCCACATGTTTGCTAAAATGCTTAACTTTCTTGCCAATAGAATGCCACAACTTGAGTTTTTTTTCTGTGAGCTCCATTCTTTTATGGAATCATGTGTCTGATTCTGGCCAGTACCAACCATAATAGATAGAATGGTTTTCTATCCTTTCTCTCTGGCTGGACGCACAAGACTCAGGTTTTATAGTCACTCCAAGAAAGGAACTTAGACTTTTAGGACACTTTTGGAAGGGAGAAACAGAAGACTCCTGTCACTCACCTAGGATCATCATGTATAGGTTATTTCACATTTTGTTGAATTTTTATGGTTTCGTTGTCACCTATTTTGATCAATATGCTGAATATTAAGCTTAGGCTCTATGTCTTTAGCTAGAGTAGTTAGTATTCCTTTTCTTCTGTATATAATAATACAATCCCTCAGACTCCGTCGGGGAATGCTTCCCAAGGATATCAAATCTCTTGCACTTTCTAGTCTGTCATCTAGGGAAGCCAAAGCAGGAACTCGGTGGGGAGGGGAAACCATGGAGGAGGAATGTTGCTCACTGGCACGCTTCCCCTCGCTTGATCAGCTGCCATTTGTATACAGCCAAGGCCCAACTGTCCAGGGGTGGCACCAACCACAATGGGTTGGATCCTCTTAACTACATAAAGTGAAATGGGCCCCAGACAAGGCCACAGGCCAATCTGATGGCAGAAATTCCTAACTGAGGTTCCTTCTTCCTTCTTTGGAAATGTATCAAGATGACAACTGAGATTAGCATGATGGCATCATCATTTTACAAATGTTGAGTTCTCTCCCAGCGCTGACCTCAAAAAGCTTTCTTTCCCCACACTCAAGGCTGAACACAAAAAGGGAACATTTCCTAGCCTATGAGAACATTCAAATTCCATAGGGAGAGAGATTTCAACAGGACCTCCTATCAATTCACACAGAATTAGTGAGCTTTATCCCGTAGGCATGCCATCAGAGATGAGTGGATTGGTGACACAATCTCATTCTAATCAGCTCTTAAACTGATAAATGGACAAAAGTAAAACCAAACAAATAAACTATAAATGACTTATTATAATGCCAAATGTCAGAAATCTGTCATAAATATATTCTGGAACTGGCCTTCAAAGTAACATGACTCTAAAATAATTCTGAGCAGTCTTCAACATATCTAAAATTACAAAACTGTCTTTTTTATTTCTATATAGTCTACTCACTTATTATTTTCATCAAATATAATACTCTACAATTACAAGTGTATAATATAAATATAAAAAATGTCTTTAATCCTTTAACATTTATATTTATTAATCCATACATTATATAAATTTCCAAATTATAAACATTTCTGCAGTTTTTGGATTGTCTATAACTCTAATGAGATAAATCTTGTCTCCATTCCTTCCTTCTTCCTTGAATTCTAAGTACAATGTTTTTCAAAATCAATTTCATCATTTTCTGTCCAAATTATGCTTCTTCTGACGATAGTTCTGCTGTGGTTGGTAGCACTGTAATACATGGATCATCTGTAAATTGCTTGATCATTGTAAGAATGTTAGGACGGGACTGGAGAGAGGGCTCAGTAGTTAAGAGCTTTTGTTGTTGGGGACTCTCTGTTCTTGCAGAGGACCTGGGTTCAGTTTTCATTACTCCAAAGACAGCTTATAACTGCTCATAACAACAATTCTGGTGTCCACTTCTGGTTCCCTTGGGCACCAGGCACAGCAGTACACAAACCTACATAAAACAAAACATTCACACACTTCAAATAAAAATAAGTAAGCCTTTATGAACATTAGAAGTTGACCTCTGTTCCTCTTTCCCCCATTTTGCACACTCAAATATTCGCACAGCCTCAGAAATGTCACCTGAAGCTATACTTTTAAAACTACTTAGAGTCTACTAGGCCCCTGTCCTACTGCTGTTTATGTGCAGATTATATGACAGGGAGAGAATCCACTATCTTAATACACAATGGCAGGAGGAGAGTAAGCCCCCGTGAGCAAGAAGCAAAGACAGGAAGGAAAAGGAAGGAGGGAGAAAGGTAGGACAGTAAACGAGATCTATTTAGATATTTGCCTTAATGGAAATTCACTCATGATGTGATGGAACATGATGAAATGCAGTACAAGAAAGGAAGGGGGAAAATTTGCTATGAGCAGAAAACATCTGGACTGAGACCAGATGGACAAGCGCCAGCCCGAGGGTATTCAGCAGAGAGAGCTGCAGACAGAGGGAGCAGCCAGCACAAAGCTCAAAGGAAAACAAGGCCAGTGTTCAGAGAACAGGAAAACCAGTATGGACAGAGAACAATGGCTGAAGGAGACAGGCAAAGGAAGACACCAGAGAAGTAGGTGGAGTCCCCCCAGGAGAGAGCTCTCAGTGTTAACGGTTACCAGGAAATGTGGTAGTTTTAAACGAAAGGCTCTGAAGCTCTGAATTACTTTTTTAACATTTGTTTACAAAATTGGCTCTGGCTGCTGTCTTCCAAATGGCCTTATATGGTAAATAAGAGTAGGGACAACAACTTTTTTGGAAGCTATTATCATCATCAAGGCTAGGAACAGTATTGGCGTAAGCCAGAATTGCTCCCGCAGATGTGGTGAAACTTGTCAGATCCAAAACATTCCTGCACGGAGGCTGGAGGGCCCTTGTAAAGGAAATTGCCTTGTGGGAGGTGGTGCATACAGAGTGTGGAGAGGCACTACAGAGAACCAAGGATGCTGCCTTCATTTTCTTTATAAGGACAGAGCCAGTGTTCTTTCCTTATAACCATTTTATTCAAGGCTTCATGAGACTTTGGCCTCGGCAAAACTGCAATAGTATACTGACTTATTCCTTTGCCTATTTTCCCTAAATAACCCTTCTGCAAAATTATCCTCTAGATTATCCTATAAATTTAAGCACTGAAAATTGAATTGTCAAGGTCCAGTTAGGAGAGAGGAATTCATGCCTGTCACCCTGGGAACAAAGGAGGAAGAGCCCAGAGGAAGAATTTGTTTTCATCAGATATTCAACCATTTAAGCCACTGCCTGAACTGGAGTTCACGTACAGAATGAATCACTGAGAGAGTCAGCAGCCATGCTGCAGACCGAACCACACACAGAAGGAAGTGGGAACTCCAGAATTTGGGAGTCTGAAGAGGCTCTTAACTCTCCACAAGCCAGGCTTATTCTTCCCTAGACCCATCACCTTAGGAACCTAACCTACATCTTTTAGTCCATGTGATAACTCTATTTGAAATTTCATCCATCTCCACCTCTATCCCCTATGTCCAGGAAACAGCAGGGAAAGCCACCCTCGATTTCTCCATTCAGGGTAAATCAAACCTTCTTCTATTTGACAGCTTTGGGCTTCCATACGTCTATGTCAACACATACCATATTGGATTGTCAGGTATCTATTTACAGAGCTGTCTCATCGACGTGACTATGAATTTCTTACTGTCTTAACATTTTCTTACCCTCTCTTTTAAAAATTCTTTTCAAATCATTACTCACAGATAAGATAAACACATGCACACACACACACACACACACACACACACACACACACACACGTGCGCACACACACACACACATATACATACACTGATCTAACTCTTTGAGGTTCAAATTAGAGCTCAAGATTAAATAAACTTATTTATATAAAGTAGATACAGAACAAACGGGGGTCATCTTATGTTTATGGTATCTTCATTAGTTCTTTTGTGCCACCGAAATAGGCCATAATGTTAGGAAGGTTGCCTAGCACTGTGTTTTATAGTGTAGATTGGGTTTAGCTAAATGGCGACTCATTCAGTACATGTAGACTTAAGAAAGTCTGCTCTGGGATAGCTCATATCTCTTTTATGTCGTTCCTGGCTTCCAAGAAAGCTTGTTTGGGTATGGTGACTATGTAAGGCCTCAAAACCTGAGCAATGCGCTTAAGATAGTGCTCCATTCCTGCTGCCGTAGCTTACTGGCCCAAGGTCCTAAAAGCTTCAAAGATGGGAAAGAAGACAACACAACTTGGTGGGAAGAAATTCATTCCTAATAATAGTACTTACTGCTGTCTGTTCTTTCTTTAAAATCTTACCACTATCAAAAAAGAAAGCTCAGCCCCAGATAACCTGAAGGAACCCAGTTTCCCTAGGTGAAAAAAGCATCCTATTCTATAGACTGCAGCTCCAGGTGAAGGGTAAAGTAGCAAAGACCTATAGAGCTGTTGATCACACACAACCAACCCCACCAGTGAGCTGAGGCAAGAGCAGAAGAATAGCAACAGATGTTTACTGTAGGCCACTGAGTTCAGAGTGGTTTGTCATATACACACCTTGGGAAATGATAGGCAGCTTAATATAAACCTGCCATAATACATATGTATATGTTGTTTCAAAGGAATCTATGAGATGTTCAGAATTCCTCTAAAGCACTTCTTGAGTTATTTATACACAATCCACGGCAAACCTCAGTAGCAAGATTTTGCTTCTATGTATTTTGAGAGGAATAACTAGAACCTGTAGCCAGGAACGGTGAGTGGTGCTACCTATCTTTAGCAGAGTGGGTGGGCCAATCACTGCCTTTATAGTTGCTAGATAAACCAGATCTTATATGATACACACATGGGCTGGGGTGTCTGTAGGAGATTTCTTTCATCCTTTTGAGGTTCTTTTCCTTATACTGTAAAGTGAAGATAACAATGCCAATTATGTTTTCCACATGATGTCTGGGTTGCATAGAGTATCATCAAATGTCATTAAGAATTGATTTTCAGTATAATCTGTATAACTGGGCAAGATGAAACATAAGCTATTGGGATAAATATGAAAAGCTTTGTATGTAAATACTTAATAGACACCAGCTTTCCTTCCATTTTCAACTAGCCTTTAATTTTCTAAACCTTAAACTTTTATTGTGTATACGCTTATTGAAATTGCATACCCTTGGGCCTCAAATGCCACAGAATCTGAGAGTCAGTATATGTTGGTTAGGTCTGAGAATCAGCATTTCCAATGAGAATCCAAATAATATTAATGCTGAGACCACATAAATACCACTACTCTAATTGTTGAAAGTCATATAATTATATAAATCTTTATTTTTAAAATGGCGGTCTTCCTGGGCCTGGGCGCTCACAGCTGTAAGCAGAGCACAGCCAAGCAGAGATGGGAAAGTTGCCATGGATGTGAGGCCCATCTGAGGTATAGGTCGAGATGCTATCTCCATACAGAAGCTTAATATAAAATGAAATAACAAGGTGCTGCGATTTGTATATGGCCTGAGTGTGTTTTAGAGAAGTCCATGTGCTGGATGCTTGAGCCCTGGTATCATGGTATTAGGCGGTTGGAATTTTGAAGAGTGGGGTGCTTCAAAATCAGAAAAGATTACTGCTGATCCTTAGGAACAAATTAGTTACCATAAGGACCGATTGTTGTTAGAGTAGTTACCCAAAGTGCTTGGTTTCTTCTGCACACATCAGCTCTTTCTCCATTGGGCCACTATTCTTTGACCCAGCCAGGTGGCCCTTGCCAGAGGTTGAGCAGATGGGAATGCCAAACCTCAAATTATAACCCTCCAAAACTCTGTAGTAAGCAAATTTCTTTGCTTGAAAGAGTACCTTGCATCAGGTATTCAGTGATAACAACATAAAATGAACTAATGAACAGAATAATCATCAATTAAAAGTGAAATGAAGCCATGCTATAAAAACTTCAGAATTATGCTATAGTGAGTGACTAACAGCCATAAGCTATTTTGAGCAGAATGTTCCTTATAGATAATTCATGTTTATTCACACAGGAGATAAAAAGCTAATCTAGGCCAAGGACAATTACCACCAGCAAAAGTCAGAAACCGAAGCACAAAAACAAATTAAGAATATATATTAGGCTTTAATTATTAGCCTATGTACAAAATGAAAAATCTATCTTAAGGTTTTCTTAAATTAGAAGGTTTGGCTCCTCCTAATTGCACCATTTGTCCAATTCTTTCTAAAATATCTAATCACAGAATACTCAATGACAACCACATACTCTAAAGCTCAAAATAATTTCTATTTTCCCCTGCTAATAACATACTGCAGATGCTCTCCTGGCAGCGTTCAAGATTTCAGACTGATGGGTAGCAAAGCTGCTTACTAAGATTCCAGGTCAGATCTGTTGTGATCCAATTTGTGATATTTGAAAATCATCTCATAATGAGCTTTTATAAATTATTGTGATTAAACTGCTTGTTATGTGCTTGCCCTTCCTTGATCCCTAATTTAATTTTCTTCAATGATTTTTTTTTATTCCACCCATCTTTCTCCTTCAATGCTTAAAGTGAAAAGAGCAAATCGCTTCCTTTTAAAATTACATAATATGCCTTCATTTTATCTTGATGACTTAGAACATAGTCCTTTTATTAGCAGGAAAAAAATGACCGGGATATTATTTTGAGCCTATTTTAAATAAGGAATAAGCTTCAGCAAGAAAGAGACTTTTAAAGGGCCATGAAAGAGTTTAAAGTCACATTGGTGTCTGGTTCTGAGCTTCAAAGTGAAAGTAATTGCTGGCTTCTAGAATGTGGGATCTCAGAGGGGACCTGGAACAAAGCCCACACACCCCATGTGTAGATTTCAAAAAAAATGTATGAACCATTACAACTAAACACACACCCACATGTTCTCACAGAATGACTTTACATCTCAAATGTGTTCCTAAAATAAACACCCTAGGCCAACCAGAATATTAGAATTAAGGAAATTATGCTTTGCATGGAAAAGAATGTATTTATATCCTCCTATTCTTTCCTTCCTTTTCTTCTTCATCCTTCCTTTTTTATCTTCCTCCTCCCCTTTCTTCCTTTAGTTATAGTTCACTGAGTAGCACCCCCAATGTATTAGAGAGACCCTTAAAAGAAGAAATAGAAATGTCTTATCACATAGAAAACATAAGCCATGGTGTGACTGAAATATTGCCTATGGAGTTATTTTTCTTTTCTGCTTGTTTCTATTTAGCAATTTTTGTACAGTCATCTACATTTATGGAATAAACTAGAGAGGTAATATGCAGCATAGTCTTCAGAGTGCCTGGGTTTGGATATTACTCTAATTCCTATTAATTGTGTGACATTGGGCAATCTGATAACTCTTACCACATATTAATTCCTTTACGTACAGATGGATATTTAAGAAATTTGAGCTGCCAAGGATCAAATCAACTACTTTTAATGAAAAATGACAATCTGTGCGTCATCATCATCACCTTGTGATTACTTCAGTGATGATATAGGGTAATGTTCATTTACTTTTGTCCTTTAAGTCTGCAATATTCTAAAGTTTGTGTCACCCTGGATTCATATATTGAAATCCCAAACCCCTGATGTAATCTTGTTAGGAGGTAGGGCTTTGCAGGATGGAAGACTGTGAAGTTGGACCTCTCCTGATGGATTTGAGCTTTTATAAAAATAAGTCCAAGGGAGTTCATCTGCCTCTCCCACTATCTGATAGCACAGCAAAGATCTGGGAATTAGCAACCTGGAAAACAACCCTTCCTAGAATCTGATATTTTTGGAACTTCTCAACCTCCAGAATCATGAGTTATAAGTTTAAGTCTACTGTAAGCCACCCACACTGTGATATTTTGTTACAATAACCTTAATGAATAAAGCGTTCATTTGACTATAACACATAACACTTTTCTTATGGTTCTAATCTCTGTGTCTTGCAAATTCCCATTTACATTCTCTTCGGGATACAAATACAGAGTGTTATGGTGGCTGGTACAACATTTTGGAATTGCTTTCCTGGCCAGTCCTGGGAGATTTCAAGCTAAGATCCACATCTAATGCTGAGAATGCTAGACTAAAGGGTAAACCTAGAATTCGTAGCAAAATTCCCCAGGAAACACAAAGGAATCCAAAGGAATGAAACACTTTTCGGAACTCTCAGAGGCAGGGTCTGAAAGCAAATATAGGCTTGTTCATTGGGTCTCTGTGCAAAAGGAAAATCTGGTCAATCTTGGCCACACTACTGTTTCTGTAATATTACATTACCCAGCTGCAAAAGATCAAAGTGAGTGGACACATCTTTGGGACTTTCCTTAGAGTGCATTTGATTCCACTGTGCTGTTTCAGGAGGAGGTAGAATACAACATTATAGAATATGACTTGAAAGTTCACAAAATTGAATGAGATGTGTAAATCTGTAGACAGTCATGAGAAACACACTTATCACTAACATAAATGTTTTCAATATAAATACCTGGTTCTTCTTCTGAAAGTATCAAAAATCAGAGGACCAAATTACCCTTCTGTTGATAAGTTTAGAATACTAGTCAACATACAAACAACATATTTTTTTAAATGTCAGCACATGTGGACAGAAAGTATGGGTTTCTCATGGGTCATCACAGATTTAAATATAGAATCCAGACAGGTGAGCAGAAAGTCAAGACCAACTTCAGACTGGGGTTATTTGCCAAATCAAGTGAAGCCAGCATTTGTTGACTTTCACAGACTGGTTGGGAGATCAGAGATGAGAGGAGTCCTCACCCACATAAAATGGACTTCACAGCAGGATACACTCAGAACAACACTGAATAATGTTTAAAGAAAAAGGAAATAGTCACTACCTACCTTCTGTAAACCTTCCTTCCCATGATTCACACTACCTAGACCAAAAAGGACAACTGACTATTTCTGACTTTAACATTTGGTGGAAAAGAAAATGCCATCGCCTGAGAAATTATGTTCACAAAATAATCATTTCAGGAGTTTGCATTCAGTTCACATTACCTATATGGCTTGAGAAAGTTCATTCTCAAAGGTTAGCTTTAATGTCTATTTTTAGAGTAAGATTAGCTTTAATAAACAACCCTGAAATATCAGTGGTTTAATCCAGATCACATTTATTCCTTTTCTACACACTGAATGCTACAGAGTGGTAAATATAGAGAATGAATTCTCTCACAGAGGCCCTTTTGACTTCTTTGAATGCTTGTAAAGCCTCTTGAACCATGATCTATCTATCTATCATTAGGGCAAAAAAGAAAGGATCCTATGTAGGAATAGTCAGAGAGTTGCTGTTGGTTGTTTTTGCTCTTTACTCTTTGCTCTTTGTTGGGGGGGCACCACTCAGCTATCAGATAAATCACATGGAGGCTTTTTCTTACTTACAAATACCCAGTCTTAGCTTGACTTATTTCTAACCAGCTTTTCTTAAATTATCCCATCTATCTTTTGCCTATGGGTTTTTATTTCTCTATTTCTGTATACCTTTATTTTTTTCTTCATGGCTTCCTCTGCAGCAGGGTGGCTGGCCCCTGGAATCTTCCTCTCTTCCTCTTTCTCATGCCTCACTCTCTCCTCCCAGATTTCTCCTTCTATTTATTCTCTCTGCCTACCAGCACTATCTATTCTTTCTTCTGCCTTGCTATTGGTTGTTCAGCTCTTCATTAGACCAATCAGGTGTTTCAGAGAGGTAAAGTAACACAGTTCCACAGAGTTAAACAAATACAACATAAAAGGATGCAACACATCTTTGCATCATTAAACAGATATTCCACAGCATAAATAAATGCAACAAATCTTAAAATAATATTCCACAACAGGAAGTGACGTATTAAAGCACTGAAAATGGCCTGTGGGACTGAGTACATAGATCAGTAACACAGCAATTACCATACGCAGACTCTGAGTACCCTCCCCCTCCCCCCGAAAGAATCTAATTTTTCTGTGGTTGAACTCCTTTACACTGCCATTTTGGAAAGGCAATCTGCTTCTTACCTTGGATCTGGGTTGAATGTAAGACTAGTATTGCCCAATAGAAGATACTGAAATCAACCCTGAGGGGTTTCTGAGCTGAAGAGGGCCAGTAGCATCTATACTTTCCCTGTTGGCATTTGGCCAGTATGTTGTAATGCTATTCATTCAGTTCTGCCAGACAGTGGTCACCAAGAGGTCATCAAGAATAGATGTCAAATAAAGCAAATGACCACAGGGTACAGAATTTCAGCACTCTAACTCGCAGTGACCACCAAAGACTACAATATGGAAGAAAGACCCTCTGAGGCTCCCTTGACTCGACAGCTCACTCATTAATGCGATCATGTGACAGAAGCCAGGAAAGACTGCAAAGCACAGCACTGTCCAGCCAACTGACCACTGAAATAAATTTAAAAATTGCATGCTCATAGTTACCAGGGCATGGAAATGTTTGTGCCGCAATAACTGAAATTCCATGGCTTGTTTTTACAGGTTGAATTTGGAAGCAGGTTCATTACTCAACTCTATACTGAAAAGAACCCAGCCACAAAGTTCCACCAAACTCTGAGAAAGCTGGGGAGTGCAACCTCCATAACAATCCAGAGTGAAGAAGCAAATGTGTTAACAGATAGCTAACCCACTTCTGCTTAGACCTAAGTCCTTAGAATGGACAGGGATAGACAAATAGCTGAAAGATTTTATCTTCCCTTCCTACTTTAAAGAATAAGCATGAAGTTTGATGAAACACAGGCAGGCATAATTCTAGATAGTGTAAGTACTTTAACATTTATAAACAACATTCTGATAGAAGTTGCAAATGGACTGAGTCCCCTAAATCTGATGCACGATACTGACTCAAAATTAAGAGGAAATCTGAGTGACCATCTAGAGCAGATTTTAAAGACAAGCAATCAGCACTTTTAAGTTTCTTTGCCAGAGAAATTTCAGATTGTGATAAGATTTGCAAGCAAGTTCTAACAGACGTTCAAGGAAGAGATCATCTGAGTATTAGTCACACTGTTCTAGAAAATAATAAAAGAAAGAATGTTCTAGTAAGTGTGTGACTTCAGGAACCATGATATATGAAACCAATCAAGAAGACAGGGTAATGGAAATTTATAAGAAATTTTCACTAATAAACATGTATACAAACTGCAAAGGAAATTTAGCCAAGTGAATTTAGCAGATCATAAGAGAAAACATTAGTATTAACTTATGGTGGTTCCAGGAAGGTAAGGTTGCAAGTGCATGTACATACACATAGCTGTAATTAAATTCACTGTCTTAACAGATTTTTTAAAGTATTTTCTCTGACATGTAAAATGCTTGAAAGCTATCCATCTATCCTAATAATAAGAAAAGCTAAACAATGAAAAGTTATTATGATATTCATCAGAGACCTGAAGACATAGAGAAAGCTGCTACCACTCCCTCCCAAACTTAAGAGGTAAGGAGGTACAGAAAATGATTTAGTGTCTGGAGAAGAGATAAATAAGCTAAAACCTCTGCAAGGAAATTATTGTGTGGAGTGAAATAAGCCAAACTCCTAGAGAATGATTGATTATAAACACACAAAACCATCTATACCTACGACATGGCAGCAGAAGATAGAGGGAAGAAAGAGACAAGCAGGTAATATACAGGATTATGTAGAGATGAATAAGATCTAAATACTTAATAGATTTAAAAGAAATGCCCTTGATGAGACCTACCACTATGTATAAGGAATATATGCCAAGGAAAAAACAAACGTGCTTGTATTAGAATAAGAAAGGTTGAAATTATTGTAGAGTTGGCATAGATGCATCTCAGAACTAAAACTCTATAGAGACTTTTTTGTTGTTATTGTTGTTTGGTTTGGTTTGGTTTTGGTTTGGTTTGGGCTTTTTGGAGATTTGATGGTCTTCAGACCTTAATGTTTAGAAATTATACCAGGATTTGTCATTAAAGAATGGGGGGAGGGGAACAACACAGCAATCAGTACAGAAATAAAATAACCAGTCATCTACAAACACACCAGTGGTCTCTGGTCTTCACAGGTCATGTAACTAGAACTTTTAGAACAAAAGCCTTGCCTCAGTGGTCCGGTAAACAATCCTTGGTCATGTGTCCTCAGCTGAGGAGACGATGGTAAAAAGCAGAGAAGGGAGAATTATTTAAACCTGGTCATGATGGGAAAAGAAATAAAGGGCTCCAGTAACCTCAAGTAAGCCTTCAGGGTACTGCCAAGGCCTTTCTGTTTAAATCGATGAAGAGTTGAGGCAAGAGGTATGCAAAAACTGACTGGGTCAAGACTGACCTGCTTAATCATTGTCTCTATCCTGGTTTTTCAGGATGGTGTGAAGAAGTCATTATCATTGTCATCATGTGAGTGGGTCAATCTGGAACCCAAGACACAGCCTTGCCTTTGGAGATAATTGCCCCTATCGAGGCAGGGTGGGAAGATGGAGGTTCAAGCTGCTCTTCCTGGAATCCGAAGTGAGTACAGGTTTAGGAAAACACCTATCTCTGTACTTTCAGCTTTGAGGACAGATGAGCCACGTCACTGAAATACTCTGAGCTGTTAAGATGCCAAAGCGATGGAGAAAAACACAACCAGAAAGCAGAGTCATTAAAAATACATCCTGTTTTTAATGGCCTTGGATTACATTGACGGCGAGTATGACATCAATGCCTTTTCGGAAAAACAGAAACTTTTGAGTGCCTTTTTCAACTTTCCTTCAGAATGTCTTTTAGCCCAACACTAATTTACAAAGGTTTTATCAGAGCCCACTTATCTGACAAAGGGACAAAGGGACAAAGGAAAAACCCAAACTCAGCCTCCTCTGGCTATCCTGTCTCTGTATAGTCTAGAAAGTCCTAAGAACAAGGTTTGGTTTCACAAAGAAGGGAATCACAGGATCCTTTTCTGTGATCCCATTACTGTCCCATTACTAAAGGCCTCCTGCTACAGATTCCTTCACCCAATGCATCACGTTTGGTCTCAACAGAAAATCATCCTCCAGGCTACTGGGCAATACTCTCAGGCATCAGAGAAGGCACTGGAAGCAGCCAGCTGCAACAGGGACGTTGAACTCTTCAGATCAACAATATTCAACAACTAGGATTGAAACATTAAAGGGCTCTAATGTAGATAGGCTGGGTAAGCAGATGGACAGAATCCCAGATAGAATCAAAAAGAAATGGTTAGGATTGTTATGCCCAGATCATGGAGTTCCCCCAAGACCAACTAGGAGACCCAGGCCTCTATGTAAAAGCAAAGAACCTTTATTCTTACACAAGTTTGCAATCTCAGTCTCTCCTTGTATTCAACATGTTGGAAGGATCAGAGAGACCTGAGCTCAGTTAGAGTTGGGTTTTTATAGTAGCAAAGTTGGGGGTGAGGGATTTCCAAGGTTGGCTGATTGGCTGACATTTGCCTAGGGGTGTCCTGGTGAAAAGCGATGGGTGTGGGCTGGCAGGTGATCCTATCTACAACAGTTGGAAGATTAGGAATTTCCTTTGGATGGTCTGTTCCTGGGTGGTGCCTGGGTAGCCTGTTTGTGGTCTTTAACAGAACCATGTCTTGCCTCGGGGTAAACTACTGAGACTCAGGCTTCTATTGAGCTTTCATGGCTGGGTTCTCCTAGGATCAAAACCACTAACTACAATGAAGACTATCTTCATTAGTGGTAAGACTTTACTGTGGAAAGAAAATGTCAGCATAAACTTCTGAAACTGAAAAACTAAGAAGAATGATAAAGTAATGCAACAAAATATCACAAAACTTTTGGACAACTACAAAAGATCTCAGGGGTGTGTGCTGAGAATAGCTGGAGGAGAATGGGGAAGAAAATATTTAAAGTAGCAATTACTGAGGAATTGCAGAATCACTGTCTGGTAGTAAGCCACTGGCACCAGAAGTGGAGAAAACAGCAAACATAATAAATTCCTAACAAATAAACAAAGCCAGCTAACTTGCACAAATCATAATGAAGCTGCAGAAAATCAAAATAAAAGAAAAAAATCAAAGAGGGCAAAAGTTGGGAGGAGGTCCTCCTACCTACAGAGCAAGAATGATAAAATTTACATTTGACATTTTAGAAATTGTATCAGCAAGTAAATTAGAATATTAAAGTGTTGCTGAGCAGTGGTGGCACATGCCTTTAAACCCAGCACTAGGGAGGCAAAGGCAGGCAGATCTCTGAGTTCGAGGCCAGCTTGGTCCACAAGAGCTAGTTCCAGGACAAACCAGACCCCCTCATCCCGCCAAAAAAACTACGGAGAAACCCTATCTCGAAAAAAAAAAATTAAAGAGTCGAGGAATGTCCACAACAGGGAATTCTATATTATATCAAACTGCTTTTTGAAACTAAGGAGAAATAAAGACTTTCTCTGGCAAATAAAATTGAGAAAAATTGTTGCCAATTGTTGTAGTAAAACTTTCTCTTCTATATATAGCATGATTGTCCCATCACCATCACTGAGCAGAGAGGTACCCTTGTTCCTGTCATCCCTGCAATGAAATAAGCAAAGAGTCCGTGTACCATAATGCCAGCAGAGCTGTTGACACCATAGAGGAGAATGAGAAAAGCAGGCAGCCACAGGATCCTCCCCTGACATTCCAGCCATTGCTGCTCTCTGCCTTCCCTCCACACCCTGTATCTGGTCATGAGAGATGATAAGGTTTTAGGAAGTGAAAGGGTAGCTGAAAGCATTGGGAAGGGCATCACATACCAGACTCTTCAGTGGATACAGCTATCGGGCAGTCATCCATCTTCCTGTGAACAATACTGATGAACTCATTCTTTCACTAAGTTGAACCTGTGTGTGATCATGACTTTACTGTCTTTAGAGCCATATGAAGTAAATAGACATTACTTGAAGGCAAACTCAACATGCCTTGAAAGAAGTGTTAAAAGTGGTTCTTTGGGACTGGCAAGATGGCTCATGAAGGTGTTTGCCACTGAGTCTGAAGACCTGGGATTGATCCCTGGGAACCATAGGGTAAAATGAAAGTATCAAGTTCTGAAAATTATATGCATGCACACGTGTGCATACACACATGCACACACACTCTTCACATACAAAATAAATGTGTAAATGAAAAAGTAGTTCTTCAGAGAGAGAAAAACTGTTAAAAATTTAGATTTAGGCTGGAGATGGCACAATGAGAACTGGGATTGTTGCCCAAGCGTGTGGGCTTGAGTCTGACTACCCAGAACCCACCAAAAGCAAGGATTGGTGGCAATATGTAATCACAGTTCTCAAGAGACAAAATGTGAAGTGGGGACACAAACGTGCATTTAGACACATATCATATGTTTGCACATATTTGACCCACATGTACACACGCAAATAAATGAAGAAGAGCATGAGAAAAAAGACGAAGAGAGGAAATATTAAAATTCCCTTAAATAAAAAAGATGCCAACTCAATTTTGAGATACTTTTGTTATATTATTTTCAAAGTGTGAACAAATTAAAAAGAGAAAAAATGTTAATTTTCTAGATAATATATTAAGAGAAATAAAAATGGAAAATAACAAAAGAAGTGAAACAAAGGAAGGTGGTAGAGGAATGAACACATCTGTTGCCAGCTGTTTAAAGAACAACCATACCATTTTCCATGATATTTTACTCCCATTGATGATCTGAGAGTTCTCCTTTCTCTCCATTTTCATTAGCATATGGAATATGATGCTGTAAATGATGTACAAATATGCATCAGCTTAATTAATTCATTAATATTCTTTAAAGAGGAAGGAAGGAAGGATTATGGCATGCATATAATTTCATGTGCAGATTTTAAAGCCTTTAAGGATCAGAGAAATTCTGTTATCACTTTTCCTCCAATATTATCCAAGGAACTAAAGTAAGAAAGAGAATGTTAAGGCATAAAGATCTGAAGGAAGGGTGGAAAGCTCCCATAATTCAGACCAGATGTAATTGTTCTTAGTAAATGCTCCCCAAATCTATAGGCACATTACAAAATCAGATAACAGAGGTTAGCAAATAATTCTGAAACAAAATAAATATAGGAAATTTAATTATGTTCCCATAAAATATCAACAGTGAATAAAAACCATGCTTACTTTTAAAATCACATGAAATAAAATTTGATACCGGATTATAAATTCCTATAAAAACAGCTAGTTGCAATATCTACATAGAACGGACTTCCTAACAGGTTTGTGTCTTCTCACCTGTTAGTAGGGAGTGACTAACGAGATTCCTGCTGTGGACAGGATGATAGTAGCTCCTTCCAAAATTTATACTCACACTTAACCCCCAGTGAAACGATATTAAGAGGCGAAAACTTCCTTACCCTGTTCTTGGCCCCTTACCATCTAAGACAGACAAATGGGCTGACCTTCCTCCTTCTGAGCTGCAGTATTCAGGAAAGCGGGCTCTGCTCCTCACCTGAGTAGTACATACAGTAGAGCTGACCCTGTCAACAGGGGTATGGGGAGATAACCCTGAGGGTGTGAGAGTGGAATAGCTCACCACACTCCCCTTGTCTTCCATATGGCGGTGAGGATGTGGGAAAGATGCCCTCCCTACCCCTTGACTCTGCCACCTGTGATGAACAAGGTAGCTGACCCTCCCCCCTTACCAGCTACAGGGAAAGTGGACCCTGCACCTAGCCTGGGCAGCACAGTAGAGGTGACTCTGTTGTTAGAGGTGGAACTGAGGCAGTCCCGATGTTGTGAGCATGGGAGAGCTGTCTTCATTACTCATCTGTTACACGGAGGCGTGAGTGGGACAGGGGTGGGGGTGTCTTCCCTGCCCCTGCCCACCCATCAATGGCTGAGGAAGGTGGAAGGGCTGGACCAGAGGTCACAAGAGCAGGAGAGCTGTCCCTGTCCCTCATCAGCTGCAGAACTCCTGAGAGTGACCCCTACACCTCACTTGGGCAGCACAGTAGAGCTGGCCCTGAAGGCGTAGGTATGGGAGATCAACTCTGAGAATATGGAAGCCAAAGAATTGGCCCCACCCACTGCTCACTGCTGCAAGAGGTGAACTAACCAGGGCAATGCTGGAGAGTTCACCCTGGTGGTGAAGACAGGGGCGAGCTGGCAGGCTGACCAACCCAGCATCTGCCCAAGGCCATGTGTTAGCTCAGCCCAACATCCACCCCACTGGGATCTGCTGGAGCATGGTGAGGGGGTGGGGATTTCGGTCCTGTGAACCCGGGGCTGCAGGATCTCCCTGACAGAGAGCAGGATTTCCAGGAAGTGTCCCAGTGACAGCCAAGCATCGATGGTGTAGCAGAGACCAGGGGCCTTGAACTAGAACAATCATTCTTTGCAATGGACTTTTTCGTGCAAAATGTACAGATAAAGGAGTATACTGCATGACTCTTTGTTTCACACTGCAGCTTCCACGATGAAGCTTTCCCTTTTTTCCTTTTTTTTTTTCCTTAAGTTTTATTTTGCTATAGTTTGGGGCAGATGTATGGGATTGGAAGGCATGATGTGAAAGACACAAAGAATAAATGAAAAGAAAGTTTAAAAAAAAGAGGTGGACCTTTAAAAGTGATTAAATTCTGAATTCTGAGGTTTATAGTATCATAAACTGGCACCTTTACATGAAGGTTAGACTGCAGGCGGCCATCTTATTCCGCTGTCATAGAAGAAAAACGAGTTTGTCTCCTCTGAGCGTGCAGCCATCTTGGAGGATGAATCTGGGCCCCCATCACACACCAGACCAAACAATATCTTGATCCTGGAATTCCACGACTCCAGAACTAGAGAAATGAATTTCTGTTGTTTATGTCATTTGAGCTGTGGTATTTTGTTATACAAGCATAAACAGACGAAGATACTAACCAGCCCTCTGACTGTTTTGATAAGAATTGGCTTTAAATTTTGATACTACTAACCTGGAGTTAGCTCAGAGACCCCATAGGTGAGGAGGTTGGTGCTATAAGGCTGATTTCATTAGACACTGAGTACAAGTCACCTGTGCCTCTGATGAGCTTGCCAATTGGGTCCCTACTAGTTCTGCCTCAGGTCTCACAAACCTCAACAAAACATTTGTACATATTTGCCAGCTCAGTATAGAAAATGTTCTAAGGATGCAATGAACGAGCAGAAGAGGTGTATAATGAGAGATCTGGAACACTCCTGAGAGCAGGAGCTCCTGTCTCTGTGCAGTTGCACGTGCCACTTCTGACATGGATATTTTGTGCCTACCTGGATGTTTTCTGCACTCCATGTGTTTCGGATTTTGTGGAGGTTTAGTTACACAGACAAGATGAATCTGGTTGTTGACCTTTGATGATTTAGCTAATATGTACTTTGTTTCCCACCCCCAGAGTTCAGGCATGGTTCTAATCGTGCCTAATCTTTCTGGTGACATAGCCCATCTGGAAGCTGCCTAGAAATCCCAGCCACCAGTTATCTAATCAAATATAGAAGATATTCTAAACATCCCACCAACAAGGGTCCTCTGTAAGAAGCAGAGTTATAGCAAATGAGGTTAATAGCATCCCATTGCTCAGAAAATCATGAGTGTTAGAAATATGTTACCAGGTACCAGACAATGACCAAAGAGGTCTTTCTCGTGATTCCACATCAACTGAGTTCTAAATCAAAGGACACACTGCAAGGACGCAACCCTTCTGAGGGTGGTAAAGGCAGTATCACAAAGGCCTTCAGGTAGATTGTGAGCCACAAATCTTAGAGACTATTAGTACAGTCCTAGTCATATTTAAGAATTATTTTACGAAATGTCTCCACTACAGAGCAAATCCCTCTACCATCAAGCCTGGAAGGAACTCTGTCAGAGGATGAAGAGGTTCTTGAGAACTACGTACAAGGTCAATAGAAACCTGACAGTCCTTACTCCTCAGGTTTTATCCATCATCATATTCCACAGCTTTTCTCACATACATCAGCATCTTTTTCTTCAGATTTTCAAATGCCTCTCATTGCACTGCAGTTCAAAGTTGACTTCTTTTGATGTGAAAATCAAAACTCCCTGGAGTATTCTTTCCATGCTCACTTCCCCAAGTCTCTAAGCAAATGACGACATACTTACTGGTTTATCTTCTCTTAGTTACAGACGATGCTTCTTCTATTTCTAGGCTAACATGAGACCTCTACTTGCTCAACAGATGCCCACAACCTTTACTCTGCTCCCTGTATACACCTGTCTCCTACTTCCTACCAATAATGGGTCACTCTCTTCAGCATTCAAATCATTCAGTAGTCATTTACGGTACCTTGAAAATACTGTACCGGCTCTATTTTTTGCTTTAGGATGCATCTTAGTTCTCTTACCCTCCATGGTAAAGCTATGTGAGAGAAAGCTATTTCCTCCTGTCTCTTGCACTGCCTCCAATTCCTCTTCTCCTTTCTTTTCAGCCATCAGATATAGATATTTCCCCTCCCCATCACACACACACACACACACACACACACACACACACACACACACACACACAATGCCAGCAAATTGTTATTATGTAAATTATTTATACTATGGAGCTCAGGAATGAGACAACATCCAGGAAAGAAGATGGAAAATGCGTCAATGATGTAGGAGAAATTCCAGGAAAGTCTATTGTCCTCGAGACCAAGGAAGGAAGCAATTTGGAAGAAAAAACATGATAACCTGACTCATAAGCCATTGAGAACAGAATAAAATGAGGACTGGGAAATGGCATCAAAGGATTCACTGGGTTGCTTGGCAAGGGTGGGCTCCATGGGAACGGTAGAATAAAAACCTTCATAGAGACCATCAAACGAGATTTGTGAGTGAGGATTGCAGCGTGGTACCTGTGCCCACCTCTTGGTCAGTTCTTGTCTGCGAAGCTTTAAGGACTTCTTGAGTTAAATACGCAGCTGTGACTTAACTGTGCTAAATGGATACACAGCTGAATTAACTGCATGACAATGTACAAAGGGAGAGGTATAGGGAAAGCCCACTGAAAGTTTCCAAGTCTTTCCATTTGGGTTCACACAGCACATACTCAATCCGCCAAGAGGCTGTAAGACATCCTGCCAAACTCATGAGAGCCTTAGAACTCAGGACTTTCGCTGGAGCCCAACCATGTAGGCAGCTTCTGCCTGGTGCATATGAAGGCTCCAGCACTCAACACCAATTTTATTTGTGAACAGTTTAGTGGTGACTCACACTTAATGGTGACGCTTTCTGAAGTTTCCCTTACTCTGAAGAGGCGGCCTTCAGAAATCAGGCCAACTATGGCACCTCTGGGCTGCACGGGGAAAATAGCCAGCAAGCGAAGATCATGACTTTCACTAACTTAGCAATAAAGGGAATAAGAGAAATCATATGACAGGTGGAGGGAATATACTGTGTTATTTTTAGTAGGAGTGAGATTACAGGGTGTATGGATGATTATATGAATAGGACAGTAAGGAGAGAAAAATACAGTCATGTAAGACGGTGGGAAACAGGAGGAAGAGAACTCAATGTAGAGCAGAAACAAAAACCTGAAAGTGGCCCATCATATGTTCCACTGACAAGAGTTCACTATGATTAGAAGCAATATTATTAAATATAAAGAATAAATAGCTTCCCTATTTCAGAGACATCGCATGTAATGTCCATGTGAGATATTCCTAGCTCTAAATATATATGAAATATGAAAGATTTTATTGGAAACCACTATAAAATATCACTTTCCAGCACAAAATAGACAAGCATAAGAGAAAAAACACATCAATCAATGTTCTTGGGATAAAGACAAATATTATAATGGAGCATTTTCCTGAAAGTAATTTAATCAAGGTTACTTGTTCAAATAAAAACTGATTTTAGAGGGAGGGAATTTCAAAGAATAACTAAAAGAAAAACCTTTCCTTAGCTAAAGAATCCCCAAGTTACCTGAATCAAATTAAATTTATTGATTTAGACCAAAATCTAATTAGATTTAGCAGTAGTAAAAAATTCAAATAAAATGCTTGCTTAGCATGTTGAAAGCCCTGGGTTAGTTCTCCAGCACCATATCAAAATAAAATAAAATAAATAACAACAAATGGCAGAGAATGATTTTAAAAAGTAGATACCATGTTTTCTCAATATTTCTCATTTTCTTACAAAGCAATAAACATTAATTGTAGGGAAGTTCAGAACATACATAATGAAAATTTTAAAAGCATAACTACAACTCTCCAAAGATAGCCATTCACTAGTAGATGATAGCAATATTCTTCCATTCTTTTTATGCTAAGTTTATTTGAGTTGGTGAATGTGATATGCAAAAATTTTAGATACAGAGTTTAGTTAGCCTTTGTTCCCAAACAAGGTGATTCAGTTTTTAGTTACCAAGTGCTATTAACTGCAGTTATGAAAACTAAAAGAAATTGCCTTAGCTCCTTTGCTCATCTTTGCTAATAATACAGGTGTGTGGAGACCTATGGCCCAGCTGTGAGTGACCGCGTATTTGTTACTCAGTTCACACACAGACCGTGAACCTGATGATGGTGTTGCTACGTTAAATCCTACTGATGACCCATAATCACAAAGGGAAAAAAAATGAATTTGCGGGCGGGGGGAGGGGGGAAGTAACATTTCTGAAGAAAAATGAAGATGGAGTGAGCACGTTTTCTCTCCTCCTTTCTCTTTCTCCCTCCCCCCTCCCTCTTTCTCTCCTCCCTTTTTCCTGTTTCTTTTGAGATGGGGTTTCTCTGTGAAACAGTCCTGGTTGTCCTGGAACTCACTTTGTAGACCAGGCTAGCTTGGAACTCACAAAGATCTGCCTGTGTCTGCCTCCTGAGTGCTAGAATTAAAGGTGTGCGCCACCACCGTCCGGCGAGCAGGTTCTTTTGAAGTGAGATTCAAAGAGATTGTAAATTAAGTCAAGGAAGAAAGAGCCCACCCACCGCAGGAATGATAAAGTGACTGCCATTGCGCGGGAGTGTGGGGAATACAGACGCTGGTGTAAAGAAGAAATTCTAGAATGAGAGGATGAAAATGTCCGACGGAAAGTGAGGCCAATAGAAATCCTCCCGTTAAGGAAACTTTCAAAGATGTGTTTTCTGGTATTGAAAATACAAAAGATATTGTGACAGAAGCCAATCTACATTTTGAAGGGAGTTTGACAATTTGTCAAGACATAGCAAAACCAACCATTTGCTTCAAGGTACAACAATGAGAAGGATGGCACACCAGTCAAAGTGCTCTCACGGATACTTTTCTTCAAAAATGAAGACATCTGATTCCCAGTGTTTTAAGTGATTTAATATTAGGGGATACTAAAAGGTATTAATTGCTATTAAGAAACAGCTTGCAAGGGCATCTTCAGTCCCATTCTAAACGTGACGAAAAGACTACCATCACATGGTGTTTTCCCCTCTCCCTCTCATCTTTTAATCTCTCTTCTCCCTCTTTTCCATTTCCTGTCGCATTCATATCCACCTAGACATTTTAACAAAAAATAGAACCATAATGAAAACATAATCTTTCCTTCTAATGCATATTTGATGCATTACTTTCATGTCACAAACATAATTATACCTTGATTGATATTTAGTGAGTGAAAACTATTTCATTATGGCTATGCTGACATTCATTCAAGCTGCAGCCCCCTTCAATATTTCAGTTGTTTTGTTGCAATAAGATTCCTCAGAACTGAATTGTAGAATCACGGGCTATATATGAATACTGTTAAACTTGGTACATATGACTGAATGTATTCATGAAGAGTTGGGCTTCCAAAAGTTCCACCAATTTACTCTTTTTCCTGTGGCTAAAGAGACCTCAGTGCTCAGAATGAACATCAGAAGTGGACATTTTTGGTATGTTCCTTTTTGTTAATGTAACAAGTATACCTTTTGCATTTTTAATTGAATTATTGAACTGAACTGAGTTTGTACTGGTACAGTAGGAGACCATAGCAAAATTAAGGATATCTAGTTTAGAGATAATGCTTTATAGAAACAATATGGGGTCTTAAAGAATAGAAAGCAGGGACTATAGCAGAAGTGGGGCAGAGGCTCTAGACTCTCTTCCTGTTTTGCCATAGATGTTCAGATGGTCATAATAAACTCTGTGCTAAATGTGCCTCCACTATTGAAACTCCAGAAGACAGAGCAGGAACTGACAAATATTTACTGAGGAGTGGGACTTGTAGTAAATATACATCATAAGTGAGTATGGGTGCTGGGGAGAAAAATGTATAAGCAATCTTAATAAGTTAAAATAAAGAATAAATCAAACTTATTTCAAAGTCAGTTAAAAGTCATAACTTTAACTCAATAGTACCTTCAATTTTGAGTAAGAACTTCATAGTTTATTTTTGGAATGGCATCTTGCTATTTGTGAGATTTGGGTGTCACAGTTTTTAATTTAGTAATTGGAGAAAATTTTAATACTGAGAGAGTATTACATTTTCAATTTTTCCAGATCTTCAGAAGGTCTGATAAACTTAGCCCTTCCATTCCCAGAAGGCAGCTACAGAAAGGAACAGAACAGTAGCTGTTCCCTTTACAAAAGGCAGACATCCCAGACTCCTCATCTCCTCATTTGTTATTGCCTGTCTGCCCTGTGCCTAAGAAAATAAATCAGTCTTGAATTTCCTTAAATTTTATATTACACGGTGAAAGAAATGAAAGCTCATTATATAACCTGATTAATACATCAATTATACTTCAAAGGGACAGCAAATAAGTTTATTGTGATCTTTGGACATAATATTTCAGGAAATGAAATTTTTCTCTTTAGCATTTTTCTACCTAATTCTTTCTGACTGCCTGCCCAAAGATGATGTAATGTTGAACCATTCTGAGTAAAACCATGATTTAGAGGTGGTGTTGATTTCCACAGAGTTTTCCATAGTTCTAAAAGAAACACTTCAACAGACATGGTCTTGGCAGAAATGGCTTTAAGAATTTAAAGCAGTTTAAATTTAAGAATTTAGTACTTTTGTGAACCACACAAGTATCAGATCACTTTTCTCTAAGAAAGTATTCAGTTTATCTGAAGTCACTCTCAATATTTCTAGACAAATATCGGCTTCTCCTGGGAAGGGTTCTGCACCTCACCTCCAATTATAAAGTTCTGGCTTGGAATTGACTTATCACTAAGCAAAATCTTAAAATATATGCTTTAAATAAGTGAATAAAAGTAAATAAAGTTGTGCCACTTATTCCTTTCTACTCAAAAGGTATCCATGGAATTTCTAAAAAATGAATTTTTTATATTAAAAACATACATAGCTAGGGCCTGTATATATAGTTTAGTGATAAAGACGCTATCTCAGAATGCATCAAGTTTTGGATTCAATAACCAATAACAAAAATATATTTATGGTATTTATTTTTATGCATCATAGTGTTAGGAGAATCATTGTCATCAAACTATTCACTTTATCTTGCTAAGATGGGACACTGAAATCGCCAAACATGTAAGATAATGTTAGAGCCATGCCCTGATTTCCCAGGATCCTCTTTCATCCTTCAGTTTCCTCTTCTTCTATTTTTAAATGAAAT
Organism: Arvicola amphibius; assembly: GCF_903992535.2. NCBI lineage: Eukaryota > Metazoa > Chordata > Mammalia > Rodentia > Cricetidae > Arvicola > Arvicola amphibius. The sequence continues at coordinate 37,907,007 of NC_052051.1, read as the reverse complement.
AAAGACAGCATAAGTTCATTCCTGTATTTATACATACACACACACACTAAAAATTTAATGTCATAACATTTGTTGTACAAATACCCCTAGCAGAACTTATTACAAGCAGAAACAAGTCAAGATGGTAAATTGACATCAAGAGTGGGGCCATTGCTATGGTTAAGCTTCATCACATTGCTATTAAGCCTTTTCAGGTTTTCAGGAAGAATGTAGAAGGCTTTGAAGAGGTAGACAACAAACCCTAGGATGCTGTCATCAGAGCTTTGTTGGGTGATAACGGTAGGAGTGTAGAAGACAAAAATGCCAATAGAAATCCAGATAGTGAATACATTTTTCATGAGTTTTCATGTGATATTAAACATGCTTTTTGGTGGTGGCAGAGACTTTGAAATTCCATAGAGTTGTGGCAATAAACATGGCTCCTACAAGTACCAATCTCATGAAGCTAGACACTCAGAAAGCTAAGGAATGCAGTGGATCTAGCTGTCAAAGCCATGGCTTTAATCCTAGGCACATCGCTTAGCAAAGCTCATGTGGTCAGAAAAAGAGAGATATACAGTAAAGATAGATTCAGATTGAAAAACAAACTCTAAACAGTTTACAGTGTATTTAAAAATACATTGTAGGCTTGGGAGAAAAAAGAAAAAGGATAAAGTCCTTAAAAAAAGAAAAAGAGAGTAGTTGGATGTGGTGGCACACACCTTTAATCCCAGTACTTGGGAGGCAGAGACAGACAGATCTCTATGAGTTCCAAGATAGCCTCATCTACAGAGTGAGTTACAGTACAACCAAAGATATACAGAGAAATCCTGTCTCCAAAAACCAAAAATTAAAAATAAAAATTAAAAAAATAGAGTTTTAAAATTAAAGCCATGTAAAGATAGAAAATACACAGAAAGTCTGGATACTGTATATTATTGTTTTGTCTTTAAATTGTTTGACTGCTGAGGAAGGAGCAACAGCTGCAAAAGGACATTTGATTATAAATGCTGCTGGATTAATACAACATGTATATTTTGAAAATGCCTTGACTTCAAATTTAAGTCAAAAGATATGTTACTTTGGAGAAGAGGTTTTGCTTTTGTTTCCACAGGAAATGAGAGGCTGTGGATTCAGTCTGGATTAAGAAAAATCAGGTTTGACCAAGGAAAGCCCCCTGAAAATTCTCCAATAGGAGTGGTTGGCCCAGATGATACATTTCAGAAGACCTCTGTTGGAGTTTTCTCTGAGTTCTACATCCAGAACAGCCTCAACTACTGGCTGAGATGATCAAGCCTCACAGAATATTCCAGTCAGGACTTGATGGTAATCTCAAATTTTCTTTGGGTCACCACAAGATTATTAGTACCCCAATCAGCAGGAAGTAGCTTAGAAAACTATGCTCAATTCCCAAAATATGGATTATGGATGTTTTTCTTTGTTTAGAAACTTGTTGGTTACAAGTTGTTATGGATAATGGTCAGGAAGAAAGCTAAACAAAGGAGATCAGATTCAGAGTTTTTGTTTTGAAACAAAAGGAGGGGATTGCTGTGGGACAATGGTCTTGTACCCTGTAAAGATTTGTCACTTGTATTCATTTAATAAAACACTGATTGGCGAGTAATCAGGCAGGAAGTCTAGGCGGGGTGACCAGAATAGGAGAATTCTGGGAAGATGAAAGGCTCAGTCTGCAGTCATCACCCAGACGCAGAGGAAGCAAGATGAGACTACCTCACTGAAAAAGGTACCAAGTCATGTGGCTAACACAGACAAGAATTATGGGTTAATGTAAGATGTAAGAATTAGTTAATAAGAAAGCCTGAGCTAATAGGCCAACCAGTTTATAATTAATGTAGGCCTCTGTGTATTTCTTTGGGACTGAATGGCTGAGGGACTGGGCGGGACAGAAACCTCCAGCAACAATTCGTGCTGCACTCTGACAGATAATCTGGCTAATGTTTCAAAGGGAGAAAAGCTATCAGTAATCATATCTAGCTGTAAAGTTTATGAATCACAGCAGTGATCTGTTTGGCAAGACTTCCCCCAAAGGTGCAACAGTGCCACTTTTATGTTTGGGACAAATGAAGAGTTGTCTAATTGAACTTAAGTCCCACTCAGTGGGAGGGAATCAATACCTGATCCTGCAAATCTTGCCAACTACCCATAGCTATAGATTTCATAGACCTTAGTGGAGAACCTGCCACTGCCATGATCCTAAAGCAGTATTGTTCCTAACTGTATTCTAAATACTTATTCTTACACCCATAGGTAAGTATAGCTCTCATCCCTCACCAAAATAATAATAATAATAATAATAATAATTATTATTATTATTTTTCAACAGATAGGGATTACTATAAAGATCCACAACTGGGCAAAAAAACAGACTAAGTGATTGTGGGAGCTCCAACTGTAACTGGTACATCTACAAAGCAACCCCTATATATAAGGCTCAGGGAACATGGTGGAAAAGGATGGTAGAAAGATGGTAAGAGCCACAGGACAGAACAGCCTGTTTTGAGATAGTGTCTTCTATATAGCACAGGTAAATTACATATATGAAATATCAACAATGTAGTTGCTTAAATAAGACCCACATGATCACCACACCAATCAACATTCCAACACTGATAGAGGAAATTTCACAATGCTCCACCCCCATGTGTAACAATAATAATCATAGAACAAGAGGTCATGAATTTCACGGGGAGTGGAGAAGAGACATGGAGAAGTTGGGAGAGGGCTTTAAATGGTGGAAAGACAGTACTTAACATTTGGAATTCTAAAAAAAAAAAAATTTAAGTTAAAAAATTAAATAAGGTCTGGCTATATTCTGTCCATGTTCTTACATTTTTTTTTTAGTACAGAGGCAGAATGTTATTGTTTTTATCTGAATTCCACTGTTACCCTCACTCCATCCCATTCATACACATAGGCTATTAATTTTCAGTCTATGGTGCTATTTCAGAGGCTGTAGAGCCCATATCATTTGGGAAATGGCTGGCAAAGTCAGGTCCCTGGAAGTCTTTGGAAGTTCTTTCTGGTGTCACGGGTGAGTTCCATGCATCCCACTAATGCCAGGAGAGCCACCACGAGATGACCACTTACAATTCCACATGATAAACTGAAATTTCTAAAGTCCTAAGCCAAAATAAATCCTTCCTCCCATCAGTTGCTGCCGTTGGTTCTTTTGTGTTAGCCGTGTTAGAGCAAACCATTACGGCTGTGGCTTGTTCTCCTCTCCACTTGTTTTGCTGTCTCCTAAGAACTCACCTGTTTATCAACTGGTACAAGATTAATCATTATAGTGTCTGCTTCTACAGCATCCAACCTAAGTTGTTAGAAAAAGAAAAGCAAGCAGTCCCATCTGCTGAACACTGTTGGTAAGACTGTGAGAAGGCTTTCCAGACTCCCTGCCCTTGCCACCTCTCTGAGGAATGGTCCTGTGTAAAATTAAGAATGGGCATCTGAGTTCTTATCTCATGCTTCGCCAGAAACAGCTGCCCAGAGTGAAGTATATAGCCCTACAGTCTTGATGGAAGAGCCACTGGGTATGTGCTGTCTAGTTTTGTCAAGGGAACACAAGCTACAGTCATGTGAAAAGAACGAGAAAACCTCAATTGAATAAATGTCACAGTCAACTTAACATATAGGTATGTCTGTGTGGCATTTTTTTTCTTAATTATTGATGGATGTGGGAAGACCCAGCCTATCATGGTGGTAGCACACTGGGGCAGGTTGTCCTGGGAGATAGAAGAAAGGCAGCCGAACATGAGCCTGGGAGCAAGAGTGTAAGCAGAAATCCTCTATGGTCTCTGCTCCAGTTCCTACTCCAACTTCCTTCCATGATGAACTGTTACCTGGAGGTGTAAGATGAAATGAACTCTTTCTTCTGTAAGCTTCCTTTGTTCAATGTTTTCTCACAACAACAGAAACCAAGCTAGGACAGGGAGACGACCATCTGTAAGCAAAGACAGTTATTTATTCAATGCTGGCCCAGGCATTTTGTAAGAAAATTCTAGAAGAACTCTAATTTTTGAGTCTCATTCATTTTATAAAGATTAGAAAGAGAACTGGGCTTCTTTTCTATTAAGGAAATAGACTCTATTATGACAATTAATGAAGACAAGAACAATATAGACTTAGAATAATATCTCCCAGGTCCATGACAAGAAAGCTTATTAACAAGTTCAGTTACCCCTTCTCAATAATCTAATTGTGTATTCATTCCTTGGCAGAGGCTTTTATTCTAAATTAGTGACTTAGTTCAACTACTTGTTTACTAATTACCAGACCACTGTGCCTTTATCATCTTGCCTTGGTCTGCCCAAAGTAACCTCTCGGCGAATAATCATCTGTTGATTGACTTGGATGGTGATAAACTGGATACTCTGTTTATGTTCTCAGTGTGGGTGGGCATACCTCTGTCATCCATCAAGTTCATGACAAAGTCCTATGAATATCAGTGAGTGGCTGCCATATTTACCCTTTCCTCCTCAGTCTCCTGATGCACCTCAGGATAAAGGACACACCACCTCTTGCTTAAACTTTTGCAGTACCAAACTCTTGTCTACCATTGACCTCGGCCAATGTCAGTCTATTCTCCCCACTCTGGTCCTCCTGACACTCAGACTCTGAGCATTCCACTCAATCATTCAAATTGTTGTGCTCACATTCCCACCTCCCCAACTTCATTTCCTCACACACTTATGATGCTATTATATATCCCAGCATTAATAAGCAGTGACCGAATACGACAGGTCTCCATTTCTTTACATAGTCTACTGCCTCAGTCTGGACCGTCCCTCTCACAAACGCCAGCATGTTTCCGCAGCTCTCACCTACCTCCCACTCTCAAAGCATTTCCTCTAAAGCCTCCTGTGAAAGGTTGGGGTGTCACCCCGCTTCAGCTGCCTGTGTATGTTGACTTAGATGTGGAAACAACGTTTCATCTTGTATTTATTTACCTCTAAACCGTGACTTTCTCTGCCACTCTGTTTTTCTTTGCATCTCTGAAACTTGATCACAACAGGTGGAGGAAACTTTGTGCAGGTATGTCATAGTTTATTCTGGTTGAATGCAAGATAAGATGAGAGTCAAATAGCCATTTCCTTAACAAATTAATTCATTCGCTCAGTCACTGATTACATGCTTCCTAAATATGGGTACCGTACTATAATGAGTTACTGTAATAGGGAGCCTAGGAAGACCTGAAGCAGCCTGTGAGGCCAGAGGTGCTGAAAGCCAGGCTCACTCACCTCAGCATTCTGCTTAAGACCAACCAGGTAAACATAATAATAAAAATGATAATGTCATCTCACATAGTCATCACTTAACCACTTTTGAAGCACCTATGATTTTATAATACTTACATCAAATTTTAAATCATTATAAAATTTTGGGAGAGTCTCCTGGGTTATAATCATCCCTTAATTATTGACAACAGAACTGAGGTTTGGGAGGATTAGGTAACTTGCCTGAGATGACCTGTCACGATAGAGCTCAAAAACACCCTGCCTCTTACTTACCCATTCCACGCCTCTAGCCATACACTTTGCTGCACCTCCCAGTCCGACTGTGTCACCAGCCACATGACTTGTTTTGGTTAATGGGATGTAAGAGGGTCCAAGATACTGAGAGTAGGGCAAGGCCTCAAACAGTGGGACCTGCTCACACTTGTCCCCTTGTCTTTACCATTGCCACAGAAAAGACTTGTCTAGGCTAGACTGCTGCCCCAGAAACAGGAGAAAGAAACACTTAGAACAGATACTAGCCATTTCTGTCATTCCAGTCAAGGTTTTGTAAACAGCTAGGAAACAAACATGTAGGAAAATCCCAACCAAGACTGGAAAACTTGCCCAACTTAGGCCTGACTAAAGTCCCAATCTTCAGACTTATGAGATGACCATATGCTTATGTTCTTAAGCCACTGAATCTGGAAAGTGTTATAGAGTGTTATTTCAGTAATCTAACAGTGTACAAAATCAAAGCTAGATATAAAGAAGATGATGAGCAACGTATTCTCTTTTTTAATTAATTATTTTACAGCCTGATCGCAGTTTCCCCTCCCTCCTCTCTTCCCAGTCCCTCTCCCCACTTCCCCTTTGCATGGCCCCCAATTCACTCTTCCTTTATGTTTCTACTCAGAACAGGGGAGGCATGTCATGGATATCAACAAATCATGGCATATCAAGTTGCAGTAGGACTAAGCACCTCCCCTGAGCAAAGTATTGCTAAATTTCTCCTTGCAGTAGATACTGGCTATACTGAAGAGGTGTATTCCACACTAAGCACACACATTAAGCACCAAGAGTTGAACATATCAACTGAAATTGTTCTCGCTTCCATCTATTTTCTGGGGATTGCCCATCATAATAACTGTTACCCATTGAGAGTTCAGAAATGTTCATAATGTTCATTATGTACAGATGAAAGAAACTACTCAAGGGAGGTTAGATGGAAGTTTGTGGGTCAGAAATGGCAGAAGAGAAGAGATGGATAGAGAAATCAGAAACAATTACAGATGATTAGCCACCCCTAAAAACGTCACAAGGCCAGAGGCATGAACTAAAAATATAGAATTGGATGCAATTTAGGCAGCAGAATCAGGGTTTGGGAAAATAAATAGAGGGAGATATAATATTTTACATATTAAATAACAAAAATTATAACAGCATGTACATAACTCTCATGAAATGAAAACACAATGTTTGTACCAGAGCAAGCTGGTCCCAGTTCATGAGAAAGGCCCCTTGGTGCTGTGAAGCTGAAGAAAGAAATAAAAAACTACAGGGTTGCATTTAATGTAATTTGATGGGGGTCTTGCTGAGAAAGCATCAAAGTGTCAGAATAATGTAGGTATTATAAACTGGACAGGACAAAAAAAAATACTTGATCGACACTAGAATGTACCCGACTTATCTCAAGCTGCTGCCAGGGTAGGCCACATTCCTAGCACCAAGCTATGGTCATAAAGCTCCACACACCTCTCTAATTGTTTTGTTTACTTGCAGTGTGTTGGCAAACTACGTAGGGAAAACTGCCTAGGGTTACTCAGGAGCAATCATGGCAGTGATGATTTGAGATGGCTGTGGTTATGTCAGGTTGAACCCATGCGGTATTCTTCAGTGGCCTCGCACTTAGTCGGGACTGTGGTATATTGGTCAGAACTCTTTTGGTGTGAACATAACATTGAATCAGTGGGCTTCACCCCCATTACTCTGCTATAATCAATTGCTCCTCTGCTTCATGGGCTTCAAATTCCACTGAAGTAAACAGAGATAATCTCAAGGCTTCAGTATTCCTCACGGATAATAGGAAATAAACAGGTGGCTTAAATAAGACAGACTGAAGTTCCTGCATTTATGTAGGTGGGGGCCACAAACAGAGAAACAAGAGATCTTTTTAAAATCACTGTTTAACTTACAAGCTAATGATACTAAGAGACTTAGCTTCCAATTGTTAAAATTAAAATTAAAACAGAATAGCACTAATTAAATAATTTCATACATCATAGAATGACCGTGGTGGAATGACAGATAATTCAAAGAATAGATAACACTAAGTAATAATAACTCTCTGACAATGCTTTAGGACTGTAAGTTTCCCAAAGAGCACTGGAGAAAATCAACTAAGGCAGAGTATATCTTTTACCCAAGCACCTTTACTCCTAGATATAAACTCAACATAAATCCATATTTATGTTCACTGTGTATAGAGAGGTTCACAGGATCAATATTTATAATAGAAAAAATAGAAATAAACTTTCCATCAATAATCAAACTGATGGTTGTTTTTAAATACCAGATTGAAATAGTATACAATGATAAAATAAAATATACAATTATGCTCACAAATTAACAGAGCAAAAGGGGTCAAAAAGAGTTCCTCTATATCTAATTCAAATTCAGTCCAAGTGAATCCACACTGTGAGCGGGGAGATCCTTGGTTCTCCTGTGGAAATGGACAGCGGTTTCAAGGCTTGGTGGGGGTGGGAGGTAGTGGTCTTACACTGCTGCTCTTCCTGATCACCAGCATCCCAGATGTCTTTAGTTTGTGAAGATTCGCTCAGTTTTACACTGGCGACTTGGGTCCATCCTTCTACACGTGCCTTCTCAATAAGTGATTTAAAAATTGAAACTAAGCTACAAGTCAAACTATTGTGATGTGACAAAAATGTAGCTGCCTTGCAGTTGCTGAACTAGAAAATTCTCCTTTAGTTGTTATTTAAAAATGGAGACACAGACATCTCTTCTGTCTCCTTATTGGACTGAGTTAAGAAATCAAGTGTGGCAATTGAGCCAAGAGAAAGAAACCTTGTAAACTATAAGAATGTACACTTGGAAGGATTCCAGGGGAACAAAAACAAGTTTGGTTCTCATTCTAGTTTTTAAATGATTTTGCACTTTTAATGAGTTTCCCTGTGCAAATGATAGTCATTTAAGTGTTTCAGATCAAGTTTTATAAAAGCAGGTTTGTCAATTATATAACGGCCTTTAATGTGCCCAGATTGTTGCTTTTGTTTCAGAAAACAGGAAATTGCATGATAGCTTGCAAATGGCACATTTAATTTCCCAGGCGAAGGTCTACATGCAGTGCGGGAACTCGCATTTAATAGCATCAAATGATACATAATTTGATTCATTCAACCACATTTTTAGAAATTAAACACTGAGTGTCAGTATCTTTCTATCCTCCATGACTCAGATGTCAAAAGAAACCCGGTCCTTTTGCCATAGCTGCTAATCTGTAACACTTGGTTGTTTCCATTCAGCATTTCAATCCAGCGCTCAGCATCTGGAAACAGTTGAAAAGGTCAGGTCGCCACTCCCTTCTTCGATGGAGTAAAGTTTCAAAAACCTTAATGAGCTTCCTTGTTGTGCCTGCTAACTTGCTTAGAATCACCTTTAGAAATCAACAGAAAGTTTGCTTGTTAGATTGAGTTGGAAGTACAGAGGAAATTTGCAGAGGAAATTGAGATGCCGGACCTGGAGAATCCTCTTCTCCCATTAATATAGTTTCTTTGTATCACAGTTTTTTTTAATATGATCTCTGTCTGACTTTGGGGGATATATAATTATAATTGAGGGGTTAGGACCAATACTTTGTTTATTAGAAGATGGTTAGCAGTATGCTAGTCAGCCCTGTGCCCTTAAAACAGACACCTATGATAATCAACTCCCTAGAAAAAATGTTTGTCGTGATGCCGTCTCGTAGGTTCTAGCCCGTGACTAGATCATCTGTGACCACCTAAACTCAGTTGCCTTCAGCTAGAATCAAATATCAACTTGGAGGAAGAAAGGAAGTGAAACAGTGTAAATTTTCCTTCTAAGGTAGACCATTAGAGAACTGCTGGCAATTTTGGCTTCAGGACTTTTTTGAGACGTCTGTACCTTCATTAAACAACTTCTAGACTTTCTTGGAAAGAGCCTGAATGAAAAGCATCTTTCACAGAGTGTGCAGCTAGCTAGTTGGGCTTGCTGTCACGTTGGCGTGAGAGTTGCTATCTGCTGTATGCATCATTAGAACATGCCTGCAAGAAGGATTTTGAATTTTGAAAGAAGCAGAGAAGGCAGTAAAAGTTAACATGAGAATGGTGCTAATCCCTCAGGAGAATGAAGGTCATGTTCAGATACGCTTCTGAAGGGACTGTGTGATGTTTCTGTATCTCCATGTGCCTTGGACATCCTCATACTGCTCTGCTCATACAAGTGCAAAAACATTAAACTACAATTATGAGCTACTGAATTTCATTGACTTTTTCCTGGCCACAGATTCTTGTTAAGCTCATGAACAGGAACTGAAGGGAGGTGCCAGGGAAATAGTTTCACTGAGAACACCCCAAATCACTGATAGATGAGAACTACTTATTAATAATTCTACTCTCTTGTGACTTGTTCAGCAGAAGGTAGTCAGTAATGAGCTATGAATTCCTGGCCCTTCATTGGGATATGTGTGTGTGTGTGTGTGTGTGTGTGTGTGTGTGTGTGTGTGCTCTATGCCAGCTTTCAGAGTCCTCAGCATTCTGCAATTCCAGCTGCCTGCAGCCCTACTTGGCTGCTTCTCCTTCATTGTTTCAATTCCCTCCTCCGTTACCACCAGCTTTCCCACAAACCACTGCCAAAGAAACCACTTTCATTTGAATTCTATTTGTTTCTGAAGAAAACCAAAGCAAAGAGGTCTAGTAGTATATGCTGTTTTTTTGTCATGTAAGATTCTAGAAAGGTAACCTTAGAAGAATGGGAACCACAGGGAGTCAAGTTCAAGTTGTATGATGGGGAAGAATGCCTTCTCCAGCTACACACAAGAAGACTGAGTCTTTTCTTTATCATAAGCATGCAAAGAGTGGTAAACCTTTTCAAAGGGCAAACAGCATAGCACATCCTGATGGCATTTTATTAGCCCATTTTTTTGTTATTGATTCATATTGGCAAAAATTTTCCATGGCAATTCAAATCTGTATGGAGTATATAATTTACTGGTATAAGGTTTAATTACAAAACAAAACAATTACAATATTCTATAATAGTCTGAAACTTGAGTGGTACCAAATAAGTTATCCTAGAGAAGAAAACACACTGGTTTTCAGTTTTAAACAAAATCTTCATCATATTGTCAACTAGTAAAATACAATGCCTTCTACTGTAATGCTTGAATCTATGTATATTTGCCTCAATACACAAGCAAGAACAGTTTTACATAATGGACCGAGCTATCAATTGCTAAGGATTGCAGAGAAAAACAAAGGTTTTAAGGGTCAGCAAGCAGAGAGAAAGGGTATGTTGGTCAATATCACATTCAAACACTTGCTTATATAATTATTTTGAAATCAAGTAAAAATTCTGACAAAAGATACGGTATTTGCAGCCTTTTATAGAATCAAGAGAACTTATGAAACCTTCACATTCTTTTGCAGCCCTTTATGGTTTGCTGATAAAAAATTATATTCATTTTTATTATTTATCACAAAATCATTTTAAGAAGAGGTTTTTTAAATTGTAAAAATGATTGAAATATAAAGAAAAATCCTTTTTAAAAAGGATACAATAAATTTGAAGGAGAGATTAATTTTTAAAAATGCAATAATTATAGCAACATCACAGAAAGAGAATGATGAAAAGGAACTCATTAAAACATGACAGGAAAATTAAATATACACTGTTCCTATATGCTGTACATGTAGCCTGATGCACTGATACCTGAATTCACAACCTGTCTCATCGTAATGTGGGTCTCACCCATGTAACTAGCTTTGGCCACAGATACCGTGACAACTTCATGCAACGTCTTTAAAAGGGGCTTGTGCTTTTGTCTTACGCAGTCTCTTATTGTCAGCTCTAGGTCCTGAGACTGGATTTTAAGACCACCAGGAGCAGAGCTGAGTGGTCTTATTTAAGGCTTTTCTAGAATTCCTGGCCTCTAGCAACCCACCAACTCAAGAGGAGTTGCTTGAAAAAATCCAGGAGTTAGTGGGAGCCTTCCTAGGAGCAGAATCACCCAACAGACCAATAGACTAGGAAGTTAATAAAAGTTGCGGAAAGGCTTCAAATGGTATAGCAATGAGATCACAAATTCTTTAGCCTTGGGATAAATGTGAAGCATGCGGTCATGGTCATTCAGGTCATCCTGACCTACCAGAGTGTGTGTCTGTGAACTCTGTGATGCTATAAGATAATAAAGAACTTCCATGTGGAAATCTTTTCCTGTTTGTTACATTTCTACCCTGGAACGTGGAGCATAAGCAACCAAGGATGTCCTGTGCTGTTCCTGCTGACCAATGCTGCAATACTAAGTGTTTTGTTGTAGGTCATCCTTCTTCTTCTATTTTATTAATCTATAAACTTCAAGAGCCTTTGGACCCATTTTGGAAGCACTTTTTCTAGACAATGAGAATTATTGTTTTCTTCCTGATGACATTTCTCATTTTTGTGTGAATAAACTCTTTGTTCTTAGACTTGGTATCATGGCTTAACTTGCCTGTTATGCTGACAGTGATTGATTTAAAACAGAAGAGTTTTGACTTCGTGAAAATATGGAAAAAAACACCTCCTTGGTAAACGAGACAGTATCACGAACCTGTACTTCTTATTGGCCGTGCCCAGTGACATATAGCTGTTATCCCAGTTATTTGAGAGGCTGAGGCAGGAGCATCACTTGAACACAGGAGTTAAGAGTATAGCATGGGATACATAGCAGGATCCTGTCTCAATAATTAAATACTAAGTAAAATAACATTAAGAATAAATTATAGTAGAGAAAGACATTTTCCTTCTGGCCAGATCACCTACAGAAGGGTCACTGGTCAGCAGTTTACATCAAATTCTAGTAGGATTAAATTGCAACCTAGAATAGGCCAGGTTACATATGACATTAACCAAGCATCAGACTTTTATTAGCAAGTATTCTTAAGATATACTAATGATGTTCATTTACAAAGAATATTAGATATACTATGTTCTTAGTATATTTAAGCATAATTTTATGAACCAATAAATGTGAATAAACATAAGAAAACTTAAGAAAAAACTGCTATGCATTTCATACCAATTTAAAATTTTAAATTGATTTCAAAGTGCATATAAACGAGATTTATCTCAATTTTTCATATATTAGAATCACATGAAAGAGTTTATAAAAATCTAAATGTCTAGGTGATATCCTGACTAGATATCCACAATTATGCGAGTATGACACAGACATAAGAAAAACTTAAAAATTTTCAGCTAATGGCAATATGCTGACAAGAATGGGAACGAAAAGCTTAAGCTGAGAGCTTTACACCGTGGATCTGCTGAGAGGAAGGAGAGAGGGTAACACTGGTCCAGAATCTGAGCTTCTGAAACCTCAAAACCCTGTCCCTACGACACACTTCCTCCAATGAGGCCACACCTTCTCCAACAAGGCCACACCTCCAATAATGCTACTCCCTATAAGTCTCTGGTAGTCATTTTTATTCAACCCATCACACAAAGTTTAAGTGGCATTTGAGATACAGAAATAATTAATATGTGAAAAAGTCACATAGTTGCTCTGGGTTGCTTTGTTTGTTTTGCTTCTGGGGGATTTTGTTTTTCATCTTTCTGAGATGGGGATTCTGCTATGTAGTCAAGTTTTGACTTCAAGTCTGGATCCTTTTATCTCAGCCTCCCAAGAGGTGGGATTATAGGACGTGTCGCCAAGCCTGGTTTCATCTTGTTAAAATACTCTTTCCGTCATGTTTATTTGTCAATGGGATAAAATCTTAACAGAATAGAGAAAGACTGAATTCATAATTAATAATTACTACCATGTTTGTTGGCCCTTTTGTTAAATTTTAATCATTTCAAGATCAAATACTCTCACATGAAGAAAATCTACAGTGCCTTTGTATGCTAAGTAAAAAAGACAACATTCTACTGTAATTTGGACCTGGATAATGTATTATTGTAATCCAGGTAGTAATGATTGATTAAAATAAAGGGAGGTTGCATGGAAAAATGATGCGTTAATAGCTAGCACATTGTCTAACATTGTGCTGACATTCTAATGTTCAAAATCTTTGAACAACTCTGGCTTAGGACATATATCTCTGTCATCTATCTGTCTGTCTGTCTCTCCATCTTCTATATAATTGAATATATATTATTTATATATGTATATTATTTCACAGCTTCTATTATCACCACTAATATTTATTGAATGAAAATTTTCATCTAAGGTTTGAGGTCATTCCCATCAATTGTATTACAATTCTTCCATTTCTTGGATAAATTTCCCAGATTATTTTCCAGTTACCGTGGTAAGCTCACAAAATGAAGATATTCACAAATTATCAAAATGAAACATCCTGAAGATTTAAAGATGACTAAAATGCTATATATTTCCCCTTAACCATTTGTTTTTGTTAGTTCTGGTGTCGGAGTACTTCATATACTGGAGCTGGTCACAGGATTAAAACAGGACTGATCATGCTCCACATGGCAATAGCTTCCAATTCCTCATCCACTTAGCAGTCCAAACCAAAAATTTTGCTATGGTATTCTTTATGTACTTTTGTTACAAATTTCTACTATGCCAGGAGAATTATTATTTTATACTTTAATTTCAGTTCTCCTTTAAATAAAATAACCAAGACAACAAGAGAAGCTAAGAAAGTGTTAGCCTTCAATGAACTGTACTTTCGAAATTCCTAACCTTCCAGAGTCCTGTCATCTGAGAAATCAAGAATCAGTGGAATGAGAATGTTGTTATCTAGTAGTTACTAACCTCAAATGAAACCTATTTAAAAGTTCTGTCATACCTTATTGGCTCTTACCAAACTAAAATGGAAAGTTAGGAACCATGGTGACATCACCATGAGGAAGGAAAGCCTCTGGCATTAACTAGCTGATGAAGTATAATTGGCCAAATCATTCATTTCCTCTTAAGGTACATGTCACATTCTTCTAAATTATAGTCAGGAATCTATTTCTTGGACGATTTAATAAATTCCCTCAAGATAGAGGCATTGCCTAGAATAACATATTGTGATATTTGTAGAATAAATGGAATATTTTAACCACTTTTGCATACTCCCCTTAGCTATTGGACTCTCCAGAAAGAAATCAATAAAAAACGCTAATTCAGACTGAATGCTGCAGCATGCAGCCACTCTGGGAGGTTTGGGATTTTGTCAGAAGTAAGCTCCTAGGTTTCTCCCATCCTGGAAGCAAATAGAATGAACAGAACCAGAACAGAAATGGGGATAAAATATACAGAAGTGGTCTTATATATCTGCCTTTGTAAGTTTGGTGTTTTAGCATATACCTCATATCTATTCCTAATTAGATTCTATTTAGGACATTCATTTATAAACAACTAAAACATATACACTTGTTACCTTTTCTATGTTGTAGTGACGAACATCAATTTTTTCCTTTTACTCCATAAATCTGGTTTTTACATTATTACCTAGAAGTCTGAGAAAAGTGCTGTCACAGTGCAAATATCAACTTCCCTCTTTTATTTTGCCTTTGGTGTTCACTCACAGCTGATAGTATTTGCCCTTTATCTATTTTCAGTTTCTATTATGTACTGAAACTTTTTTCATACTTGAATCGGATATTTTAAGAGGTAGTAAGTTAAAGATTATGTTTAGTTTTTCAATTGAGAAGTTACATTATATTCTTCATAAAGTTACAAGATGTATTACCCAGAGTTGTCCCAAGAAACAGAACCAATATGATGATATTTTATATATAAATAAAAATGACATATATAACTCAAAGCACAAAACTTGAAATGAATGTACAAGATTCTATTGGCTCTTGTTAGTGGTCTACGAAACAAGACGCACCCAGTCTATGAAACAGAAAGTTGCTCCTATGAGTTAAACAGAGAAGGTAAGTTTTACAGACATAAGAAATCAAGGAAACAAGGGCCAAGGAACAAATATAGGCTTGGTTGTTTCAAGATTACATTCATCATAACATATATGTGTTAGTTTGAAAGAAAATAGATCCCAAAAGGAGTGGCAATATCAGGAGGTGTGGCCTTGTTGGAGTAGGTGTGATCTTGTTGGAAGAAGTATGCCACTATGAAGGCAGGCTTTGGGGTCTTATATATGCTTAGGTTACATCCTATGTCTCAGTCGACTTCCTCTTGCCTGTATACCAACATATAGCAGCTCCTTCTCCAGCATCATGTCTGTGTGCAGGACACCATGCTCCCGGCCATGATAATAATGGACTAAACTTCTGAAATTATACATGACCCCCTAAGTTAAATGCTTTCCTTTATAAGAGCTGCCATAGTCATGGTGTATCTTCACAGCAATAAAACCCTAACTAAGACAACATGTAACATTACAACACAGTTTTGTTAGTTTACTAGGGTTTGACCATCATTTCCATGCCTGTTTTCCAAAAGATGTGATCTTGCATTTAAAGAACTCTGTCTACTTTTGATTTGGTGATGTGAAACACATTTATGAATGACTCAACTTTTAATGTATTTTTACTTAATTTATATGTATTTGTTGTTGTTACCATGCAGCATATATGTGTGCATGTTAAATAATGTACATATATACACACATACATATACTTAAGTATGATATAGAGCAAGAGGAGAGAGTGAGAGACAGAGGGACGAGAGAGAGAGAGAGAGAGAGAGAGAGAGAGAGAGAGAGAGAGAGAGAGAGAGAGAGAGATTAAGCAGGGTTGGGGTGTCAGCCTGGAGAACCTGGGAAGAGCTGTCTGAGGCAGACTGGTGGCAAAACTATTTTTGCTCAGATTATTTTGTATTGAAATTTTCAGCTGATTGGATGAGACTCACAAACAGTGCAGAGCGCTTTTCTCAGAGCTACAGATGTGCTAATGACATCTCAAACATACCTTAAATGAACCACCTAGAATAAAAACCACAATCTAGAAATTATGCCAAGAAAGTCCACCATAAAACTAATCACTGTTCAGGTAAATATTATGATTCCATATCACAGAAGGACATGGTAAGGCTCAGAGTCATTAATGGGGCACTAGCAGATTTTTTGTTATAGGGTATGTGCATTCTATCTAATGGGTTTTGATTTAGAAATCCTAAGTGTTTTTCATTTATACGTCATTTTTATATTAATGTTTTTTTCAAATACACAGAGACATATTCTTACATAACCAAATTTACACTAGAATAAATATTTAGTGGTCATGGCTGTGTGTTTTATTGGTGTCTTTGTCTACTGATAAACTTTTACCAAAAATGATGATCAGTACCATGTGGAAGATGTCTACCGCGATAAACCTTGTTCTACTTCAAAGCAGTATCGAGCAAAGCTGGGAGACATTCTTTCTCTTAAAAATCTCTGTAATTTCTCTATTCATTCTTTACATTCTTTCTATTAATTTTTAAATCCTATACTAATTATGTATAATAATAGGTATGGCTTTTTCATATACATACATAATGCATTTTGATCATCTTTGCAGCCAAAACCCCATCTTGGATAAATGCTCCCATTGACACACCCTTCCTTCCTTTCTTATCTTCTATTGCATGTCCCTTTCTTTTCTCTTTTCCTTTTTCCTTGTGATTTCTGAAGTTTAGAGTTGTTCACATGAGTATGAGGGACTATTCACTGGAACCTGGTACTGGTGACTATTGCTAAAGGAAAGGTCTCTTTATCTTCTGGCAACCATAACTGCATTTATAACCTAAAGGAGGAGTAAGTCCTGTTGAACCCTTTCCTGCTTTATGGCAGAAGGATGATGGCCCAGTCTTGAGCAGGCCTTAGGGTGATAATCATAGCAACTAACAGTTCAAGAATGTGAGACGGTGTCACACATCAAAGGAAGGGTTCCACAACTCCTTCCTCTTCCTCTTTTATTCCTTTTGGTTTTCTTCACAATGTTCCCTAAGCCCTGTAGAGGATGACAATCGATGTTCTATTTAGGGCTCAGGTTTCAACAGTTATTTTCAGTACTTTGTACAAACGAGTTGCTGCAGTCACTGCTACTCACTGAACAAAATGAGCCCTTTTGACCAAAGCTGACAACAGCCCTTATCTATGGACATAAAGAAAAAATATGTAGAAAGCAACTTGACAGGAACGTCATTACCAGTTAGCAAAATGACAGCTGTAGATATCCCACTAGGGCCCAGGACCTTCTAGCCACAGCTTTCAGTCCAAGTCTATGGTACCAGATGAAGATTTCTTCCTGGGAAGCAAGCCTGAAAAAAAAAAAAAAAAAGATTGGTTATAGCCATAACAGAATTGTCATTATTACACCAGTGAGCTCATCTTCCCTGGGCAGTTAGTAATGTAGCATGCAGGGTACTCAACTAAATAAGACCGTTTATAAGAGTCATCCCATGTGTCCCCCCTCCCCAGCCTATACAGCACCTTCTGATATTGCACAGCTTGATGATTTAGAGCAAAGCAGGTGTGGTTTCTTTAGCAATAGTGTCCCCAGGGAGAAAGTAACAGCAACAGTAATAGTCTGTACTGATTTGTGTGTCGCAGGGACCTCTCTGACTACGGAGTTGGCTCACCCCAAACTCTGTCTTAATATTCTTGAACTCAGACTCCACTACTTCTTTCCTAGAAGGTAGCTAAACATTTCAGACGTTGTGCTTTGAAAGGCCAATCCAGCATTCCTCTTTCGCCCATTTTAAGCACTTCCCATTTATTCACTAAATAGAGTTGCAATCTTGGGAAAAGCATTAAAGATTATTTCCAGAAGAGTTTCAACTACATTTCCAGCTGCCCTCTAAACATCAGTCAGGGTAGCATGCAGGAGCTCAGAATCCTTCAAAGATAATCCCTTGTGGTTATCTTCCCCAACAGGCTAGTTTGTCTTCTTTCTGCCTTCAGCTCTGCCTGTTTCTCCATTTCTCAACTAAGCTTTCATTAGCACTCCAGCCATTCTCCTTCCCTCTGTCACTGAAGAGTGTAATTAATGTTTGCTCTTTCCAATGCAGAATGATCCCTTATTTATGCCTTCCTCCCATCCGTCAAAAGGGAGTTCCAAAATCAAAGGCAAAATGTCTACTCCTCCGGAAGACTGCTCTGTAGTCTGCAACATAGATGCTCAATAAATGTTTGCTATCTGATGTAATGAATGAACTAGGGAAGGAAACCGCAGTTTCTGGGGCAAGGACACGGAGGTCTCATGGTGACTACCTAGTCCTGGAGTTGCTCTTCAGTCTTCAAACCCTGCCGTCCAGAATCCCCGCCCACTCCTCACGGGCCTTGGGAAAGGGAGGGCTCTGCGCATGCCCCGTATCCAGGGCAGCCTCCGGGAGCGCCTCCCGGCCCCTCCTGGCGCTCGGGCGTGCGTTCGTTCACGGTCCCGGGGAGCGTGCCCTGCGTGCGGGTGCCCGCCTAGCCCGCCGGGCTCCGGATCCTTGAGTGCCCCGGCCGGGCCTGCGGAGTGGGCACCTGGTGGAAGCCGCGAGCGGCGATAGAGTCCGAAGCCACGCAGACCGCGGACGGTGAGTGCGGGCGAGTGGCGGCGGCTGCGCGCGTGCGCGGCGTGGGCCCAGGCTGGGGCTCGCGCCCGGAGGCGGGAGTGGCCGAGCTGGGGGCGCGGGTGGTGGCGGGCTCGGGGTGCAAGCTCCCGGGGCTATGGGTGGGGTGCAGGGACAATGGCCAAGACCGGGGCGGCCGAGGCGACTTCACAGAGGGCGGGGCGAGCCGGGCCGCGACCGAGCAGACGCCGTGGGCCAAACGACCTCGTTGGGGGCGGAGGTCCGGGACAGGGTGGCGGCCACCTGCACAGTGCAGGGCGGAGTCCGATCTGAGTCGACCGAGAGCACCGAGGGGCCCGCGCAAACTTCCCCCAAGAAACTTATTGGGGCGTGGCCGACGAGTCCCGGGCTTGGGATTCTGGGGACCCGCGCCTTGCCTTTTCGCCCTGGTCCCCGCAGGTGCGTCCTGGAGTGGTCCTGTTGCTGGTGCTGTAGGTCCTCCCAAGTTCCGAGTGCTTTGCAGGGCCCATTCGCCCTAACATAGATGTTGAAGTTTGCTGGCTTGATTGTTTGCTGTCTTAGGAAGCAAAGATTCTTACTGCCTTTATCTCAAAGAAAGTATTGTTAGGAAGTGCTGCCTAGTCTGTGTGTCAAGCTGTCTATTGTCCCATGTGCTGGTGCAGAAGGCTAACTAGTTCTTTATATTTATATTTTTTAAGAAGGCCAATGGATATAATTAGGCTTTTTCTTTTTGAAATACTCCCGCCACCTCTAAATCCTGCCCTAGGATAGTTCCCAAACTTGTCTGTGCGGCAGATTGGCTGGCAAGTTTTAAAACTAACCGTGCTCCCATTGCAGCTTGGACTAATTCATACACGAGGCATTTATTTGTAAAAAATCCTCTTGCAATTCTGAGAATAGTAGAGTTCAGAGACACTGGTCGAATAAGAGAAAGTCAAGACTAGTTTTAAAAAGTAGTAGCATTCGGTTTGTAATTGCTGGGCTGAAAACTCTAGTTTATTCTTCCTTGTCCGGAACGCACAACTGTATTTTGTTTCCCACCAGCAAGGGAGAAAAGTTTCCCTAATGGTCAAACTTGAGCTAGAATATTTGACTGTGGTGTTTAGAAATCCTGTTGGAACTACTGGTGCATCCGTTTGGTCCCTTGTTACAGCTGCGTGGTTATCTCATTTTAATCATTCTTCCCAGCCCTACGCCTGAGCCCGATGTTTAATGTAACTCAGTCTCTGGGAAATTATCCCTTAGGCTTCTGGTGTTGACTCTAAAGGGTTACCGTCGGTTCCCATAGCAATGGGTCCTCCAGGGGAAGTGGGCGGGACTTCATACTATTGGGTCTAAAAGGGATTTCTCTGAAGTTTTTGGTTCATAGACCTCAGTGAGGGAAAGGAGGAGGTTTTCTCTTCTAGGCTTCCTTTCTAGGATAATTACAGATTGGCATGAAAGGATACTTCTCAGGGCTACGTTTTCCTTGCTGAGTCCACTAGTCCTTATGCATTTCCCAAATACTCACCTCATCTGTCCACACTTTGATTTGTTTAGCAAAGTTCCATGTTCCTGATACCCTTCCTTCCACACACACAAAGTTGAGAATTGTGAACGGTGTTTTTTTAAAGCACTAAGACATTTTTATGTTCAGCAGTTTATAAACCTGAAATATCCTACAGCCATGCAAAACAAAAAGGAAACGAGAAAAAAAAAAAGAAATAGAAGTCAACATTTTGTGAGAAAAAAAAATGGCGCTGTCAGCGTTTGAAGTTGTTTGATTCCTAGGTGTTTCCCCCAGAGGAGCTTCAGAATCTCAAACCACTTATGTAATGTTATCCTTTAAAAATGACAGAGGGAGAGGCACAGAACTCCTTCCTTCTCCAGCGTTCAGAGTCAATGAAAAACCACTTGTGATAACAGCAGGACAGACATACGTTGCTTGTGCATTTCAGACTTGGTGTCTTGAAATCCTTGGAGCTTCTTTGTATGTAATGAGTGTAGTGGCCCCCCTGTGTGTCACTGGGGTTGTGTTGATTCTGAACATGTCTTGGGCATCCTCCTCTCTTTTGTTTCTGTGTGCGTGCTAATTCACTTTCTGTTAACTTGCCATCAACCAAATTCTGCAAATTTGCCGCTCAGCTGTGAGAGGGACTGGTGATGAGACTGTGTAATCTGGACCCGGGAACCTCATGGTGCTGAAGTAGGATTTGTTTTTAAACCATCACATCCTTTTCCACCACACACTGAAGAACTACTACCCTATTCCAGTAGTCCAGTAAAAGATCCTTGAGCACGGGTATTCATGTGCTGTCATTGATAGATGCTTTTGAAAAGTTAGTTGCTACCATAGCTGAGAATTTCTGTTGCTTCCAGGGCTTCTTAAGCATCTTAAAGCAAACAGCATTTACCTTTATTTCCGACTTTTGGAGATACTGCAACAAATATAAGGAAAGTAAGATCGGAGTCACCTTCCCCTGGCAGTCATCGGATATTAACTGCTTTCCCTTCCAGTTGGCTGTCCTGCAGAGACAAGGTTGACATGTGAACGTTTCTGTTTGTCTGTGGAAATGGTCTCACTGTGTAGCCCAGGCTTGCCTGGAACACATTGTGTATTCCAAGCATCCTCTTGCCTCAGCTTCTTGAGTACTGGGATTATAGGCATGTGCCATCATTCCAGGCTTAAGCACTTTTAAATAAAACTTTTTATTTAGTTTTAATATATCAAATGTCTCCTCTTATTTGAAAATAAAATTTTTATGATGGATATGCCCATTTGCTTGAGTTTTATTTATTTTGAGTTTTTGTTTGTTTTTAAATACTAAATTCCATTTTCAGCTTTGAGAATATGCTGTTAGGTTCTCAGGTTGCAAAGCCTAGATTGTCCTTGCTAGGTGGCCTTAATTACTTAGTGTTTAAATCTCCTTTCATGGGATAAGGAATGAACCAGACAGAAGAAGGCCAGCAGAATGGCAGAGAATATGCGCTCGGGGCAGTCCTAAGAAACAGGCCCAGCCCAAATCAATACCCTGTGTGCAAGTCTTGGCGTCTGTGATTTCCTTTGGCTAGATTTACAGCCCAAGAAGCAGGTGAAGTCTTTTATGGTTCCTGAAGCTTGTTAGCTTGTTTTTGTGCTGACCTGTTCCTTCCTTACCCACTCTGTAGTCAGGTGTTCCAGCACTCCAGTGTTTGTTCCTCCCTGGTTTTCTGTAAAGATTCACTTAGTTTTAATATTGAAATTAGTAATTTATTGCTTTGGGAGTTGTCTACACTAGTTCCATTCCTGCTTTTAAATGGTGATTTTTTTTTTAAAAAAAGTGAGTTATAGACATGTTTTATTTAAAAAATATTGTGAGACTGTTTCATATATATATATAGTTTTTAAATTATTTTGGTTTTGGGTTTTTTGAGGCAGAATTGCATATAGATGTTAAGAACGGGTTTTACGAGGAGAGATGTTCAAAAGTCCTATTTGGAAGTGTAAATGTGGGCTTCTCTCAGAAGGGTCACTTCATTACTCATGGTAATTTATGTTACGGTGTTTTCCTGATAACAAAATACTTCCATTAAAAATATATTTAACCCATTTTACTACTTATAATGTACTGCACATTATTATCACAATTTTATGTTTCCATGTTTTTTGCCCTTTATGTTTTTTCCTTATAAACAGTTATGTTTCACATGTCCAGGGGTGACATAAATCTTCAAAAACGTTGAAGGTTTGAATATTAGCCTTTCCTCATCTACACACCAATCCCAAATGTTAATTGCCAAAGTCTTTGATTTCGAATACGTAGAAATATGGTAGATCAAATCACATGATTCAAGAAATCTTTCCATTTATCTGTTCTTTCAGATAAAGATGCTAGATTTAAATTAATCTGTACAAAGTTTTAAATGTCTCCCGAACTTGTAATATAAGTGGCCTCCTCTGCCAGTCCGCAGTCCCCTAGTCTGTCTCCTGTGTGGTAAATGAATGATGACGAGGACGTGCCTGCTCCTAGGTGTGGCTGAGGAGAAGGTTTATTGTCCATCAGAGGGAGAGCACAGACAGAGGCATCTAGAAGGGAGGGAGGGAGGGAGGGAGGGAGGGAGGGAGGGAGGGAGGGAGGGAGGGAGGGAGGGAGGGAGGGAGGGAGGGGAGGGACCAGGAAAGCACATGGGAACCCCCTGTGGCCAAAATGGCCAAGGTAATACAGGGATCAGAGGTGGGGGAAGCCTAGTCACTGGGCTGGAGAGGTTTGGAGTGGGGGCAGGGCGAGAAGTAAGAGGAGTTGCCACCATACTGAGTGATACTTGTCCCAGAGACCTAGCAGTAACCAGTGTGTACTGTTGGCTTTGTCCTGTGGATTCACTGACTCTGCTTTTTGGGGTTTTCTCCTTGGACTGCCTGGAGTGGTCTTTCAGTGTTCTCCCCTGGGGGCGGGTCCAGGATTCATGCAGGAATTTGCCTGGCTTTCCTCATCCTCTTTGTGCAGTTACTTAAGCTTACATTTTTAATTTACTTGTCTAACAAGAGCATTGCTACAGTCTTGTGGGGTTCTGGAACTGTCAGCGTCAGACAGTGAGAAGGTGCAGAGGGCATCTAGGGGTTCGGGGTTTCTTCTCAGCCTTGTCCTCTTTGTGAATCACAGTGCTTCCTGATGTTCCTCACTGCAGGGTCCTCTCAGGTTGGCTCAGACGGTTGCCCAACTCCATGTGCCCCCCCTCCCCCCCGTGTTGATTTCCTTTTGGTCTCTGGTGCAGCCATTTTAGGTCTGTGGATCTCTGTGCCTTGTAGAAAGATCTCTCTGCTGTTACTTCAGTGGAATACGTGGAAAGGCTGTGATTGGATATTAAAGACTGTGAACATGCATCTTTAGAACTAGAAGACTGCGCATTTGGCAAGCTACTGTCTTGCCAAATACTGTCTTGAAGGGTGGTCAGTGTTCCTGTAGGGTGAGAGGAAATGTTCTTCAAACCTCCCGCCTGGCTCAGTAGCTCACTTTCTTCATCAAGGCCCTAATTTCTTCGGCTGGGGTTCTTCCTAGGGATTTATGTTTTTGTTGCTTTTGTTCTTTGTTTATCAAATTAACTTGCCTATCTGAGGGATGGTGCTTTTGTGTATTTGTTTTATGACTGCCTCTTACTCTTAGAACAATGCAGCTCACTGTCTTTGGTTTCCCACTTACATAAGCATTTGCAGATAATGACACTTATATTTACTTCCTTGTAGTAATTGCATTTTATATTTTGACTTTATGGCAAGTTGCACTGGAGTTAGCATTCGCAATCATGTAAAATGCTTCTGAAGCACTGTCAATAACAGTCTTACTGTATGAACTTGTGCTTTATTTTGGTAGACAAAAGAGGAGTACAATTTTGGTTTGTCATGGTCCATGTCAGGACAAGGAAAATTTATCCCTTCAAATATTTTAGAGGATGATATTTGAATGTTAGCAAATGGCCATTAGCATCTGTCACTTGTCATTGGCCTTTCTTAAAGTAGCTAAGTGATTTGAGTCTTGTTAATAGTTTGAATCAAGTTTGTCTCTGGGGGTAATTCTTTAGAAAATTATATTCACCAGAATACTGATATATAACATATTCAATCTCAATCATGTTTTCATTGATGTGGGATATGAGTCAGTCACTGGGGGTTATTTGCTAGAAAGTGTTCTGGGTTACTAAATTTTCACCTTATCTGTTGACAGCTTTTGAAATAATTGGCTATCTCTTCTTGAGTCACTTCCGCATTTGATTCTTGTTGATTCTCCACATCTTCATTTCCTCTTATACCTTTGGTCTTTTGGTTTTCTCATTCAGATATTTTAATGTATGCTAGTTTTTTACTAACTTTGGAGTGAGTCAAGGCTCACTTCCTACCGACCTCAATGCAAATACTTGCAATACTTTAAGACATTACAGTACACTTCTGTGCAATTTCCAAATGTGTGCTGTTACCTGCTCAGGCAGCCCCACATACTTTTTTTTCTTAATTGCCTTAAATAAGACAGTCTTAGCGAGTCCAACCTTGAAACATCTTTCTCTGTAAACCTGGTCTGTCTGCATCCCACTTCCTTTCTGGGTCTGTTCATTCTAAAACCATTGATGTTATCTTGAGTTTTCTTTCCTACTCTATTCTGGTGTATCTACTGCTACTGTCTTCAAGAATATGTTCTGCCTTCAGCCAAGACCAGAATGTAGCTCCTTTTCTCACCTCTCTTGTCAGCATCTTTTTCTCTTTCCTGTCAACTCTTTTTTTAATTTAATTTTATTTAACTAGCACTTTTTTATTTATTTTATATACTGATCACAGTTTTCCCTCCCTCCTCTCCTCCTGTCCCTTCCACCTCCCATGTGCCCCCCTCCCCATCCACACCTACTCCATCTTCGTTCAGAAGGGACAAGCCTCCTATGGGCTTGACTATAGCATGGCACATCAAGTTGAGGTAGGACCAACCTCCTTCTGCATCAGGACTGGCCGAGGTAATCCAGCATGAGTGACGGTTTCCCAGAAGCCAGCTAAGTGCCAGGGGATCTCACTGTTAGGAGCCTTATGAACAGACCAAGCTACCCAGCTGTCACACACGTGCAGAGGGCTCTTCTGGTACTATTGCCGTGGCCTTCCAAGGTTAAACCTAGTCCGCTTTCGTTGACTTGTCTTTATCAACATAACTCCCAGAATGATTTCTTTTGCCCTCTCCTGTCCTTACTCCTCTACCTTTCCTCTTTAGTCCTGAAGGTTGTACCCGGGGCTTGGCACATGCTAGGAAACTGCTCTGCCACTGATCCACATCCTCCACCCCAAAGTGATCTTCTGCAAATTTAGTCAACCAGGCTTAAAAACCTCCAGAGCCCTGTTGTCACATAGGCCAGATTCTTTGTGATTGACATTGCTCCCACAATTCGGTTCCCAGTAACTCTGACCCGTTCTCCTCATACTCTCCACTCCAGCTGTCCATCCTTCTTTGCTGACCCTTGAACACAGTAGGCACATTCCCATGCTAAGTCTGTGTGCAGTGCTTTCTCTCTGCCTGTAACATGACACACGGCCTCATCCGGTTGCCCGGAGAAGAAGGTGTTGCTGTCCTTGCTTTTGTCATTGTAGTCACTACGTTAGTTTGCTTAGACAGTAGCCTCAGTCTGGGTTCTTCAGATATAAGAATGTCTTCAAAACTCTCTCTTTCCTTTTTATATGGCAAGAGAGTGTCCTCTGGCCTTCACATTCGTACTGTGAAACACACACACACACTAAATTAAATGTCGTACAGTTTTTAAATCATGATGTGATGCTCTTGAGACATACATGAGCCCAGTAGCTGTTATGTAAATCCAAAGTTAAAGAATTTTTCTATTCCTTATTTTTTTCTCAATATGTATTTAATTTCTTATATGTATTAAGGCTTAATTTTTTTCCCTGTGGATTTTATGGGAAAGAGTAATCTGCATATTCAATTAGATAGCGTGAATATTTTAGCCATGATTTTTATGCACAGAAACAGCATGCTGGAGCAGCATTGTTCCGATGACTTTGCCTTTTTGTTGAAACTGGCTTGATCTACATTTTCTTATTAAGAAAACTTAACAGGTTACAGCTCATTTTATATTGAATTCTGAATCATCAGCACTATTGACCAAAACTGAAAGGAAAGATCTTTGTGATATGAATCATGTTTCCTGTAGGTTCATTAATGTTGTCCAGTTAGAGAATACTCCTTGTTGTGCCAGGTCTACACTTTGTTCAGGGTGTCATGCAGGTAATTGCTGCTCTTGGGAAAGGTTGTACTTATTTATTTATTTATTTTGTACTGGGAAGGGGTTGAACATGGGGTCTCCTGCTTGTTATGCAAGCACTCTGCTACTGAGCATTCTTTCCAGCCCTGTGCAAATTTTGGTATTACTATTTTTTAATCTACTTATTTTATTATTTTGTTTGTTTTAAATTTACACTTCATTTCTCTGTGTCTGGTTTTTTTTTTTTCTCTAGTTTTTATAAGTGAAGGACTAACTTTAGCCCTTGGATGCAACTATATTTTAAATCTCCGCATAAAGGACTTTTGATGCCAACCACTACCTATTTTTCATGTTTGTTAGTGTAAAATATAAGCAGTTTAAAGTCAAAATATGTTTAATGTGACTTGGGATAATCAACATGCCCAAATGGCCTGGAAATCCGTTAAGTTCTTAACTGGGAATACAGTAGACAACTCTCCCCAAATCTTACTCAGCATTAGAAATGCTAATAAGGTTCCTAGAAGCACCTTTTAAGGAGAAGCACCTTTTAAGGAGCTCTCTGAAGTTCAGACTTCAGGGAGCTGCTGGCAGCTGGCCTGATCTCATACAGGGCCCTTCCCCATTTCCTGTCCTGTCTCTGTAGACAGGGGTGTGTGCACAGGGCCGCCTCTTTCACTCACCCACTCTGATAGCTTAGGGCCATAAGCCCCTTGTGTGCCTGAAGCTGGAGAGTGTCTTTTGGAAAGTGGGCTGTTCTGAACGTAGCCAGCGATGGAGAGAAGAGTGTATAGTCAAGGCATCCTCCCATTCCCTCCAGATGACATCCATGGATAATAATTAATGTTTATATCTCCTTTATTTGAACCGAAGTTCCAGTTAATTTACTACTTACCATTCAGTAAGCGTTTCTGTGGGATCCATTCATGTATCCCTGAAGTATCACGTATCATGAAAATCTCCCCACAGCTTTCCTTAGTCCTGAGCAAGTGGCTCTGGCATGTCCTCACCGGGCAGGATATACCTGACTATGTGAAAGGGTCATTGTTGGTTTTATTTATTTTTTAGATTGCCATATAGAGTTCCAAAAACTTTTGGTAAACTTTTGTGCCTCTGTCATGCTAAGCTGTTAGATCTTCTTGTCCTTTGTGTGGATCTTTTATCAGTATGTGGTTTCGTTGATAGACATCCCTTTTTTAATCTGTGCATTGTGGTTAGAAAACACCAATTCACTGACTTATGTAAATCTTTCAGATGCTGGCACTTTTCATTCTGTAGTTTCAGGAGATCGTATAATACTACAGCTGCCTTCATTGTAGCAGTGTTAAGTGCTGGGAAGTTTTCAGATTCTTGGTGTCAGAATCATAGTTTCCAAAATTTGATTTTTGCCCAGAGGCTTGAATTTTACCATCAACAATAAATATTGTCAGTTTTTTCTTGAAATGCCAGGTTTATTTCTTTTGAGAAATTTTCTTCCAGAGTCTTGATAAGCAGTTCCTCACTTTCCAGTAACCATGACTAGCAAAGCCTGCAGACTTGCACAAGTTTCAAGATGCTCCACTCAAGGTGACTATTCTTTTTCAGGTTCATCAGAAGCGCCTGGTGCAGGCTTTAGAAAGTTGTATACTCAAGTGCTGGATTTATTAAATGAACCATTTTTACTGTGCCTTCTTTCACATTTCCCCATGAAATACTACTTTGATGATCGCTAAGGAATATAGAGTTGTGCTCATCTTCATTCACCCAGGCTGTTTACCACATGCCCAGATACCCCCTGTTTGGTGTGGCTGGGAAGAATGCAGAAGGTAAAGTGATTTACTATGTCCTCCTTCAGTATGTCTTCCCTTCTGCATTTTAGGGTACCCTGGGGTGACCTTCCACAGGCTTCGCGTGATAGTGAAAAGGAAGAGTCAGGCTGTGGGCCAGTCCTCTCCTTTGGAGTTCCCTGTTCTTTCTGTCTGTGATAGATAGCTCTCCTGTGGAGACTTTCAGTTCTGCATCGCTGCTGCCAGATGTTGCTCTGGGACTCCCTCTGTAGCTGGTGCCCGCTTGCGACACTTCCCTAACCAGTGCAGTTCAAATTCTTTAAGATACTTGGTACTTTTAATAAAACAGGTGCATAT
This sequence comes from Arvicola amphibius, assembly GCF_903992535.2. NCBI lineage: Eukaryota > Metazoa > Chordata > Mammalia > Rodentia > Cricetidae > Arvicola > Arvicola amphibius. The sequence continues at coordinate 37,878,262 of NC_052051.1, read as the reverse complement.
GGAATATATTTACCTTCTACCACCTCTCAGAAATATATTTTCATAGCCAGGAAACTCTGTTGGAAAATTCAAGTAGCATTTTTTTTGTTCGTTGGTTTTGCCAGTATAAAGTTCATATTCCCCCAGTATTGGGAGGGAATTTGTAGACTGGGCTGAGCTGCATGGCTGCCTTCTTCCCCCTCCTTCCATATACCTGACTGCTTGACACAAGTGCCCAGAGCAAGACCAGATTGCCAGCACTGTACTTTTCTGCTTGTGTTAGGAGAGAATCTTCCATGAGACCTTGCGAGGGTGGTTGTTTACTGCTGCGGAGGCATGAGTTTTGAACTGCCCTATTCACACAAGCCTATTTTATTGCTTTGTTCGAAGATTTGTTTGAAGATTGGGTGTGTCTAATATAGTGGAAATTCATCCATTCAGTGTTAAATACAGATGAAACACATTTCAGAGCCACAAAAAGTCATGATTATCATTTTTTGGACTATTCATGACTGCTTCCCTCCTTTCATGTGAATTACAGAATTTATCATCCTTTCCAGTTCATTAAATCACTAAAATTCTCTACTGTGCTATAAATAAATATGCTTGACCATGAATCGGGTTTGGTTGAAAGCAGCTTGTCCCTGTAAGTGATTCCGGTTAACCCACACTTCTCCTTGAATGTCTGCATTGCGTTAAATGTTAGACTTCCAATAAACCAGAGTCTTACTTTAAGCACATGCAGGGGCTTGCTTTAGGTTGAGCTCTGTCATTTTCAGTTGCATTAGCTACAAGCTGATATAGTATTATAAGCTGCAGTTGTGCTTGGACATGTCTGGGAGAGCCTCAGGATACATTTAATAGCTCTCTGTGTTCTTTACCGCTGTGCCTAGTTTAAGCTTGCAACAGACAATTGGAAACACTTAGACCGCAGTCTCAGGCCATTTTACCGCAAGATCAGTTGCACTGCACAAATTTAATATAGAGTGCTAATTGGACTTGGACACGTTGGGCCTGAACTTTGCTCTTATGTAACCAGAGAATGCCAGGTGTGTGGGTGTGACCTGTTAGCTCTAGATAGAGCTGTGAGATGCAGCCCTAGAGAATGGCTTTTTTAATCTGGTGACATAAGCAGGGTAGTACAGTTGGATATGGAGAGTGGAGCTGCCAAGGAGACCCGGACTTGAGGTATCCTCCGAACTGCAGGGTGAAGGATGGGGTGAGCCTCTGATCTGTTTATAGAAAAATGGGGCTTTGAAGATGGCAGGATGCAGCAGCGTCATTTGTACTGTGAATAAAGAAAAGAACAAGTCACCAGAGCTACAGTGAGTGAGTCAGAGTGGGTCGAGGGATCCAGAGCACACTGGAGGTCGTACGGCTTCGGTGCATGCTTGCTGTGTGCTCCTGGTGTGCAGGCGAGTCCATTTTCACTGTGTTCTGATTGTCTTTGTGAAGACCATCCCAGTACAACTGAGATTTGGCCACCTGCCATTTAATAAACATCTCTTTTTTTGTCCATTGTTGATGTTATTTTAAATTTTACTAGAGGATATTAGTATAAGCAAATAGTGAATCCTTAGTAGTTCCGTGACTTGCCCACAGCTGCCTGAGCAAAGAGAGTTCACTGAGTTAGAAATTTTGTTCTGTCTTGAGCCTAGGCTTGGCTTTGGTCTGATCGCAGTTGTCTCTACACTGGCATGATCTCCTATTAGCCCATGCAGCTGTAAAGTATGGTAAAGTGTTTCTCAGTGTATTGTTAGGAAAAATTAAGAGTTCCCCCTTTTGAAGATGTATGTTAACTTCAGTGGCAGGTAAGGGCCGTAACACATGCTTCTGCCTGAGGGTTGTGTGATGTAGATTGGGAAAACCCAGACTTAAAAACAGATTCTTCAGATTCTTGACTTTGGGAAGTGAGACCCCCCCCCCCTTTTTTTGAGACATGGTTTCTCCTTTGATTCCTGTCCTGGAACTCACTCACTCTGTAGACCAGGCTGGCCTCAAACTCACAGAGATCTGCCTGCCTCTGCTTCCTGAATGCTGGGATTAAAGGTGTGTGCCACCACAGCTCAGCAAGTGAGACATATTTTAAGAGCAATTAGGTTATTTTATCTTTAACTCTGTGTAGTAGAAGAACTGACCCACTTAACTAGTATCCTTATCACAAAAAACAGAACTCACTGAGTATATTATTAGAATTGCGCTTTTGTTCCAAATACCTTATTTTCTGGTTCTAATATAGGAAATCAAATTAAGTATAGAAACTCCTCAGCGTCCATTCACTTTACAACAGCAAGTGAGGTGGGAGCAGCAGAGGGTGCATCACCAGTGCACCTTATTTCCCGTGGCAAATGGAGGCTTTCTGAATGTTCCTTGGTGTTGATAAGGTTGCAGGGACGTTTACAGTACCCTGTACCTTCGGGGCGTGTCTTTAGCAACACACCTGAGGAACTGCACTTTTTATAATCAAAAGGTCATCTGGGCAGGGCAGATGCCTTAGTGATTAGGTGTGTGCTCTTTGCTTTTGCCGGAGGCCTGGGTTCAGTTTCCTGCAACCATATAGCAACTTACTTAGTTCCAGAAGATCCAGTGCCACCTTCTGGTATCTGTGGATACCTGCATGCATGTGGGACACAGAAACTTAATACAGGCACATGCGTGTGCGCACATACACGTCCACACAGAGATCTTAAAATTAATTAAAAGTAGCATAAACCACTTTTAATTTGAACTTGGAAGAGATTTTACTTTGAGCTTTTACTAGAAATTAGTTTCTACAGTACCTCATCGATGATAGGCTTCTTTTGGTAATGCATATATCTTTTTTTACTTCATTTGAACATGTGTATTTCAGAGATATGGTGTGTTGGAAGCATGTGCAGGGCTGCAAGCCTCAGATCCTAGTACCCGGAAAACTGAGGCAAGGGGATTTCTCTGAATTTGAGGCAAGCCGGAACCATATCACAAAACCCTGTTTATTAAAAAACAACAACAACAAAAACCAGTGAAGGTGCATTTTCATCTCAGTTACTGTTGTTTTCTAGTTCTCTTTCCCTGAGTAACCAACCTATCTTTTTGTATCATTATTATTTACCAGAAATGATATTTTATTCAGATCATATATGTTACAAAAAGGAAGGAAGACATATTATTAAGAACTAGTAGATTGACACCATGTGAATGTGTGTAGTGTGGTAATGCAAACATGGGATTTTAACTAGTCCTTTCTATGTGGTTTGCTAAAAAATAAAATTTCAAAGGTCTTCCTGGTGTTGCTTCAAACAGTGTCAAGTGTAAGGTAATGTTTTGCTTGGTGCTTCCGTGTGATGGGAGAGGGTAAATGGAAGGGATAGAGTGCCGCCTGTTTCTGTGCCTTGAGTGAGTAGGGGAATAGCACACATTTGGGGTGAGTTGTTTTTAGGATTCTCGTGTTTTAGGATTTTTTAACCAAGTAGAGTTTGTGACAGATTTGGAATCCCAGTATTAATCACTACTGGCACAAAATAACTATCCGGTGGTTCGGGAATCGTCTGTATTCTGATAGCATTCATGTGCTCATTGGAGCAGCGTGTCTCTCCCAGTGCAGTCACACTTTCTCTAGTTTGTGAGTGATGTGGGCTTCCCTCATGAAGTGATCTGATTGTGATGTTCGTTGTGATTCTCCTGACACATGGTGGAGATTAAATCCGTCAAAGTAAACAACCATCTTGGTGATAAGCTCATTTTCTTTTTTTAATTAAAGAGATCTTAGGCCCTAAACTTTCTTTGGATAAATTGTTTTCAAGTACATAGTAAGAGTCGTATAGGGGAGGGGTATGTGGTTATTATAATAATGTTTCTCCCTTTTAACCTGTTAATGCAGAGTCTGTTTATTTGAATATATGCAGCATCTTTTAAGGACTCATTTCACCCCCAGCTTTTACTTTATACAGTGGTTAATCTTCAATTGATAACTATCTCTAGCAACTGTTACCCAGTGAGTGGTTGGTTTCTGCTAACTTCTTTTACTTTCATGCAGGGATGTTTACCATGCCTGGCAATGGAAGTTCTTACTTCAGGATTCCGTCTATGTTTTCCATCATAGTTGAGAATTGTGATTATATACTTTATCAAATGCCTGCATGATGAAAGTACAATTGTTCTAATGTAGGTCAGCCAGCATTCTAAGCCCTCATCTGGTCTGTTTAAGGGCATATAGTTCTGTTGAGTTGTATAAATGTTACATTATTTCACTGACTTCAGGGTACCATGAATTATAAAATATATAGCACAAGAGAAAAGGCTTAGTGGTTATAATCACTAGATGCTGTCTTTTAATCATTACAATCCAGATTAAAGTGTATGTATGTTTTTGGGAGAACTTAGTGAAACATTGCACATGTATTTACACTTAATTTTATTGAAATAAATAAATAAAAAGGAAACTATGTCTGGTAATAATTATTTCTGCCATATATAAATGTTTTGCTTATGTGCAGATATCTCTATATGTATGTATGTATGTATGTATGTATGTATGTATGTATATATGTACATGTCTTTGTAGGTGCCTATAGATGGCCAGAAAGGGACATCAGATCCCCTGGAACCACTCAGAGTGGGTGCTGGGAACCAAATTCTAGTCTTCTTCAAGAGGACTAGACTAACAAGTGCTCTTAGCCACTAAGCCATTTCTTCCGTCAATAAGTAGATTTAAAAAAAAATCTAGAAATACAGAGATTTACATACTCTAAAGATTATTTAGAGTATGTAAACCTGGTGATAGATTACCTTTCTATCAAAATTTCTTAACCTTTACAAAATAATATATGTTGATACTCCTTTAAATAGCTCTCTACAGAGTATCATATAATACATCTTAAATACTCATTTTCAACATTATTTCATTTAATGTATGACTGAGTAATTTCAGATTTAAATGAGTTGTTTAGTATTCTAGCAAGGTATGTACTGCGATACAATATGTTTCAGGGCTGGAATTATTGGGTATGTTAAATGCTGTTTAGGATTTTTAAAAGAATTGCTTCTATTTTCTGAGAATTGGTGCACTCTAACATTGGATGCTGTCCTCTGCACCCAGATTTCAAGGTTAGTTGAATTCTTTCTAAAGGAGGTGACTTACTAAACAAACCCTGCATCTGCCTCACCCTCCTAGGCAGCTGAGGCACACTTCACTTAAAGGCTTGTATTAGGTATCCTAACCCTTGGTGATAGAGTTCACAGTGGCTCATTGGTTAGTGTGAGCATTGTCAGGTGACTAAATGGCTGCTTGCAGCTTCAGGCTTTGTCGTAGGTACTGTGGGGCACTGCAGCACTTGCCTCTGATTAAAGTCTCCAGACATGTGGCCTGCAATGTTGGCTCCAGGTGTAGATTTGGCAGGAACAGTGCGGGATTCTGACATTGCTGTGGCTCTGCTCAAAATACATAGTTCAGAGACTTGAAGAATCAGAGCAAGCTGCAAAGTAACCTGGCACTCCTGTGGTCCACAGGTGGGGCCAGAGAGCCTGGAGAGATGCAGCGTCAGCAGCTGTGCTGCATGAAGATGGTGCAAGGCTGGGAAGGCAGAGTGCCATTGCTTCTGTGTTTTGGTTGAGTTCATCATAAGTGATGTTTCTTCCGCTTGAGTCCAATTGCTACTCATAGTGTGAACTTACCTTTGTAGACCATTTTCAACATTTATCAAAGAGCTTTCACAAACATGTAATTTTGGCTTCACAGTAAACGTGAGAGGACTGAACTGTGTGAAATTATTCTGTTTGGCAGATGAGGAAAATGAGGCTCCTAGATGCTAAGAAACCAATCTAAAGTCACTTGTTACTGGCTCGTGCCTTTTTCACTGTACATGTGTGGTGTTTGGCTCTTCGTTTATCTCCAGATTTAGCAAGCATGTAGCATGTTTTTTCCAGCAGCTGCTGCTATTTTTAGGGACTGCCAGCATTTTGTCACTTATCTCTGCCTCCCAGATCACAAGCATAACATTTGCTTGGTGCTGAAAGGAAAAATAAGCAAAACCCAAACAGCAGTGTATCACAACTCATCAGGTTGAACTGTTTTGCTCTTAGGTTCTGTGGCTCTCTCAGTCGATCTCACTGCCTTGGCTTTTAGGTATCTTGTAGTAAGCCATATACAAGTCTAGACAGGAGCCTGGAGTAGAACAAGCAAAACAAGAGTTGCCAGCGTTGCTGTTGCGGTCACAGAACTCCATGTTAACCAGGAATAGCTGGTTTTCTGACTTTAGATCCACTCTGAGAGCTTCCTGGACTTCAGTAACCTCTCCATGGCTGTTCCTTCCATAGGAGGGCTTTCTAGATCCTGTCCTTTGAGCAGTCTTTCCTGATATGGCCCAGCAGGGGTGTGGACCGTGTGTCTGCATGGCTTTTGTCTTTGTGAACTCTGCACATATTTATATATTTTAGAATAGATTAGAAATATAAATAGAGGATTATATGTGGTGTGATTGTTGTGAGTGACACACCAGACTGAATGGGAAAAACAAAACATGGCAAGCACATCTGCCCCCCCTTCACGTGTCGCCCTACTACCTGCCCCCCAGTTCACCTGTCGCCCTCCTCCCTGTCCCCCAGTTCACCTGTCGCCCTCCTCCCTGCCCCCCCAGTTCACCTGTTGCCCAATTCTCTGCCTCCCCCCGTTCACGTGTCGCCCTAGTACCTGCCCCCCAGTTCACCTGTCTCCCTACTCCCCGCCCCCCAGTTCACCTGTCTCCCTACTCCCCGCCCCCCAGTTCATGTGTCACCCTCCTATTTTACTGTGGACTTTTCTTCACAACCCCCTCATACGTCTGGCTAGTGGCCTCTCAGACTGATGTTTTTAGACTTCCAAGATTTCCTTCCCCAAACTGTTTACTTAAGTTGCAATTCTGACTATTAGAAAGCCAATAGAGAGCTACTGTGTTCCCAGCGTTTATTTTGGGAATGGTTTCTTTAAGGGCTGAAGACCTTCTTGGCCCAGTTACTTCATTAAGGCCGATTAACTATGTCTTTAAAAGCTCTGAAATGGAGGCAGTCCAGGAGCAAGTGAGAAATGGTAGCTGGGAGGTTTTAGGTGATCCTTCCCAACAGAAGGTGCTATATCTGTGCTGGAGAGTGTGTAGAGGGGTTCTGTTTATGTTTAAATAAAGGAGGTAGACTGTATTTAATGTAATAAAGTAGAAAAAATGTAATAAAGTAGAAAAGCGGAGGATAAAGATACTCAAATTAATACTTGGTTTGTTTGTTTTCCATATTTACTGTAGCAGTTTTCAACTTTTGGGGCATGACCCCTTTGGGGGTCAGATGACCTTTTAAGGGATTACTCACCTCAGGCCTTTAGAAAACCTAGATACTTACATTACAATTCCTAACAGTGGCATGGTTACAATTATAAAGAAGCAACAAAATGATTTTATAGATTAGGGGGTCACCACAACGTGAGGAACTGTATTAAAGGGCAGTATAGCATTAGGGAGGTTGAGAACTGAATGTTCTGGATCATGTGTTACTCAGAAAGACATATGAAAGTTATTGTTTCTCTTTCCAGAAACAACATTGGACACTGCCTGTTGTGCATGAAATTTGAGGGATTTCGCGGACACTCTGTTGAGTACATGGGGTCTTGCCTTCCTTTTCTTCTGATGGTCCCTCACCGAGGTTCCTGATGGAGGAGAGCCTTGGGTGTTAGACTTTAGGTGGCTCACAAAATAACCAGCTCTTTCCTAAACTAGTCATCACATACGATTGACTGTATCTGGCCACGGCAAAGTACAAAGAATAAAATAGAAACCGTCAGCTTGAACTGTGTACTTGATCTCTTCAGATATGTGCTCTGTTCAGAGTCAGACATAAGATGTGATTCTGTTGGATTAAGTGTCAGCTGGAGAAGTGCCCTTCCAAACAACCTCACTGTTGTGCTGAGAAAACTGAGTCCTTTAAAGACGGACTTGATTTCAGAGCCGCACCCCCAGCCCAATGTAGTTAAGTGGCATAGCTGAAAGGGAACTGATGTTGGTTGCAGATGTTGACAATGTACACCTCTAGCTTTCTGAGACAGAATTGTGGACATGTTGCTTGGTTAAGGTTTGGCTGGTTCATCTGCCTTTTTTTGAACCCTCACTGTTGACCTCTGAGAATCTGATGTGGGTTTTCCAGAGAGCCACACCATGTCTTAGGCCTTCTGATTTGGCTGACTGCTCACCTAGATCCTAGAACCACACCATTAATCAGAACAGAAGCGCTTCAGAACAAGATATAAGGGGTTAAGTTCTTGTCCAAACTAATATATCTTGAGTTGTTTGCTGATTCATTTGAATTGAAGGCACCTTGTGGTGGTGGGTGTTGAACTTAGATATTTGGTGAATTCTTTCTCAAACTTGAATATCCTGGGAAAGTCCTTGTGAAAATTCTGGTTTGATCCAGTTGAGATTCTGCATTCCCTAAAGATTCCTGGCGCGTTCTGCCTCTGGCCCTGGGATTTCAGGTTTAGCAGCAGTGTTTGGCCAGCCTTGTCACTGTAGCAGGAAAGGCAGCTGTGTGTGCCTTTCCTATTGCCCGCCATTTTACAGCCACCTCCCCAGCCAGAGTGACAGAGAGGCCTTCTGCAGCAGCTGCAGTCCTGGTGTCTGCACTCAGTCGCCTTTCACTGAACTTGCATTTTTCAAGCTTTTCTACAAAGCTTGATTTTCCAAATACCTGGGATCTTTACTTTTAAAAAGAGTTCCTTTCTAAAGCGTTACATAATTCCCTTTCTCAAACAACTGACCCAACTTTCCTCTTCTCCTCTTGAGGGCAAAACCGTCGTTCTGGAGGCTTTCTTTGGGATGGATGTTGAGCTAGCTGTATGTAAAACAAATAATGACCTCAAAGCCTCACGTGTTGTTCTTCTGTTTCTTGTGTTTTGTCTTTTCCCATTGACAAATAGTAATGACTGTCTCAAAGCGGCTGCTTTTCCCTTTCCATTTTAATTGATTAGTTCTGACCTGAGAGGCTAGACACTGGGTTTGTAAGAAATATGTTTGGGGTTTATGCTCAGAAGGACCTGCCTCTCAGAAGGACTTTCAAGGCAGATGTAAAAGAGCCTCCAGTAGAGAGACCCTTTGTTCCACCTCTCCTGATAGGCAGCTCATGCAGCAGCTACTTGTTTGCCTAGTGCCTTTTCCTTGGTTCCCTGTGAGTGTGTGAGTGTGTCTGTCTGTGAATATGTGTGTGGGTGTGTCTTTGAGCGATTGTGTGTGTATGTGTAATTTGTGCTGAGTTTGTATGGTATGGGATGTTTGTGTGTCTGGTGTGGTGTATTTGTGGTGCGTATGGGACTTGTGTGTGTGTGTGTTTTGTGGTGTGTGTGTTGTGAATGTATATAATGTGTGGGGTGTTTTGGTGTGTGTGTGTATCGTATTGTGTGGTGGTGGGTGTGGGTGTTTGTGTGCTGTGTGTTTCGTGGTATCATGTGCGGTGTTTGTATGTGGTGTGTGTGGTGGGTGTGAATTTTCTTTGTTTATCTGTAGTGGGTGTGGGTGCTTGTGTGATGAGTGATATATTTGTGTGTAGTGTGTATGTGTGTATGGTTTTAACTGTGTGTAGGCTAGAGTTTGATATAGCGTGTCTCCCATCACTTATTGCCTTATTTTTTGAGAAAGTCTATTCATTTGACTGTAACTCATCTATTGGCTAGGTTAGCTTGCTGGTGAGCCTCACTTAACCCCTCACCCACTGGTAGAGCTAGTGTTAAACTAGTGTTACAGGGACATGCTATTGTGATATTGTGATATTGTGCATAGCTTTGGTTTTCCTTCCCTTTCTGTCTCTGTCTCTCTCTCTGGCAAGTACTTTAGTCACCATCTCCCCAGCCTTTCTAGATACTTTTCAGCAGGTTATTATTTCTCTAACATTATGCTCAAAGTACAGCTGAAAGTGGTTTGTAAGGTACTGATGCTTGGTGTCTTAGCCTGCAGTTGCTATTCCAGTAGTTGTGACAAATAAGCGTTACTCGGGCTCCACCTAGAACAGGGATAGGTAACCTTGTCTCTTACACACTGTGCCTGTAGTGGATTTGCCAGTGAGTTTTAATAATAGTGACAGCACAGAGGATGATCTTCTGACTGACTTAAGGATAAGGATGCTAGGGATTGAAAGACCCATTCTTGGTATGTACTGTGTTAGTTATGGTGACAGCTGGTTCTCATTTGCTAAACCCTTACCTTGCCAAGAAGTCACTGTGCAGGTGAATGGCCCTGGAGCGTACTTCATGGAGGGGTAGCCAGTAGCCTCTGTGCTTTGAGCACATGAGAGTCTTCCTGTGGATAGAAGTAAGAGACCCTCCTTATAAATCAGTAAGCTGTGTAGCAGCTCCAGTGGGTGCTGTGTTACTAGCCACTGCTGGGGGAGCCTGATTCCCATCTAAAGCAGTCCTTTTGCCTTTGATCATTTTAAATAGCCCTGTTACTGGTGCTGTGTTAGAGCTTGTGGATTATTTTATTTAAAATTTGTATAACAAGATTAAGTTTAGCCATGAGAATTGAGTGGATTTTGAGATCTGAACAGGGCCCCCTCTGACATATTTTTAGGAAATTACAGTGTCTAAACACTGATTACCAGATTTGTCTCATTTGAATGCTATTTTCATATCTAGAATTTGTCCTGTGCTCCATTCAGCTCAGCTAAGCGTGCTGGTATAAGCTCATCGTAATTAACAGGCTTTTGTGACCTGGGACTCGTGTCCAAAGATCACTGCATAGCTAGAAAAAATTGGAAAGTAAGCTAAATGCATGACATTCGTAAAGACTGGAAAAAGACCTCCCCACTCCAGCAAAACTGTACTTAAATGTGTTTGGTTTGGTTTTAGTACACTGATTCCCTTCGGCTTTAGAGACTAGAGAATCCTGTTCAAAATAGTTGCAAGTAAATGCTGCTAAGAGGAAGATTTTTGCCAGAAGGAGAGATTAGACATATGTGTTCCCGTTCTTTGTTAATGGGATTTGCTTGTTTGGGTTGAAGTGAAAATGTTCCTGTACTAAAGCGAAATAAACCCCTCCCTTCCTGTTTGCAAATGTACTTCATTTGCTGTTTATCTTATTTAAATATACAGTAGAACAGAAAATGTAACTGCTGTTCCTTTAATATCAGAGCTGTGCATGCTACAATAGGTGTCACTGTTTGGCTTGGTCCAATCCCGATTGGTGGCTTCAGCTATTGGCTCGGAGCGCTGGCTGTCTGACTCCGGCTGCAGGGCTGTAATACCTACTCTCCTCTCTCCGATCCATTCACCACACAACTTCGCCGGCCGAACAGACTCGCTGGGCTCGGCACATCTTGCTAACCTAATTCAGAAAGCAAGCGCCACAGCTCTCTCTGCCTGCCGCCTTTGCTCAGCACAGCCTTTTCAGGTGATCCAGAAAACGGCTGTTTTTATGAGCAGATAAGAAAAACAGGAATCATGATGGGAATGTATTTAACAGATCCGGTCCTGGATAAAACTTAAAGCCAGTTCCTCTTCAACATAGTGAAAAGGTCACCTTGCCTGGCTGAGAAAAGCAGCAAAATCCCAGCTTGACTGTTTCTTTTATCATCTTAGCTCTGGCTAGCCTCTCTACTCGGATGTTCGAGCAGATTTGGGATATCTAGCTCTAAAGAGAGACATCCTGTACTCATGGTAGATGATAAAGAAAAGAACATGAAATGTCTCACCTTCTTCTTGATGCTTCCAGAGACGGTAAAGAACAGGTCCAGGAAAGGTTCAAAGAAAGCAAACAGCAGCAGCGGCGGCAGCGGCGGCAGCGGCGGTGGCAGCAGTGGCAGTGGCAGCAAGTTGCCCCCAGTTTGTTATGAAATAATTACCTTGAAGACTAAGAAGAAGAAGAAGATGGCTGCTGATATATTCCCCCGCAAGAAACCAGCCAGCTCCAGCAGCACCACTGTCCAGCAGCACCACCAGCACAATCTCTGTAACAACAACCTTATCCCAGCCCCCAACTGGCAGGGTCTTTATCCCACCATCAGAGAAAGGTAAGTGCTGGCCGGGTGTTTACTTTCAAAGTTTGCCAGTGCTGAAGTTTCTACTTTTGCATGACCTATAGTGCATTTTAATATGAATCCCCGTTTTCCTCTTTTCCCAGAACCTTTGCTGGTAATGGAAAGCCACCTTGTATCTTTTCCAAAACAGTACAGCTGTTTTCCTCTTAGATAAAAAATGTTTTTGCAAGCTGTAACATTTAAGCAGCAGGTGTGTGTCTGTGGAACACGGAAGAGAAACCCTTCATTTGTCCTAAGCCATGTGAAAGTTTGGCTAACTTTTGAAACTTTAGTTACTTCCTATGTGTCTGCGGTGTTCTCAGACAGTTGTGCGGCTGGACCCTTTATTTGCTTTTTTGCTGTGAAGTCACTGAACTGTTGTTCTTAGCTTGAGTAGCTTCTTTAAGTTTTGCATGTTGGGGAAAGGGATGGTAAGAATGCAGACTGCTGTGAATTAATGAATCGCCTCTGTTTGTAGAAATGCGGTGATGTTCAATAATGACTTGATGGCAGATGTACATTTTGTGGTTGGACCACCAGGTGGGACTCAGCGGTTGCCAGGACACAAAGTAAGCAACAGCTGCATTACCGGTTTAGTCTTGAGATTTATGTAGAGAGACCCTCACAGCCCGGAGCTTGGTGTGGGCAGCTTGCCGATGGCAGGCAATGCACATTTCCCTGGATTACAGAGAAAGCAGACCCTTTCCAAGGGCTTTAGGCACACTTAATTTTGTCTTTGTTTCCTTCTGTGTGGTTATATATATCACACAGAGCATGCCCTTTTCACTCTCCAGTGATAGGAAGCATTGTAACAGGTTTGAAAAGTCTGCTTGCTGTTTGCTGTTCCTATAGATAGCAGATAAATAAGCTTTGGTTTTACTTATTTCACAGTGCGGGGTTTATTAATGTCAAGGCTTTGAGATATTAATAGAGATCACCTCCTGTGTGGCAATCTTATGCTCCCTGCCAGGGTGCACGTACCCTGGCTGCTGCAGAGAAGCAGGTTAGGGACTTTACATCCCCCACCCCTGATTTGCTAGTTGTTTTCGGGATTGACTTGCTGAAAATGCTTTCAGTTTAGTGCGTGAAATGAGATTTCCTTTTCTCCACAGTATGTCTTAGCTGTTGGGAGCTCAGTGTTCCATGCAATGTTTTATGGAGAACTTGCTGAGGACAAAGATGAAATCCGAATACCGGACGTCGAACCTGCTGCTTTCCTCGCCATGCTGAAGTAAGCATTGTTTGTCTGTTTGGGAAGAGTTTACTTGTGCTGTTTGTGCCCTGCTGGCTTCAAAGTCAGATGGAAGTTCTCCGGGAGAGGAACGAGTCTGAAGAGAGAGGGTGCTGCTTGCCTTGTAAATGGGTTGGAGGAAACTGCTCTTCATTTTTCCACGGAAGTCATATGGAGTGTTGTAGGCATTTAGAGTCTTGTCTTAGCCTAGAGCCTAGGGGCAAATAGCTTATGTAGTGAACTGCTCTTTAACGACATTTTAGAAGAAACACAGCTCTCTGGTACAGGCGTTATTTAATAGGCGTGTTCTCCAGAAAGCAATGTGTGTTAAGAAGGCTTTAGAGAAATATACCTTCACTTCAAAATTGTAGAAATTATGTACCTTGTTTGGTTAGCAGCATTGGGGAGATGCATGTCTGCTGAGCTGTCTCGTGCTGCCAGAAGTGGAACTTGTTAACTGATCTTTGCCCACACATATTTCACACACAAAATTGGACATGTTTATGGTGAAGAGAATTTTGAATGGTAGTTTCCTATAGATTTATTCAAGCAGTCTTCAATTAGTAATATAGCAGTCTAAAAAGGATTAGGTAGACTAGTTACATATTTACGTAAAATGTTCCGTATTTTATAGGTCCTTTGCAAACTCTTGCATTTTAATCAGGTACTAAGAATCATCTTTACCGATGTTTGATGCTAGACAATAGAATAGTTTACCATATGATTAAGCCCAGTTACTGGAAGTTATAGTTATAAGGTTTTTTTTTTAAAAAAAAAAAAACAAACTGTATTTTCAACACACTAAAATGAGTTCAAGGTTATCTGCTGGTCTGGGGATTTAAGTTCACTGGAATAAATTTTTTAAAAAAGTTTTTGAAGAGAAGTTGCTCAGAGGGTCAACCAGTTTGACAATAGTCTCACAAACTGTTAACATAATTAGTGTTTATTATTTTCTGCCTGCTGAAAAATAAGTTACAGTCAGTTCTAGTGTCTGTAGGTACTTCATTCCTTGGTCCTGTTATAGCCTTGAAATCTGATTGGACTAGAACTTTAGCAGTGGGAAGCAGGGGGATTAAAGGCAAGTGAGTATGTGAGGTATAGTAACAGTAACTGCTCCATCACCTTTTAGCCTTTGGAGTCCATTAGACACAGTCGTCCAGGAGCCTCTTCACCTGCCTGTGACGTCAGCTCTATGTGACAGTGCCAGTCTGTTGTTGAGTGGGATGCCGCCCTAGTTAACGTTTTGGCCTCTCCGAAGTCAAGTAGAGTGTTGTATCCTAGACATGTGCACAATCCAGGAAACATGAGCAAGAATGGCAGAAGGTTGCATCTTCCCCAAGTCGTACTAGTACAGTTTTTAAAAATTATCTGTGGGATCAGATGGAGGGTCAGAATAGCACTGCAGTGGGCTCCCTTTGCCTTGCTGGTGTACTGTAGTTGAGACAGTAACTGAGGTTTCCGCCTTCTGCATCCTGGGTGAGTAGCAGTGTGTTTAGAAAAGGTGTGTTAGCTCCTGTGAATTCCAGGGTGAGACTGCAAATCCAGCCCAATTCCTGGATCTCCCCTAGTCTAGCCTCTGGGCAAAGCAGCTGTACTACAGCTGTGTTGTTGAGTGGTCTTGCCAGTGTAACCGGCTTAGCCGTTTAGAGAAGAGCGTTTCCTGGAAGCTAAAGGCCCTTCTGTGTGTGACTGTGCAAACTTTGGCTTCTGTGTGTATGTTTATATTTTTTTCTTGGAAAAGCTATTTTTGATTTCCTAACTTAGGTATGTTTTACAAACATGAAATAAAATAACTATCACAAAAACCCATCAGTTAAAGTATTCTAAGCTTTAGTGGAAAACTTAAAAGGATAAATTTTCTCAGTGTTGTTCACTGGTAGAGTTCTTATTGACTATTTTGTTTTTGTCCTGTAACACAAGATAGCAGGTGGTCTCCACCTTTCCATACTGTTGTGAGAAACTGCTACCATCCCCCAAACAGCAAGAAGTATTTCATCTCTTGAGATAGGTACAGCTCACCAAATCACAGAATTAATGTACATTGAAGCTCTTTGCTTTAACTTTTAATAGATGCATGTGAAAGCAATGTATTTTTCAGTTCTGAAAGTAGGAGGAATATATGGGAGACATGTGTTTAGAAAGTTAGAACTCAAAAGATTTTGTGACGTTAACTGAAAAGGTAATATTGAAGTTTGAATTTGATGATTCATTGAGCTTAGAACCACTTCAGAAATATTTAATATCAGATTTTATTTTATATTTTAGAAAAGTCCAACATCTTTCAAGTGTAATTTTTGACCTTAGTGCCAAAAGACTAAGTTTTTATTTGAATGCGCAAAAAAACAGTTGGAATAAAACTAGATATGTTATACTTTAAACCTTGATAACTCTGAGGTTAAGGGTACTACTATTGCAGAGGACCAGAGTTCAGGTTCTAGAACCCTATCAGATAGCGCATAACTGCCTACAACTCCAGTTCCAGGGGATCCAGTGCCCTCCTCTGGTCTCCAGGAGTATCGAGGTGCACAAACATACACACATGCACATACAACAATATATAATAAATATTGTGCTAAACTGTGGGATTGGGAATGGCAATGCTTTAACTTAATAGAGTATAATAGAATTTTGCTGTTTTCATAATCTTATCTGATATATAGGCAACCTTTAGATAATTGCAGTAACTCCTGTTTTGTTGAAAATATACAGAAAATATATAGGATAGAGGATGAATGATAACAGAGTTAATCCCTTTGATTATATAAGCGTAGTGCTGAGCTGAAATATTAGTACCTTATGAATATGTTTCAGATGTCTTTCTAACATGCTTGTAGTAGCTGTCACATGAAATCCTATTCTTGGACAGGCTTGAAGGCTTCCTTCCTTACCACACATGCTCATTCTGTGGAAATCCGCTTACACGTTGGATGCTTTCTTTCAGATACATCTATTGTGATGAAATTGACTTGGCTGCGGACACAGTGCTGGCCACACTGTATGCTGCCAAAAAGTACATAGTTCCTCACCTTGCCAGAGCCTGTGTTAATTTCCTGGAGACCAGCCTGAGCGCCAAGAACGCCTGTGTGCTCCTGTCTCAGAGCTGCCTGTTTGAGGAGCCAGACCTGACACAGCGTTGCTGGGAGGTGATTGATGCTCAAGCCGAGTTAGCACTCAAGTCTGAGGGGTTCTGTGACATCGACTTCCAGACACTCGAAAGTATCCTCCGCAGGGAAACGCTGAATGCCAAAGAAATAGTGGTTTTTGAGGCAGCCCTAAACTGGGCTGAAGTAGAATGCCAGCGGCAAGATCTGGCCTTGAGCATTGAAAATAAACGCAAGGTCCTAGGAAAGGCTCTGTACTTGATCCGCATCCCCACCATGGCCTTGGATGACTTTGCAAATGGTGCTGCGCAGTCCGGGGTATTAACTCTCAACGAGACCAATGACATCTTCCTCTGGTACACTGCATCCAAAAAACCGGAGCTGCAGTTTGTGAGTAAAGCCCGCAAAGGCCTGGTCCCCCAGCGTTGTCACCGATTCCAGTCATGTGCCTACCGGAGCAACCAGTGGCGCTATCGGGGTCGCTGTGACAGCATCCAGTTTGCAGTTGATAAGAGGGTGTTCATCGCAGGCTTTGGGCTGTATGGCTCCAGCTGTGGCTCTGCAGAGTACAGCGCCAAGATTGAACTCAAACGGCAGGGCGTTGTCCTGGGTCAGAACTTGAGCAAGTACTTCTCAGATGGATCCAGCAATACCTTCCCTGTGTGGTTTGAATATCCCGTGCAGATTGAGCCAGACACCTTCTACACAGCCAGCGTGGTGCTGGATGGCAACGAACTCAGCTACTTTGGACAAGAAGGCATGACGGAAGTTCAGTGTGGCAAGGTGACTGTCCAGTTTCAGTGCTCCTCAGACAGCACCAACGGCACTGGGGTACAGGGAGGGCAGATCCCCGAACTCATATTCTATGCTTGAGCCTTCCTTTCCTTGCGCATCATGAGGCACCCACATGGGCCCTCCTTGCCTGACGCTTAGCTCATCTCCAGATGTGTGGTCAGCACAGGTAATTTGTAATGAATGAAGCAGTAGGCAGTTTCTAATGTCTTTGAACCTTTTAATTATGTACAGGCTAAAATGCAACATTCCGCTTTTAACTATATGCTTAGAAGAGCCAAGTTCTTCCTCAGGCTTTGTGGTCTTAGTTGCGTCTGTAGGCCTAGAGAAATCATGTGCTTCTCCAAGTGCCCACCAACCTCCACTTTTGTACCTCTCAAGAAGATTTTGGACCGACTTGAATTTCCATTGATGAGTGGAAGTATGTATTCTAAAGTAATATCATCAAGTTATTTTTCAACGAAACCCTTCCCTTCCTCTCAAAATAAATAAAACAAAAAAACAAAAAAAAACAGGTAACCTCAGTGTACAATTTTGAAAGAATATTTGCTTTATAACAAGTAAACTTAGAAAGTAAACAGGCCAATAGTCATGTTTGACTCTGTTCTTTTACATTTGTTGCTTCTGGTCCTTGCTTTTATATTCTTTATATGTTAAGTTCATATATGTGTTTCATACTAAGCAGTTCCCACTCTTGGTATAAGGAATTGGCTTTTGTTTAGGCCTTGACTTCTGCTGCAAAGCAGACTTATGTTCTTTTCAGTTTAGAAGACAAGATATCAGAGTGCAGCTACTTCATTGAGAATTAATCGAGTTAGAAAATTTTGTTGTCAACAGACAAAAAAGTTGCAAACCTGCTAATTTATACTACAACGGGTAAAAGGGAAGCCTGAAATTGTCCTATACAATGAATAGTTCCATTTTTTAGTGAGACTCATACACAATTTGAAAAAGCCACTCTTGCCTGGTAGTTTTCGACAGCCCCCAGCGTGCTCTCTCTTTCTCTCTCTCTCTCTCTCTCTCTCTCTCTCTCTCTCTCTGCTTGTTAAGTCTTACTGCATAGGACTTGCGTTACTCCCCGCTCCCTCCCTTGTTAGAAGAGGACCAAACAGTGGAGGTATGGAGTAATGGTAGCACTACTTGTCAATGTGATGAAGTGCTTTTTATGCTTTTTTTTTTAAATTGGAACATTCTTTCTCTGATCTTTGACCATAGACGATCTTATTTGTTGATTATGAGAAGTTTCTGGACTGCTAGAACCTGGCCTCTGGCCATCTTAAAGTGCCAATATAAGCCTGCAGGGTTTTTGAAAAATGGTTCGGAGTGACACTGGGTTATACCGAGTACTCACCTCATCAGCATCCCATGCCGCTCTTATTTGTCCATGATAACGTCAGCAAAGAGGGAAGAGCTCACAGACAACTTCTCCTCCCATGATGGCTTGTGCTGGCTTAGTGCCTGTGACCTTGGTAGTTAGTGCCCAGTGTGGTCACGAGAAACTGAAATGTCCATGTATCTCTGGGCAGCTTTTCTGCTCAGCGTGATCCTGAGATGGCTCCCCGCCACCCAGAGTGTGGTCCCTGGCCGCCTCCTTCTCCTGCTCTGCAAGCCCAAGTTGGCTTCCCTGGAGCAGGAGCTAGTCCTGGGGTGTGTGTGTCTGTCTGTCTGCGCATGCAATATGCACATGAAAGAGTGCTTGCCAACTCAGGAACTGCCTCCTCCCTGCCTGGCTGGTGGTGGGTGTGTCAGAAATGCCTCCCACCCCCCCTGCTGGTGCCAGCAAGGCCCAATGAGTGACTGACCCACTCACTGTGCTTCTGGGCCACTTCTTCCCTGTAGATATGGGCTTGTGGCCTTTGGCCAGCTTCCCTGGTGGAGGAGAGCAATGGATTATGGGAAATGTTTTAATCATGTTGCCATTACTTACATCTGTTGACATAGGTGGCCAAAAGCTGTTATTGGTGACAAGATGAATATTCCTAGGACTACTTTACGAATGATCTCTCAATGGCTTCCTAATAAAGAGATGACAGGTAGTAGTTTTGGCAAAGCATCAATAAAATAAAGGTACATTGTCAATTAAAATTACTTCTACAAAGGCTTTTGTTTTAAAAATTAGGGTTAAACATTTCAGTAACTCATAGCTACCATACAAATTGGTAAGCCTGACCAGAAGGCACTTACTGTTAAGCCAGAGGAGAAGGATTTTTGTTTAGCACTAATCTAATCGAGTCCTGTCAGACAGTCGGGCTGGGTGTGATAGCCTTAAAGGGGCAGCATCCACCCCAACTCTTACTGTGACTTAGCTGCCCTCCATGTAGCTTGGCAAATGCAGTTCACTGAGGATGGGAGAACATAACTTTATATTAGTTATTTTTATGTTTCAAAAAAGGACATGTCCACTTTTCTGACCTCTGCTAAGAACTGTGAGTAAGATTGGAAAGCTGGACCTAAACTAAGAAATTTTATGTTCAGAGCCTGTTCTCTTACCTGCATTTTCAGCAAAATGAAAGATATTGTGCTTGCTTTGGTTTGCTTTGGTAATTTTGAACTCTGTAGTTTGTAAAAATAGGAACCATTGTTCTGACAGGGCTGGCAGCTGTAGTGTAAAACACAACTTTATTAAGCTGAAAACGCTGTAGATGCTTTTCCCTGCATACCTGGAAGTCTTCATCATTGTTCATACTGGGGATAAGGGTAACTAGGCTAGCAGTTCTAATGCAGCATTCTTTAACCCTATCGTAAGATAGTATTTAAGTAAACGGTCTCATTTCTACATAATTATTGCACTGAACTGTCTTTTTTTTTAAGGTGTTTAAATAAGCTAGCTAATTCAGTACACTGTAGGCCACTGTGCATCAGTGTGCTTGACTTTAGCAGCTTACAGCATTATTTATGAAGGAAAATATATAAATATGAAGTACCTCATGTTGAATGTTATTGTACTGTATTTTTAATGTAACAGTGCAGATCTTGTTAGACACATGAATGTGTATAATCATGTTAAATGCAAATAAAATAAAACTGGTTCATAGATTTGCTTTCTTAGCATTTTTGTTTCTCCCTTGAAGTGGTAAGAAATTTGTCACTTTGGGTCCCACTGCCTTTTACAGTGGTCATTTCACAGGAGCCTTTATACGTGAAGTTTTCAGTATCTGTCATTCCTGAAGATCATGAAATTTGAGGTAAAAGCATAAGAGAACAATGAGTATGTTAATCAGTTGCATTGTTCAAAGCCTGACTGTTCACTTAATGAGAGTGAGTGAATGGATGCATTTATATTCCTGTTATGGAATTTGTGGTTGGCTGGCATTCCAAGCTATAGTTGCCATAGTTGTTTAAATGTCTATCTCCCCGTGCTAAGCGGGTATTGCGCTGAACAGCATCTGGGTTCTGATGGGACCTGTATTGCTGTTTCCCAAGATCTTAATTGGATCTAGAAATAAACTGCCAAATAAGAATTTTAGTGGAGTTGTTATATAATCAGTTCATTTCCCATTCTGCTCCCCACTGTTCCTGCTTGTTGGTCTTTTGGATAACAATCAGGTGTATCTCCCTGTGTCATGTACATATTGCACATAACACACCTATGTACTTATAAATATAAATATAAACATGTATTTATAATCATACATATATAGTTGTGCATCCATACATACTTTTTCGTTGCACCTCTCCAATACTTTTCTGCTAGACTTTATTGTGAATCCTGTATGTTTGTTGAGCCATTTCACCTATCTAGCTTCAGACTCTACTGTTTACTGGCTCAAAGGGTTTCTGGAATTATTCCTAAGCATGAGAACTGGAATCCCCCCACCCATATCCTCATCAGCTAAGGACAGATAGAACCTGAATTGCAAAGATCTTTAATCCACCAAGGTCTCAGCTTTTATCTCTTCTTTGCTGCTATTTCCAGTTAATCTGCACGTTTGTTTTCATTATCCCAAGACAGTTGGGAATGATCCAACTCCTTTGTTGGAACCAAAGATTAGCATCTCACAGAAGTTATACCTTCCTGGTTGACTGGCTTGCCTGTGAAGACTGTGGACCAAAACTTCAGAGAAAACTGGAAAGTGGAAACCAACTGGTATAAAATGTGGGGGGCCCCAAGAAGTACGTGTGCTGAAAGTGTCTGTTGAGTCTTGAAGAAGCTTCCGTAGAATTCCCAGGTGATACGTTCTTACCACAGGGAGTGCCTTCCACTTACTGACCAGTTCTTTTTCTTGTTCTAAACTTTACCCTCTACTTTTTTTTAAATACATATTCTAACAAAACCACTTCTGGAGAATTTTCTTTCAAAATAGAATTTATACATTTAGTTTCATTAACATTGGTGGGTGGGAAGTTTCCCAGTTGAGAATTTGCCAGCATCGGGTGAGATGAAAATGTTTGTGGGAAGGGATAGCTGCCACTGAGGACGTCACAGTGCCGAGCATGTGACTCTGGCTGCCATCGTCTGGCTTCTGAGGAATGTTTAGTCACATTTTCTTCCCATCAACCTTTCCCCCCTCTTGTCTTCTATACTTTCCTAGGGCAGCAGAGGTGGTTTCCATTATGCAGTTCTGTCCTTACAATTACGGTTTAGTTGCCTGTCTGCTGAAATGTTCAGAGGAAAGCATTTTTGCTAGCAGATACTATTTTATACTCTTAATGTCTTAAAAGCCCCTAACCTCAAGGTAAGTCCGTCTGCAGGACTATTAGTTACTCATTACACACCCCTTTAAGCTGCTGGTGACAGACAGAGTGGTTGTACGTTAAAGGTTTCTGTGAGGCAGTCTTCACTAAGGCCATAGCAGTATAAAAAGTTACCTAAAGAAGGACATACTTGGTTTTTATTACATTGGGAGCTGTTTTGTACTTAATAGACTGTTTCTTTTATGCCCATTATTTCATTTGTTATTATAGAAGAGAGATTATGCCAGACAAAAGCTAATAAGAACAAGTCATATGAGTGACCTTGTTAATTTTAACATGAAGATGTTTTGTGTGAAACAGAATAATCTGAGATGTTTTTGTATGTGGCCCTCTTCACCGGGACTGTACAATTTGCATTTTCTTTCCTATCAAAAGAATGGTAATGACTATTTAAAAGCCCATGAATAATATTTCAAAGCTTGAAGTAGTGAGTACTACCTTACCCTGTAGAATGCATGAAAATGTTTGGAGACATTCTGTGCATCTTAGAGAATTCTCATTTTAGTGCCTTCCAAACTAAATTTTAAATTTCTTCAGCATCTCTTACTACATTGTTGAAACTGCATGAACCCTTAACTAATTCAAAATTGAAAGTTGCCATCAATCTTTACTCTTAAAGAAAAATTGCATTTCTAAGAATATTTCTAGATAGTAGTGGATGGAGATCAATGTCTGACTCCAGCATGACGCAGAAGGTTTAATGAGTCATTCAGAGGATTAACCCACTGCTCGTTCATTCATTGATCTTTCATTGGTGCTGTGCTTCATCACGAGCAGTCAGAGGTGCTGGGAGACAGGCCAGGAAGATGTATGCTATAGTTTTGGGAGATTGTGGCCAAGGTCCAGGATGCTTTAATGTTAGATACAGAAGAATCAATCATAAGTGACTGAGCCCTGTTGCCCAGAAGTTCTGGTGTAGGTCTTAAATGGAGCCTAGTAACTATATCCAACAGACTTCCTCGTGAGTCAGTGCTGCTGTCTGCAGATCACACAGTATCACTGACCCAGAAAGTGTAGAAGAAAAGGCTTCGGATACAAATCTGCAGAGCTGAAAGGTAGAAGAGGAAGGCTAGCGCTTCTGGTAGATCGTTAGCAATGTGTACATCAGCTTCAAGAGGGGAGATGAATGATTGCTGGCATAGATGGGCAGATCATAGTGTGGAGCCCAGAAGAAAATCCCAGAACAAATAGATGGAGACATCCCAGTATGGCCCCAGTAAGGGGTCCATGTAGAATGAAGACGCATCCTGTGTGCTGGGTTTAGAATAGAATACTGACTTAGCAGGAACAGGAAGCAAGTATTCCATGTATCAGGCTCATTTATCTGGCTTTTAAGCACAAAATAAGGCAGTCACACATAAGGGATTTCAGAACAGACAAGACAAATTTGTGTTTTAAATACTGACCTCTGGGCAGAATAGGCTGGATCAGGCTGGAGGCCGAGAGAACATTGGGTTGGGAGACTAATGCAGCTCAGAAATGCTTAAAAGGATGCAGATTATAGAAGTGGAGAGAGGAGATCCCCAGAGTATGGTTGAGTTTTGAAATACCCCATCTTAAAGGGTTTTAGCAAAGATGGCGAAACCTCTCGCCTTTCTCTTGATTTTTAGGGAGTTTTGTCTGACCTAAGTAGTTGTGTTATAGAAACCCTTCAAGATTCTCCCTTTGCTTTCTTTAAAGAATAAGCTAAAATAAAATATAGACACAGTGGCTAATGGCTCAACCTGGAGCTGGCCTGCCAGCTACTTTTAAACCTTGATTCAATCTTCGTGAGACCCAAAGCAAGTTGCTTTGCCTCTGAACCTCCCATTTTCCAGGGAAGAGGTGAAAATGCCTTTCTAGAAGTTAGGTGACAACAATTAATATTCCAAAGCACTTATGACAATGCTTGGAGAACAGAAAATGCCCCTATAAGTGCTAAGCGGAACAGAGATGGAGAATCACCAAGTAAACCATAAACGTTCCTCACCTGAGCATATGTACTTTCAACTTACACATTCTGTAGCAAGTTGTCAATGGAGACAGTGGGAGAAGGCCTTGGTGCTGTTCTTTTACGTCCTCACACTCAATAGCCATCTAGTTTGTAAAGCTACAAAGGCCTGTATTGTTGAGGAATTGTCATACTTTAATTAGATTTCTAATAAGAGATTTAATTTTATCATGTTAATGAGATACAGAAATGATTTATTATGGTCTGGATGTTTCTGGCACATCAGATGCCTTCACTGCAGGATTTTTCAGATGACTAAAAACTGGAGGAGGATGCAATAAAGATTCTTCAGACATTTTTCCAACAGAAGTCCATCATTTTGAAGGATTTTGAAAAAAATCTATTAATTTCAATGTTAAAATAACTTCTTATTGTATGGTGGTCTTAGGTGATTTAGGATGTACCTCCTGCAAATGTTTTATGATTAAAACTAGTTTTAGCATCGAAGTGGTTGTTGGCAGCAAGTGTGTTACTCTGAGTGATGTGAATTGTATGGGGAATGTTTGAATGGTGGGTTACATTTTAGGTAAACCCTGGTGTCCTGGTGGTACTGGTGCTTCTAGCCTGGCCCCACAGTTGTTGGCAATCACCTCTGCCTTGCTCGGGATTGCCTCCATCCTTCTACATCTCAGCTGGCCCTCAGCCAGTGCCAGGACCTCTTTCCCAGGGGCACTAAGATCTGCAAGTGAATCCCTCTCCCCGTTTTGTGCCTCAAGGATTAGATTCTCTGCTCTTTTGTAGAAGGATCCTCTAAGGAATTCATTCTACAGAGATTTGCATTAGGTAGTGGAAAGGGGTTCTGATTTATGGGGTACTGAGAGGAGTAGTCAGAATTCCAAAGCTCCTGGCAAGCTGAGAGGGGCCTGATTGTGCTGAGGCAGCTCTGCTTTCTTTCTCATCCTCTTGCATCCCACCGGGCTCATTCTCGTGGCCCAAGAAAATGAGACACAACAACAAGAAGCATGCCTGATATTTCAAAACGTGGGTCACAGCTTGTGCTCCATCACCCAGCATTCCACTGGTCAGAGCTGCTCACACGGCCATTCAGATGCATGTGGGGAATTAAGCACCTTACCCCTTACTGCTGAATGCCTCAGAGAGAAGAGACCAGGGTTGTGGATTAAGAACAGGCTGACCTAGCCGGGCGGTGGTGGCGCACACCTTTAATCCCAGCACTCGAGAGGCAGAGGCAGGCGGATCTCTGAGTTCGAGGCCAGCCTAGTCTACAAGAGCTAGTTCCAGGACAGGCTCTAGAAACTACAGGGAAACCCTGTCTCGAAAAAAACAAAAAAAAAAAAACGAAAAAAAAAGAACAGGCTGACCTGTTGGGCCATGGGGGATACAGCATTTGACCTAGGTCATAAGCCTTTCAGTGGATTTGATAGTCCTTCTGGTCCCAGAACTAATAGCCACACAGAATTACCTACACAGACATTATTTGCACTAAAATTTTCAGTAATCCTGAAGAACTGAGGGGGGAAAGGTGATGTTTCCACCACACTCATGACATCAGTTCCCCAAATCCCAGTGTGGCATGTTTTCCTCTACATGGCTAAGAAGAGACTCTTCTCGGCCCTTGCTCTTCAGGTGAAGTTTTCCGCAGTCAGATCCCTGTTTTCCCAGGAGTCAGTGCACACTTTAGAGGTATTAATTTTTTTTTTCTAGTCACCACTTCACTTTCAAGTGTGACCCTGTTGACCTCACCGTTCAGTCTTACTCAAGAAGCCAGACCCTAGCAAAGCAAGGCGTTGTGAAGACAAATAAGTGTTTGCGTTTCTGTCCATTTTTATTTATAGCGTTGTTCCCTGAAGACCTTAGATGGTCCAGGTGCAGGATGACAGGGACACACTGAGTTCTGACTCCGAGAGTCGGAATCGGAAAAATATTGTGCTTCAGTCTAACAGCCCACTTAGTCGTTTCTGTAAGAGGGAGTGGGTAAAGTGTTGGCGTGGGGAGAGAGATGTTAGGGACTCTAGTTGCCAAGAAACCTTGGATTGATACTTATCTAGGGCTTCTTGCACTTAGCTCTTTATTTCCTAAGGATGCCCTGCCTGACTCACAGTGTCCAACATGGAAAGCTCAGTGGTTAGGTATTTAGGGTCATATTCCACACCAAAATGTAACAGTGAAGATACAGTTAAAGGGTGTCCATGTTTAATTAGTGCTGTTGCTCTTTGTTAGAAGTCCATGGCTGTAGGTGTTATTTAGGTTGGTAATAGCATTTGGTGTGAATGAGAGCCACATAGCCAGTGACTTCCTAAAGTTATTCACTGGTGACAGAAAATCTGGGGCTGAGGTGAACACCTTCCAGGTTGAACTTCTTCCTAGTTGAAGAATGTTAAAGCGCCTATCTCCTTTTCCCCCTTGTTCTCTGCACAGGAAGAAAATGTCTCTCTAGAAAGACAATGCCTCAAAAAAAAAAAAAAGTCTAGTCAAGCAGAGGAAGCTACATCTATTCATATCATAGATACTATTTATTTATTTATTATTTGAAGGCAGGGTCTCACTATGTAAATCTTACTGTCCTGGAACTCAGTATGTAGACCAGCCTGCCTCTGCCTCCTGAGTGCTGGAATTAAAGGCATGCCCCCATACACCAGGCTCTAATGGGTATGCTAATATTCCAATATGCAAATTACTTAGACGTACAAGAAAGCTACTTAAGGGTGATTGATTTGTTTAATCACTTGTAGTGGGTTTTCTCTCCGTTCTTTAATGTTTCATTTTTGAGGCAGGATACCCAAGAACGGTACAGAGCTCAAAAGAAATGCCACTTTTCCAGGTAAACGATCACTAGTTCCGTGTATTCAAGTCATTCATAGAAGCAACTTTTTTTTGGCCTCTGATGCAGCAAAGTTCCAAAAATGAGTAGGTATATCTCTAGGAGACTAATGCAAAGTGTAGATCAGGAAAAGTGAAAAGGAGCAGAAAGTGGAATTGGGGAAGAGGTCAGATGGCATGGCACACAGTTTCCTCCTTGGAAGCATGAAAGAAAAGTCTTGGCCTCCTTTGGGGGCAGAGAGGGAGGGGTATGGCATAGTGCCCTGCTCTGAAGGTCAGCAGAAGTGGCTCTATTAGGTCTTCTTGTCCTGGCACCCAGATCCTGTAAGAATTTTTTTGTGGATTTGCCAAGCTTTTTGCTTAGAGGTCGATGACCTTTTCAGGACTTGCTTGGTGTTTTTCACCTTCGGGGCTTCCAAAGGGAGCCTAAAGTGCAAGTCAGGCCCCTGACCCATTCAGGGGCAAGAAATGAGGCAAGGAATTAGGTAATTTCGGACAAGTTCCAACAACACTGCCCTGGAGACCTATTGAGGCTGAAAAAGTACGTGAGCTTCAACATTCAACAGGAAGAGTCAGGTCTTGCCCCTGACAGCCTCCAACAAACCCTGAGGCCAAAAGATCTGAGAAATAGCCTTACTGCCTGCAACACACTCTGCCCCAGGCTGAGTGAAGTCAGCCTCACATAGGAAGCCAGATGTCCTTTTGTGTCTCCACATCTTTTATTATTACTTTCCCTTGGTGATTTCATCTCAAGCCACCTCTGACCTCCAGCTCTATTTCTTGAGTTGGCCAGGTGATGCCACATCCTGCTTGAGCCTCACCTTACTCATCAGCAAAGACTGAGGAGGAGGGAAAGTATAGAAAAGCATTAGTACCTAGCTGAGGGCCAAGCGGCTTCTCTAGAGGTAGAAGACTGTAAGGGTGGTGTTGGTGGTAAAGCCTTTGGTGGCCCTGTGGGTACAGTGGTAGAAATTAGGGTGTATGAATGTCACCAGATCCCTACCAAGTGGCTTCCTACAGCCTAAATAAATAGAATTGGTTAGGTTCTGGGTTTTGACATAAGATTTCCATTTACATGAGGGACAGGTAGTCGTCCAATCTCCTGCCTCGGTGCCCTGATTAGGCAGACATCTTACTGTGTGCTGGCAGAACACAGTTCTCATTGGTCATTATTAGAGGTTATCTTGTCAACATCATGCCTGACTGTGAACAAGCTGTCAGAATCAATTGGAGTCTCTTGTTAGGGAATGCTATTTGACCATTTCCTGCTGATCTGCCATTTTGTGCTAACTGCCAAAGTGTATGTTAAATTGATGTCACCATTCCCCTTTCTTCCCCGAGCACTTTCCTTTCTGGTTAACAGTGAAAACATTTGTGCAGTCATCGGTGGACCAGAGTAAACCAACACGGATTGTGAAACCTATAACTGGCATGAATGTTTTTATTATCTAGAGATATCCATCAAGAGAGCACATTTCCATCGTTTAGCATAAGAGAACCGTGAATCTCCTTCAAGTAGCAAGACAAAGGATGTGGAAACATAATACAAACTAATTGCTTCCAGTGCAGAGGAAGATTCTATTCAAGCCTTATGGGTTCCCACCAAACAAAGCAAATGGAAGCAAAGGTTTATAGGCCGAACTTCCGGAAGAGGACATGGGCTTCACTGTAAAATCTATCATTGTGTGTTTGGAAATTTCCATTCTAAAAGTTATTTAAAACTGAGGTAGGCATAGAACCTCAGAGCTAATACATAAAGTGCAGTTCCTAGGTGGAAGGACTTAACCCTTCCATTTAATTTGTGATTCTAATAGGACCCTGTCTAAACACTTAGGCTGAAGATGCAATTGCAAAGGGAACCTGGCTTGTTTTATACTCTCGTTTGACACAGTGGTCAACTCCACTGTGGCACTGTGTGACATAGACTCAATTTTCCTGCTCCTGAATTTTAAAGCTTAAATAATATATCTTCCTAACTGTATGGACTGATACTTATGCTCAGCTGCTTAAATGAGGGCTCCCAGTGCATAAAATTTTTAATTAAATAGACAGGCATTCTAAATTCTTGATCTTTGTTAATCATATTTAGGAGAAGCCTGGAAGTTTAGATCATGACTTCATTAGGGCATTCACACAGTTCCCCTGATGGCAACATAATCTAATTTTAGCAAATTTTAATTGCCAGTGCAGCAAGGGTTTATGAGCATTGGAGATGAGTCTCAGATACTCTGGTTTTCGAATGCAGTGCTCTGTGCCTTCCAGCACAGACTCTGTTTAGCTGTACCTCACAGTTACACTGCTCAGGACAGTCATACACATGCCTATCTGTATACTGTATGTGTAAATATTATGAGTTCCAAATTGAAGCTTACAAACTACTCTATCGGATATGTTCTGCTGTCTTAGTCAAGTTAATAAAACTGCAGAGCAAAATGATGCCCTATAATTCTACTTTGATAATTCTCTGGAACAGCCTAGAAGCCAGGTCCAGGTTTCAAATTCCTGGCCCCACAGTGCTCTGCACCTGGGAATGTGGTTAAGGGATACTGGGCCCATGTGCTGAGCTTACAGCCTTTCTGTTACCACCCCTGGTTTTAAAGGTATTTCTTTACTTGTGCATGGTTTTCACTACCCATATATTCGAATTGATCCACTGGAGCCCAATACCCAAGAATTGTCTTCAGGACTGGTAGGAGAACATCCTGGAGGTATGGTCTGTGCATAGGAGGAAGGGAACTTGATGCCATTGGGACCAAAAAAAACTGGCTCTACATACTACACCTTTAAGAGGTAGAAGTGTAGGTTCTAGGTGATCATGTTCCCCTGATTAAGGGGCTCAAGGGCACCCTGAGGAAATAATGTTACCTTCTCCTTTGCTACCCTAAATCAGTGGTTCACAACCTTCCTAATGTTGTGGCCCATTAATACAGCTCCTTATGTTGTGTGACCCCCCAACCATAGAATTATTTCTGTGCTACTTTATAACTGTAATTTTGCTAGTGTTATGATTTGTAACATAAAAATGATATGTGGCCTCCAAAGGGATCACAACCCACAGTTTGAGAACCACTACCCTAAATGATGGAGTATCCAGCAAGCTTGTAATTGAGCCATGTAACCTTATTCTCTTTATGCCTAATAATTTTTCATGGTTTTATAGCCCTTGTATGGCTCTCATTTAATAAATACACATCTATCCTGGTACCAGGATATGATAGATAATTTCATATATCAACTTGACAAGATTAAGGGACACCAGATACCTGGCAACACATTTTTCTAGGTATGTCTGTTAGAATGTTTTTTGGAATGTCTTATCAGTGAAGCAATGGATCAAATGATCAAAAACAAAACAAACAAAACAAAAAAGCAACCCTCTACCCATTCACCGTCACTAATGCTGCTCATTTAATATACTGAAAGCTCTAAAAGGAAGAGGGGGAGAAAGGGCAAAATCTCTCTTCTTGCGCTAAGATTCCCAGATTCTTCTGCTCTTGGAGCCATGGTTATCCCCGCCCCCCCCCCCCCCCACTGTCCGCAGGCCTTCTCACTGTGCACATGCGGTTTTTATACCAAAGCCCACATGTTCTCAGCCTTAAGATCTGGACTGAATTATCCCAATGGCTTTCTTGGTCTTCAGCTTGCACATGGGGCATTCTAAGACTTTTGACATGGTTCAATTTCAATATTAAACCCTCCTGTTAGGGCTGGAGAGATGGCTCACTGGTTAGGAGCACTGACTGTTCTTCCAAAGGACCTGGGTTCGATTCCCAGCATCCCCGTGGCACCTCATAACTACTTGTCTCTAACTCCAAGATCTGACACTGTCAGACAGATGTACATGCAGGCAGAAACACCAATGCACACAAAATAAAAATAATTTTAAAAACTGTGTTCTATTTATCTGGAAAACAGTGTCTAAGGCACAGAGATATGGTAGTGGACAAGACAGACAAAAATCTGTTTTTCACAGAACTTACTTTCTAGTGTGTGTGTGGGGGGGGGGAGATGAATGAGATGTGACAGTTTTAAACATGATCCTGAATTATTTGCTTCTCTGTCAATATGAAGCAGATCAATGCCTACTCCTTTGAACTTTGCTGGTTTATAGTATCCAATAGAAGTGATGGTGACACACTGTGACTTTGAAGGCTGTCTCAAAGGTCATGATCACACTTGACCTCAAACACCCCTGGAGCAATTAATGATAATGGGATAGACAGCTACCATGAGACCGTTGTATGTGTTGTGGTCACATGTATTCTCGTCAACATACCCAGCTCAGTTCATCTTTTGGTGCAGTAACAAGACATGGAATGGGAAGATGGATTGAAAGTGGATCCTCTAGATCCAGATGTTCCTGCCTTAGCCATTCAAGTTACTTGCTAGCTGTATTATCAGATATCAGGGAACAGAGATCATCACGTATCTTCATCCAGTACTAATTCACAGAATTGTGAGCATAATAAAGATATCACCATTCATGACACAAAGTTTTTTGACATGCTGAATAATATCCTCTACTTTTATGCTGAACTCAGTCCTGTGATTCAAGTTTGTATGTTCAGATGCCTCTTGCCAGTTCATCTGAGTGTCCAGACGGTCATCTCACAATCTATTTCCCAGGGAATTATTGATTACTTCTTCTCTCAGCCAAACAAAAGAAACCATCACCAATAACAGCAAAATTTACCTGCTTCTGCGTAGACTCCAAGTAAATGTCATGACTCCTGAACTAGCTGCAAAACGCTTTGTTTTTCATCACTGCCCAGATCTCCTCTATTAGTAAATCCTTCTGTTTCAGTATTGAAAATAGATGTGCAATCTGTGCGTTTCTCCAGTTCTCCTCTCCCCGCAGTATCTATTAGCAGAAACAACTCTCCAGGTATCCAGATAGCCTTTCCCGGCAGCACCTGAGAATGTACACCAGGATCATCAGGTCAGGACAGTGCAGAACAGTGAATGGGTGCATGTGGAATTGCTTCATACCTCCCCAGCTGTCTAGTAGCAACAAATGTTATGCATGGAACTAAAAAAAAAAAAACTAAAAGAGCAAACCTGTGACCAAATATGAAACATATATTTCCAGGGAATGGAAATGGAGTCATATGTATACAAACACATGCACAGGCAAGTTCACATACACAAACAATGCATGCACACACACAGGAACACCACAAATACACATGCATACTCATGTGTACACACACATACACTTCATTTTAGCGTGTGTTTCTTCTAGCCTCAATTTTATGTTGCCATTTCATCACTGTAATGACTTATGGAAAATGGTGGTCTGCAGTTATAACAACAAAATAAGCACTATATAACAGGTAGCCCTATACGTGACAATGGAAACGACACTATTGGCATTCCCTTGTGGATAGAGAGAAGGGCGACTGAGCCCATCACCTGGAGATTCTAGTTACCACCCTGTCCTGCCCAGTTAAGCATAATCTTAGGAATGCGGGAGTGTGTAAGAGAGTGAAATCTGGCTGAATTTGGGACCTGTTAGCAGTGCTGCTGCTTGGGAGTCACCCGTGTTTCTGTTGAGGAGCCCAGGAGGCTCCTTATTTGCCAGGCTGAGCTCGATGGACTTCTTTGATCTTCCAGCTCCTTCTCTGGTTGATGTGATGCCGCAGCCTTGCATGGCTACAAGGGTCCTGGTACCCTGACTAGAGGCAGTGAGAGAATAAAGAAGGTACAGATACTCAGAAACACAGACATAGAAAAGCTGGGATCAGGTGGACAGGGTTCTCTGATGGAGAACCCACAAAACCCCAGAAACTCAGCATGTGTATTATATACCATTGACCAGAGAGGTGGGGCTATTGCAAAAATCTGAGGAAGGAGGCAGGATTTACAGTATACAGCTGGATCAGGGAGGGAGGTTTAGCTAATCTCAATGGGAGCATTCTCTGTACTGTCTTCAGGCACTAAATATCTGCCAGGTTGAGGGGGCTGAGGAAAGAACAGTGACATTTCCAGCACACAGTAGCAACATTGGCACTCAGCTGGAGGAAGGTTTTCCCAGGTCTGTCTCCTGTCAGCAGTGCACACACACTCAGGACTTCACACATCCAAGGACTCCTATTCTTCCCATAGGGTGGAAAGATGCTTTTTTTAATGTCCTTTTTAGGAAAGTAAATCAACAACACACAGATATACACACACACACACACACACACACACACACAGAGATACACAGATACAGACATGGACAGACAGACACACGCGTGAGGAAATATTCCTCTCATTTGACTAGCAAGATGGCATTAGAGCTCAAAGAAGAAATTGGGCACCAATAGAATTTGGCCATTTGAGGTCTTTGGGGGGATGGAAGTGTGGCTACCATGGAGCAGTATCATTAGAAAGAAGAGCCCAGGTAAGGGCTATCGAGAAATAGCCATGTGAGCCAATGAAGCAAGAGAGGCAACTGTGGCTGACAGACAAGTCACCAAGAGCTTAGCGTTGAGACACTAGCTTCTAACAAAGCTTGTGGGTGCCTGAGAGATGAAGGAAAAGGAAGGTTGGAATCCTGTCATTTGAGTGTGATAGACACCGAGTCTGTAGAGTTCAGAACAAGGTGTCACAGTGGGAGTCTCTAAGAAAAAAACCTAGTAAGGTCTGGCACATACTCAAGTAATGTTGGAGACTGATATAGAAGAAAATACTTCTTTTACTGTTACTTACAGATTTAGATCTACAAGGTATTCTAGCAGCCCGCTCCCCCAAATGTTCTCCAGGGGATGATTCCCATGTCATTGGGCTCATATTGCTATGTGGTTTCCTGCACAAAGAATTGTCTGACTTGTGAAATTGATAGGATATCATATGATAATTGTGTGTTACTTTAACAATTGTCAGAAAAAGATATTGTAACTTGTGATTTCTGTTTTTGGGTCATTCATATTTATGGAAAGCCAGCAACCATCTTCACAAAAGGACTAAGGTAATTTTCCTGGGAAAAGATGCAAATAGTGTGGAACTGAGACCTCTGCCAACAGCCAACAAGTGCATGAGGCAAGGTACTGCCTCCAGGAATTGGTAGAAAGACAGTTTCTCAAAGACACTGTGTAACAGAAATGCTAATATTTTGGTGAACAGTCCTTAAACTGCTTATTCCTGCTTAGTTAAAATTAAACCAAACTAGCAGGTCAAGTGCCTAAAGTAGCCTCAGAGCTGAAGAGTTAAGCATCTACAGTAACTCAAACTAGCTGTGCCATCCTAACTCAAAGCCAAATGAAACTGAAAGATAAATGCATGGTGATAAATATATTGTAGACATTCTGTTTGTGTTTGTGGCCACAGAGAACTCTTGATTGAGTGCAAAGTTTAGGCCAAGAGTATTAAAGTGCATTTGACTATTTCTTCCACGGGTGCTTGGAGGAGTGAAGCCCAGTTTGCATGTCCCAGGCTGAAGTCACCCAGGGAAGTATGCAGCCTTTATGTCCACTTCAGTGAAAGGTTCTGTCGTCCATTAGAACTGTGGCAACTAGCTCTAGTTTCTTTTCCCTCATCTAAACTGCCTTGCTGTCTGTACATTATTCTAACCTCTTATTGTATTCTCCTTTCATTAAAGCTTGCTTAACCTTTCTTCAAGTCTCTATCTCTGATTGCTTATCTGAAACTGTGCTCTGGAGGAAGTATCCGTCACCTTAGAGTACCTCACTGAAGGACCAAGGTGACTTTCTAGGTAGCAGGTCACAAGGTTTGGTACCAGCCTTTGGGTGAGTCATCTTAGAAATAGGTCCTTCTACCCTAGTCAGACCTTCTGCTGACACCCTGGGAGACACCCCAAAAAAAACCTCCCTGCTAAGGCTGATCTAGATTTGTGACCCATATCAATTGTATGGGTTAATAAATGTGTAGGTTTGAAGCCCCTGCACATTAAGGCAATATGCAGTGCAGTTGGGGGCAACCAATTCATACTTGTGTACTCAAAATAAACTCAGACAGGGTGTGTCGTCTCCCACATCTATGGGCTCTATATTTTTATTGATTTAAATCCCAGTAGACTTAGATGACTGAGTTTTGCTTCATGTGACTGTAACAGGCTAGCCTATGCACATAATATGGTGACTAGAATCCAAGATAAAAAAAAAAGTAGAGGCTTCTCAAGCCTCTACTCACATCAAATGTATTGTTGCTCCATTGTCCAAAAGAAAAAACCAAATGCCGTCACTTGATAAGGTAAAGGTATACAAGGGCATGGCATAGACATTTGTGACACTATGGGGCCATTGATACTGGTACTGCACGTCATGTTTAGAAATGTTTAGAATGGCAAAACATTTATTTGATTTCCACAGCTGGTTAATCCAATATTCTTACTTACTTGTTAATTTTTAAAATTTGTTCTTATGCATATTCTCATTTTTTTCTGCATGTATGTCTGTGCACCCTATGCATAAGTTGCTTGCAGAGGTTGGAAGAGAATATTGGGACCACTGGAACTGGGGTTACAGACAGTTGTACGTCACCATGTGCATTCTGGGAATTAAACCCAGATTCTCTGGAAAAGGAGCCAGTGTTCTTAACTGCTGAGCCATCTCTCCACCCTCAATTTTCCTTCATTTTTAATGAACAAGTCTATGAACATACATATAATTTTAAAAGTTAAGTCCTTTACAGTGTATCAGGTCAATATTCATATCAAGATCCCTTGGTTTTATTTTCTTCCTAAGCTCTCCATAAGTTTTGATATGCTATCTGGTAATAAAATCTGACTACTTACCAATATGATTTTTTTAATTCCATTAAATTTTTATTTTAGAGCGTAATTAATTTCTCCAACACACACATTCCTTCCGGCTTTGCTTCTCAGAACAGCACTGAGAAACAAAAAAAGAAAATTACTTGCTACCAGAACCCCATGATTATTTCTTCCTGTACTCGAAGGTGACACTTTTCCTTCGGTCACCGTTCAATGTCTGTCCTTTGAAGTGAGGCACTCAGTAGTAGGGGCTTCATACTGAGTGGTGCTTTTACAACACTTTATACCTATTGGGATGGAATGAATCTAATGTGTAGTCTTGTGCTTCTATTTCTATTTAATTGTTTTAAAATTATTTTAAATCCTTTTCCAGTGTGTTTAAAGAAAAAGCTAAGAGTGCATAAACACTGAGAAGCAAACTGAAGCAACACTTGGCAGTGTTTCCAAATAAAGTTGACTAGAGGTTTCTTTGCATTACTAGGCATTGCAGGAGGATTCTCTGATACAGAACCTTCCAGAGAAAAGTACTGTGGGTGTTACTGGCCTTGTATGCCATTGTATACTCATAGGAAATATGGCAGCTTTCTTCTTTGAAGGATTTATAAGTTCAAAACGCATGGGATTTGTCCTGTTTTCATGTGGACTATAGAAACTGTCAGTCCTTTAAAAAAATGGTTCCAATAGATTGGACAAGCATTTTCAGTAACTTGCACCTTCAGAGCAACCAGTGATTGGCAGTTTTGTTGAGGCAAACATTTCCTCTGAAATTTTTGTGATGCTCTGTTTTGAATTCGAGTCCCTCAGTCCAGTGGAGCTCTTCATGCATATTCCTCTTAAGCCATCCTCATACACTTGGGAAGCCTGGTGAAGCAGTGATGGAAGACATATTGTGTGCTTTCAACGATTGCATCATCTCCTCTCCCCACATTTCTCCCACATTCCGCTTAGTATTCCTCACTACTCTTAAGGTTTCCATTTCTGCTTCTGTGTTACATCTCCTGGTAAATATGAAGTGAATCAATGTCGAAATAGTTTCGGAAGAGCCTATGATTTAACACACAGTCAATACTGTCTAAGACAACCTATGAATCAGTTACCTGTTGCTGTGTAACAAACCACCACAGTACTCAGATGTCTTAAACCAGTGGTTCTCAACCTTCCTAAAACTGTGACCTTTTCATACAGTTCCTCGTGTTGTGGTGACCCCCACAACCATAGAATTATTTCATTACTACTTTATAACTGTAATTTTGCTACTATTATGGAAATATAAATATCTGATATACAAAATATCTGATATATGGCCTACAGGTTGAGAACCCCTGTTTAAAACAGTAATAATTTGTTATAACTCATAGCTCTATAGTGGTTTGTGCAGCTCTTCTCAGCTGACCTTACCTGTGTATCTGTAGCCTGTAGTCCAGAAAGGACTCTTGGGTTGGAGGCTTGGCTCTCTGTAGGTTGGTCTGGGTTGGACCCAGTTGATATGACTTATCTCTGTTCCATGTCATCTCTCACTCCCCATCAGGATAGCTAGGGTTTGTCCTCATGTGTGAGGCAGAAATTCAAGACAGTGACTATGGAGTTCTCATGAAGCTTAAGCTGTGAACAAGCATTTTATCACTTCTACCTTACTCCGCTGGCTAATGTAAGCCATAAGACCAGAAAACATCCAGAGGTAAGGAAAGATGCTGCCTTTCATGCTGAGAGAAACCAGAAGTTCATAATAAAGGTTATGATTTCATAGAGGGGTTAGAAATTGGAGCCATTTTTTGTAAACAGTCTACTGAGTCAGGATAAATGTCAAGATGAAGGTTGACTTTTTTTGTCTCACTGCTGGATACAAAGAAAGTAGATAGGAACATTCTGAGATGCTGGCAGCTTCCTCACTATTATGAGGGAAGCCAACCCAAGGACCAAGCCAACACCCAGTGAGAAATAAGACAAGAATCACAAGAGGAAAGTATCACAGCTCTCCCGATATTGTGGACCTCCGAGTGTTGGCCAACAACCATCATTCCCCTTGGATCTTACAGATACACCAATAAATTCTGTCACTATCCAAGCCTGTGTGACTGGTGTTTTATCTTTGGAATATGGACACACAAATAGCCCTGTAATTCAGTGAAATGCCTTCTCACCCAAGAAAACCAAGAATCTTCTGCATAATTAAAGAGAGTGTGAAGAATTGCAGAAGGCAGTGACCAGTGAAACAGTCAGTCTCAGGACTAAAGAGCAGGAGATCTTATTACACAGACACTCGTGTCTGTGAATCTAATCCTGCATTTATAGAATATCTAACAGTCTGAAAGGGTCACTTAAATTTTCAGATATAATTTACTGTCTCATACAGGAGAAATTACATGTTTCAGTAGACAGTTACTCAGGATCTTTTTAATTTATGGCTTCTGAAATGTTCCTTCCATTTATTTTCTCCTTCTTCCTGCCAGCCCGGATTTTTGTTGAGTGTATATTTACATCCAGACATGTTTGTTGGTATCCTGAGTGTGCTTTCCATGAACTTATACAATCCTTTAAAATTCTAAAACACTTTTTAATAAGAATTAAACTCTCTCTCTCTCTCTCTCTCTCTCTCTCTCTCTCACACACACACACACACACACACACACACTAGCATAATTTTATTAGTTAAAATTTTCATTTGTTTTGAGACAACCCTGGGTAGCCTGGAACCTACAATGTTGACTAAGTTGTTCTCAAACCCAGAGATCTGTCTGCATCAGCCTCTTGAATGCTGGAATTAACAATGTGTGCTATTACATTCAGCGCTGGTAGTCAAATTTTGTATGCTGTAGATTCACAAAGAACAATGAAACACATTTTTGTGAAGTGTTCATGGCTTCCATTAGCCACTCTTTATTAATTTTAACCATAAATAAATATACAAAGCTTCAACATCCAACAATAACATCAATAGTAGCAATAATATGGCATGGTTAAGCTCTGAGGATGAGGGAATCATTCTCACCCTACACTAATGAGAAGTCAGACATGGATAGAAATAGAATGATAGAATGTGAAAAGTTATGCACAATTTCAGATCAGCCCCTAAGTGTCAGGAAGAAAACTTGAGTTAGAAAGCATACACGGGTTTTCATTGAGTTTGGATTAGGTCTAAAGAAAATTGTAAATATTTTGAATATAAAGACTGAGATCAATGGATGTCTGCAAATTTCCATCTCAGCTCAATGATGTGAAAAGTTTGACTTAAGCAGAGCAACAATATACATCCTTGTGTTATATATACATTGTGCAATATCAAAAGCACTGGTCATATAGGCTGTGATTTAAATGAATCTCCCTGCATTTGTATAGGCACACTATACAATCTGACTGTGTGTGGTAACCACACATTAATACCTCTAGTGTTATTTGTTAAATGAGTTGTTACAAATGCTGTCCAATTTTATGAGCTCTGTGTATATCTAACTCTTCAGCCCTTTGTTCTAAGCTTGTGATGGTTTGAATAAGAAATGTCCCCCATATGCTCAAATATTTGAACACTTGATTCCCTGTTGGTAATGGCATTTGTGCGGGTCTTGTGGCCTTGCTGGAAGAAAAACACCATTGAGGGAGGCTGTGATAGTTCTTGCCTTCACTCCATTTCCAGTTCTCTTTCCATGCTTTGTATTTGTGGTTGGAGATGTGATCTCTCAGCTTCCCATTCCTGCTGCCTGCTGCCATAACCACCCCCCCCCCATCCCAATATGGACTCCCTGTCTGGAAATCTAATCCAAATAAACTCTTTCTTAATAATAATTGTTTTTGATATTGGCTTTTTATCATGGCAACAGAAAAGTAACCATACAAAGTGTTTTCTACTGAGAGAAAAAGTGGGCCTAGAGCCACTCAGTGACCGTTAGCTCCCCCTGCTCTTTTTTCTATCATGCCCCTCCCTGTGGAATGACTAGGGCTCACAGAAGCCAATCAGTTGTTGCTCAGGAACTGTCGCCAGCCAAACATGCTACTTCCCTTCCCTGAGAAATGCTTCTTTCTTCATTGTAGTGACAGCCTGTCTACTGTCCATGAAGCAGCTCCATGGACACCTTCACTGTAACTGAGCTGATGCCTTCCTCTCGCTGTCAGCTCTTAGGGAGCATCTGTGTTGACCTCCAGTAAATAAAATGATAAATACTCTAGCCTGTTCGTACTCTCCATTCCACACTGTGCTGAAGGCCATACTATAGTCACTGTCTTTTCCAAGGTAAGTATAACATTCCTGGCTTCCACATTTTAAAGACATTTGAAACATTAAATGGGTTAAGTCAGAACTGGCCCAGAACCTCAGCCACATTGTCTTCCACAAAACAAAACCAACAGATAAACAAAAAAACCCTCTCAGTCATATTACAGGGGATTTCAGCAGAGCCACTTTGGACAAGGATACTAGGATACGTAAACATTGGAGCAGACTCTCGGTGTCTTTCTCCATAACCATAGTCTTTAACTGTGGAGTCTACAATGACTAAAGGGGGTTGGGGTCTGTGTTACAGAGAAGGGGCAGAGGGAGCCCAGTGATGCAGTGACACTCTCTCTTGTTGGCGGTCTCAAGTTAGTCAACAACCCTCAGACAACCCATTACTTAATAAAATCACAACTCTCTATGATGAGTGGCAATGATAGCTAGATTACATTAACGTTCATATTGACTCAATGTTTGGCCATGTGATCTACACAGTCCAATAAGACAGTAGCAAATGGTAAATATGTTACTCTTGTGTTAACAAAATACCTGATCCATAGAAATGTCTGATAGGAATAAAGCTTTATTCTGCCGCCCAGTTTTAGAGATCTTTGTGCGGTTGTGAGGGAGACATGGTGGCGGTCATGGTGGGAGGCTTGTGGCAGAGTCTGTCCCTTTATAGAATACCAGGAGGCAGAGAGTGTGACAAGAACCAAAAACTATGCTAGATACCTCAAAGACCCATCACTGATGACTGACTTCTCCCAGATGGGACCCACCTCCTGGGGTTTCCATGGTTTTATAAAATAGTTCCAACTTGGGGACCAGTTCTTTGAAATATGAGTCTATATAGGTAATTTCAAATCCAAGGTGTAATAAGACACAAGCGGAAACTTAAAATGAACCTCTTTAACATTTACTTCTGCTCTGTCATGATTAGTATAAAAGTAAGCCCTGGTTACCCTGATGGAGGAAATCTAAAAGACAGGAAGTTAAAGGTCAAGTCCCCCCACTAAGATCTCTCTGGTTGTTGGATGAACATCTGGAAACAGGAACGAGTTGCTGTCCAGATCGACTGGCCTGATTCTAGACACAGAACAGTTCATCCAACCCATAGCTTCATAGAAAATAGTAAGCAGCTGTTTGAAGCCACGAAGCTTCTCAGTTTGTTATATAACAGCGGATAACCTGTACAGTGACCAGGGGTTGTTTCTGGAAAACAGCTGGTGAAGCATCATTACCAAGTGGCCCTTGGATTCATGCTGATGGCAGCACAGATGTTCTGTGAGAACGCGCTGTAGCAGCTGGCACCATATGACCTTCAGATTGACTGAGGCCACCCACAGAGTTCATGCCGTTACTGGGCCTGCTCATTGCTAAGGCTGTGTGCTGTGGTTTAATGCATCCCTTTCAAAATTCCTGTGTTCAAACATAATGACCAGTGTGATAGTATTAAAAAGGAGACCATTAAAAACTTATTAGGTCATGAGGACTCCTCCCTCATTAGTGAAATTTTGGTCCCCATTAAAGATGTATTACTTAGCCTTTGACCCTCTTGTCCTTCTGCCATGAGAACACATGTCATTGTTCCTCTCTGGAGGATGCAGCAACCAGATACTTTTTTTTCAAAGCTCCAAGCAGTCTTCTGGATTTTCCAGTGCCTTGATCTTAGATTTCACAGCCTCCAGATTCACTTTAAAAAGCTATAGAAGATTAATACAGCTTTCACATTACCTGTTGGGAGACTTGCTTTTGGAACTCTTAAGTCAACAAGCATGAAGGTAGGAGACATGAGACCACTCTAGAGGAACCACAAGACACATGGAGGTATTTCAGTTAGCACTCAATGCATGTCACTGGTAACAGCAAACATTATCAGTACATGCTCCAGACAACCAAGTCTGACAGCCTAAAGCTGAAGTCCTGTGTTATACTCTGGGGCCAGTTTTCTACTAGTGTGCCTTGTCCATATTTTTAAATATCATTGTGGGGCGGTTTGTTGTGATGAAGTAGCAATGGAAACACTGTCTTAGCTATTTTCTGTTACTTCGTACTGTCAGATTGTGCTGTCTGTTGATTAACTGACTTTCTCAAATCCTAACCTTCCTGTTAAAAAATTAGGCCAGCTCTGCTACTGCACGTTTACATACCCATATTGATCAAGACAGAATTGACACATACCTGGTGGTCAATAAATATTTGTTGTATGAATAAAAGAATGGATTATTACTCTATAGATCTAAAGTAGAAGTTTCTAGAAGAGTGCTTCTTTCTTTTCTCTTTGTCTTTGGGCCCCGGGCAACAAAACTGGGGACTGTTTTTGTGAAATTGACTGTTTCTCATAATATGTGTGTGAGCTTTCCTGTCAAACATTCAATTGTTCAGCCAATAAACATGCATGGAACACCTGTTCCACATCACAAGCCAGCCTCTGTCGGTCTCACTGGGAGCCCTGCTTGGAGATTAAATGATAACTAAAATATGGAGCACCGTAGATATAACGTAGCCACAGGACTGAGCCCCTTACAAGACAGAGTCAGTGACAATGGCTACATAATATGGATTTTTTTCAGGGTTCTCAAAGCCCCAGATAAAATAGGTGTACCATAAATATGTATTGACTTCCAAGCAAGTAAACTTTTGTTTTGAGTCAGGCAGAAAACAAAAGAGCATATGAGAAGAAAAGGGAGAGTAACTATGCAAAAGGGAGGGGGCTCCTATTAAATATCTAAGAGGCATGAGGTCCCAATCTGCTTACTGTAATCATAAGGAGGTATCACAGAGCCCAGTATAAAGTGTTCAGGCACCTGGCACAAACACACCACTGTCTTTCGAAAGCAGGGCCATTAAAACGCCATGAAAAAATAATGGCATCTCCCTCCGGTTTCTGCTTGAAGGTGGATTCATGCAATCTCAGCATTTTATCTTGGACGCTCCCCTGAGAAGGTACACTGGGGAAGCAATTTGTATCTCTTTTAACTAAGACAGGAAGCCTTGAAGTCTGTGGGTCATCCACTTCCCTCAGACTCCCATCCAATTGCTGAGAAATGTGTCAGATCTGAAGATTTTGTGGGCTGTTAACTGCATGTGATTTTTCCCCCTGCCATTTACATCTGAGGTAAATGAAAAGCCTTGGGTTTTACAGCCCAGTTGGGATGCCGAGAATGTTCTTATATACAGTGTGTCTGAAATTAATTAAGATATGTAGACAGTTTATGTATATGACCAAGAAAAAAGGATGCATTTCATTCCATTAATGTTTATTAAATAAATGAGAACAACTAAAAGATGGATTATCCTTTTTGAGGTGTTATGCATTTTGAACACATCCTCTCCCTGCCCCCATTCTTTGGGCGGGGGGGGGGGGGCGTTAGGTAGCCCTGCCAGTGCTACTTTGTGGAGGGAGAAAATGAATTTTAGAAAGTAACAAATAGAATAGAGAAGCAGGTTTATGCAAGTCCCCAATTCACTGAGTCCTTATTTGTAATGCTTTATACAAGAGTGAACTTTGGAAGCTTATATGGACCATTCTGAGTCCCCAAACATCACCATCAAAGAACTCAAAGATGGGACTATTAAGATGGTTCAATGGGTAGAAGCATTTGCTGAATAAGCCCGGTGACCTAGGTTATAGCTTCAGAATCCATATAAGTTAGATGGAAGGACAGAACTGACTCTACAAAGTGGCTCTCTCACCTATACATGCATGCCATGGCATGCACAATGCCCCCATCTATCATATAACACACACACAAACACACACACACACACACACACACACAAATGATGATAATGATTGGTTTAATACAGAAGATGAGGAGGAGGCCCATCAGACCCCAGGCAAAAACAGATGATTCTGTGCAGAGAATGGCCTCGGTGAAGCATGAAAATAATGTTGAAATAGCTGTTTTTGTCAAAATGTAAAGATTTTTCTCTTGTGTTACGTACTCTTCACTAGTTCGAGAGTTCTTGTGTGTTTATATTACTTCTCTAGGAAGCAGTACAATGGACTGAAAAGTCAAAGATGTTTACATAAAAGTCCTGTCTCATAGATCTCATGAGCCTCACTTTCTCATCTGTCATTACAGGTTGTACCATCTGCATTGTAGAATTGATGTGATGGTTAACTGCTATGCTGTATGCGAAGTAACTTATACATGGCCTGCCACATAATAAGGCAAATAAACCTTACTTGTCTGTCCTTCTATTTAAGCCACCAGGGAAGATCCTTGAAAGCAGAAATCTGGCACAGCGCCTCACAGATGAGAACTTCATAAATATTTATCAAAGGCATGGACGGATGAATAACCATAGGATGAAAGCATATTCATCACTGTAAAGCTACCAGTAAAACCAAATGTAGTTCAGCAACTTTTTCAAATAGCATACTATTGATTGACCGCCATAGGATTCACAGTTGGGTCTTCCTATGAACAGATGGTTTTCCATCACCTGTCAATTTCTGGAATCAGGTTCTGTCCATCCACCATTTCTAGGATGCTGGTATCTTTGTAGAGCAACAACAGCAGCCATCTATTTCTTCACTTCAGACCCACAGGAGCCAAAAGCCACCCATCCTTCCACTAAACCTCAACTGGAGAAACTTGATCACACAGTCACACCTGGAAGCAATCTCTCTCTCTCTCTCTCTCTCTCTCTCTCTCTCTCTCTCTCTCTCTCTCTCTCTCTCTCTCTCTGAACGAGATTGTGTTTCTTAGTGCGAGAGTCTGCAAAGCGTATTGCAAAGCAGGAGAGAATGGAGGTGTGTTTTTGCAGTTAGTGTATTACGTAGTGGGTGCCTCAAGCTACCTGGAGACCTAATGACCCAGGTCTGTCAGGCAGGAAAAGGAGACAGCATTGCACTCCTTATCATTTCTCAAGTCTTGACTAAGATCAGGTGTAGTGGATTTCTCAATCAGTGTCTGAGTCTTTGTCAGGTGCAATGTGCCTATGTTGAATTGGAGAGAAGACAATGACAGCTTTGTAGTCTATGCTTTGAACCGCTTGCAGCCAAATGCACCAGCAATGCCAGGGAAGGCAAAGCTGGGAGGGAATTAGCATGAGTCACGAGATGGGCAAAGCTGTGAGACGTAAAGACGAGAAGATGCAAGGGACCAGCGCCAAAGCCCAGCCAGAACCTGATACACAGGGTCGTCTAGAGTCTATTTACTTCCTTCTTGAACTTCCTGAAGGCAGTAGCACTGGGATTTGGGGTTCCTGTACCATCAGTAGCTGGCTGCATGGATAACAGCTTGGATTCCTTTTTCTTGCAGGTGAAATGGGTGGCTTCAGGATAGGCTTGAAAGCTGTAGATACATCTGTTGACTACACAGGTCAGAGGAACTGAGGATGGATGTAGAAAATGTGCCCCTGAAGACCTGGATGAGACATTAGCTGTTTGGAACTCTCGTTTAGAAGAATTCTTCTTCCACCC
The DNA here is from genome assembly GCF_903992535.2 of Arvicola amphibius. Lineage (NCBI taxonomy): Eukaryota > Metazoa > Chordata > Mammalia > Rodentia > Cricetidae > Arvicola > Arvicola amphibius. Next base: position 37,833,342 of record NC_052051.1, on the reverse strand, counting down.
TGCACAGGCACTGTTTCTGATGCTGCCCTGTTTCTAATCACCAAACCCTTATAGGCCTTGAAAACTGTCATACAGTGAATGCAAACTCCAAGGCCCAGGCCCAGGAAAGTCAAGTCATTAGACCAACTGGTGAAGGTGGTCTAATTAGACCAACTGGACTGTGTTCTGAGCACTATAGCTCCCCTTCTCGTGGGCTGTCCCTGCCTGTTCTCTGCTTGCCTGATGCTCCTTGCAAGGACTGTAAGTTTTTATGCTGCAGCAAGGGGACAGCATTCTAGGTCCCCTGTCTCAGGAAATCAGAATGAGGCTGGGGAAGAAAAGGGAATATTTCATCAGCTAAGAGGAAATTTCAATCGATGTGCTTAATTAGGTCAGATACCCATTTTCCTCTGAGTCTCTCCTAGTTCTTTGAAGTCAAAGGACACACTGGAGCGGGAGAGGGGAAAATAGGGGAAAGAGAATTGGAAAGGAGCAGCCTACACACTTAAAAACATCCCATTCGTCCTTTTAGAGGGTTGAATTCAAATACGGTTAGCTATCAACCATATCGACATAAAAATGCTTAAAATAAAATGTAGGGCAGCCCCCTGAAGGAGGGAAACCTTCAGCATGAAGAAGACTTTCCCAGCTCATTAAAAGCCACACTTCCACTCTCTCCCTGCAACACTGATAGAGTTTACAGTCAGTCCAAACACTCCTTCGCGATTTAGTTACTTTAGGTAAAAGAGAAGATTCAGTATAGATTTGAAAGTTCCCGAGGAGGAAGCACCATGAGGTAGTGACTCGGCGGGTTTGAGCTGCAGTCTCTAAGACTGGTTCTCATAGTGGCTCGACAACAACATCTTTGTCCTCTGGGACGATTGACCTTGGACCAGTGCTATTCTGTGCAGTTGCCAGTGGCCATGTGTGACCCGTGGTAGACTTGAATCATCGTTAGTCTGACTAGAGTTCCTATTTTTCCTGTGTGTGTCTGTGTGTTTTTATGTATGTGTATATATGTTTGATGGATGTTTGTATTTGTGTCTGTATGAGTTTGTCCATGCACAGATACAGATGGGTGGATGTTAGAGGTCAAATTTAGGTGTTTCTTTCCAGTTTCTCTTCAGCTTAGCTTTTGAAACCGAGTCTCTCACTAAACCTTGAGCTAACGGGTTCAACTAGGCTGCTTGGCTAGTATACCCCAGATAGCTGCCCCTTTCTGCCTTCCCATTACAGGGGTTTTAGACGTGCACCCCTGCAACCAACGTTTTACATAATTGCTGGGATCCAAACTCAGGACCTCTTGCTTACACAGCAAGCGTTGTACTTACTGAGCCATGTCCCTAGCCCCAAGAACTCAATTCTGACTTTACTGCATTTCAATAATTAAATTTACATTCCAGCAGCCTCATGCTGGTTGCTACCCAGTAGAAACTCAGATGGTTCATAGCCTTCTGTGAATGTGGTTCTTTTAAATAGTCCTTAAAATCAGAAACCTATATTCCATCCCTCTTTCAAACAAATGAAGAACCCATGTATGTTAGCTAAATTTGGCTCCATACCAAACCGCCCTATGACACTGACTTGAAATAACAGTGATTTACTTAGCCCAAGATACTGCGGCTAACAAATTTAGGATGGGTGTAGCTGGACAGCTTTGCCCCTCTCTGCTAAATTGGTGCATTTGTGGGCAGATCCTGGTCAACTGAGAACGGCCAGCATAGGGTGACCTCAGCAACATGCTTTATCCTCCCAGTATGTGGATCTACCTCTGAAAGACTAGCCCAGCTCAGAATGACTGAGCAGGTTTCAACAAAGGGATCTTTCCTGTACCGGCCTCAGAGGCCAGCTCTGCGGATAGGCAGTGTCACTTCTGCTACAGGCTGTTAATCAAAGCATGTCAAAAGGCTGGCTAAGACGACAGTGTGAGAAAATGGAGTGCAATGTTTGAAGGGCCACATAGTGGAGTTCATTGCAGAGTGTGGCTATAGGGAGAACATTCATAATTGTGGACATTTGTTGTCCTCAGTCATTCTGAATGTCAAAAGATTAAGTATGAAAAAAAAATGCAAAAACTTTTAAGACAACCCAACCCCCATCTCGGAATCCTGGCTCTTGGTTTAGGTCTTGGATTCTCTGTATAAGGTGTGCTTTTCTTAGGTCTCAGGTTTCTTATCTACAGAAAGACAAAGATAATTTAACTTCCTCTACTTCTACTAACTCCCTACTGGTGCTAAGTGTTGAACTTCTTGGCTCTCCTCACATAGGGAATCAGTAAGGGTGCAGAAATGGTTGGACAGACCTCTGTGAGCCCAGTCAAGTACTTGAAAGCTGCCTCCTTGGCAAAAGGCTCTTGAAATACCAGAAGAAATTGCTCAAAAGTAAAATAAAAGGCAAGCCTTTACAGTAGTGCTCAGCGTTTTGGAGGGAGGTTCATAAAAGATTGAATTTGGAAAGGATGGAGTGTTTTTCTTGTAGGCTTTTCTAATTTATAATCTAACCACTTCCTTTTCCTTTTGTAACTCTGATGTCCAAGTGGAGTAATCTAAATATCCTTCCAGCTTCAGAATCCTGACTGTATTTTCACATTGATCTCCCGTCCGCCAAATCAAGCCTTGCAGATCTGTGAGCAGCATTGCCAGTAAAATTCCTCTGCTAGAAAAAGACTGTTTCTGCTTCCCGTTTCCTAGGCCATGAATCTACAGGATGGCATTCCTGCTGATAGAAGTGCCTCCAAACAGCCAACTCACAACTGCCAGTGCAAATTTGTGTACTTTGCCAGATTGCTAGCTCACAAGTCTTTACTTGTGAAATAAACAGAAATGAGTATGAGGAAAAAAGATTTGGAGGGAAAGAGGCTGTGGGTGATACTCATGAAATATGATGGTAAAGACAAGAAGAGGAAGGAGGGAGAGTGGGGAGGAAAGGAGAAGGGCTGAAGATGGTGGAAGGCCAGGAAAGAGCAAAGAAAACTAGCATAGGGAGCAAAGGAGAAGAGAAGGGATACAGAGATGGGGAGTGAGAGAGGGAGGAAGGACATGGAGAAGAGCAAAAGCAAGTGTGTGGCAGGGGAGACGAGGAGATGGAGTGAGTGATGGGGGAAAAAAGATCCCTGGAAACCAGGTTTAGTACCACAGCCAATCTTTGCAAACTGGGGTCTTTGCTCTTTTCTCCACACAAGCTTTCCTGAGGTGGTAGATTCTTAGGGGAGCTCAGTTGCTTTCAGTGACTGAACTGAATGGAAGTCAAGTGGAAGAATTCTTGGATTTGTTCTGGCCTCCTTGACTGTGTAACCACTGACCAGCGGATTCACGTCTCTGCATATTTGTCTTTTCACATCCAGCACCATGTGAGGTTGTTGTTTGCTCTTAAGGTAAACCTTTTGGGGCTAGAAAGTTCTTTGTATGATTTTGTTGTTTTGGGTTGGCATTGTTTATGTTTCTTGTTTTGATTTTGAGACAGGGTCTTGCTATGGCACCCAGGCTGGCCTAGAACTCATGAAACTCTTGCCTCCTAAGAGCTGAGATTATTGGTGTGCATTTCCATGCCCTTCTTTGTGTGAAATTCTATTTTAAAAACAAAAACAAAAAACAAAACAAAAAGACAAGAAAAAAAAACCAATATACATTGGTCACAGATTATCAAATCTGCTCTGTGCTATTTGGAAACATCTAGGATAGACAGTCTTCCTTAGATTAGCATGACTGAAATCAGGCTCTAAGATGAGTGCCTTTGAGCAAATGATCTATTAGAAACAAGCTCTTAGAAGGAGTGGGAAAGACAGAATGTTGAGGTCTTAAGGTTGAACAAAAGGCCAATTGAGAAAAGCCCTAGGTTCAGCTTGACCTCTTATTGTTTCTGGGAGATTAATTATCCACCAAAAATTATCTCCATCATGTTAAAAGACAGGTTTTCATAATCTCAGCTAGAGGCAAGCCACTTCTACCTCTAAATACTGGAAAGGTCCAGGATTGGCCATAGGGGTCACCAGAGTAACAAATACCATTAAACTAAGGGGAAGCAGATAGGATATTAAGGAATCTGGGGTGCAGGCATTGTGTTTCACAATTTAACAGGGAGCTCTTAAACTTAGAATCTAGGTAGGTAACTGGTCCACAGAAAGAGAAGTCATCCTCGACTGTTTAGACACCAGCCAGTCACAGGATAGCGCATGCATATTGCAAGGACACACAGTGGGAGCCCACTGCTGGATATGGCTGCTGTCACTGTGTACCTGATGCTCAGCACCTGATGTCATACAACACAAAGGAGGTTATGTGAACCCTGGGTTTAATTTTAGCCTGAAAACATCTCCAAGCAGAGTCTTGGTGCTGGTTTATCTCTGGGCTAAGGAGTAGCTTCCTTCAGTTTTTATTTTATTTTCCCTTTGATATGGGATTCCCCTCTGTATACTGTAAATACCATTGGTGAATAAAGAAACTGCCTTGGCCTGTTGATAGAGCAGTGTAGAGCTAGGCAGGGAAAACTAAACTGAATGCTGAGAGAAAGGAGGCAGAGTCAAGGAGAAGCCATGGAGCTGCGGCCAGAGACAGACATGGTGAAACTTTGCCAGTAAGCCACAAGCCTTGTGGTAAAATATAAAATACTAGAAATGGGTTAATACTAGATATATGAGCTAGCTAGCAATACACTTAAGTAATTGGCCAATCAGTGATTTAAATATTATAGTTTTGTGTGATTATTTTGGGAGTCTGTGTAGCCAAGAAAACAAACAAGCGGCTTCCTACAACATCCCTTGTCATGGCAATGGTCTCATGATATTCAAGGTTATTCTGCTTTGAAGCAAACATTAAGAATAATAACTTTTCAGTTATTACTGAATTAATATTGGACATTCGACCCTTCTTTCAAATCATAATTGCTACTTCAAGATGCTTCTAGGCTTTAATCTTCTGCCCCGTGTCCTTGAGGTCTCTGCTTCAATGGGATTTGTTCTTGGAAGATAACTCAGCTTCTTTCTAAAGAAGGAAGTAAATATCATAAAATTGGAAAAAGTGAAATTAGATATAAGTTAGAAAAACTGAGAAGGAGTAAAAGAAGAAAGGATGATTAAATTAATTGAACTGTACTTTGAAGTTTTAACTTTCTGGGCAGTTTTCTAATATAACTCAGACACTAGTCAGGCAGTTACACACACACACACACACACACACACACACACAAACACACAGTGTATGTACAATGTAACTCGTGACTTTATTTTTAAGCTTCTGGGAGCCCACATACCAGGACTTAGTTCAATGTGATCTTTCTGAAGGTTTTATAAATTGCTTATTAAGGATGCATCCTATGCTGAACTGACTTAGGCACCTACCCTGTCCTTGACATTGTTCCTTCCCAGAATCACTAGATTTGCATAAAAATTTAATATGAAAAGTGTGGTAAGTCTCCAGGCAGATGGAGGTCTTTGACTAATTATCTGTGAATGGTGACAGCTTGGAGCTAGGCCTCTGAAGAGATTTAGTGCTGACGATGCTCTGCAAATACAGGGCCACAGTGTTGCTCACTAGAGCTCGGATGGGAGGAGGGTACAGGCTGGAGAGTCTGGTGTCTTGGCTTTAGAATAGGAGCAGGACCCTCAGGGCATCTCAGGGGCCAGTCCTGTGTGTGTTGCTCCCAAAGGCCTTCCTGTATTGTATCTGTGTCTTTACCTTTCCTCTTCCTAACCCTGAGGACTAGAAACCTTTCTGTCCATTAGCCACAGCCGCATTCCAGACCCCACGTTTTGGATTTAGCACATCTACTCCTTTTCACTTCCGGGACACTTTTATCTTGGTAAGGATAAGAATCACCTGAAGGGCTTGATAACCCAGATACCTGGGTCACACTCCCAATGACTCAGATCCTGCAATCTGACCAGCTCCCTGGTGACAAGGATGTCCGCAACATAGGGGCCTCCCTTGTCGTAATCCCACAGTAAGAAAATGACACAGGACTCAGGACTCCAAACCTGCTTCCTGTAATCCAGTTCTAGCCTGCCCAACAGTTTCTTTCCTTGCCCACAAGTATCTAGGTGTTTGTCTTCTTTGTAAAATAAAAACACCTGTCACCGCAATGGTAGCGCTTGTGTGGTAGTTAGCACCAGCACCCATATTTAAAGAGGTCACGTACTTAGTCTGTCCATTTCTCCCACACCATCTGCACTCTGCTAAGTCACGCCCATTGTTTCCTCAAGGTATCTGTTGTCTCCTAACTTAAGTTAGTGTGATTTAATTAACATCAAGCTTTGCAGAGATTATGTCTTAATTCAGACATGGGATGCTGACAGTAGAAAACACAAGGCTTAGTGGCAGCCTCTGTAGACAATGATAGAGATTCTCGATACCCCACAGGACAACTGCCAAATCTCCATGAGGAATTTACTTAGCTTCTCAAAAGGTGATATGACAATCTGGAGATAGGTAACAATAGACTGTAAGTATCATTTGGGGGAATAAAGAGGCCTCGTAAAACCAGGAACTTTTAGTAAAACAACCTGGAACAGTTAAAAGAGGGGCTGGTGAGGTAGCTCAGTGGTCAGGAGCATTTGATGCTCTTTCAGGGACCCAAGTTCAGATCACAGCATCCTCCTGATGGCTCAGCATTATCTCTAAGTCCACTTCTAGTGGATCCAACAGTCTATTATGAGCTCCCCAGGCACTAGGCACATGCGTGGTGTATATACACACATCCAGGCACTCAAACACGTACAAGAGGAACTAATGCATCCACAGAATGTTTAAGAAGATGGTAAAAGATGCAAAAAAAAAAAAAACTTCACTGGGAAAATGCTTAGGAGAACTCCACTTCCTTTTCCTATTGTCCCTTCCTCCTTCCCCTAAGACCCATGTGTAGTTGAGTGCAATTCCAATTTTGTGATATTGTGGTCAGTTTCCTGGACTGTGGAAGGCTTTTGAGTGTTGAAATCTTATTCTTCATGGGCTTATATGAGTTGGTCATTCACTGAGATAAGGTATGTGAAGGCCCTTGAACAGCATGATATCCAGTGAGTGCTTGTCCAGTGTTGGTTGTTGTCATTATTACCTTACGGCTGTCATAGTGAGCACAGGGACTGACCGGGGATGGCTACATTTGGATGGGCTCTCTCACTAGTTACTGAACTGATCCATCCAATCTAATCTAAGCTCATATGCTTTTCCCATCAGCCACTGACTACCATGCTGCCTTTTATTTTTGTCCATCCCTTCAACCGCTGTTTATTCACTATGTATTTGATTATTTGTAAAATGAGGATAATATATACACATATGTGTGTACATATATACATATATTACAACATATATTATGACATATATATTTAATAGAGTTGTAAAAATTAAATGAGATGATTACATTAAATGTAGTGCTAGTGTTTGGGAAGTGCTTAATAACATTTGGTTAACCCACATGAAATTGAAACTTTGGCAAATAATAATAAATGTCTAAACATTATTCTTTTCAGTGTCTAAATTTTTCTGATACAGTGTCTTTCTATGTGACCCAGGTTGGTCTTGAAGGTGCCATTCTTTTGCCAGGGACTCCTTAGTGACGGGACTACAAGTGTGCACCACATACCTGGCTTTTAACTCTTTTTTAAAAAGTTATTGCTGTTTTATGCTTATCAACTGTGTTGGTATATCAGTTAGTTCCCGCAGTGAAACAAACAGCCACCAGCCTCATAGAGAGAAAACAATTAATTTGAGTCTATGGACCAGCTACATGGTTCCATTGTTTGGATCCAGACCTCATGTCTATAATCATCTGAAAAACAGAGGCTTGCTGCCCTTGGATGGCCTCTATGGCTTGTCATAAGGTGTGTGTGTTCCACCTTGCAGCACAAGCATTGGGCTTATTTGTGAGGTCAGGGCAAAGTTCCAAGGAGAATGTAAACCTCTGAGGCCCACACCCAATACTACCATTGCATAAATTCCACTGAATCCAACTAGCCAAAGAAAGCCACATAGAGAATCCTAAATCCTAGAGTAAGAAGACACTCCATCCTTGATATGGAGGGCAGAAGTGTCACCCTGCCAAGAATAAAGATGTAGGGAATAGAGGAGAAATTAAGCTTCTTCTCTTGCCACTCAAGCAAAAGCAGGAAGTATATACTTAATTTTGTATTCCCTAGCCCCACTTTTTATATTAGTTCTTTAATTTTAAAAATATTTCTCATATTTGCAGCGATGTGGCTAAGCGTGTGCTGGAGATCACTTACTAAGTATGCACTCTACCACTGAACCGTACCCTAGGTCCAGAAGGTGGATTTTCGACATAGAATAAAAAGAAACCTGCCCTTTCATGGTGAGGTAATTCTTATCCTCCCATCTTTTGCCTCTCCTGGCATTTTAAGAGCACACTGACTGGGACGTGCAAGGGCAGATGCAGAACCTTGAATGTTTCCACCTTAAAATAATCCAAGCACAATCACCTTGGCAAGCAAACAAAGGGACTCTAAGGCATCTTGCATTAACATTTTGCAAAGGTGCTGTTGCTAATCTTTTTCCCCATCATCTCTAAATCATCAGCAACGACTTTAGAAAAGACACTTTTGAAAAAAAAAAAAACCAGAAATTGTTGGTTGCGCTGTGTGATATCATTGTGGGGTCTTGTCTGGTCGTTAAGACCTGTAGTTACAAAGGGCTTTATGGAGGTCAAGTAACCAAAACTAAATTTGCTGTGTCACTCTGGGCATGCACTAACGTGTTTTCTCCTGATGAAGGTATAATGCTGGCCCTCATTACAGGTTAAGAAAATAAAAGCACAGCGAAGTCAGAAACTTGCTCAAAGTCCTACCACTGCACACACAGTCTGGATTGAACTTGGTTAGCCATTTTGCGGTCTTAGATGAAAATAAATCATTTATCAAATTTTAGAAGGCTTCACTAGTGCCAGTGAGTTTGTGGGTAGAGTATAGAATGTACTTCAGCTTGAATATATATATATATAAATATATATATATATATATATATATATATAAGTATATATATATATATATAAGTATATATATATTTCAACTTTTTAAAATTAGCCAACACTGAAAAGTGATATGGAGCAGGGGCTCTGGGTTACATCACTGACACAGTATCTTGCGCCTCTGATTGTAGGCCTCAGCTCGGGATCAAATCTGAGCCCTTCAGCACTGCTCTATGATGGTATCTATGTGGCCTTTAGGTTTGGTTTCACCATCTTATGCCAAACGAACAACAGATACACACCAGGAATGACTGCCAGTGAGCTCACAAGTTACGGTGAGGATGAAGTCACATAGTTGAAGTCCACACCTGACTCACTATGGGTCACTAGCGACAATTCATTCCCTTCTTTCCTCATCTTAGGAGTTGCCCACTAGTGCTTCCCAGTGATCTCACAGAGTGAAGGTCTAAAAAGGATTGCAGTATCTGGAAAGGAGGTGATGGGACCAGTTTGTACTAAGAATTCCACCTAGAGAGCTTATGAAAGACGTGGATCCATGACTGTACCTGTGATCTGTTCCACCCTGTCATCTTGGGGAGGAGCTGAAAAGTATGGTCTTTCACCCAGTTCTCACATCCTCTGACCTAGGTGAGCCTCAAGGACTCCCCCTTTTAATTCTGTAGTTCTGATTTATCCACCCTTTTCCAACAATTGCCCCGGTCATTGAATATCTCCTCAGCTTTAACGTGCAAGTAATTGTTGGCCCACATTTATTTAATTTTTTCTACCGTTCTCATCCACACTGAGCACAAAAGGAAACAGAGCGGTGAAGATACCTGAAGACCTGGATTCCAATGTGAGTGTATTTCCAGCTTTAGCCACTGAGTTCTCTGTTAAATGAACCTGAAACCTCCATCATCACTACAAGATGGAATCCGGGGGGGGGGGGGGGCTTTTGTCTCTTTTATCCATTCAGATTATAGTGTGATCCAATAAAGAACTCAATCTGATGATTTTAGAAAACCCACAGAGGGCTTCTACAGTCCTTGGCTTATAACCTAAGTCCTCTTACAACTGAAATATGCCAGCAGGTCCTGGGATGAGGAAATAGGCTGGTGACTGGGAAGGAGGAAGTACGGCCTTATGTTGTCTGTAATTAAGAAACACAGCTGTAGGTAATTATTTGTTCCTAGCTATAAATAAAAAAGATCCTTAAGAACAACAAGAAAGAACATACAGCTTGGGGAAGGGAGGGAAACCTCACAGGGAGTAGCCTATCAGCTGCTTTGGATAATAACATCAGGGGTAGGATTGGTCTTAACCACCCCCTACTCTAGCAAAGAGGCCTTTTCAGCAGCTGGTGTCTGTAATAGGGTACAGGTTACGGTCAGCTAAGCCTCAAAAGGACGGATTGTGTATACTTTCCTTGTTCTGTGGTTCTAACACTGAACCACCAGCACATATCTAAGTACCTTATTGTGTGGAGAAAGAGAAAAAGACCCTGAATTCTACCCTGGGGTATTTACTTGCCCTTTTCCTTTGTCTTAGTTGTAGGGCTGTGGCATGGGAGATCCTTCTGTCTATGTGTTGCTTTTATCGGTTAATGAATAAAGAACTGCTTTGAGCCTATGGCAGGGAAGAACAGAACTAGGCGGGGAAAGGTAGGCTGTATGCTGGGAGAAAGAAGGGCAGAATCAGAGAGAAGCCATGGATCCTCTGCCTGAGACAAATGCTGGGAACATTACCGGGTAAGCCACTGCCATGTGGCCATACACAGATTAATAGAGATGTGTTAGTTAAGGCTATGAATTAGCCAGAAATACTCTAAAGCTATTGGTCAAACAGTATTGCTAATAATACAGTTTCTGTGTGATTATTTTGTGGCTGGGCAGCCAGGACCAATGAGCAGCCCCCTCCCTCAAAAGGGCTGTATGTCTCTAAACTTGGCTTCATGCTTGGCCATTTCTAAAGGCAAAGGTGCCCCTTGGATAAGAAAAATGGTGAGGACGTCATATAATTTTAGGAAGATATCCCCAACTGAAACTGCTTCCAGCACTAGAATTCTAGATACTAATACACTAGATCTCCAGTATTAAAACATTCTTACTTTTATAAAATGGCAAATAGCCTCAAGAGTAGAAAAACAACATGCCTCCCCTCACATTTGAATTGCTGTGGTCAAATAGTCATTTTTCAAGGCCTAGATTTTGATGGGTTTGGAGAGAAGAAATATGGACGTGCTAGACATTTGCTGTTCAAGATGTGTCTCTGACCATCAGCATTGCACCTCCTGGATTCCCTGACTGACTGTATCTGAATCTGCATTCAAGAACATCCCCAGGTGACCTGCCTGGATATTAAAGTTTGAGAAACACTAATCTACTAGGTGCCTGAGTCTGGGCTGGAGCTGCAGAGCCACCATGTCAAGGAAGGGAAAAGAGCCAAACAGAATTCAGTCTGGTAGGCAGAGCACGGACATTCTGGAAATGCAGGGAAAGACCCTAAAGTGCATGTAGAGCAGAATGTACTACAAGAGCAAGGCTGTTCCCTGACCATAGGTCAGTTTATAAACCAAATCACGTTTCTTCGAAGCTTCTTGGGATGAGAACTCCAGATCCACAGTGGATAATACAGAACAAGAATGGCCTCGCCTGGCTGTCATCTGCTCGGCAATCTTCCACAGTCCCATGCCAGGTAACAGAGAATTTCCACTGTGACACTCTTCCAAATTCTCAGCCATTGCAGCATCTTCTCAGAATATATTTCGGCGTGTAGCCATTGCCAGTGTGATATTTTCTTATCTATAACCCAAAATGTTCATAAAAAAAAAAACAGCTCTCGTGTGCTGGAATCCATGGCAGATCCTTTGGAAGGGGAGTTGACAGTACAGTTCGCACTCAGAATGACGTGGGATTCCAGGGTAGGGTATATATTTTTTTTCATGGATTGGAACACACTCATGTTTGATGGCTTAAGGATGAGGAGCAGAAAGTGAAATTCAAATCCTGTTGTAGCTCGCAGTGACTGATCTGGTTCCTCTGGAATCATTGCTGATCTCTACCGTGCTAGCCATGCAGGGTAGAAATCTCTTCCCTGCCTTTGAAAATGGTCCTTGTGTATTTCATCAGCTTTAAATTTTGGGAGATTATCCTCTTATATCCGTGAAAACTGGGACCCTGACATGGGTTGGGTTGTAATTTGAAGAAATTAAAAGAGTTAATTGAGCTTTAAACTAAATATGATAGATATGAGCTATTTACTGAAATGAAATGAGGGAATTGAAATAAGGCAATTATCTCGTGTGGAATCTCAACAGGTCTAGATTTTTAGGGAGAGGCTGCCTCTCTTGTTTACATGTAAGGTTCATATTGCTCAAGGTTTAATTGAGGATGCCAACACAAGTACTTCTTCCCAGTCACAATGCTGTACCCACAACAAACCCTGGCACTGTAATGTGTGCCATGAACCTTGGGAGCTCAGGAAGGAGTCTCTGTCCAGAAACTTGAGCCTTTCTGTCTTACCACATCACTGAGTATTCCCCAGGAAAGAAATGCACCCCGTACTTCAAACCCCTTTATGTTCTTCCATTTCTGGCTGCGGGTCTAGAGTAAGGCAGACCTTGTTCTTACGTACTTACTGGGTAGACGACAATCAAAATAAATGATTACACTTAATATGCCAAAACATGTGGGACTAAATGGCATGCCCAGGTGAAGCATAAGCAGTACATATGGATTTCTCATTGTCCATGACAGGCAGGGACAGTGAAGTCTGGAAAGAAAGACCTACAGGAGCAAAGGCCCAGAGAAAGGAATGGATTTGGTGTGTTTCTTTTGTTTATTTGTTTGTTTTGTCTTTTGAAATAGGGTTTCTCTGTGTAGCACTAGCTGTCCTGGAAGTAGCTCTGTAGACCAGACTGGCCTCGAACTCACAGAGAGATTCGTCTGCCACTGCCTCCCAAGTGTGTGGGTTAAAGGCGTGCACCACCACCGCCCAGTGTTTTATTTTTTTCTTAATAACAAACTTTGATAGCACTTATCAGCTGCCAGGAGCTGACGTGGATACTGTGGATACTTGGCAAATAATGCCTCTAGTAAAGGCTGTGGGAGGTAAACGTTATTGGTTTTGTTCACACTATAGATTTCAAATGAGAAAGCTGAGGCACAGACCGGAGAAGTGACTTCTCCAAGGTCACACAAGAGGTGGAGCTAGGATTCCAACTCAAGTCTGACAAGGAAGACTATGACCATAACCATTTTGCTAATGATTGGCAAACACTGTCTTATTGGTGGCCAGTAATCTTTGCAAAAACAAACAAACAAAAGCAAAACCCTCATCTGACTTCCTTTCCCAACCATGGACATAAATTTGGTTTGGGTCAAAGGTGGGCATTGTAACTATCGATTTCTAGTATGTATTCTTTGACAGTTTCATATGTGTATATAATGTGTTTTGAGCGTAACCTCCCCTCGATTCCCCTCAATTATCTTTCCCACTTCCTTTTATTCTCTTCTTGCAACAAGCCTCCCTCCTACTTTCATGTCTCTAAAATATGGCTAAATTGAATGAATTAGAGACTGGCATTGTATTTTAAAGGGTCCTGGGTGATCGGAATGTCCAGTGTATTGGCTGGTCAAGGTGGCAGTGGAGCCTTTGAGGGTCTGAAGAAACACAAGCGTGGAGAAGGAGACATTCTTTGCCTCTTTCCTCAGTGGGTTGACTTCTGTGTTTATGTATTTGCTAAAATCAGAAACATGGACGTGAAGACAGGATGACGTATGGTGAACTAGGGGTACCCTGGAACGGCAGAGATGCCATTTCTATCTGTGTTTTGTTTTCAGACCCATAGTGTGTATGTGTATGCAACACTCACGTCTGATAGGCTGTCAGCTGGCTCTCTTCAAGAGAGAACTTTCAAAGGCGCAAGGCCAGCCCTGCTGGCAGAGATCAGTAGAGGTAATCTCTGACCTCAGCAGCATTTGCTCATTGCCTTTCAAGGGGCCCACTTGATAGTTTTGGTGGAAGCTGGTGCTAACTCAAAGCAGGCTTTGTTCATCACTGCCATACAGACTGGTCAGTTGGTTCTGGTGCTGTGTGCTCTGTTCACCAGGAACCTGGGTGGAACCAGGCAGTTTTCTACTGCAGGTCCTAAATATTATAATAGGCTCCGGTGCTCATTGAGATCCAATGCCGCATGGAAAGCTAGGAAGGTTTCTACAAATTAGGTAGGAACAAGTTTTAGGTCTGTGATTTCATGTTTTGTTTTTTTTTTTTTTTTTTTTTTTTTTTTTTTTTTTTTTTTGTCTACACCCTTTATCTCTCTTCCAGGTTGAGAACTAGGGCAGTTTTCCCGGCACTGAGGTTCTCCTTGGCAGAACTCAGTAGTTGAAAGTGGCACACACATGCCTCTGATTCAACGTTGCCCCGGTTTATAGGGAAGTTGGTTTCAGCATCTGTAACAGGTTTGTCTGTCCAGCGAATCCCATAAATGAGTGGGTGACATGAGACCTGGGAAATGTTAGCTCCTTGCTGGACAAATATGAGGAGAGGGAAGTAGAGAGAATTTCCCAATGCTACCTCGGGTGAGTTGCTGAACTGGAATTGCAAATGAGGGTGTCTTCACCAGGTGTGGCTGGTTAAACTCCACACCCCTACTGCTGTGGAGGGAAGGCTTCTAAGGGCTCCGAAATGGGCAGTGGAGTGATGAAAAGAGGTGATTAAGGCACAGATGCCACGGGCAGGCTCCACGCTACTTACAATCAATAGCACAGCATAACATTTTATGCGATGGTAATGTTTCACGAGCGCAGCACAGGCTCTGCTGTAAAACGCCCCATCGGAGTCCCAGCTGGTAAACTGGGGATTACGAGGCCGAGTTGCAAGTTGGGAAGCCAGCGCCATCCACGGTCTCCATTAATGCTGTGTACAATTAGCAGCCACAGGTCCAGGCTCAGAGCTGACACCCAGCACGAGGAGTTACAAGGCTTTCTACAGAGTAATAAAGTCAGTGGATGTATGTCAAAGGCATCTGATGGAATCCTAGCGCCTTGATAGTCTCAAAATTATGATTATGGGTTTTCTTTCTCGAATTTCCAGTGCTTTGATTTCCTGAAAAATAATCTCCTAAGGTGATATTTCAAATGTTGATGAGAATGTGATAACCATTAGATCAATAAATAAATGAATTAAGTAGGTAAATGATGTCTAAGACCCAGCCTCTTGGTTGTGGAGAGCATAGACAATGCATCAATCTTCATTCTTGCTAGGAGTTATTAGACTCTGGAGAAAACACACCAAACACTGTGTGTATTTTATATATATATATATATATATATATATATATATATATATACATATTTGTGTATATATATAGTCATACATATATACATTAACTGAATGTCAATGTAGTTTTTGGACATAGTCTATTTTCTTAAACAGGAAACATTAGAATGAAGGTGTCTGCTCATTTCCTTGAAATAGAAGGAATGGTCTCCCTGAGTTATGATGTGGCAAAAATAAGCCAAGCCAGGCACAGATGATACAGGAGAATGTCATCCTCTCTCCTTCCCCACTAGGGCAATTCTAGATCTGTTTCAGAACAGGAGTGTATCAGGCCACTGAGCAGATGGTGCAACCCAGACATCAAGTCCTGCTTACCTTACCCAGCACAGGGTAAGGGGAAAGGAAACGGTAGGGCTATGAATCTGAACGGCCGGTTAGGGGAGTGGTGAGAGAGAGGGGAGACAAAAGGCAAGTATCTAAAATACAATGCATTAGAAAAGAAGGTTATAAAGAAGATGGATTTTTAGGTTATATTTAAAATAGAAAAATAGACAAATAGAATCCTCTTTTGAGAGATTTCAATAAAAAATGTAATTTACATTCTGGCTAAGTTTGAGTGGATGGGCCATATCTATGTGGAGATACTAGCACAGGGTAAGGTATTTTTGAGCAGGTACCACAGAAGGCTTCATCTCACACAGCTCTCAGTGTCCCACCGTCTCCTTGCCTTTCGCTCCTCCATGCTCATCCTTTTCCAGAGATGTTAACTCTGACATCCAGAACACACCCCAGGAGGTTTGGACTTTGTCATTCTTAGTGAATGGATATTAAGGCCTGAGGACAGTTAATGTTGATGTGCTGGCAAGTTACCCTTATTGGTGGTAGATTAGCCGAAGTGACCAGAAAGTAGAGAACACTATATTTGAGGTCATTGTTGAGGGAAAGGGCATTTTGAGCAGAATTTGGGCGGGAACAGCTTGGCATTTCTGTTAGAATGGCTGTTTTATATATCTAGGCTCTACCTAGTTCTGGGCCAACACGAAGAGTGCCTGGGCTGCCTTAGATGTCATTTCAGTGAAGTGGATAATGAGGGCTTCACTCCATAGAAGCGGTTTTATCTAGTTGTGAGAGGAAATGAGAAAACAGGGACACCAAGGCTGTCCCCACCCCCCAGATCTTTATCATTTGGCACAGCATTTGTCATCTTCATAAGTTAATTCCAGATTTCTGTTAGACTAATGAGGTCCAACCTCAGAGTTGGCCTTCACCTGACACCCCAGGCTATCAGTAGCAATGCATGGAAATGGCTCTGAAATTGAAACTTAAATAAACAAAACAATAACAAAAACTCAATAAACAAACAAAAAGCAATTTAGGGTTTGAGAAATAGAAAGACACAAAGGATTTCCACTGTTATTGTTATTGAAATAATATAATGATGGGGGTCTTGTATGGAGAGAAGGAGTGAGCATAACTCATAACCATAATTCAGTTGTTCATTATTTCATGAAAATCCATTCCTTCAAATAATTTCAAATGTGTTAGATTTTTGAGAACGGTGTGAAATAGCTGGTGCTCACAGAAGCCACTGCTGGGTGAATGGAGTGAGAAGGGGCCTCTTTCTATGGTGGAGGTTTTAGTGTGTGGTGACCAACTTACTTTAGTATGTGCTGAGATATCTTGGATCAGTCCAGTGGGAATGAGGCTATGATGGGAGCAGAGGTGCCTTGTGCTTTGGTCATTGTTTTAGTTTTGGGACACCTTGAAGCCGATGCTGTAACCTCAACTGAATGGTTTTGAACACCCCCCTACTGTTTATTTTCTGCTTAGTGTAGCTACAAGAAGACCTATTATCTAGAAAAGTAAGAATAAGGATTCCAAGTATGTGGGTGGAAAACCAAAGCAAAGTGAAAAAGGTCTTTCATCCTGCCTTGCCTCTGTGGTTTGTTGTATGGCAAGTTATTCCATAACTTCGGGACTTACCATAACATTATAATGACTACCTCTTGCAGTTGCCATGGATGAGCAATATTCAGTAGTGGTTTAGCTCAGAAGTTCAGGTAGAATGTAGAAAGGAAGCAAGTATCTAAGGGCTTCACTGGGGCTGGAGGACACGCTGTCAACCTGGCTGCTAAGTTCTTCTCCACATAGACCTCTCTATGTCTATCCTGTGCCAAGTGATTGTCTTTTTCCAAAGCAAATAAAGAAGCCATAATATAAAGGGAAACAGCAAAAGTTTTCCTTTTTATGACAAAGCATGAGTAGTCACACACCATCAAATGTATCATATTTTAATCATGGGAACTGAATCACTATGTTCAGCCCATATGTATGGGGAGAGGAGTAGACACCATCTTTTAAAATAATACAGTGTCCATGGATTTATGGACAGATTTTACAGCCTCCAACCTTGCTATGTAGTTCACCTCCACATAGTAAGTAAGTTAACCTACCCTATGCCATTGTGGTAGTTTAAATAGGTATAGCCCCCATAGATTCATGTTTGAATGCTTGGCACACAGGGGTGGCAGTATTAGGAGCTATGACCTTGTTGGAGTAGGTGTGGCCTTGTTTGAGGAAGTATGTCACTGTGCAGGTGGGTTTTGAGGTCTCATATGCTCAAGCCACGTCAAGTGTGAAAGTTCACTTCCTGTTGCTTTCAGATCAAGATATAGAACTCTTGGGGCTCCTTCTGCAGAACCATGTCTGCCAACATGCCACCATGATAATGGACTTTTGAAAGTGTAAGCCAGCCCCAGTGAAGTGCTTTCCTTCACAAGAGTTGCTGCCATACTTCTCTAGTAGGTCACCAAGATCTTCTCTGCCTCTCTCCACACCCATCCTGTTATCCCAGTCCCCACCTCCAGAAGGCATTCCCTTGAAACCCACCAGCCAAGTCTGACAGAGATGCAAGTAGACCAGAAAAGCAGGCAGGCTAGCTTCAGATCTCCACCATCCTTCCTCTCCTCCTAACCCAGTCCCAGGTCTTACCCCCAGCTATGTGATAGACTACCTGCTATGGCCTCTCCTCACTCTCTGCCTCATTCCCAGTAGACTAAGAAGATCCTGCTGGAAACCATGCTTTCTTCCCTCTGGTGTAGCCCATTTCTACCCTCATCCCATCCCCATTCCAAATTGTCAACTCCAATACCGAGAAAGACATTTGACCCAGAACTCCCAATGGTCACACCTATTAGTAACACAGAAAAATTCCCTCCCAGACAATACACAGCTACCATAGCCTCCTAAGAACCAGAGAAGGCAAGAAAAAACAAGGAACAAAACAGTCATCTAATAAAGATTAGATAGCAACACCTCGAATTACAATCATCCCAAACCCTGTTGCCCAGATGCAGATGTAGAAACACATCAATAGCAGCCAGGAAGGACAATATCTCTCCATGAGGACCAAGTAACTCTACCACATGGTAGGACCTGGGAATTGCAACATAGCTGAAATACAAGAAAAAGGCACTCAAATAGCCTTTATGAGTATGGTAGATGTCCCTAAAGATGAAATTAATAAATCCCTTAAAGAACTCTATGAAAACACAAACAGTGAAAATAAATAAATAAAGCAGTTCAAGACCAGAAAATGAAAATGGAATCAATAAAGAAAACCCAAAATGAAGGAAATCTGGAGAATAAAAATTTTAGGCACTCAGAGAGTGTCAGGTATTGAAGACAAAATAGAAAAATAGATACCTCAAACAAAGAAAATGTTAAATCATATATGTATATATACATATATACATACATGATTTTTATATATATCTCATATGTATGGTATACACACAACATGGCACAGAATATCCAGGAAATCTAGGACACTATGAAAAGGCCAAATCTAAGAATAATAGGAATAGAGAAAGTAGAAGAAACCTTCAAAAGCACAGAAAATATTTTCAACAAAATCACAGAAGAAATTTTCATAACCTAAAGAAAGAGACCTAGCAAGGTACAAGAAACATATAGGACACTAAGTAGAGTAGACCAAAAAAGAAATTTCCCTTGGGACATACTAACTGAAACACTAAATGTATAGAACAAAGGAAGAATATAAAAGCTGCAAGGGATAAAAAGCCAAGTAACATATAAAGGCAGACCTATTAAAATGACACCTGATGTCTCAATGGAGACTCTAAAGGGCTAAACAGATAGTCTAGAAACTCTTAAGAGGTCGCAGATGCCAGCTCAGGATACTAAAGCCAGAAATATCTTTCAACCAGAATAGATGAAAAAAATAATACAGTCCATAATAAAAGACATTCCATGAGAAAGCCAAATTTAAGGAATATATGTCTACAGATCCATCCCTCAGAAGATGCTAGAAGGGAAACACCAATCTAAAGAGGTTAACCACATCCAGAAAAAGACCAGGTCATCATATTAGATGTAGGAAAGGCCTTTGACAAAATCTAGCAGTCTTTCATGATGAAAGTCCTGGAGAAATTAGGAATACAAGGAAGGTATCTTAATGTAATGAAGACAGTTTACACCAAACCCATGGCCAACATCAACTTAAATGCAGAGAAACTCAAGACAGTTCCACTAAAATCAGGAACAAGAAGGTTGTCCACACTTATTCAATATAGATCTTGAAGTCTTTGCTAGATCAATAAGACAACTGACGTTGGTCAAGGGGATACAAATAGGACAGGAAGAAGACAGAGTCTCTTATTTGAACATGATATGATAGTATACATAAGTGATCCTAAAATTCCACCAGGAAACTTCTTCAGCTGATAAACATTTTCAGGAAAGTAGCTGGACACAAAATTAATTCACAAAAGTCAGTAGCCCTCCTATATACAAATGACAAAAGAGACTGAGGAAAAAAATCAGGGAAACAATACTTTTCACTGTAGCCACAAATAGTATGAAGAAATGAAATATCTTGGGGTAACTCTAAGTAAGCAAGTGAAAGATTCAAGAAAGAAATTGAAGAAGATATCAAAAGATGGAAAACAATCTCCTGTCTTTGGATTTCCTTTGCTGTGCAGAGACCCTATGACCATGGCAACTCTTATAAAGGAAAACATTTAACTGGGATGGCTTACAGTTCAGAGGTTTAGTCCATTAACATCATGGTGGGACATGGTGGAACACAGGCAGACCTTGTGCTAGAGAAGAAGCTGAATGGCCAGAAGGAAGGGAGAGGTGGGTTTCCAGGCAAAGAGAATAAATAGGAGAAAAAATTTAGGCTCAGAGAAGAAATTTAGGCTCGGAGAAGAGAAGAAGCAGCAGCATAAAAAGGAGGAGAGGAGGACACCAGGGGCCAGCCACCCAGCCACATAGCCAGCCAAAGAGTAGGAAGGAAAGCAAGATATATAGAATAAAGAGAGATAAAAAGCCCAGAGGCAAAATGTAGAAAAAGAAAATGGGATAATATAAGGTAAGTTAGAAAAACTGACTAGAAACAAGCAAAGTTAAGGCTGGGCATTCATAAATAAGAATAAGCCTCCATGCTTTTATTTGGGAGTTGGGTAGTGGGCCACCAAAGAGCAAAGAGTTTAAAAAACAAAAATAAAAAAAAATTTTCTGGTGTTCCAACATGGGGCTTAAATTTACATAGGGCCCGAGAAGGCTTAAAACGAACAAACAGGCAGACAGACAGACAGACACTTAAAAGCCCTTTCTTTGCACACTAAATAGAAACAAAAAAACTAAGTGAAAATGCCTGCCACAGTGCAGGGCACTGGCATCCCAGATCTTGGGGGTTGCATTTAGTTCTTGGTCACCTACCTCCAACCAAACCTGTAAGCTTTAGGCTTGGCTTTCATTGACCTGAGAAGCAGGCAGAGCCAGCTGCCAAAGCTTCAGTGGAGGTGCTAGCTGCATTGTTTAGCTTGTAAAGGCTCATGGGGTCAAAAAATGCCTCAGATACACAGTAAAGACAGATCCAGATGGAAGAAAACCTCTAAACAGGTTCCAGTGTTTTTAAAAATGTGTGTAGGCTTAAGAAATAAAAGAGAAAGCATATAGACAATCATAGAAAGAAACAAGCAGTTTAAAAATAAAGTCTTTAAAGAGAGAGTAAAAGTAATATAAAAGAAAAAACCACGGAACAATGGAAAACACACAGGGAATCTGGGTCCTATGTAGTATTGTGGTGATTTCGATAAGCAAACGACAGCTGCTAAGAGATGGGATTGTGAGCAGGACTGCTAAAGTGAACCTATCCTAACCCAGCCTCAAAACTTTGGATCTACAATGGTGTTTTGCCTACAAGGTATTTTATTGCAATGGCGGCACAAAGCTTGTGTAAGTAACGAACCAAGATCCAATATGCCTTAAGGCCCACTCCACAAGACGGATTGCAAATGAAAATTCATATTCTCCAAGGGAGTCTCACTGAGGAAACAACCCATACACGGCACTGCTTGAGTGACCAAAAACCTGAGACTAGGTAGCTCAGATGCCTAGGTTAAAACCAAATTTGACTGTCCTACTCAGAGAACGAAATAACGAAATGGCTCCTCATGACATTCTGCTGCACGCACAGATCAGTGTCTCGGCTATCATCAAAGATGCTTCCTCCTGAAGCTGGTAGGAACATATGCAGAGACTCAGAGCTGGACAATATGCAGAGAGTGTGAGAGACCCTGGAACAATCAATCCTAAATCGGGTATCTCCATCAAATCTCTCCCCTCATGGCTCAGGGACCCCTGAAGAAAGAGGTGAAAAATAATGTAAGAGCCCAAGGGGATGGAGTTCACCAAGGAAACAAGCATGATTGATACACATATGAACTGACAGAAGCAGTATGCACAGGGCCTACATGGATCTGTACCTGATGGTATCCTAGACCTGCAAGGAGGACACAAATGCCCCTGTCCCTAACCCAGGAGCTATCTCCAAGAGATAACCACTTGCAAATGAAAATTCATATTCTCCAAGGGAGTCTCACTGAGGAAAACAAACCACTCTGAAGAGATTAGACCCCATGCCTGGCATCCCCTTGTTTTCTAATGTCAAGTCAAGGCTATTTTTTCAAACTTATTTTTTATTTTTATTATATACATACATTCTTTTACCCTAGAAGGTCTTTGCATGTTATTATGGCTTCCAGTTTCTGTTTTAGTGTCTTTATGAGATTTCCGAGTATGCACACGAGTGGATCTCCGAGTCTATATCTGTTTCTGTGCCTTTTCTTTGGCTTCCTTCTTTTTGGTTTTGTCCTTTTCCAATGTATTACTTTTTGTTTTACTATATTATATTGCTTATATTATTATCACTTAGAAGCCTGTTTATTTTCTAATGAGGGACAGAAAGAAGGAGGACTGGGTAGGAGGGGAGTGGGGGAATAACTGGAATCATTGGAGGAAGGGGAAACAGTAATCAGAACATATTATGTGAAAAAAAATCTATTTTAAATGAACATATTTTAAAGAAAGAAACATTTTATTAGTTACACAGGAAAGCTCTAGTTTGGATTTGAGGGGACTACTTGGGGGCATTAAAACCAGGAATGGAAAATCCAAAATGCCCCATTAATTCCCAATTAGTTTAACTTGTATCACCAGTAGCTTACCTAATACGGGGTGAGGGAACAAGCCCTGAGAGACCAACAGTTGCCCAGGTTACCCCCTTTGCCCCTAAAGGTGTGAGCACAAATGAGCATTTCCTGTCCTGTCTCTGTCAGTATTTTTTCTGAGTCCCAATATTGTGCTGATACAGCATGTTAGAGTGACACCAGGAGAAATTTAGAGGGTTGTGCATTAAAGTTGTCCCAAGAATCCCTCATTTCAGTTTCTCAGTCAGCTAATACTGAGATTGCTATGGTCATGGAATCAATGGCTTGGGGGACTTGGACTGCAACAATCTATAGTTATTTAAGTATGGGAGTCACAGAGATTGGTATTTTTCAAGGATCCTGGCATCAGTGTGCTGCAAATACAAGAATGACTGCATTGTGGCTGGGTTTTCCTGCTCAGCAATATGCTATGGGGTTACGTCTTGCTGTTGCATGGAGTTGGTGGTTTTCCTTGTTGCCTGGTAGTCCATTCTAAAAGTGAACACACTGTAATTTACTCTATTCCTGATGATAGTTTGATTGGTTGATAATAAATGGTTTGCAATTTGGGGGTATTAAGAGTAGACTATGCTTTCTGGTACGTGCTTGCTTCTTTTAATGGCTTTGGGAGTTTTAGAAGACAGTAGAAATATAAAGGAGTAAAAAAACCTGCCCGTTCATCTTGATCCAACTTGCTATTTTCATCACTTGCCAAAAACTAAAATCTGTTTCAGAGCCTTTCCCTAATAGAAGATTAGGCACCAGGTTCATATTTGGTCTGTTATGAGAAAGAGGAAAAATACAGAGAACATTTTGGAATTTGCAAGGCAGGTTAATACAATGCTCACACTGTTCTTTAGATGCTAGACTTTTCCTGTTTAAGTCTACCTTCTTTCTCTTCTTTTTCCCTTGCTGCCTTCCCTCCAATCATTGATAGATAGATGTGAATGTCTACAAACAGTTAAGCGGCCTCGGATGGGGATATTTTTCATGAAACTGAAGATAAAGTCAAGTGATTTTCAACTTTCTCCAAATGGCTTCTTTTCTAGGAAATAGTTTCAGACTTTCATAAATATGGACACATTTGTTTGTCCTGCTTATTACAGCCTGCTCCATACGTCTCCCTAAACCGTAATGAAGGCCACCGAGGCTGCCAAACGCCATGTCTTCCCCATTCTTAAGATTCTGTGGCCTTGCCATTAGAGGCAACATAACATGTCATCTGCCAATGGTGATGGGAAAGTTTCAATTTGGGCTGGCCAGGTACACAAAATGATCTGCAAATGGCAGGTTGTGGGCTGTTATTTTATAGACTATAGGCTATTGAAATCATTTTTGGACAAGGACTAGTAGAGGACAATCTCCCTGCGCCCTACAGGCCATATGTATTTTCGGGGGAAAAAAAACCTGAAATCTAACTGCTTCAAATAATTTTCTTGGATAAGCAACCAGTCAATGTAGTTTTGAAAGGACATTTCTGCTCTTAGAAGAAATAAGAAGTCATTTCCTCGGTGTCTACTCCTCAGGGCCTTCCAACAGCGCAATCTCAGTCCCTTAATGTCTCAGGCAGGTAGATTCGACCCCTGCTTCAGAGTGGGACCTACTGGTTAAGTCAACTAATCTTTAGCCTCAGTGATTGGGCCATCCTTGCTTATACTCCACAAATCAGGTCAGTCACATTAGCACAGCTTATTCCTGGTGCTTCCGTTTGAATTATTAGGAGTGTAGACTATCTCAATTGTGTAGAATTTGAGCCCATCAAGTTTGAGGTTACAGGCAACGATCTTCTTTACAAGGCTATACCCTATAGTGAATGGAAAACATGTTTGTTATATTCAAGGACTGTCATTTTTTCCCATTTTTTTCTGAGTTGTGGGGAAGGAAAATGAACTTCTCTCTCTTGGTTGTGTCCGTCTGTGTAGATGTGAACCCAATTTCTACAACTGTTTCAAACTGCGAAGGCCAGAGAAGGTGGCTGTGCCCCCTTTGAGGAAGACTTGCAAAAGAAACCAATATTTAGCCCTGAGTTGGGGGTTTGTGTTTCGCCCCTCAAGGCAAATTGGGCTCTGAGACAAACACAGAGCTTGGTGTTGGAGTCTTGTTCTTTTTAAGACAGAAAACTCACTCCATAGGAGTCGTTTGCATTTCTATTCAAGCAGCCTGGAGACAAATATAGTGAAATGAATAGCTTTTTAATTTAATTGGCTTCCCAGTGTGAATCCAAAAATAGAAGGCACAATCCATCTTGGAATTAGTGTAGGACTCACTGGAGTCCACGTTCCAGCACAGCCATCCCACCTCAAGCAGAGGCTAAGCATCTTCCTCCCTGGTGCCAGACTCCCTACTGGAACTTGCGCAATTTAGTTCCAAATGGACATCAGAGAACAACCATTCATTCATTATTGGTTGTGATTGACCTCTTTTCTTAAATCATTAACTGCGTAATATTTATAAGAAGGAAACAGTATTTGCATACTTGTCTGTAGTATGTTTCAAAGTCAAAATATAAGCACTGAAGAGAAGGAACTGATGCTGCTTGTTTTTTGTTTTGTTTTTAATTTTATGCATGAGTATTTTTTTATTTTTGTTGGTTTGTTTTTGCTTGCTTGTTTGTTTTGTTTCTTTTTTTTTTTTTTTTGACACAATGTTTCTCTGTAGATTTGGAGCCTGTCCTGGAATTAGCTCTTGTAGACCAGGCTGGCCTTGAATTTACAGAGATCCACCTGCCTGTGGATTATCCACCTCTGGAGTGCTGGGATTAAAGGCGTGCTCCACCACCACCCAGCATCTATGAATATTTGTCTGCTTGTATGTCTATGTTCCCTGTGTAGGCCTGGTGCTAGTGGAGGCCAGAAGAGGGCACAGTGTTCCTTGGAACTGGAGTTACAGACTGCTGTGAACTGCCTTGTGGGTGTTGGAAATTGAGCCTTGGTTCTGTGTAAGAACAGCCAGTGCTCCTAACTGCTGAGTGACCTCTCATGGGTGGATTTTAACGTGAAAAGAAAATGAAATAGGGTGTTATAGTATAGCTAGATTGCCAAACTGTCAGAAAATTCTTAATCTGTGTCTGCTGCCTGTGAAGGCTAAGATCCTATTGGGACGTCTTTGGATGAGAAGTGAAGAAAAGAGGTGGGGGGAGGAAGATGGAGTGGGAGACAGAGACAGAGACACAGAGAGAGACAGACAGAGACAGAGAGAGACAGAGAGAGAGAGAGAGAGAGAGAGAGAGAGAGAGAGAGAGAGAGAGAGAGAGAGAGAGAGAGAGAGAGAAGAGATCCCTTTACTCCTTTACTTTGGCCAGTGTTGAGATTCCTTGAACAAATGGTGTCCAGCTAAGCAGAACAACCTCTTCTATTGGCCCTGGAGCAGGATGCAGGGAAAAGACCCCTGTGCATTTGCCTGGTGTTGCTGGCACTGGGGGACTGGAGATGGACAGTCACCTAAGGAAGGCAGATGTTTCCCCCAGAGGACTTTCCCTTGTTTGCTACAGAAAGAGCCATGCCACCAGTATCTCTGTAATTTCTGTTTTTTTCCCTCTCTCCAATAAAGACAAATCCTGACATTGGATATGTTTCTAGAGTTCTGGTGAAATTCCAATGCTGAGCAGAAAAAAAAATATTTAAAAAAGTCCTTTTGTTTAAGATAAGAGAGTACAGTGCATGAGTTTAGCTGGGCTGAAAAGTTCCAGATAAGAGAACAGCTGGTGTTTTCCTCACAGCTGGAAATTCTTGTTTGGTTTCTCTTGTGTCTTTCCACTTAGGCTTTCCCAGACCTACCTGCCCTTAGCATGTGTGTGCGTTTGCATGCGTGTGCGTGCGTATGTAGTTCTTTTCATGAGCAGATTCTCTTTGAAGTAGATTCTGGTTTTTACTAATTTCCTGAGATCATGGGCCTAGACAGAATTTTTTTAGAAGGCTATAGCAAATTTAGACTGATACACCTTTCCTACCCCATTCAAATTTCTTGTTAGCTTTTCCTCTAGCTCTGATCCTCCACAACTAACCTCTGCCTTGCATGAACTCAGTTCTCAGCACAAGCCATTTGTCCTGACAGCCTCAGAGGAGAGCTCCAATTCCTGTGTACTCATATTCCAGTTGGAGGTTTCTGAAGGCTGGCATTACCTACCTGCTCTCTTTCTTTTCATTTATTTTTATTTTATGCCCAACGTCCATGGAGGCCAGAAAAGGACATTGGATCCTTTGAAACTGGAGTTACGGATGGCTGTGAGCCACCACCTGAGTGCTGGGAATCAAATCTGGGCCTTGTGCAAGAACAAGTCTCATATCTGCTGCACTGAACGATCTCTCCAGCCCTATTTGGGTATCATCTGTAGTATGTCCATTCAAATCATTTTATTTTTTGTTTGTTTTGGGTTTTTTGTTTGTTAGCTTGTCTTATCTTTACTTAGTTTGTTTTAATTTTTTGATTTAGCCCAGATTTACTCCAACTTTGCTCTGTATGTATTATCTTGGTTTGTTGTTTTTTTTTATTTGTGTTGTTTGTGGGTGTTTTGTTGTTGTTGTTTTGTTTCTTGGTTATTTCTTTCTTTCTTTTTTTTTTCACATAACCTTACTATTTTGGATCATATCCAAGACATTTCTTCTAGTCCAGTGGCATGAAGGTTTCCCTGGTGTTTTTTTCTAGTAGGTTTATAGTTTTGGGTTTAAAGATAGACAAATTGCCCCCCCCCCTTTTTATCAGACTATTGAAAAAATGGTGCCAAAGAATTAAAACATTTCCCTAGGAATATTTTACTAGATGAAGGGAAAGACTGAAACACAGGTTCCAGTCAGAAGAGGAACATGACAGCTTATGGAACTTCCTTAAAGAACAGACATGGGCCAAGACAACAAGGGCCCGTGATGAGCAGAAGCACATACTGACCAAGGCTATTTAGTTCTACATAGCACTTGTCTTCTATTCAAACCCACGCTCCATGTCAGAACCTGGAGGTGGACTTGTTACTCTTCTCAATGTGGTTGCACTGAATAATTCTTTCTTAAAAAACTTTCCACTATTGCTTGTTTTGTTATATTGGAATATTAGGGATAGGAAACTAAGTTGTGCCTGTTGGATTTGTTAGAGACCAGGCTTTGAACCTGAAAACTACAGTAATCCAAGTGAATGGTTGTTGTGAAATATCAGTTGAAGGTGTGTTACAGTTGGTTATGCTTTAGAAAATTTGTTTAGTGATGCAAATATGTGTTGCATTCTTTTATGTTGCATTTGTTTAGCTCTGTGACGGTGTGTCACTTTGCCTGTCTAAAATACATGATTAATCTAATCAGCCAATAGGTAGGCAGGAGAGAGAAATAGGTGGGGCTGGCAGTCAGAGAGATTAAATAGGAGGAGAAATCCAGAAAGAAAGGATCAAGGAGCACGAAAAGGAGGAGAGAGGACATGCATAGACAGCTATACAGTGAGTCATGGAGTGAGAAATAAAGAATGGTGTATAGAATAGAGAAAGATAAAGGCCCAGAGGCAAAGGATGGATGAGATAATTTAAGTGAAGAAAAGCTGGCAAGGGACAAGCCAAGCTAAGGCTGGGCCATCACGACTAAGAATATTTCTCTGTGTATTTATTTGGGAGCTGGGTGTTGGACCCCAAAAGAGCAAAGAGTTAAAACAATCAATAGTACATGATCTTTTGTGAAATCTAAAATTGGTGGGCTTTTGGTTAGGGATATTCAATGGTGTGCACTTTTGTCTACAAAATACCAGACTTACAGAAACTGGCAACAGAATATTCATTACTGGAGACCAGAGACTCAGACTCAGATACAAACTGGGCAAAGAAAGAAAAGGGAGAGTTTGCACAAAAAATTTACACTATCAGTTTAGTGGGGCAAACTCCAGCTCCCTATGGTATAGCACTGATGACTATAGCTAATAATAATTTAAACTACTATACCTCAAAGACAGCAAAAGAAAAGATTTTCAGTATTCTCTATACAACAAATTATTCATACTTGAGGTCATAGGTACTCTAAAGAAACATCAAACTGCACCCATAAGTGTATATGACTATTATCTATCAGTCAAAAACAAACAAGAAGAGAAGTCCTGCTCTTTAGAAGACAGCACTGGCTCTATGTCTGTCTGTCTGTCTGTGGACCCAGAGCAGCCTTCTCGTTTTAGACTTCAACTTTCTCATCTGTGGCAGAAAGGCGTTTCATGATGAAGTGATTGCTCAGTCTGCAGTTTTAGCTAAACTACTGTATCTTAAGTTGTGGAATAATTTCTATTTATCATGCTTGATAATTAGAAACTTTGTACAAAGAATATCAATCAACTTTCATTTTGTGTGTGTGTGTGTGTGTGTGTGTGTGTCTGTCTCTCTCTGTCTCTCTCTCTCTCTCTCTCTCTCTCTCTCTCTCTCTCTCTCTCTCTCTCTCTCTCTGTGTGTGTGTGTGTGTGTGTGTGCGTGTGTGTATGCACATTTACTCATGCCCCTGCAGTGTGTCTACCTCCTTTTTATCTCTCACCTTTGGGATTGCTTCTGCCTTCCTTTAGGAGCTGTTAATAATTAATAGTAGTGCCGGCATTTGTAAGCCAGAAGTAATATGTTTTGATTTTATCATTTCTTTTCATGAATTATGAATAGCATTAAAATGCGATTTTTTTTAAATCCAAGAAGGGAAAAGAAGATGATGGGAGGTCAGAGGAGATGAGAGGACAGGCAACCTTGCTCTGCTATCATCTGCCAGGTTTAATAAATAGCGTTCAGCTTGAAGGAATTTAAGACTGCTGTCCTTCTGTTTCTCACCACATCTCTCTTCATGGGTGGGAAGAAGCAACTGCAGCTGGAATACAGATTTATAAGTAGAGCCTTAAAACCATCCATCTGCGAGAGCAGATAGCACCACACAAAACGGGTCTTTCCCAGATGTCACTCAAATGAGTAAAGCCTAGAATCACTCCTGAATTGACACACTCGGGTTCTGAACAGACCTAGACTCTTAAAAATGAATTTTCATGCTGACATTGTCACTGGTTGTGGCTTCAAATAAGATGGGGAAAGGATAGGCTCCTGATCTGTAAAATGCTGAGACAATACCAGATTCTTCTAGCAAATACAACTGTCCTGGGAGTAAAATTAAATTGTGGCTATTAAGGAACAAAATCAAGACACCTATCCTTGAAAGAAGCCATCAAGAGAAGGAGCACACAAGCAACCAACAGGGACAGAACACTTGCCTAGTATATCTCATATTGGACTTCTAGCTGGAGTACGGAAAGAGCATGTTCAGCTGAAGGGAAGAAAAGAAGGTGTCAATCAGAAAGGTATTCACATGGACACTGTATAGAATGTATTCCTGAATAGCCACTAACCACAGAAGGGCACTCTCAGTGTTCTCAGTCATGAAGGACAGACGGAGTGAACACACTGAGGAACTCCTGGATAGCGCTGTGGAGCAACTGTGCCAGCTGGCGAGAATGTGAAAAGAAATATTTTATAAATGTTTGGCAGGGTTTTTTTTTTTTAATGTTAAATATAAACTTACCATATGACCCATACTTTCACTCCTAGGTAGTTAACCAAGAAAAATGACAATTTGTCCTCATAAATATGTGTATATGACTATTCTGAACAACTTTACTCGTAACCACTGCAATTTTCTGGTCCTGATAAATAAATGAATACTGTGGCGTTCATTCAATTGAACACGACTCAACCACACAAAAGGAGCACACACTAGTAATCACTGATTTGTTTATTTTTGTCTAGTGTTTGTTTTGGCAATTCAGGTGAGAGAAAAAATTTAGTCCTTCTTACTCCACGAGGGCTGAAAGCAGACGTTTCAAACACATGTTTTATTGCACATGAATGGCTGTCACAGTTCATTCTCACGCTGGAGTGTGAGTGATAAACCGGACACAGGGCTTTCTGAAGCTCTCCTTCTCGTCGCTGGGACGACAGGTAACCAAAGGAGACTAGCTAGGCGGTACAGAGCAATATAGAACTAATCCACTTTGCCCCGCTGTTGTCTGTCATGGCTTACTGCAGCTCTCCCACCCAGCCCACGTCAGAGTGTACTGGCTCTGCATTATCAGTTTGCCTGGCTCTGCCCACAGCGGGCAGGAAGTGCTTGAGAATCAGTTCCTCTCAGAGCATCCTCTAAACAATGACCGCTAAGAGATGATTATTAAAAAGGAGGAGGTAACTGAGGAGTTATCTACCTGTCCTCATATGAGCCAGAAAAATCAACCAGTAGTCCACACAGTGGTAATTAACTCAATGGCGTGCCCTCATAACGATGACCCATATTCCCTACTCTCTACTCCATGTCAGAGTTAGTATTTCCTGGACCATAGCCCCCTACCCTGTAAGCCACTTATAGTTAAGTATTTGTCCTACAATGTGCCTGGAAAAGTTCTGACTATAACAGAAACTGATAGTACATTTGCAATAGTCTGGCTGCCTGGTAGTCTTATATTCCTTTTCAGTGAAGAAGAGCTCAGACTTCAGAAACCCCATGTATTACCATGGCCCTACACATTTCAATCTGTGATATCACATGCATGAGTGATTTAGATACGACAACAAAGTGGCTACCACTTCTGGCTTAGAACTGCGTTTCCAGAAATATGCTTAAAGAAAATAAATGAGAGCTGACATGAGACCTGGCTGACATTTTGCATTGCAGTCCTATATCTCTACAAAGGAAATGTGGAAAAAAAACAGTTGCGCATTTCTAATTTGGAAATCTGAAATCCCAAATGCTCCAAAATACAGAGTGGAAAATTCCACATCTAATCTCATGGGGCAGGTCACCATCAAATCATAAGCACACTAAAAATATTTTATAAAATTATCTTCGAACTATATGGCTAGTGCATGAAAACCTGACATCTTTTTATTTTTTTCCTTGGGTCCCATCCTCATGATGTCTTATTATGCATATGCAAGTATTCCACAATCTAAAATTCTTATGGTTCCAAGGAATTCACATAAGGGACCTTCAACTTGCACTTTGTATCCATTATAAAAGAATAATGTTAAAGTTAATTGTATTTTGATAGAAGGAAATGTTTTTAGCAGATCATTGGGCCACAAAAGGCACATTGTGAGACAATAAATAGAATATCTTATTTATTTGGCTTTTGTAGTAGATAATTTTTCCTTGTACCAAATGCCTTTCTTCAAATGCATCGCCCCACACCTGCTCAGCTTTCTACCCAGCACAAAAGCAGTTGAGAACTCCATTCCATTTTAAGGCCTATTTAGACCCCATTAGCAGCAATGACCAATCCTAAGAGGGACTTTGCAGTTTCCTGTAATTATAAAGTCCATTCTTCTGGACTTTCTTTCTATCCAGTTCTTCCACCACCTCATAAAGGGAGACCTGCAGAGCCACTCATGAGCCTGAAACACAAGTTCTGTTTCAACAGAGCTAGGTTTTGGATGTTGGTTACACCTTTACATCAATGCAATAGCTATAGTCAAGCAAAAATTGTCTACAAATCTTCCAGAATGCCTTCTGTGCTCCTCACATCTGTACAGAATTAGACATATATTTTTGGGTTAATACCCTACAAGGAAGGAATAATTTGGACAGAGTATAATAATACCCTCCAACCTCCTTTTGCTCTAACAATCTTTCTGCCCGTGGTAGATCAGAGTCAAAGAGCAGACGTGTTAGTCACAGAGGTGGATGAGAGTTTAGTTAGGGATGAATGTATGGAAAAACCAGAATCAGACACATGCTGAGCCATTAAACTCATCAGTCAATGGTCTAAAATCTCTAGATTAAATTATTTTCTTAATCTCAATAGCTAGCAAGTAATATAGGAAGGCAACTGAGTATTTGCTTCAAGTAGAACTTCAAATATGTCTTGTTTATTGATTGAAGAAGAAGCAGCCTTTCATTGCTCCCCACTTTTTAATTTAAAGATGACCAAAGTAGGTGGGTTTACATTGAAGTTCCTCATGGATTTTGGGAAGGTCATTTTAGAGGAGTTATTCTCAAACCAGGCAAGAGGCCATATTTAACTGAAGGCAGTTTGAAAATGATTGCAAATCTGAGGTGGAACATTGGAAACAAATTTTTAAATGTCTCCACTGTAGCAGGTCTTTCTCTGTTCTACCAACCAGCTCCCAAATAATGACACAGAGACTTATTATTAATTATGAAATCTTGGTCTTGGCTTACGCTTGTCCCCCTAAGTCTTACAACTTAAATTAACCTGCTTTTATTAATCTATGTTTTACGATGTGGCCTTTACCCCGCCCTATTCTGTGTGTCTGACTCGTTCTACTTCTCCATGGCATCTTTCTCATCTCTCATGTCTAGATTCATTTCCTACTTTCTCTTTCTCTCTCTCTGCCCAGAAGTCCTCCCCTATACCTCCTATTTCTTGCCTAGCTATTAGCCATTCTTCTTCTTCTTCTTCTTCTTCTTCTTCTTCTTCTTCTTCTTCTTCTTCTTCTTCTTCTTCTTCTTCATTTTTTTGAGACAACTTTTAATTAAACCAGTCACCACAATGTGTCTTTACACAGTGTACATAGATGCCATAACACTCCACAGCTATACCCCAATGACAATGGATGTTGGAGTTCGGATTTGACCTATTAGTCTTGGTCACAAGTGCCTTCACCTGAAGACCCATCCCACTGCCCTTGCTGTATACCATTAAATGTTAAGTGGAGTTCATATTGTCAGAGGAATTTGACAGTTTCATGGAGTTGTCTTTGGGAATCAGTAAACTGTCTTTTAGCATCTCTAACAAGAGTAAAGCCAGAGCTGTAGGATCCGGCATGGTTCTGCCTGGAGGTGAGCAGTACATGGTACCTTGCTTTGTATTACACTACTGTGCAGCTTTCATATTTCAACATTTTGATTAAAACCCCCTTTCCTTCCCTTATCCACAATATAAACCCAAATCACAGTATTTTATTTTCCAACAATGACTGTAGACATCATTGTTTGGTAAGACTGACAGATTTTCCTTATCGTTTGTTTGATTAAAGACCCAGAAACTTTCAGGCATCCTGCTGATGGCTTCTTCCCACGTCTGAATGGAAAAACAAAACAAAAGGCTCTAAGTGCCAAGGAGTAGGCAGGTGTGTTTATACTGATTCTATCTATAGCTGCTGTTTACTCTGCTCTTAGAGGACGGGCTTGTTCATGCTGTGAACTTCAAGATTTCAGAACTTTTTGATGATATTAGCTCAAAATGCTCTTTTTCTGTCTCAAGTCTTCCCGACTTTGCCTGCTTGGAACCTGAGACAATCATGTTTCTGGGAATTAAGTGTCCCATGTGGGAACAAGTTAGAGACCTGATTTTCCCTGCAGACTATGTAGTTGCTAGCAGAAGAAGGAAGCCATGCTCAAAAACAACCTCACTGGTCTGAGTCTGGCATTTGGTGTCTCAGATCTGATATTGGCTGAATCTAGCTAGCTTTCTGAGATTGGGGATGTGTTTGTTGGCAGTTGATGCCCAGCTGGGGAACCGCTTGCCTCACAGGGCCCTGCTGGGATAGCTGCTCTCCCCACATTTCTCATGAACTTCCAATGGAAGCATCACAGAGAGAGAACAAGTCACTGGTTTTTCAGGCTCTTACTTGCTTCTAAGTTGCTGTTCTTCCACTGGCCAAAACAAGAAGCACAGCCAAGACCAGGGTTTTAGTAGGTCATTACCAAAGCCATGGGAGCAGTGGGAAACCTGGACTATTATTGTGATAAGTGTATTATAAATATGAGAGTGAAAAGTGATGATTTATATGAGAGCAATAGGGGCACCATTATTCTTCTTGTCACTGATGAAAATGTGACAGCATTCTAAAAACAAAGACTGGGCACACACTCAGACTAAGCGCAGCTACACTGTGTGTGTTGGGAGGAGGTGACGTTTTTCATTCTTTTGGAGACCTTTGAAATCCCTTCCCTTAGATCTCATGGAAAGTGAAAGAGGATAATCTTAATGACACTGCCAACTGGGAAATCTTTCTGCAAATAAACACTGCTCTCATTTTCGACATCTCAAATCTGA
Source organism: Arvicola amphibius (assembly GCF_903992535.2). Classification (NCBI taxonomy): domain Eukaryota; kingdom Metazoa; phylum Chordata; class Mammalia; order Rodentia; family Cricetidae; genus Arvicola; species Arvicola amphibius. The sequence goes on along the minus strand of NC_052051.1, from coordinate 37,798,657 downwards.
CATAAGAGCTGCCTGTATTCTGAGGTTGGAATTCATTTTTGGAAAGCTGATAATTTTTTCCCCTTTGACAGAAGCCAAGAAAAAGTATTTATTTTCAAGATATGAGTTACATACCTTCTTCTTTCCCCAATCCACGTAGGTTTTTCTTTTTTATAAATTAAAAATATTTTTTCCATAGACCCATGTTCAAACGAAAGTAAAAAATATTATATCATGAAGCAATGCTGACTTCATACATGTTCATTTTGAATACAGTTACTGAAAGTAGCTTTATATTAAAATATTAACAGAGACACTCATGGAGACGAGGACCCTCATGCCCTCATCTATAGAGCCTGTGACCCTCTGGAGTGCCTTCCTCTTGTGTCGATGATGTGTAGAAAGTGTCAGTTCCTCTTTCCCTTACCTATCCAAGGGAGTCTCCCAGGTACAAGATAATGTCAGAAGGTCTCTGATAACAACTTGGCCACTGATCTGTATTTGTATCTTACGTGGAAGAGTCTGTTTAAACCATGAGAAAGAAATTAAAAATAATTTCATGATTAAATCCCTTGGACCCTGCAAAGAATCTAACAAAATGCTGTGTTTTCTCTTTGTTGATGTACAGCCTGAATTCCTTGGAATTCTCCTTTTTCCTTAACTGCCATTCTTCAAATTAAAACTTTTGCATGAAAAGTTATACATGCTTCCAGTTTTTATTTTTGTTAACACTGGACCAAAGCCTCTCACATCCCATATAATATAGAAAACATCTTTTTTTTAAAAAAAAAAAAAATAGGGTTTCAGCCTGTAGTCCTGGCTGGCCTCAAATTCACAGAGATCTATCTGCTTCTGCTTTCCAGTGCTGGGGTTAAAGGTGTGTACTACCACACCTGGCAAGCAACTTAAATATAAAAATATAAAAATGATGAAGGCAGAAGTAAGTGAGGCTCCATGTAACTTTTTAATAGATAGTAATTAGTAGTTTAAAATATAATGATCAAAAAAGCACATTTTTTTTTCTAATGACACAGTGCCATGGACGAATTCTCTGTCCATTCTTTTAGTTATTTGTTATGTCCCTAATAAAACAACAGAATATTGAGAGTGGCAAAGCTAGCTAAAGCCACCAAATGTCAGAGCTGAGTGCAGCTGAACTTACTGAAGGAAGCTGTGCTGTATTTCTTGATGCTTACAATGAGTGTATCTCTTGGAGGGATCCCAGCAGTGTGCACTGAAGGTTAACCTTGACTCCCCCATACCTACTACATCCAGACCTTCATTTTAGCAAAACCTGGGATACTGGGATATACACATTCATCTGTGAGAAGTATTGGCATAATTATATTATGAATTTGCTAGTGTATCTAAATTTAATAAATCATTGATGTGACTGCTCTTATTTGTAGAGTACTTTAGCAATAGCCATAAGTCTGTAATCGTCTCTGAGTTTAAATGTTGATATCTATTAGTTGGGGAGATAGAACTTTCAGGCGTAATGATTAAATACTGGAGAGACAAGAGCATCTCTAGGGTAAAGTTCTTTGAAACAGAGATTGTAAGCATTAGGTCTTATTGTTTTATCAGAGAAGTGCTTGGATCTTTGTATCTCAGCTAGTACAAGTTTTCAGTAGTAAGAAAGCTATGAAGTCTCAAAACAACCTTCCCTCATGCTGCTACACACATCCAACTCTCTGTCCTCTATAAAGGCATTCAAGAGCACTGTAGCACCTACTGTACATTCTCTTTGTTGAAGGAAATACTGCATACAATCTGATCCTTCCTATTAATGGTGGCTCACCCATCACTACAAAGGCTCTTAATGACTGGTACTCACTTTCCTTTAAGATTTTTCCCCCAAATTGTGGTCCTCTCTCTGGCAGAAGTATCACCTTGCCTGGGAACCTGCTGTAGATGCAGGACGTCCAGCCTTCCTAGAAGCCTGCTCTATGCAAGGGTTTCTTTTTTGTTCCCACAAGATGCGGCGTGGATACACACGCACACGCAAGGTTTGCACAAGCAGCACACAACACACGGGATTCGAACTCGTGGACACACGCACGCACGATCGCAAGCGCCCTACACGATGAGCCACCGCGTGGCTCGCTTGCAAGGGTTTCTTAACCTAAGAAGCTGCCCTGGTTAGTTTTCCGTCAACTTGACACAAACTAGAGTTTTCTGAGAAAACAAATCTCATTTCAGAAAATAGCTCTATCAGATGGCTTGTAGGCAAGTCTGTGGAGACATGTTTTTGATTAGTGCTTGAGATGGGAGGTCCCAGACCACTGTGTGTAGGGGTGTTGCCACCGCTGGGCAGGTGATCCTGTTTGTTTAAGAAAGCAAACTGAGCAAGCAGAGGTACACTCCAGTAGGCAGCGCTCATATGCTTCAGTTTCTGCCTCCAGATTCCTACCTTGAGTTTCTGCCCTGACTTCCTTTCATAATGTAATGTGATCAGAACATGTAAGTCAAATAAAACCTTTCCTCTGCAGGTTGGTTGTGGTCTTTGTGTTTTATCACAGCAATAGAAAGCAAGCTAAGAGAACTGCACAATGGACTTCCCTGGGGAGCTTTGAAAGGTGTCAATGACAAGGATCAGTAAGCCAATTCAGTTGGTCTTTGGTTGTGGCTTTAGGAGTCTCTATTTAAAGCTCTAGTTGATACTCTGATTGGAGGTGCAAAATGAGATAGTGAATCAAAAGTTTTTATAAGTATTTGTCATTTGAAACTATCATTTGAATATGACAGGATGCTGTGGAATAATTCTTCTGTACACTGTGTGAATATATGTCACTATGACTGATTTAATAAGCAAGCTGACTGACCAATAGCTGAACAGGATAAAGTTAGGCAGGAAAGCCAACCCGAGAATGATGAGATGAGGAAGGGTGAAGTCACATGGCTTGCAAGCGAGATGGAGAATAAGTGGGACACACAAAATGGGATAGAGGTAAAAGTCACGAGTCTCAGGGCAGCACATAGATGAACAGAAATGGGTAAGTTGTAAGAGCTAGTTAGTAATATGCCTGAGTTATTGGTCGAGCATTTATAATTTATATTAAACCTCCTACAACAGAAATAATTTTAAAAGTGGTGGAAGAGCCAAGTGGACTCAGTGCAGCTGTAACTAGCAGGCTTTAGGAAGTGTTAGTCCTGAAACTCAGTGTTGTCACATGTGTTTCCGTGATAAAGAGCAAAACAACTCCTGTCTTCCCTGACACTCTGGGGAATATTGCAGGTGGTTGGTTGGTATCGCGAAAACTAAGTACTAAAGGTTAGTGAGTGCCTGGGTTCAACCAGGAAAAGCATTGTAGTAGTGAAGCATCCATTGGTCAGGTGCCCAGATAAAATCCCAGAGACCTTGCTAAATTCAAAGTTTAGATAAACAGTAGCTTCCCTGTGGTTTGATTATTTGTATTTGCTTATCTTTTAACCTTAGAGTGAGCTCTGACATTCCTTATGAGACTCAGGAGCTGAGGACCTTATGAGAACGTTAGTTTTAAATAGGCACAACTCTTGGAAAGAGTGTTCTCAGACTGAGAAAAGACGCCTGTGTACAGTGGTCCGACTCAGAGCTTCCCCTTATTATTCATTTTCTCATTTCTCTGGGTCTCTCTACCTTTCTTCCCTGCCAGCCTTTGTCTTTCCTTTGACTTTTAAAGTGAACTTGACTTTATGTTTGTGCTTTGCTCAGTGTCCTTCAGTTTCTGGAAAATCCTCTCGCTTTTAAAGTAAGTTCACATTCCCTGGTGTTTATGAAAAGGCTCTTATTTATTTATCATCTTTTAGTACTCTACAGCATTGAGGATACATCCATAAATTTACATCTCTAAAATGTTCTTATTCTTCTTTATAACCATGATAGATGGTTTCCTGGGGCAAGAAATGGAGTGAGCCCAGGGTAGTGGTGAGAAAATATGGGGGTGGAGATGAAAAACAACAGCAAAATGAAAACAAGAATTTTGTGTGGAAACCCGCCCCCACTAACTCTCTCTCCTTCTGCCTGCTACAAAGAGCCCTTTGCAGATGGTGGTGAATAGGCCGGGAGCTCCCTCAAAACCACTGAGTCTGTTTATGCATGTTATTTTCTTTTAATAGTGCCTGAACGCCTTCTGAAACATTTTTTAAGTGCTGCCTCATTCCATGCCCAAGTTTGGGTGGTCACGGAGGTATAGAAAGAGCTAAAGCCAGGCCCAGAATGGTCTCTTTTTTTTTTTGGTAGTGTCATGAGCAAGAATATAAAAGAGAGGAACAGGACAGTCCAGGATCTCAGGTTCACTTTTAGAACAGGGTCATCAATAGCTGAGACTTGTCCAAGTGTCAGGTCTCATCCCAGATGAGTAAATGGGCATCTCTGAGAAGGAGAATGTAACAAGCCTGCCAGGAGATGCCTGCCCAGGCAGAAGTCTGAGAACCGCTGGAACAACTTTACCTTCCCTCCTTCAATTAGGATGCCTTTCATCTTCTTCCCAGGGCTGCTCTTCTGGGGGACGTGGACATGTGAGTGTGTAGGCTGGACTGTCAACATGAGACGGGAGCAAGAAGTCCACTCTACCTTGAAATCTTTTACTTTGGATAGTAAAGTTGGAAATGGGATTGCTGATGAATACTCAAGTGTCCCCTGCCCCGTAACTCATGCCGATGTTGACTATTCTCCACTCCTGACTGGCTGAGTGGATCTTTGTGATTGTGGACAGTTGGATTGATTCAGATCCTGTACCATGTTATCTTGGCTGTCTAATTCCTTTAATAGCCCACTTCTGTATCTGACATAATGTTTTCTCAACTATCAGGTAAAACCTTGGGCATATATTTACTGACCACTAGTTTCTAACAACCAAATGGCTAAGACTGTCATTAGAGTGAAAATCTCTATGGGGTTTTCTCTCCTTTCCTGGAGATGCCTACCAGATGTTCTCACACATGCCTTAATTAATGATTTCCTTTGGTTTTGTGACTATAAAAGTTCATTAACCATCTTTGTGTTGGACACATGGCATTTGAGCAACCAGAATCCATACTCTCTATTCCAGATGAAGTGGATAAAGGCCATTAAAATTCAGGTAAGGGATTAGATAACATGGCACCAAAATGGATATTCAGAATGAATTGGCGAAGATGACAGATAATGATATTGGGGAGCGATGAATAAATAATCAGTGTAAGCATTATGTAACTTGTTATAGAACCATGCTAGAATGATGCCATTTTTATATGCTTTTGTATAAATGTCACTGAGAGAGGGAAGCACACTTTCACGCTGTGTATATGTAGTATGTTATGCCTGCCTGAGGCTCTGCATATCTTTTCTAATATCCTAGCCATTTGCAGCTCTCTGTCCCTGGCCCCAGAGCTCAGACCTGTCACGTGGGTCACTCCTATTTGGCAAAGAATAAACTCTTTCATATTTCCTCTGAGATGAAAACTATGATTTGAGTTGGTGGTAAAGGCAAAAGGAACAACAGCACATCAATATAACTAAGATGTGTTTTGTCAACTTCACAAAGCCGACAGTCAAACAGAGAAAATACTTTCCATCAGCTAGTCACTTCTAAATCCAGACTCCAAATTCAATTAGTGTTATTTCTAAAGGAGTCACATATATGCCCAGTAGTAGTTAGTTTACTTAGAGTGAAAATGTAACATCCATTCTTCTAAGTGTGATTCAAACTACTGCCCCCCTGACTGGGACAATACTATTCAGGTGGTATCAAGAATGATCATCACCCATGAGTATTCCTGCTAGTCCCAGTAGGTCAACTATTAACCTGGTTATGGTTAGAACCTAGGACTGGACAGAGAGCTTTAAGAACTACAAGCACTTGACTTCCAGTCCTGTGCCCTCAGAGATCCTGATATAGTAGAGGCTAGAGTAGCCCATGCTTCAAGACTAGTATGAACAACCCTGGATTCTAAGGTGGAGCCAGGACCATGAACTACTGTCTCATCTAGTTCATCACTAGCATCCTTATGCTTTGAATCTAGTGGATCGGATCTTAGTCTTGGAAGTAAACTAGAATCACCTGCGAGTTCTTCAAATCACAGCAATGCTCAGATTCTGTGGTAGCTTGGGTTATTGAGACAAAATGCCAGAAACCATAAACTGGAGAAGAGGAAAGTTTGATGAGTTTGATTTGGGGATGGTATCAGATATTTTTGTTTATGGTTGGTTACACTCACTAGCTGTGTGGAACCATACACCATGGAGAGATTATGGCGTGGTGTTGGATTACACAATTCACAGTATTCAGGAGATGAGACATGAGGGGAAGAAATGGGGTTCCCCAGTGGCCTAATATCTTCCACTAGGCTCTAGCTCTTTAAGGTTCCAGCAACTCCCAATAGCAATAAACCTTCAGTACAGGGTTCTGTGCCTCTGCAGACGTTCCAGGCCTTGACTTTAGCATGCTCCTTCTCCTGAGATTGGGACTTAATTACCTGGAGTAGCCCAAGCATCCTGTTGTTCTGGTTGTAATCAGTGTGGGTGTCTCTACCCCAACTCTAATTGCTGAGAGCTGAAGGGGTAGAAAAGCTGGATTTTACATAGGCAGGGACTCTGATGCTGTCATAACTGGGAAAATGCTAATTCAAGAATGGGGTGGGAATGCATCATGACAGGTCTCAGCCTCTTTAATTCAAACTGTTGATAATTCAAGTAAGCACCATGTGCGTTCATCCCTGTGTATGTGCTGTGTAGCAATTCATAATAAGAGGCCCAGTTCCTCCTGCTGTGAACAAAGGAAGTAATTTTTCCTTGCTTTTTGTCAGACTATTTGTCTTATAAAACTTGTCAGTATGTGTGTGTGTGTGTGTGTGTGTGTGTATTTAATCTCTCTTCTAGAAAAATCTCTTTTAAGAAACTAAATCAGTCCATTGCTACCTTTGTACTGTCTTTCTCAAAGACCATTTCTTTGAACATTAATCCTGAACTGACCATAAAAGTCTTCCTGCTGCCTAGCTTTTATAGTTTGGGGAACTAATATGCAGGCTGTTGGGGCGGGGAAAGGGGATCAATACTCTTATCCAGCACTGGACCATTCATGTAGCAATTTCAACCTGCCAGCCAGGATGTTCCCACCACTACAATAGTGGCACAACTGTTTATGGGATGACCAACTGCTCTGTTGATTGGATTTGCAGTCTGCTCCATGGCAGATGAAACTCATGCCTTGTCCTGAAAACAAAATAAAAACAAAACAAAACAAAACAAAACTGTGGCTAAAGTCGTAGGCTCCAGGCAAGAACCCACTGATGTCACTTTTCTAAATGGTCATATTGTCCAACTGTCTTCTTAATAATTATGCACATAAGCACACATTTGAGCAGCTCCCAACCTTGGTCAGAAAAGCTTCTTACCTTAGTATTTAGTGACTAATGCAGAAGCTGCATTCTTGGTCCAAGTGTTGAGAATAAACAGCTGTGAGTGCTCATCAAACCAATCAATCCTCTATGTCCACCCCTGAGCCACGAGGCTTAGAAAGCATTGCAGAAGACAGAGCAGAAAGAATGTAAAGAGATGTGTGTTGTGAAACGCTGTCCCCTGGACATGACAGAGCCGTTACACTCGTGAGCTCACATCAGCAGAGATTATCTACACAAGGCTTAGAAAGGATCGAGCCAGTTAACAACTTAAATATCGATTGTGGAGGGGTTTCCAAGGCTTCCCCCTATCCAGCTGAGGATCTGTTGGCAGTTGGTGGCTGCCGTGGAAGGGAGAATCACCTTTCTTTAGGGACATGGTCACAGGTAGGTTCTTACCTAGTGGATGATCTTACATTCCTGCTCACATGGGCAGCACTAATTGGACTCAGAGGGTTAAAATAAGTAAATGAGTTAATTAATTAAGAAGTAGGACAGGAGGTTGGGAGGGAGAGGATAAAAGGGGGTCTTTCTGGGAATTGGGACCAGAGGGAGAGACCAATATGTTCAAGATACTATGGAATTTTCAAAGGAAATATTGGGTTAAGAGTTCATATTCACCTCCTGTCTGAATAATATATACTAGCTTCCATGAATAATACTCCCAATTCCCAAATAAAGGAAGAGGAACTAACTATGCAAAGCCAGGAGTGCAGTGAAATCATCTAACCTGAGAACAAGTTATTCTTTATCTTGAAAACATGTATAAGACTTTGCATAAGTGTGATCTCTGTCTTTGCAGTCCCTAAGTGTATCGCCTTTGATGCAAAGAACATTTCAGTGTACCTGTTTTTTCTTAAATTAGAAACTCTTAGGTGAAAGTTCTAGGTCTTTGTTTTATTTGTTTTTCTACCTTCATCGGGGAAGGGGTAGAGAATTAACATACGCTTGTCCAGCATAACAACACTTTTTTTTTCTCTATTACCTATATGAAGATGATTATATCCTGTCATGCATCGTACACAGATATACACTGTATACTTGTAAGTATGTGTGTGCCTGTCCTTGTGATGAGGATAAGGTCTGAGCTTCATATTCATTTTAAAAGAATGGAATTCTGTCACTTGTAACAACATGGCTAGAACAGGGGCACATTATGAAATAAGCTAGACACAAAAAGACAACTTGGTGAATCTTTACTCATAGGTAGAAGCTAAAAAGTCTAATCATATTGAAGAGGAGAATGGAATGATGGTCTCTAAAGGTTAAGGGTATCAGGGAACAGGGCCAATAGGGAAAGTAGGGTTTAGGGTTCCAAACTTCAATTACAAAGGAATAATTAATTCTAGCAAAATAGGGCAACTTCATTCTACAGCATTTCATTTTATATTCAAAACAAGTAGATTTGAAAATTGTTCTTTTTCTGGTAACTGACCATCGTACCCAGGCCCTGTATGGGCTCGCTCTGTGCTACTCTGTTGAGCTCCATTCTTGGTGCTTTTGTTTTTGAGACAGAGTTTTGCTAAGTTATCCTGGCTGGTCTCAAAAACTGTGATCCTTTTGCCTCAGCTTCTGCCATAGTTATGATTATAGGCATGTGCAACCATGGCCAGCTGGAGCTTGTGAATTATTAACACGCTAAAAGCGTGGATGTTTGAGAAGTTACAAATGCTTACCCTGAGAATACCAGTACACATTCTTCAGTGTATCATTTTATCATCCTGTACACATTCATATGTATAAATATTATGTCCACTTAAAATAAACACACAAGAAATGAGTAAATAGTTTCTATCATCTCTACATTATATTTTTGCCCCACTATCATAACTTTTAGATCTCTTCTCTATTTTGATTTTCCTTAAAAAGATTATTTGAGAAGTGTTGCTGGTTTGTCTTTTGTTATTATTTGTTTGTTTTTTAAATAGAAATTTGAGTATCAGTGAACCTAGTTCTTTAGGGTCCTTTTTACCTAAGACAGCTTGGCAACAATGGCTCCTCTTAGGCACCTGACCTTCTTGTGGTGTCTCATATCTCAGAGTTCCATCTCTGCAATGAATGAGCTAGGAAAAGTGCTGGATCACCACCTACGGGGTCAGAAATTGTCCAGGGCTGGTGGTACATCTGTCGGGCAGGGGCAGTCACAAACTGGAGATGAAATGGAGCAATAAGGAAGCAGTGACCCAGTGGAGAAGTAGAAAATTACCCTCTTTAGAGCCATCTCAGTGTCCCCAGGCCTGTGGGACACACTGACCTGTCCTCGGCTCTGCTAGCTTTCTGCAGTCTCAGGGAAACTGATTAGAATTCCATTTCAGCTGGTGTGAACAGATGGGGCTGGAATGACCTTTTACTAAAGACAAATGACAGCGTACAGTGACCTGAGGACCTTCTTTTGGTGACCCGGGAGAGGTACAGGGTGGTTGGTAGAACCAATGGGAGCTCTCTTTTCTTTTTACATTCATCACAGCTACAATAACCTCAAGAGTTTATTTGGGATCTGTGGTGGAGTACATGAACAGACCTCCTAGATTCCTGCTCCACCCTCCACCCTCCACCCACCACCTCCACAGAGAGCTCCTTTGTACTCACTTAACCTCGGCATCGTGAATGCAGCCTTTATGTGAACTCCACTTCAGAGTGTACTGTGAGTTTCCTTAAGTGAAATGGTTTTGATGTCAACTTCTAAAACCACAAAGTAGAAGAGCTAGAAAGAATTTCTGAAATGGCCCGACCTGACTTCGTTTCTGCACTATTCCATTTGTGTGTGCGCGCACGCACGTATGCGTATGTGTGTGTGTGCATGTGTGTGTGTGTGTGTGTGTGTGTGTGTGTGTGTGTGACAGGAATGAAAATAGGACCAGAAATTTCAAGGGACTTGTCCACAATAAAGCACTTGGTCAACCATTGAAGCATTCTACTGCCTCCGAACGTGGAAACATTTTCCTATAATCTCTGCCCATTATTTTTCAACTTCATCCTGCTAAAATTCCTATGGGAAAACTAATGGGCCTATAATCCTATTAAATGCTAAATCATTTTCTCCTGCTTACATGTCAGGGGAAGTTTGAGAACTTGTCTTTAGTCCCTGCTTTCATCTTCTCAAACCGTCCTTCCAGGGAGAGGCTTCCTGTAGAATGTGTACTGGTTCAGCTGATGGCTTTCCAGCTTGAAAGGATTCTGCCTCGTTACTAATGAAGTCCATTTAAGGCTGTTGATGCAAATGCATTTGGGAGCTGGAAGCTTGCATTAATTTTATTTGGGCTCAGGGTTACTGGATTTTAGGAGCACACCTATTTTGGACTTGAATCTTAAGACTATCTAATAAACCTTTGGTCTCCAAACCGAAATATAGGATGCTTTGCTACTTAATAGCCCTCTTTGGGACAGGAAGGTTTGTTCTATTTAATGTCTATTTAGGCATTGACTTCTCTACCTGGAAGGTTCCTTCATTTCTTAATTTGACTCCCGTTTTGAGCCCAGTTAACTATTTCCTTCTCTGAGAAGACTTCCATGACCTGTCAGTAATGTTGGCTGTCAGCTCCTCTACTGCCTTCTGGGCAGGTCTGGTTATGGTGCATGCAGTGGTACCTGGTAACTGTAACAAGTGGTACCCTGATCTTGGCCCCTGAACAAGTGAAACAGGACATTGCATTCTTAGATTCAGTATTGTAAGTGGAAGACATCAAAGGAGCATAGCTATCCACTTGCTCTTTCATCCCATCACAGGGCTTTCTGGAAGAGGCGGAACCAGGACTGAAAGCAGATCATGCTGTCTTGGGACCAGAGAAAGTAGTGACTGTAATGCGACAAGAGAGAATCTTTTGTTATGATTGTAACTGCTTCTTAATAGAGATCATCACTATATTGTGTTTGTAAATATTCATGGATGCAACTATATGACAAAGAGAATAAATTTTCATTTATATAATTAATGTTTTTGAAAACACCGTTGAACAGAAATAAACAAAGACACAAAGATACTAACCCCTCAAAAACAAACAAGTAAGTAATAGAAAAATCTCAAACCAATCAAAATAAAAAAACTATTATCTAAGCCAAAACAAATGTAGCCAACCTGATTCTGAGAGCCCAGGTATTATGGCTTATAGAAATTAAATTGATTTAGCCTCAACTAATTTCTAAGTTCTTTTGAGAGTTAACATGAAAATTCATCAAAAACATCCATGAAGATTCTTTCAGTGTTTAAGAGTTTTACAGCACAGTAGCACAGTTTAATAATTAAATTATACACTAATTTGTTATCAATTTTGAAAGTATTAGAAGCATTTGGAGTTTCTTAGCACATAGAAATAGGCATTGAACAGGAACAGAAATACTAACTGATCATTACAGATTGTACACATGTGCTGGAGCCTTAGACTGTTTTCCATACACATGAAATAAATCTCAAAAGTTAAAATTAGATTTAGATGAGATATTCACAAGATCCAACTCTATCACCAGCCACAAAGGATATCCCAAGGGGATGTCTCCTTTTTTGGAAGGATGATTCAGGTTCTAATTTCACCTGTGCAAATCGGCATAGCTAACCCTAGCTGAGTGACCACCTAATCACAGGAGATTGGCTCTGCTAAGAGGGTCATGCTGTGGTGATTCTCCAGGTATTGTTCTGTTCCATGGAAAAGGCCCCTGGAAGCTAGGGATGATATATTATCCCAATGTGAAAGAACAGATGGTTGCTTAAGAGTATAGGTCCAGCAGATGTGAAGATGGGGTGAAGATCACAGAGACTGTAGTGGTGCTAGTTCCACAGTCAGGGATCAGAGGATACAACTCAGTAAGAACGTGATGCACAGAAGATGCATCCATATATTAGTGGATATGATATTTCTGACTGGTCAAGATGTACTCAAAAGCCAGACTAGACCACAATGTAGATCTGATAAAATTAATGGCAAGAGCTTGGAAAAAAAAATCCTTAAGGGCTTTTTTACCTTGCTCAGGGGGACCACTTCCTGGGGCATTGACTAAAATGCTATTATTAAGTAATGAGACTGGATTTTTAAAAATACATAACAGAAATATAGTCTTTAAAGGATGCTGCAGACCTGACTATAAACCATCTGAACCAGTGAACCATACTTAGTTGCTGTCCTAATTATAAGACTTAGATCCAGCCTGATTGAATGCTGTTTGCATGCTATAAATTTCCTAGATTTGAATTTGTCCAAATAGGATAGCTACTGGCCACATAAAGTCATATAAGTTTAAGTCTATGATATTAAAACAAAGTATAATCTGAAATTTAGTAACTGGGTTGCATTAGCCTTAAGGGCTCAATAGTCAGACGGTGAATTCTCAGGTGTTGACAGCATACATTGGTGGTATGCTACAGGTAAGACAGGATATTTTCTAGCCTAGGAGAAATCTGTTGGAGAATATTGCATTATAGATGGCATCTTCAAAACTAAATTCTATCTAAATGTCAACTGAATGAAAGCACTGAGTTCAAAAATGTGAAATTCACCTCATGGCTCAGTTTCCAGGTATCTTTTTTGGCTCCCGGGGCCATTCTGCCCTTCCTGAGTGATGGGGACTTTGCTCTCATGGTGTTTGGTGGTGAACCATTTCTGGATCATTGACAATTTCGTTTTGTCCTGCATTACAATCTGTACTTCTCCACTTTAGTAGCTTCTGATGAACTATTGGCAGACTTCTCTGGGTAGTGCATCTGAAAATCTAGAAACACTGTGAATGAATCCTTTCCCCTAAGACCCCGGTCAACTGTTAACCAGTTAGGCAGCATGACTGAGAAGGCTGCCCATTGTGACATCCTCTTCATTATCATCTGCCTCTGGTTGTTCATCTGTCTCCTCTGCAGGCTTTTACACAGCTGTGTCTGGGCCTGTATTTGCCCAGGACCTGTAATTAAAGATATGCTGCTTGCGTTATTTTTATGGGAGAGAAAGCTTTTCTTTAGTGCTGTGCTGGCAGTGTATAACAACTGGCTCTCTAGGGGAGAAAAGGCTTTGATTTGTAGTGTTAACTGAATATCATAGCATAAACACTCACCAAAGACTGATTTCAAATTTCCAGTATGATGTCTTAGAATACAGTTCTGGGAAGGTTTCCCAACACATGCACATACGCAGTATCTGAAAATAACCTCAAGACCATGGAAGGTATCAAAATATAAAATAGTTAAAGCGATGATAATCTGAGTCTTTGTTACCTTTGTGTGTGTGTGTGTGTGTGTGTGTGTGTGTGTGTGTGTGCAAGTTGTGGCTTGTGTTTAATAACTGGCAAATAGGACTTCTAGAGACTGAGGAATTGACTCTGTTTGAGGGGTTTTTTTTGGTTTTGGTTTTGGTTTTTCAAGACAGGGTTTCTCTAAAGCTTTGGGGCCTGACCCAGAACTGGCTCTTGTGGACCAGGCTGATCTCAAACTTACAGAGATCCACCTGCCTCTGCCTCCCAAGTGCTGGGATTCAAGGTGTGTGCCACCACTGCCCGCCTTTCTTTGAACGCTTATGAGCAAATTCTACCATACTTCTTTTCACTGAATAAATGCAATTAGTCTACATAAGAGTGACCTATTTCTGACTGCAACCCTGTTTTATGGATTGGAAACTTTGGGGCTGACTCTTGAAAATTTATAGGATATAGGAGTCTGTTATCCATGATTACTACAGAGACAAATCAGTGTGAGATCTGCTATCAGATATTATTAAGCATATTCAGAAATTTAGGCAACCAAAATGGAGGAAGACCTCTGCTTCCATAATCAATTTGCCTGGCTTGCACAAGCTTTGTCGAAACGAGCCAGTTTGTTACTGTTTGGAAATGTTTGTGAGGTGGGAATCACTCTCAGCTCCTTCACAGCTCCATGACCTTCTGTCACCGCCACTGCTTACGAAACCTAAGAGATTTGAACAAGGACATTTCCCGTGTTGCTTTAAGGAGCCCAGTTGTAAAACCTGAACTCCTTTGCCTTTAACAATATTGTACTTAAAAACTTCCATCTGTTCTTACCTGTGGCCGAAGAAGGTTTGTTTTGTTTTGTTTTAGCCCCATGATGAGAAACTCTTGAAAACTGGGAGTAAGTGTCTGTTTACTGTGTGGCTTTTTCAAGGCCTGCCATAGTGTCTGAGCTAGGGGGAAAGGGTTTGATCCATGCGCAGTGAATATTGGCTGCAATTTGAGAAGGATGACCAGTGCAGGGCAGGGAAAGGCAACTTTGTCTGTGCTGTTGGCTTGTTATTGCAAAATGTCAGGTGAGATTAAAATTTATCAGTACCCAAAAGAGACCTCCAAGTGTTTTCCAGCTGTTTGAGCGTCCTTTTTTACCCCCTATGGAATAGGACAGAAAGAAAGGAGAATAGATAATATGAACTTGGAAGCTGAGACTTCTGGAGATAATGTTTTCCTAGATCTTTTATTTCCTACCGACATCATCCTGAGAAGACTGTACCTCCGTTTCTACAGCTGTGATGAAATTTGGTAGTAATCATTTCCACGTCACCAAATAGTCAGAAGTAAATGAAATGATACATATGGCCTGCAAATATGAATGAATTTCTTCAATAGAATGCATTTCCAGGTCCTCGATGCTGTGTGAATGAAAGGAACTCCAAAATCCCCCTAGTCACTTGCCGCAGAATATACTGTGTGGCTACTGAGGCAGGCCAGTAGAACTAGCGTTAAAGGGATTTATTTCACTTTTCACTCCTGTGTTCAGTCAAGGTGTG
Source organism: Arvicola amphibius (assembly GCF_903992535.2). Lineage (NCBI taxonomy): Eukaryota > Metazoa > Chordata > Mammalia > Rodentia > Cricetidae > Arvicola > Arvicola amphibius. The sequence continues at coordinate 37,783,610 of NC_052051.1, read as the reverse complement.
TTGATAGAATCTGGGAACAAGAGGTTTGTAACTCCCCTTCATGGCCTTGGAGGAATTAATGATCAGGGAGCATGTGACATATTTAGCCATGTTATTATGAAATAATGTAAGCTGGGAGTTTTGTCCGTAGGATTGAATTCAAAAGATATACTGACCAAAATAATTTTTTAACTAGGGAACTTTGAACAGCCAGGCATCTTCTAGAACTCTCTGTCCTAAGACTTTCCTTGAGTGCTCTTGGCTTACAAAAGTCAAGTTCAGGTCTATTCCCAGGGCAAGGAGACTGAGCTGAATGACAGAGCTCGACAGCCTACCACTCGAGATCTTTGTCAGCCAAAGTGTGTAGGTAAGCTCTAGCTGCCCAAGGCTGATTTGAGTTTTGTTGTTTAGGGATAAGGCCACACTGTTTCTTTCAGACAGAGGCTCTCGTTCACAACCTGGCCTCAAATGCTCTAATTCCTTCCTCTGTTGGGACAAAAGAATCTTTCTACTGAGGTCTCCACATGTCTCTGTGGCATCTGCGGATTTGGGCCTTTTGCAGGCAGTGGACTGAGTCTTCTTTCAGGTAATTGTACTTTGCTCTTTCCTTCTTGAATGCTTTCTGGCCAGGAGGCCTCCTTTTTTCGTTTTTATGAAATGTACATTATATATTCTATAGCTGACAGCAAAGGGGATAAGGCATTCAAGGGGAGCACAGCTTCAAGAGATGAATTGAACTTTTCCTACTCCCCCTTGCCTGCCAGTGTGCTGAGCACTCAGCACCAGAGGAGCAGAGCTGAAAGTGTACACAAGGTTGGCAGTTACTTCACTGAATAGGTTGGACAGAGCAGAGCAGGTAGAAGCTCCATTTGTGAAGTCTGCCAATTCGTGGTCGTTCATATTGCTTTTGTTTATCATGGGCGATACTCAAGCATATCCCATTATAATGAAAGCGCCCTTGGAGTTCTGGTACCTCAGCAGATGTCTCCTGCTAGGGCTCATTATCTCAAGACATGGAAGACTCCAGGCTGCGAGAAGAAACTATAAAGTAGATGGTTAATCTGTTAATTGCTATCATTGTCTGAGGGAACCTATTTGCTTCCTACAGGGGATTACTTCTGTTTCGGGGTGCAGTCTCATTTTTGTGGACTGTTGCCTTCCTGTGGGTGGGGATTTTCTTTCCTCCAAGGTTTGGCTCTTCTTGAAATCCAAGGTGATTGCACATGTATGACAGTGACTTATTCCTGTCCCTTCACCCTTTACCAGGGTATGACAGGTGGACAGAGTCAAGCAGGAGTCTAAGCTAAAGTAAAGGTACAGAATGAGGGCAGAGATGCCAGGTTTGCACCCTGCTTTCAGTTACCAAGTAGGCACACACAAGTAACGAGTTCTTCGTAAAAACAATCTCTAAGTGCCTGATTCAGTAAAATGTCTTTCTTCTCCTCACATTTCCTTCCTGGAAACCCTTACAAAAGAGCAATTTTTTAAGGCAGTTCTTAGGGATAACCATATGATGTTGCAGACAGCTCCTCACTCTTCTCTTCGGTCCAGACAATGCTACTCATGACTCAGAATCACGTGCAATCTCAGCCCCTTCAAAGTTTGTTAATAGAATCAGCATCTGGATGAGTAGAGATACAAGACATAATGAAAAAATGAAGTCAATGGTGAGTCTTTAGAAGAGGATTAGCTATCAAATATCTGAAAATTCCATTTGCTTTTTTGCTATTAAGATAATGAGAGAAGAGATTTTTTTTCCATTTCTGTGGAAGTAGTCCATTTGCTTTTCTTTGAAACTGAGTAAAGCAAATTGCACTTTTGTAAATTCCATAGTGTTAGGCAGCTATGGATATTAGCAGGTCTGGTAGTCATTGCGCATGGACCTCTCCTTCACAATCAGCAGTTTGTCAAACCAATATTGAAACTGCTGGACTCTAATTGCTGATCTAAAGAGTAGGATCAGAGTCAAGTTGTCTCTATGTGGAGATATGACATTGTAAATGATCTAGAAAGGCATTAATAGATTACTACCTAAACCTTATATGCTGATCACTTAGCCAGAGGCTTTTTGGTAAAGGCTAAGCACACACCATTGCCCTACCATCAGAATTGGTCCGCCAATACCTGGACAGAACAATACCCTTTGAAAAAGATGTCCTAAAGACCTTAGAAATAGTATAACCGTGCCTAAAATGCAGGTTCTTTCTGGCCATTTTCTACTCTTGCTCGTTGAGAATACTCTGCTCCGTAATGCTCAACTTGTTTTCTACACTGAGCTACCTCTCATCTGAATTCTTTTAACAGAAGTCACAGGATTAGGGAGCTGACTGGATTCCAGAGGAGATCCTGGTGACAATAGGCTAGTGATATTAGACAAGGGTAATTTAAAATTACCATGGTAGATGTCAGAACACTTGAACCTTACTTTGGTCCTCATGACTCACTAACTGTAGGGTATTGGGTAACTGCCTTGCTTGAGTCTCAATAGCCTCTACTATAAAGTGAGATATGAGTCCCTTTCTCCATTTTAATATCTATATCTATATATATATATAGTTATATACTTATATATGTGTATATAATTATATACATTATATATTGTCATAAAAATAATATATAATATATATTTAAAATGTACATAAGAGTTATTATAACAATACCATTTATCTAATGAACCTCCCCAGAAAGTTGGTTCCTGGGATGATGTGGCCATGAATATTATTATTACCCTCTTTATTTGCTTTCAGTGGAAACATTTATATAGGGATGTTGAAGATACACAATTCTTAGCTTTCCAGGAGAGCTAATAGGGAGAGGGGTATTGAAGATCCCAGAGTCCAGGGACCATGACAGAGATGTCACACTTCTTTTAAAGATGTAGATTGATGTTTTTAGGGTTAGTGTTGCTTAAGAGGTTCATCCTTCAGAGACTTGGAAAAGGGATGGACCTACATGTTGGGAGATGTTTATACACTGTATGAAAATTATTGCTGTGATTGGTATAATAAAAACCTGAGTGACCAAGAGATAGTTAGAAGGTATAGGACAGACTTCTGGGCAGAGAGAGGTAGGAGGAGAAAATAATCAGGTACAGGGAGATACCAAAGAGACCTGGAGTTTTGGGCATACAGAATGAAAGAAGGTAAAAAGCCATGAGGCAAAACATAGATTAATATATAATGCGTTAAGTTATAAAAGCTAGTGGGATAATCCAATGCTAAGGCCAAGCTTTCATAATTAATAAGAAGTATCTATGTCAATTTTTGTAAACTGGCAGCCCAAAGGAAAATCCATATATGTTTGGTATTTGACATGCCGAATGTGCATAGAGCCTACTGCTCACAGCCTGCACAGCTTATTTAAGAGGCCTGGCTCACTTGAAGGGCCCTGGTATGTGCAGCCGACTTGCTACTACTCTGCAGCAGGAGATTAGATATAAGTGCCTGCCACAACACAGACATAGCAACTTCCTAGAGCTGGGATGGTTAGATGAAGGCAGGATGGTTAGGTAGACCTGAACTGGGTGGAGCCAGCTTTCAGTGCCATAAGTCAAAATCACACAATAAGGGCCTAGTCAAACAGTCTAAGATTTGTCCCAGGTGGTCAGAAAATGCTGCAGATGTACAAAAAGTCAGGTCCACACTGAGAAAACCCATGAACAGATATAGTATGTTTAAAAATGAACTTAGATGCTACAGAAAGAAAAGAAAATTGGTATAGACAATCATAGAAAAAATAAATAGTTCCCATCACATAGAGACTAAGCAAAAAAAAAAAGTACAATAAGTTCTCCTATTACTTGATCATTATCCCAATTCTCTCAGAGTCCTATAAAGATGGGACCACTCCTAGATAATAGGAAGAAGTCAATAGAACATGATGCTCACATTCCCAAGATGTGGGATGGAGTGAGGGGTTGGTCATTTGATGGATTATGGATGTTTCTCATCATATGCGGGGAGATTGGTTATAAGTTGTTATTGGTCTAGGTCAGAAACAAAGGAGATTAGATTCACGGTTCTCTTTCTGAAAGGGAAAAGGGAGGTGTAGTAGAAAAATGATGGAATTAAAGTAGATTGTTCAGTCTACTTTTAAACACCACTTGTCTCAAATATTTTCCATTGGTATGGAGTTTTGTATATTGATGCATATTTAAAGTTGTTTTTTAGGACATACTCTATATATGTTTCTACTCTTGGTTAGAATTTTTTTGCATAGTGATACAAATTTAAGGTTATTTTGTTATACTGTATTCATGTTTCTACTCTTGTTTAAGGTGTTGTATCTGTGCATTTCATTTAAAAATGCAATGTAAAGTTCTAGTCCTTGGAAGCTATTATTATAAACCATTTAGAATAATTAAGAAATACAGGTTAGTAGTTAGTCAGCTATAACAATCAAACTTCTACTCATATTAGGTATGTTTAAGGTCAGGCAGAGACATATTTTAAATAGATAAATCATCTTCAAACACTTCAGAGACCTACAGAATATGACATTTAAAACATTTTAATAACATAAGGCTTTTCATGACTATGAGACTTGTCTGTGCCTGGCAGCACCAATTTACTTCAAAAAACGATGATGAGAATCAAAAAAACCTTCATATGGAGTTTGCTTTCAATATAGCAAAGCTAGCTATCTGGGCAAAAAACTACCCTTGCCTTGACAGCTGACGGTATGCTATCCAAAAATGGACAAACGGGACATAAAAGGAAGCAATTGCCAAACTTTGCCAAGGCAAGGGAAAAGTTATCTTAGAGTTTTACCTTTCCTCTTTATTGAGACAAAAAAGAAAAATGTTGTGGGATATTTGTGCACTGTGTGAAATTTTATTGTGTGATAGGTGTAATAAAAAGCTGAATTCCAATAACTAGGGAGGTGGGACTTATGGGGAAAAGAGAGGAAGTAGAAGGAGATAATCAAGGTGCAGGGAGATGCCAATGTGACCTGGAGAGAGTGAACATACAGAATAATAGAAAGGTAGAAAGGCACAAGCAAAATATAGATTAATATAAATGGGTTAATTTAAGTTATACTGGATAGTGGAACAAGCCTAAGCTAAGGCTGAGCTTTTCCCATGCCTTTATTTGTGAACTGACAGTCCAAAGAATAATTTATCTACATTTACATAGCAAGATATGAACATCTTGTCTGGAAAATGGATAAGTACTTGAACCTGAAAGAACTAGTATTTAACTTTCTTTTAATAATCAAGTTAGAAAAAAGAAAGGACTAACATTCACTAATACTGTACCTACCCATCATGTGCTAGTAACAGCAAAGTATATGCTATGCTATTGTGGCATATATGTTTTGATTTTACCTATATGCTGTGGGACACTGGTCTTGTATTATTTTAATAAAATGCTGATTGGCCAGTAGACAAGCAGGAAGTATAGGCGGGGTGACCAGACAGGAAGTACAGGCAGAACGATGAGAAAAGGAAAATTATGGAAAGAGGAAAGAGTCAGTCTACAGTTGTAATCCGGACACAGAGGAAGCAAAATGAGACTGCCTCACTGTTAAAAGGTACCAAGCCACGTGGCTGACACAGACAAGAATTATGGGTTAATGTAGGATGTAACAGTTAATAGAAGCCTGAGCTAATAGGCCAAACAGTTTATGATTAAAATGTAGACCTCTGTGTGTTTCTTTGGGATTGAACGGCTGCCAACCGGCTGGGACAGAAAGTTCAGTCAAACTTAACTACACCGCACTCCTTGTACTTTCTGTTCTCCATCTTGATTTCAGAGTAAAGCACATGGCCACCTTTGTTGAATTTGCCCTTTAGCAATTTTCATGTAAAATCAAATGAGAGATTTCTCACAGTTATCTGGGAAGAAGTCTACTCTGCCAAAGGAAACTGCGAAGCTTCCTCCAAAGTTAGCCCAATCCATCTCAATGGCTTGTTCGAAAGTAGCACCTCTTGGCACTACCCATGGCCAGGCCTATTTTCTTAATGCTAGCACCCAATGTCAGGCCCATGGCAGAGGCCATAAGCTCCAGGCCTTTGACTCCCATTTCCTCTAGGCCCATGTACTCAAGACTGTTGGCTCTCATGCTATTAAGACCCATGTACTCCATGTTGTTGGTCTCCATGCTCCAGGCCAGTGGCTATTCAGTCCATCACAGACCTATACACTCTAGGCTATGCCCCATGCCTGTGAGCACCAAGTTATCCATAAGCCCAATGGCAGGGCCCATACACTCAAATAGTTTGGCTCACACAGTCAATGGCATGGCTGCAGGACCGAGTGGCACAGAAACTTCGGTCAACACCTATAGGTCTTAGATCATAATTCCTACCTGAAGGTGGCCTAGGCCTGTGTCCATGGGCTCCATGCCAGCACCACCAATGTGGTCAATGTCAGGGCCCATCCGCTCCATCCCAGGGACCATGCAGGGACCTTGTCTCCAGCTACACCTCCTCCCTGCTTTGTAGTAATCTCATTATTCAGTGCATTTCTTGGGATTTCATTTATTTTGCCTATGTTCATTCCAGATCCAAATTGTCTCATGTTTTCCATACCACCAAAAAAGAGAGCTTCTATTCCTCCAATTTTATTTATTCCAAATCCTATGTCTTCCATTCCCATTCCTGAAGGCCCTAGGTTTCCCATTCTAATGCCTTTATTCAGGTGGTTGGCATCACTAGGCTTCCCTCCATGTCCTAGCTCATGCTGATACCAATGAGTCCATGGGGAAGTTGCTAAGGACATTCAGGAGGAGAAAAAAAATTCTCCCTTTGTTAAGGCCCTCTCATTCATTTTGACATACACTGGTCTACCAAATTACACAGCTTCAGTGGCTTGCACAAAAGTCGTAGTGCCTATTCCACAACTTTGCCCATCTTAATCTTCCAGAATGTCTGCTCAGACCACCCCACCAGCCATACTAAACATTTCAGTTTTGTCCAGCCAGCTTTATCATCCAGATTTGCTACAAATGCTCTGCTTCCAAGTCTTCCATCTTGTAATGCATGGATCATCTTTTGTGGGATGTTAGGATAATTTAGGATATCTACCCCACCAGTCTTAGCTATGGCCTTTCGCATTGCTCTGCTTGTTTGACTGTCAGTTGTTTTCCACTAAGACTGTGCTTCTTTAGAACTTCATCAATCTTTTCATGCTCTCTTTCATCTTGAATTCAACAACAGACATTCCCTTGACTTCCTTCAGTGTCCATTAAGAGTTCCATGTATGTTACCTCACCAAGCTTTTCTTTAACCAGGTCTTTAAGTGACTGCCATTTCACATCCACAGGTATGTTGGTAATAAAGGTTCTGTATCTTTTAGTTGGATTAGTACATGGCTCAAAGTGATTGTCTCCTCTTTTTATGTCTTTCTCCTTGCTATTCTCATTCTGAGTAGGTCTTAGAGCTGGAGCCTTTGGGCCTGGAGCTCCATTGCCGCTCAGCAAGCAGGTGCACTGATCTCTTCCTCCATTTTGGGCTCTGTTGCTGCTACTTGGGCCTCTGCATTGACCCCTGCCACCTTTTTCTGTGAGGGCTTGGGCTGTGTGGAGGTGCTCCTTGCATGCTCATTTGACCCCACATTTCATTTTTTTATTTTTGTAATATCTTTTATAGTAAGATAACAATAACCCAAAAGAGGGTTATGAAAACCTGTTCTGTACCTTAAGAGAATCATGGGTGAAATAACCTAGAATTTATGACAGGAGTCTGAAGTGGAGGTGGCTCATGTCCCAAATAGAACAGCTAGCTGTGGGTTCTATTGTTTCAAAGAGCTATATTAGAGGACAGCCGATGCCCCTGAAGAACTCATTACCTACTTTGCGGTGGCAGGATATCTCAATGCTTTATAGGGTCACAAAAATAATCTGGTCTTTGAATAGACAGCAGTATAAACTGAGTTTGAGATTGTATTTTCTATTTGTGATCTATGCTCAGGACTTCAAGATTTTAGTCAATAGGATGAAATATGACTTAAAATGAAACATCATGATGAAAATATTCAAAAGTGCAATCTTACTAATAATTGTTTCATGACATGGATCTCTAAAGAGGGCAATGTGCAAAGTACAGATATGCAAGAATAAAATAGCCCTAGATTTATATGCTTATAATTACAAAGGAAAAGAAAAGAACACGATGCAACAGAGAGCAAATAAAATAATTTGTATAATTACACCAATTATTCAAATAAACATCAATTATTCAGATAAATATCTATCATCTGAATTCTGTCAGAATAAAAATGTTATACTATTGTGAAAATCAAAAATAAATTATCTCATGCATTGCCATACATAAAATGAAATGAAGATAAAACAGGGATAATCAAAACTATAATTACAAACATACTAAGAAATCAAGTTAAAAATAAAATTAGGGTTGAAAATATTAATGTCAAGTAAATGAATGAGGTATAGTAATAAAACCTTAAAAAGGAAAAAAAATAGATCATGGCCAAAGCTTTGTTCACTAAGGAGACAGAGCAGTTGTGTAAATTCATTGTCAAAAATCTCATCAGAGAAACACACACCAAACCAAGCAAACAAACTATAAATACAAGGAAACTGACAAAGCTCAATGGTAATTTAGCTGGTGATAAACAGCTGTATGAATTTCAAATGTCAAATACGTCAAAAGTTGGAAGCAATATGCAGTAATGAAGAATATAATCGAGAAATCCAATTTAGTACAAACATGATATGATGAAGTCCCCGGAGTGAATGTATTTCTTTTACTTTGCAAACTGTTGAGAGGCAATGTACCCTTCCCCTATTTTTCTGGACTATCTGTGAAAATCGATTACATATTTAGCCACAGAGGAAATCTCAATAAAATACATCCCAAATAGAGATTTTTTATTTTTATTTTTATTTTATTTTATTTTGTTTTTTCTATAGCTTTCTATATAGCTTTCGAACCTGTCCAGGAACTAACTCTTGCAAACCATGCTGGCTTCAAACTCACAGAGATATGCCTGCCTCTACCTGCTACATTCTCTGACTATATTTAATTAAACAAGAAATGAGGAATACAAGGTCCAGAAGGATGATTATATGGAAATGAACTTTCTCCTCTAAACAGTACTGGATCAGTAAAGAAATTAAATTAAAATTATATAGTATATCAAGTATTTGGAAAATAATGAAGAAATGATCATTTGGTATAAAGGACTGTGGATTGGTTAAAACTATATTATACAGCATTTCATTATTTCTCTTATTGTTTGAAAATACTACGAGGGCTGAGAAGCAGCTCAGTGATAGAATGCTTTCTTGGCATGCATGGGTCCTTGGCACCACAATCAACAAACAAACAAATAAGCAAAAAGTAAATGAACTTCATTTTCAAATTGAGGAATTTGGAGAGAAAATGTTGTGAACAAAGGGAGAAAAACTGGAAGAAATACAGTTGTAACCTATTTGTAATGGTTTTATTTTTTAAATATGTGTACAAGTGTCTATCTGTGCCTGCGTATGTGCAGGTGGTGTGTGCCCTGGACCCCTGGAGGCATCTATACACTCTGGTTCTTATAATATTTCTACCCCCTCTTCTACAATGATCCCTGAGACTTGTGCAATTTAGGGTTGAGCATTCTGCAGTCTCATATTCTCTATAATTGTGGGTCTCTGTGTTAATTGCCATCTACTACAAAAAGAGACCTCTTTGAAAGGAGTTGAGAGATTTGCTAATCTATGGGTATAACATTAGGTCTTTAGGAGTTGGTTTAATATCATAACTATCTAGCAGAATAATTTCAATAGGTTTTCCCCTATGACCTATGACTTATTTAAATAGGTGTGAGTTTAACATGTGAAAAACTATTAAATCAGATAAGAAAGTGATTGGTTACTCATATGATAGTAGTGCCACTATTGTTCCAGTGGGTTTGTCTTGACAGGCTGGCAATTATTGTAGCTCACAGCGTTTACAGGTATGTGAGACTTGTGATTACATTTCTCTTCTGTTACAGTGCATAGGACTTTCCAGCACTGTGAAAGCTGTCCTTATGGATGAGGCTTCCAAGTCAGTATCAGCTTCATTTCTTCATAGGACTGGAGTATGTCGTGCATTCATCAGCAGGGTCATGCTGTTAGTTTCAGAGGATGGCTAGAAGCATTGAAAATAGTCCCTTGTTTGGGGGAGGGGTATATGAGATTTCACTGGACAACAAACCCTAAAGAGATAACCTATTCTTGGTGCTGGGCTTTCTATTTGCTTGCTTGTGATGTCTAGTAGTGCATTGTCCCATTATAGAAAAACTCAATTTAAATTCTTCTTATACACATGTAAGCATATATTTTAGGAAGCTTCTATAGTAGAATGTTTCCATATAACTTTTTGAAACGTCTTTAGTGTTAGCTATCCCTCCCTGTATTGCTTTTTCTATTCTGTGTTCCCATTCCCCACCCCATTTGACTTGTCTGTTCATTATTCCTCTCCAACATTTTATATCACTATGTTCTATATTCTATCTCCCCACCCTTAAAAACACCCTCCATGACCCCTAGTTAAGTTCCCTCACTCTTGGGTTATTCCAAATAGAACACACATATCTGAAGATTATAAGCTAATATTCACAAATGAGAGAAAACATTCAGTGTTTGTTTTTCTGGATCTGAGCTCCCTTACTAAGAACAATTGCTTCCAGTATTATCATTTAGCTGAGGATTTCATAATTTTGTTACTATTCTGTTATATAAATTTATCATATTTTTGTTATTCTTTCATGAGTTGATAAACATCAAGGCTGTTTTCATTTCCTGATTATTGTAACTAGAGCAGCAATGAACATGGGTGATCAGGTTAGACCATGAAAAGTGAAGATGCATGGGATTGCATAAATATGGAAAACCAAAATCTTTATTTATAAGAGAAACAGCAAGTTAGAAATGGGAAAAATTATTAGTGACAGAAAAAGAGAATGAGTATAAAATGTGGAATAGTTCAAAAAAGACAAATTATCTCAAATATTATCCAAAGGCATAAAATAATATTTGTTTATTGAAAGAAAAACATCATATTCCTGGAAGGGAAGTCTAATATTTTAAAAGTACCAACTTATCCTAATAATATATAGATGTCATGCAATTTTAATATGAATTATACTTAGCAAAAATTCAAATTATAATGGAATACCAAGCGACTTAAAAAAATACAAGAAAATTTTGAAAAAGAATAATGACTAGGAAAAAATGTTCTTTCTTATCTCTTTCTGCCTAGTTCTTTAAGGTAAGGTTTTTGTGAATCTAGTTAATCCTGGCTAGGCTGGAAGTCGGGAAGCCTTAGTGATCTTCTTGTATCCAACTTCTAACAACTTGGATTACATGTGTGCAGGGAACGCCTGGCTTGTTACGTGTGTGCTGGCATCTGAACTCTGGTCCTCATGTTGGATAGCATGTGTTCTTAGCTACTGAGCTATGTCTTCTATGTATAACACCATTTATTACAACTTCGTATTCGAAAAGAGCTAAAGCATTGGTTTCCTGTTACTGTTGCAAGAAATTCCTACATGATCTGGGGGCTAAGGATAATTGCAATGCATTCTCTCTCTCGGGCTCTGGAAGCCAGCAGTCGGAAGGAAAGGTGTGCCGGGACACCTGGGCCTCTCTCTTCCTTGTGTCTTCCAGCCCCTGGCAGCAGTCTACTCTGCCTGAGGTTGCGTCACTGCAGTTTCTGCCGATGCAGTCATGCCTATTTCCTCCTCTGAGTCTTAACTGACGCTGTCTTCTCTCACAAGGACACTGGTGATGGGACAGATACCACACCAGTAATCCTGGGCCATTTCCTCCTGTCCACTTCCTTAATTGAATCACATTTGCAAAGGCCCTTTGACCAAGTGAGGTCAATTATGCAGAGTCCAACATTAATGCTCACACATCTCTAGCGAGGAGGCTTTTCTTCAGCCTACTGTAGTCATAATGATCAGGACATTGTGCTTGAGTGGAAGACAAATAGATTAGTGGATAGAGAGTCCTGAAAGAGACCCAAACACAAATGTGTACAAGGTTTAAGGAATGCTTCGATTTCAATTTTTTTTCCAAAAGTCACTCTATTTGATAATTTTTTAATAGAAGAAAATAGAGATTCCTGTAACTTGATCAAATGAAAGTAAGACCAAGGTATATCAACTTGCAACTGTAGAAGAAAAATGAACTTGAATTCTGAGACAATAGTAATATAAACAGTAGAAGAAAACAAATGTGGTTATAGTAACATAAATATGAGAGACTAACATTTCACAAATACCTCCTAAACATTAAGAGTCTAACATCCAGTAGCAATTATTTATCTTTTTATTTTATAATTTATTTAATATAATACTTTTATTAGTCTATTGAAAATTTTGTAAAATGAATTTTGATCATATTCCCTCCATGTCTCCTAACTTCTTACAAATCCATCTCCTGCAACCCTTTCCAACTTCATATCCTCTTTTTCTTTCTAAATAACCCACAGAGTTCGATTTGTGCTGTCTATTTGCTCCTGGGTGGATGCTGTCCAGCGGAGTGGGGTTGACTTACCAAGGGCTATATCCTTACAGGAAATTGACTCTCATTCTCTCAAAAACCCTTATTGTCATCTATTTGTCAATAGCTCCTCAGCTAGGCATGGAGCTTGTGAGCCTCTCCGGGACTTTACCTTTCTCCTTCCTGATCCTTCTGTTTTGTGTTAAAATGAACATTACTGTATGACAAAAAGTAAAATGAATAACATTTGAAGGGGGAAATTTTGTGTATTTTAGTGTTCCATAAACGTAGGTTGGAGTCCTGGCTATCACGGTATTGAATATTTATGAGGCTCACTTTCTCATCTGTGTAGAGGAAGCAGCATTTTCTTCTGTGGGCTGAAGCAATCTATGTCTACATTTCTTTTTGTAATGGAGAGTACTAAGTTCAGCACACTATTATGGAGAATGAGAGGGGCATGAGGTCACAGGTCTCGTGGTTGACCTGTGAAGGAAGAGTGATCCATCTCTATTGTTTGGATGTTCACCGATCATTCACCAAAGCTTTGATATTGGGAGCTTGTTTCTCAGTATGGTATATTAAATGGTAGGTACCTTTAACAAGTGGGCCCTATTGAGAGGATATTAGGTTATTAGGTCATTGGAGGAAAACTTCATGAAAAAGATTAATGTGATTCCTTTGGGACCCTTTTTAGTTCTTGAAAGTGAATAATTATAAAAAGAGGAAAGGGGGGGGCTGGAGAGATGGCTCAGAGGTTAAGAGTATTGCCTGTTCTTCCAAAGGTCCTGAGTTCAATTCCCAGCAACCACATGGTGGCTCACAACCATCTGTAATGAGGTCTGGTGCCTTCTGGCCTGCAGGCATACACACAGACAGAATATTGTATACATAATAAATAAATAAATAAATAGATAAATAAATAAATAAATATTTTTTTTAAAAAAAGAGGAACGGTTTCTCCTCTCACTCTCTGGTTGGCTGTCTTGCTACATGGTGTTCTCCCTGTCATACACAGGCATCTGACCTGGTGATGGTGTCTTCTCAGAAGTCCCCATTGGAGTCAGTGCTTACTCCACATCCTTGAGGGAGATGAGTGCAAATACCAAATTCGCACAGTGAGTTAAACGCAGTTATCTTGCACAGTATCCAGCTTTATGTATTTTGTTATAGCATTGGTAAATGGACCAAAATACACTCACAAATAAAAAAAAAAAAAACCCTGAGAATATATGAATCCACATTGGAGAATAGAAACACAGAGTTAAGAGACTGACTTGAAGCCCCACCTCAACTCCCTACAGACTACTGAGATCACCATGTCAGTTATATCTACTTCCAGCTAGCATGAGGATAAGAGCATGCGTCCTTTTAAAATGAGTGCTCCTAAGTTTATTGTCTAGCCCCAATGCCTTGTGAGGTTTTATACATTTCTTCCCCTTTCATTTCCTAGGTTCTGGACTTATTTTGCAGAAAATAAGATATATTTTCTGAATTCTACTAGTAAGGGATTATGGAAATTACTTAAAAGGCTTAGGTTAAGAGGCCTTTGAATTACAAAAGCACAATTTCTCAAGCCAGTATCCATCATTTAGGACATATTCAAGCTCCAGGAGATTATCATAGCCCTAACTTTGACAATTCCCATCACTGACTTGAATAGTAAATTAGCTTTACTGATAAAGGCCAGAATTAAAGAGGGAGGAATTTTCTAATTTCAGAAAGAATCCACGGCCTAAAAAAGAAGATCGTACTGTCTTTTCAGTGTTGCACAGCTTACCAGTGCCAACTGGTGACAACCCTTATGCTTTTAACTCCTGATCCGAGTTTGTGCCCGTGCTCATGTTCCCACTGCTTGGTAGAAAGCCTTTGTGACAAGAGACTACTCCTGACTGCCCCAGATGGTCTTTTGTCCCAATCGCACATCAACTTGAAAAGTTATTTTTCTTCTTTGAAGGTGGATAAAAGTACTGGACTTGTATTATCTTCCCTAACACATAACTTCAGTTTGCGCAGACAGGTACAATGAAGCCTACAGTCACTAAAGAATTCTTGTAGAACTGACTGAAGAAACTACTGGATTAAATTGCTGTTTCTGTCTAATATGCTGGTGTGCAGGGTCTGGGCTGGGGAAAGAATGTCCTTGCAAAGGTGTTCTATTTAAAATTTACTCTAAATCTGATGGGGAATAACCAACGTGTTTCTGGACACATCATGCACCTACCTGTTCTAACGGAAGGTTAACACTGTGAGTATTTATTCTTCACATATTGTGGTGGTTTGAAAGAAACTAGCCCCCAAAGGGAGTGACAAGGTGGGCAGTAGGTGTGGCCTTGTTGGAAGAAGTGTGTCACTACAGAGGTAAGCTTTGAGGTCTCATATGTACTCACACTTCACTCAGTATGACACAGAGATCACTTCCTGTTGCCTGCAAGGTATTGGACTTGCAGCTGCTTCTTTCGCACCACATCTGCCTGTATACTCCTATGTCCCACCATGATAATGACAACAGACTGAATCTCTGAACTGTAAGAGAACCATCCCAATTAAATGGTTTTCCTTATAAGCGTTGCTGTGATCGTGTTGTCTCTTCACAGAAGTAGAAACCCTGAGACACATATTATTGATAAAAATTATGAAATTAAAGCATACTGTAAAACAACCAGACAATTTCTGTCAATAAAACCTCTCTATTAAAATGTCAATCCAGACCAGTGGTTCTTAACCTATGAGTAGCAACCCCTTTGGGGGTTGTATATCAACTATCCTACATATCAAATATTTACATGAAGATTCATAACAGTAGCAAAATTACAGTTATCAAGTAGCAACATAAACAATTTTATCAATAAATTTATTTTAAAAAGAAATAATTTTATGATTGTGGGTCACCACAACACGCGGAAATGTACTAAAAGGTCACAGCATTAGAAGGTTGAGAAACACTGATATAGACTCCATTTTATAGAAGTTTTTACTTTCTACAGTTCAGTGGGCAAGCCCTCACCCCTTCTAACTATTTATTTATGTATTTAGAGCTAGATTCTCAGTACATTATTTTTCCTCAAACAAAAAAATTTCAATCATGATCAGGGCTTGGGTCTAAGCAAACTTACATTATGGAAACCTAAGTTTGAGTCTAGGTTTGAGGTGGAGATAAAAGTCCTTGTGCTCAGATTGCAGAAGCTTTAAGCATAAAGTGTTGACAGGGAAGGCAGCGAGAGAAGCTAACCCAGTGTGTGCTGACTGTAAGATACACTGTAGGGCTTGCTACCACTGGGTAACACTAGGAGGCAGAGGAGAGCACACCTCAAGTGTTGTCCTTCCTAGAGAGGAGAGTCAAGGTAATCATCCACCAAGTCTCTCTCCTCATTGGCTGGAATATGCTTCTGAAGGTATGAACTTTCCAGTCTTTCAGGCCTGCTTGTCAAGAGCAAAGAGAAAGCCCCAAGGGAACGATTGGCTGTTGCATGCAGAAGGTCACCATGACTGGGGCACCAACACCATATGCCAAAACAGCCTTATGGGAAATAAACTCACATCTTAATTTCAACAACTTTATTTCATAAATAGGCCAGGCTTCTACTGTGGCCTCACAAAATAATTTAGGCATACATTCTTAAGCACAGTAAGAAAGTAAGTTCATTTATTGACTAGAATTTAATTCGGAGGAGAAATTCAGGTTTTCATTATGATTCTAATTTTTATTATTGTTAATTACTTGAAAATATTGAGAATGGTTGGATCCTGAGCCAGAAGATAAAGACCCGTGAAGTTCACTCCAATTTTGACACTTAAGCCCGCATCATCTTGTTGGCAGGAAATGAGGTTCCTACCCACATTTGCTTCTCAAACTGACAAATAATTAGAGCTGACAGAGAAATATAAATGAAAATATTCAGTATGTTTGCGTTGAGAGTAAAAAAGAAAACACCGTAGTTGTACTTTTTGTAAAAATCCATGCAAAGGCAACAGAGACAGTCCCTTTCTCCAGTGCTCCCTGGCATGCCCACTATTCTTTTCCTTCAAGTTTTACCTTTTCAGAGACTGACTCAAATATAGGAACATTGCAATCAGTTCTATTATGCCTTGAGTATAATAGAACCTTTCACTGGCACTGATTCTTTTCTCTTAAGAAAGTCCCATTTTATTTTATTTCTTTTTTATTTTGAAGTTCTGTTTTTTGAAAATTTCATATGTTTACTTACATCCTCCATACCCCTTCTCCAACTCCTCCCATATCCTTCTATTTCCTCTAAAATTATTGACCTACTATTGTTATTCTCTCTCTTTCTCTCTTTCTGTCTGTCTCTGTCTCTGTCTCTGTCTCTCTCTCTCTCTCTCTCTCTCTCTCTCTCTCTCTCTCTCTCTGTGTGTGTGTGTAGCTCTGTGGGATTTCCTCCATGTGCACTGGCATGTAAACTGTTGGCATAGTGCAGTTCTTCTTTAGGCAACCATATTGTCAGGATTTCTTGAGTGCAACTCCCATGTCATACATAGGAGATATGGTCTTGAAGCCGATGTCCTTGTCCTCTTATAATCCTAACCCCCATAATGTTCCATGAGCCATGGGATTATGGTTGTGTTGTAGATATATCAACTGGGTCTAGAAACCATATGGTCAGCGGTTCTCTGCATCTTGACAGTGTGTCTTTGTGTAATTCTGTCCATCTACTTCAAAGGAAGCTTCTTGGTTGAAGGGAGAGCTCATTGATCTGTGGATATGAGGATAAATATTTAGATTGAAGTTGGAAATTATAGAGGTTAGAAAAAAATGGCTTAGTAGGCTCTCCTCTAGGGTTACACTAGTCATGGGTAGTTGACTAGGTTTATAATAGCAAACATTAATTTTTTCCTATTGAGCAAACCTTAAGTACAATTAAACAGTTTCTGTTTACCTCATGAT
Source organism: Arvicola amphibius (assembly GCF_903992535.2). Taxonomy (NCBI): domain Eukaryota; kingdom Metazoa; phylum Chordata; class Mammalia; order Rodentia; family Cricetidae; genus Arvicola; species Arvicola amphibius. The sequence continues at coordinate 37,766,284 of NC_052051.1, read as the reverse complement.
AAAAGTGCCTTTATTGTACCTTGCATTTTGTCAGGCTGGTATTAGTGTGGCTCATAGTCTTTCCAACTGGATATGACTGTGAGTCGCTTTTCTCCTTTGTCAGCTTACCTAGCACCTTCAGATACTATGAGAGCTAATCCCCAGGGAAGTGGGCTTCTAGATTCGTGGAGGCATTGCCTGCTTGTGCTCAACAAGAGGAAAGTCATACCTGGTACTGGAAACCTAACCAACTATGCAGAACTAGTGAAGTCATGGATCTTGGAGAAGAACATCTAAGCGTCACTTTACTAAACTGGCATAATCCCTAACTCCATCCTAAACGTTTATCCTTGTGCCCACAGATAACTGTAATTCTTGCACCTCATCAAGAATACTTCTGTTTACAACAGGTGGAGAATATTACAAACCACAACAAGGGTTGTAGACAGTCCCAGTGGGCATCTGCAATACAGCTCCCACATCCAAGTCTCAGGGATCATTGTGGAAGAGGAGGCAGGAGGATTGCAAGAGCTGGAGGAGAAAGGAGTTTGCCACAAGATTCCATCTTCTTGTAGCATCAGAAACTAAATCCATAAAGTCTCCCCAACATTGCTGAGTAAACATAAGCTGGACAAGGAAAACAATAATAGACATCCTAGTGCAGAAGGCATAAAGCTCAGGAGACCTCAACTGTACACTAAGAACTACAGGCAACTAAGGAATGGTGAGAATGGAAAAAAAAAGTCTTTCCCAGGGAAGAACACTCCAATTGGTTATCCATTTCAGGATGGTCAGTTTTGAAAGCATACATAAAGTAACATTATATAGACTAAGTTGTACTTTATGTATGTAGGAATATACACACAACATACATAAAGGAGCATTATATAGACTGACTAAGTTACACTTAATGTATTTAGGAATATACAAGCAACATACATAAAGGAACATTATATAGACTGAGTAATTCATACTTAATGTATTTATGAATATACACATATATAATAATAATATAAATATGGATTAGAAAGAGAGCAAGGAGGGATATGTGGGAGGGTTTCAAGGGAGAAAGGGGAAGGGGGAGTGATGCAATTGTATTATAATCTCTAAAACTAAAATAAATAACTTAAAAATCATTTCTTAAGTCTGGACTTGCTCCTACATTACTAAAACTGTAACCATGTGTGTCTTGTGGCTATCCGAGGCCTTATCTTTTTTCCAAAAGGTTTCATATCCTAGTTTCTGTTGAAGGGATGAACGCAGCAATGTTATTTATGGGTAATTACAAAATCACCTTGCTATGTTTGATTTAATGGAGAAACTTCAATCATGGTTTAGAGCTCATCCCAGGAAGCCAATTATGCTGATAGTATTTAATGATTTATTGACTCAACTCTTCCTGCTTTTTGACTGGAAGTTGGTGGTGATGATTTTATGTTTCAAAAGGATGGAAGGCAAAATGGTGATGCGTGGTAGATGCTCTAACTCAGCCATGGAACCCTGTCCTTGTGTTTTTCTGCCAGTGCATGTAGATCAGAAGGGGCTCAGATATCATCAGTGGGTTCTTTAGGGGGTCTTTAGCGGAGAATCTACAGGAGATATGTGTGGTGTACCTGAAGGAGACAGGAACCCTTGGAATGACTGAGTGATGAACTTCTTGTGTAACTGCACAAAGTGAACTTTTGATATTGCTTGAGTATAGACTGAGTTAGAATGTTAAATTTATTTTTCAACTAAGCCAATAGTACACTATTTTTAAGTCTTTGCTGTAATTCAGATATGGCTTACTTTGGGTCAAGTTCATTAGAATCGCATGTGTGATTGTGTAAGTGTATATATCTACACAACAGGCATCCTTCTCAAGACAAAGAACATTTTCTTTGCCCTAGAAACTTCCTTCTCAGTATTTCCAGACAGCTCCTCCCCCATTCGGCCAGTTATTTTATGTGTTCTGTTACTTTAGAATAGTTTTCCTTGTTCTTGAGTGTCACATAAGTAGGATTATGTGAGACACACTTTTTGTATGGATCTTTTTCTACCAATATTATGCTTCATTCTTTGAAATCCAACTGTGTGATGGTTATATACATCATTTGTATTGCTGAACAGTATTCTATTGTGTAAATATAGCACGCTGTATTTCCTAACTCTCCTGTTGATGGATATTTGGTTTGTTTCCAATTCTTAGGCTATGTGAATAGAGCTGCTCTAAATATAATTGTAGAACCTTTTATGGTCATATATTTTCATTTCGTTTGAGTAAACACGAGTGGTGAAATTGCTAGAATATGGAAAGTCTATGTGTAAACTTATATTATTTTTATAGTTTGAGTGGCTTAGGGATAAATGTTAAAAGATTAAATATAATGCATTCATAGACTATTCCTAAAATTAAAATATTATATGTGTGTGTGTGTATGTACATGTGCATGTGTGTGTGTGTGTGTATTATGTAGAGGTAGGAGAAGGGACTATTTCAATTATAGGCAACATTTTACTCAGTAAAGAAAGCGTACATTATTTGCTTTATTGGCAGGTAGAGGCATGATAAAAATGTCATTTCAAGTGCATAGTCATCACCCTGGAATGGCATTTAAATTTACCTGTTCACTTGAGCACACGCCAATGGCATCAATGAACACTTGCTGAACTGTCATGGTTGCATGTTCTGTTTCTTATCTGGAAAGAGTGCACTCTAGGACCAATGATGATGACTGTTGAGGGCTACAGATTTTGTGTGTGAAAACAGCCTAAAGATCCCTAAATGACCAAAGACAATACAAGGAAAAAAATTGGAGCAAGAACTAAGAAAAAAGTCAGAGCTGTAGTATAGACAATGGTGGTAAGATTTGATGAACTAAATTAATAAGTCTATGTTAGTTTCCTTTCTTATAACATTATAATTATAACAAGTACCTGTGATAGCCAGCTTTTAAACAGAAAAGGATTATTTTTGGCCAACCATTTTGGAGGTTTCATTGCATTGACCCCACAGATTTTGGCCTGTGGTGAAGCATTGCATTGTATCAGTGGGTACACAGCAGAATACAAATAATCATCTGATAGTCTGGAAGAAAAAAGGAAGAGAGAGGGCCTGGAGTCTCTCTATCTCCTTCAAGAGCAGGCTCCACATGATTCAAAATCCCCTTGTAAATAGACCCTCCTTCTTAAAGGTTCTGCCACTTCCCAGTAAAGCCAGGCTTGGAACTAAGCATTGGATATACAGACTTTGGGTGTGATCTAAGATGCAGTCTATGTACGGCTTCTCTCTTGTTTTCCCTAGAGTGATTAGTAAAGCATTAAATAAAAAAGGATCACCCTGGAATAAGGAAGGGGATCTGCTGAAATCCACATTTCATTCTGGGTTCTGCACATAAGGGAACCAGACAGAAATTACTTCATAAGACCTTAGAAATTCATGATTAATAGTCTTACAGTGATAGGTGTCTTTTTAGCTCCTGGAGGTTCAGGTTAGGAACTGTGGTGCACAACTTGCACTCATTACTAAGAACCTCTCTCTCTCTCTCTCTCTCTCTCTCTCTCTCTCTCTCTCTCTCTCTCTCTCTCTCTCTCTCTCTGTCTCTCTCTCTCTCTCTCTCTCTCTCTCTGTGTGTGTGTGTGTTTCACTGTTGTGTTATTGTGTGACTTTAGTAAGTTCATATTTGGGGGTGTTGGCAAGTTTTCTTGAACGATTTTGCTTGCTGAGGGCAATACTAGAGGTGTTTGCTGTTAACAAGCAAGGCTGACTTCTTAATTAAATGTTGGGATCTCAATCTAGGCTGACTTCTTAATTAAATGTTGGGATCCCAATCTAGGCTCCCTATCAGCCTATGGCTCTCCCACACAAAGACTGCCTAATTTGATGATATGGGAATTTTCTTGCTGAGTCTGAGCTCCCTTTGGCAGTTCTGTGTGTAAAAGCCTTGATTGGTCGTCCTTGATGCACTGCCATCTTATGCTTGAATGGATCTCGATTTCTTCCTCTTCCTCCCTCTTGAATTTCTATCAGGTATGAAACACCACCAGACTGACATCTCAGCCCCACTAGGAAGACTTGTTAAGATTAATGTATGCCTTAATTGTTTGGAAACTGGAGGGATGTCACTATCCACTTGTGGAAATGCCAGATTGTGGTATTTCCTCAGGGACTTGGTCCCCATTTTCCATAAAAGTATTAGCACCAGGAATTCCTCTTTTCCTTTTGTGGAAATTATCATTTGTAAAACTCAATGTTGGCTTCCAAGTTTTGGCAACACTTTTTTTGTTTTTTTTTTTTGTTGTTGTTGTTGTTCTTGTTTTTTTTTTTTTTTTGGTGTTTTTTTTTTTTTAGGCAGAAATCCAATTCAGTGTGTTTCCTGATCTTTTATCACTGTGTGCCTCCTATCACCTGGTGAGAATGGAAGCAGCAGGCAATTTAATTTGCTCACAGTATAATCGCAGGACCCTTTGGGTAAGAGCTTTTAGCAGCTCTGTGCTCTAATTGTTGATTTACTACCTGCTTCTAGTTAGAGTGCCCTGCATGCCTTTGCTTAAACTCAGGTTCTCAGCATTCGCTGAAGCATTCAAGACACTACTGGTGGGAGTGGAAAGGGTCCAGGAAAGGTGGGGGACAGAGCTTATTGTTCAGGGTCTGGCTTTTTCTGACACACTTTCTCCCTTGTGCTATTGATATTGTTGTCTTCAGGAGTTTGACTAAGGAAATAAAGGCAGTGATAATAAAATGGAGGAAAACAAACCTTCGATGAGAGGCAGAGAAGGGAAAGAGATAGGGACGAAGGCAAGCACAGAGATCAGAAGAGCCCAGGACAGAATGAGTTCCCCTTTCCTCTAGGTCCTTCCCTCCCACTTCTCTGTAACTGCTGTGAATTTAGTGTCTTTCTTAATTCGGTGACATTTCCATGTATCGTGGAGACTTCTTTCTGAAATACTTACTTGTCTCAAGTTGGGCTGGATGAGACCTTAACCATGATTTAGGAACAAACATGCACAGAAGCACCTTGCTGTTGGTGGAGTCTGCCCAGGGGAGGCACACAAGCCCCTGGCAATTCCCATCTAACCTGTGAGCCATTGCTGAATTCTAGCAGCTGCAAACACATGAGGTCTATCTGGAGTAGTGTCACCCTGAAGTCTCTGGGAAACGGATTGGGATCCAGTAGTGCACTTTTCCTGTGCTACTTATTCTGTGTATTGCCTGCAGAACACAGAGAGACCACATTTACAAAAGTTCTGGTAAAAACAAATCAGTGGAAAAGGTGAACAGATATACAAACATGATTTTATGGTAAGCTTCCCAAGGGAGCTGGAAGTCCATCCCCACTACTATACAGTGGGGTTCTCCAAAGACACCCTAGTCATGGATGTCACAGCGCTGGGTGGAAGAAGTTTTGTGGCTGTCAAGACTCCAAGTGACCTGTTTTAAGGACATAAAATGTTATGATGAACAAAAACGCCTTCCAAGGCGGTGGAAAGAAATGGCCAATGGCATTTACAAACACACCCTTCCGCACCCACACAGCCCTGACCTCAGCAAGTTTGCAGCTGTATAATCTCACAGTGAGAAGATGCAGATGGCCGAGCAAGAGTCTAAGGTTCTGGGAGACTCTGCTCAGCACCTTGTAGAATCTGCTTATTTTTGAGGCAGTGGAAAATTTAAGGTCGGGATGACATCTACTCACAGCCAAGCCTGAAGACCTCTTGTCTCTGATATGACGTATGAAGAAGACATAATCTAGAGATCACCAGGTTACCCAGAGAGGTTTCAGACATCCACACTTATATTCTAGTGTGTGTACATAGTATATTCTCTGGCGATAGCTATTCAGTCTGGATAGTGAATTTAGGTTGTAGTTTTTATAACCGGCAATGCTACCATATCCTTTCTAAGTCTTATATGTTATTCTCTAGGAATGAATATGAGTGGAGCTCTTCAGAGATGTTGGGTGTCAGCAAGTAAGAAGCCTACCACAAAATTGTTCTTAAAGTAAATTGTTTGAAGAAATTGCTAGAAATCTTCCAGTGGAGAACTTTGAAGTTTGTCATGACTATGTGACTTGAGTTCAAAGAGATATAAAAGAATCAAGGGCTAATAGCACAAGTGGATTAAACATCCTTTTTTGAGAAAGGGTTGTCTTCAGAAATTTTGAACCCAAGTGACCTGCATGGACAGTAATGGAATTGAATTCCCTTAAATAAAATTTTAAATTAATTTTGAGATAATAATATAACATTTCTCCTTTCCCATTCCTCCATTCAAACACTACCATATAGCCCCCTCCTCACTCTCCTCCAAGTTCATGGCCTCCTTCTTCACTAATTGTTACTCTGTGCACACACACACACACACACACACACACACACACTCATAAACTAAACCCGTTCAGTCCAGATTATATTACTTGTATGTGACATTTTTTACTTGTATGATGTTTTTTTCTAAGAAATGAATGATCCTACTCTGGAAATTCCACCCATCCTTACTGTGTCTAACCTTACCATGCCACCTTCTCTGGAGGTGAAAAAGCACAAGCCAGATAGAGAAGGACTGAGAACTGGATAGGTTTGGAGGATCAGACTGTCATAGGACCACAAGGATGTTTGAACAGTCAGCATTAGGAGAAACACAGAACTGAATCACTGTCAGGTAAACCAGAGATGCTGATTGGACCAGGCAAAAGGATGGACTAGAGGAGAACATCTCAATCTTTCTAATGCTTTCTAAAGCCAAAACAGCTTCTTTGTTCATTAGCCAATAAAAGCAACACATAGACAGACGGAATTCCTACACCAGATATCCATTCAGATATTATCCTGGATAGTTTTATGTCAATTTATACAAGGTAGAGTTACCTGAAAGAAGGGAACTTAAATTTAAAAAATGCCTCCATAAGATCAGACTGTGTGGCATTTTCTTAATTAGTGAACAATATGCGAGGGCCTAGACCATTCTGGTTGGTGCTATCCCCAGCATAGTGGTCTTGAGTTCTATAAGCAAGCAGGTGAAGCAAATCATGGAGACCAAGTCAGTAAGTAGCACTCCTGTGTCTTCTGCATCAGCTCCTGCCTTGAGGTTCCTGCACTGTTTGAGGTCCTCTTTTGACTTTCTTTGATGATGAACAGTGATATATAAGTGTAAGCCAAGTAAACCATTTCCACACCAAGTTACCTTGGTCATGGTATTAAATCACAGTAATAGAAATCCCAAGTAAAACAGACAGAGTGAATAATATTCCCATTTTCCTTCTTGATGCTGCTCAAAGATTAGTCTAGAGGTCAGCAGATAGCTGATTCTTTAATATATTTTAAGGGGATGAGTAAGACTTGAGCATCTATTTCGTGGACTTTTGTGGGAGAAAATTGAGATTCAAAGAACTAGTTGTATTTATATACCTGTACTTCCTGCAACTGGGAGCAAAGGCAAGAGAATCACACATTCAAGGCCATCGTAAGCTGCATAGTAAAGCAAAGAAAACAAGGAGGAGGAAAAGGAGGAGGAGGACGGACAGGAGAAGAAAGAGAAACAACAGGAGGAGGAGGAAGAGGAAGAGGAGAAGACTCTCAAAACAGAGAAGGAATTCCCTTGAAATCTAGTCCTTTTGTCATAAAATGCTACACATAGAGTGCGCATTGAGAGAGAGCCCAGGCTCCCAGGATGTGCGTTGTCTAGAAGATACAGTTTTCCAGTCCATTGTACTGGGGCTGGCTAGGTTACAAGCTGAAGATATTCTTCTATATATCTATATCCGTGTGGATGCCTGATACTGTGGTGACTGAAAAGATATTTATGGCTCCAGTTCTTAAGCATGTACCTTTTTCATTACTCTTACTCATCTGCAGCTGAGGGCTAGTCCAGTTTTTTTTTTTTCCTAGCTCCTTTGCCCCTCGTCACCTATAAACAGAAATAATTATAAATTATACCACAGGCTAGTCAATAGGAAGCCTTCTGAACCCTGGCTTTAATTCATCATGGGTGATAGTTCATTCCACAATGCCCCACAAGACAGGAATAACTTATTTTAATTGGCCATCATTTATAGTCCACAGCATGGTCTACTTTAGAAATGACACTGCCACTTTATTGTAACTGTATTTCTCTGACTCATGGCTTTCCAACCGAAGGGAATAGATCAATTTTTCATAAATCATAAAAAGTACATAGGAAAATAAAATAGATTTCTGTCCCTAGCTCTTTCTGGCTCTCTCATACAATGCCAACAAATAAAATATCGTCCAGTTTGGTGACTATCCAGCTATACTTGGAATTCTCCCAAGGAATATGGCTGAGGAGGTGACAGCAGAGAGAAAAGGTCACAGCTTGGGCTTGGAAAAAGGAACAACATGAACCATTTTACAAGCTTCTTTGACTCTTTGTTGCTGAGACTGTCATGATAGTCTAGACTCCTGTAGCTACACTGAATGGCATGGCTTTGTCCTAAAGGGTCTTTATTCTTCATTAGAAACAGTTATGGGCTAGTCCTAAGGTTTTGGCATATCTATGTGATGTCATTAGGATTACTATAACTTTCAAAGGCCAAGGAAGTAGCAAAGCTACGCCTGAGGTGTGAACAAAAGAAGGTGCTAATACCTGGCCTCCTATGTAAGGGCTCCCTAACCAAATTTCCTATGTGAACAAAAGCTTGCTAACAGGAACTCAGTGGTATCCCATTTCTCTCTCTCTCTCTCTCTCTCTCTCTCTCTCTCTCTCTCTCTCTCTCTCTCTCTCTCTTTTTCTCTCTCTCCATCCATCATCCATCCATCATCCATCCATCCATCCATCCATCCATCCATCCATCCATCCATCCATCCATCCATGCATCTATCTATCTATCTATCTATCTATCTATCTATCTATCTATCTATCTATCTATCTATCTATCTATCTATCTATCTATCTATTCTCTTTCTCTCTCTGTGAGTGTGTGTGTGTGTGTGTGTGTGTGTGTGTGTGTGTGTATCTTCCTCCCCCTTCCCCTCTCCATCTTTTAACAAGGGATATTTTGGGAGAAATTGGAAAATGGAAAGAAGGCAAAACAAACTCTGTTGTCAAAAATTGCCATTGTAGTAATGATAAGATGGCAAGAGTAGACTCGTCTAAATGGAAGCAGAGGTCTAAATCAACCATGCTAACTTCACCAAGGGTCATTGTGCTGTTTCCATGGTGGATGGAGCCTGTCTTCCAGTGTATCCCATACTGCACTTGCTTTCCTTGCAGCCTGTCAGGGTACCAGTTCAAATCACTGTGGTCCCTACTTAGCAACTTGCATGCTCTCCCCATGGAAAATACACACATTTGAAGATAACATTAAAAAACATTAGCTTATATTAATTATGTAACATAATGGATGATGTTGAAGACAGACACTTATGAATAATACTACTACATCTGAAGTATAAGCTTCCAGATCATAGAAGTGGGCCCTTGAGGAGTTAGGAAGACATTTTTTTTTCCTGTCAGATGTTACACTTTTCAAGAAACACAATGAATGAGAAATTAAAGGATATGTAGGCATGCTTATGCACAAATGCTTTGCATCCTATACAGAACTTAAACTACTATTTAAACAAAAAATGTTTCAAAGATGCCTAAGAATTAAACCTACACATGTCTCCCAAGAGTTCACATTTGTGCATGTGTGTGTGTGTGTGTGTCTGTGTATTTGTGTGTCCAGAAGAGTCTCTCACTATACAAACAGAAATGATTTTTTAAGCCAGGTGTACAAATGTGGATCATGATTCTTCATGAGAGAGGTTAAAAAAAGGAAGATTTCTTGGCTTTGTCTTTCCAAATTTAGTAAGACCATGAGACAGTTGAGCTATTATGCACCTTCAGAAATATTTAATAACAATAATAATGTGTTTTTTTTTCTATTGAACTGCATATGGTAAACTTGCAGGTATTAAATATTTGGGATCCTTAGCATCACTTCTTTCTTTTTAAATATTTTTAAATTTTTCCAGCATTTCCAATCAACTGACTCTCCCAACTCCTTAGAAAGCACAAGATCCTTACTGTTTCAGTTCCCAGGTGTTGGGAAAATAATGGAAGCCATCATTTAAGTGCAAGAATTCAGTGAAACTGTTCGTTTGGGGCAGTTCTCCAGGCATTTTTATAAACTTCTTCACTAGACTATGTCATGGTTTATGTATGTACACATAATTACAGTGTGGTGACTTGAATAGGAATGGCCCTCATAGACTTATGTGTTTCAATGCTTGGCCATAGGGAGTGTCGCTGTTAGAAGGTGTGGCCTTATTGGAGGAGGTGTGGCCCTGGTGGAGGAAGTGTGTCACTGTGGGAGTGGGCTTTGAGGTCTCATATATTCCAGCTATGGTCAGTGATGCAGTCTCCTTCTGCCACCTGTAGATCAAGATATGGAACTCTTATCTCCATCTCCAGTGCCATATCTACCTGCATGCTGCCATGTCCCGCCATTATGGGCTAACCCTCTAAGCTGTAAGATAGCCCTTGTTATAAGTTTGTCTTTATCAGAATTGCTGTGGTCATGGTGCCTCTTCACAGCAATATTAACCCTAACTAAGACATACAGTTTACTTGTTATTTAAAAATACTCATCACCATAAAACTGATATATTTTTACTAATATATTCAAATAGTCAAACGTCCCTTCAGAATTATTGACTTGAAAATATTTGAACTCCTCCACTCAGTCTCTATTTTCTCTCCTCTCAAAAACTGGTACAGTTAAGTAATAAATTAGCAGGCTCCTGAAAATGTACACACATATATAGCTTCTGATTTGTTTAAGGGAGCTTTGTTTAGGGAAGCTGTGTTTGTTTGTTTGTTTATTTTGTTATTTTGTGTGCTTGTTCTGTTTTTCCTCTTCTTGTTAGTTTGATTGTTTGTCTAGGGGCAAGGCCTGTCTGTGTAGTCAGACTAGCTTGAACATAGACTCCTTCTGCTTCTACGTTCCAAGTACTGGGTTGACAGCGATGTGCCACCATGCCTAACTTACATTTGAGTTCTGAGTAAAGTTTCTTTGGCTGTGTGCTGGAGTCCCCTGTTCAAGAACAGCAACTCTAGAAAGTTACTTTAGTAATCTGAGTGTATTTGTTTTGTTAGACTACCCTACTAAAACATCCAAGGCTACACTGTGTACGTAACACGTAAGTTTGGGTCAGTTTTTACTGTGTATAAATAGCTTCTAGTGCTACAATTTCATCTCCAAATGTGCTGTAAGCATTCCATTAAAGAAGTGGACTACCAAAACATAGGGAGAAAAGGTGCCAAGGATTTAAGGAGATGTCTCTGAGCAGTTGCTGAGATGAAGATGTCTGGAAAGTTTACTGCCTTCTAATTTGCACAGTATCCCCTCCCAATCCCTATCTGTAGGTGTGAGCAGATCTTCAAGGGAGTTTGACATTTAGCTGTAGAAGGAAAACACTTTGGGGGCTCTTCTTAACAACCACAGTAAGTTTTTGTAGGTGATTTAGCAAATGTCAAAACTTTTCTTCTAACAATAGGCTTGATTTATACAGCCATGCTGGTATTTGCATCATCCAGATGACTCAGAATTTAGGTGGCTTTCACAGCATGGGAGCCCCCATCACTACTCACCTTCAGATTTCCTCTGCACCTGGAGGATGACCTGAAACTGCTCCCTCTTCCTCTTAGCATTTCCACAATACTAGATCTCTAACCTGCTCCCAAGTCTCTCTTCCTCCGAGTCACGATACCAATGGAAATGCACAGTGGCACTTTTTTTTCCTTCCTCATTTCTTCTAACCATGAAAAAAAAAAAAGCTCACTTTCAATGATGAAAGCAAAGTAAGCTAACTAAGCTCCTCATCAGTAAAATAGTACATTTATTACATATCAATCACATGCACAGTCCAGCCTTGGGGTAACAAGGAGAGTTGGCTCAGCCAACTAGCCTGGAATATGCAACTCAATGGAAAACCAAGAAAGACCCATCCTCAAAACAAGGCAAGGAGAGAACCAACTCCCCAAACTCCTGTGGCTTACACATACACACCATAGTATGGTACTTGCTCTCAGTCTTTCTGTTTCTCTCTGTGTGTATGTGTTTCTCTCTCTCCAAATAAATAAATACATATAAAATCCAGCTGTATATAATTCTTATTTATCCGCTTAGTATCAGCTTTCATATTTTCAATAACAACTCCCAGATTTATTGATGATACTTTCTTTTGCTTAGTACTGGTCATTTGGCATTCATCAAATGCCTCACAGGGTGAAAATTTGTCATGTATCCAGGCTAACCAATTACAGCCTACTATTTCCCTGGCCTCGATGATCAAATGAGCATGTGACTTCACAATGAGCAGCCAGTGCTGAGGTTCGTGGTGAATAACGACCTTATTTTTCTCATTGGGATCGAGGAAAACGCAACCTGAATGGTATATCCATGTGTAGGCTTGCCCTGCCAAATGCTGAAACTACTTCTTAAAAAACTAAAGGCAATAAGTAGAAACAAAGGTAGCTGTCTGACTGTGGAATCATCAGAAATTGCACAGTCTGCCTTTGGATTTTCTTTCATGTTTTCTCATACCAACTTGAGTTTTCTGTCATTTTTAATGGTGTGTGGTCCACTCCTCTCCTCTGAGAGCAAGTGTGGTGAGATAAAGCCACCTGGTTGTGTTTGATGGGCTTATGTTGTTCTTCTCACTCCATTGGGCCAGTTTATCCCCTTTTCTCAGGATTATGTTTTTGGATGGTTTCCAGTACTTCTCTCTACCACTTGGTTCAATTTAGCAGTTATGGTTTAGAACAGAACCTCTGCACACCAATGCTTCTAAGCCCCTTCCTCCTACCAAACCATCAGTTATGCAAAAATGTCAAACTTTTAAGTCTAAGAACATTCACATTTGGGATGGCAAAGTGAATTTCATTCCCTTCTTCTCCGTCACCTGTACTCTCCCAAGTTTTAGCTATTCTATTAATTCACAATGGTGCTATATTATCCTCTTCAGAAATTATAACCTAGAGTCATTCTAGTGCCCTTTCTCTATAAACTTTAAAACAATACATTTATTTTGTTTTACTATCTCGGTGTCATAGAGATGTTCTCTATGCTATGATCACTAATTTTATAATGTCTTAAGATTTTAGAAGACCTTATTAATTGCTTTGCTTTATGAAAATTTTACTATGAATATAGTGTATGCATGCATTATGTATCTCTATATGTAAGTTTACACATTCACACATATGTGTGCTGTGACTATGGCATGAATACTCTAGCTATGGTTTACCTGTGTCTCTCCTTTAAAAAGTCTCATGTGAGAATTCATTTCCCAAAGACATAAATGACTGATATAAAGAGGGTGAAAGCCGGATCCCACTGTGGTCTTCTTAACAGAGGACACTAGAAAGTGATTGGGTGTAAAGAAAGTCACTAGGGTTGAGTACCCATTATTGTATCTTCATAGCTTTATAAGAAAATGAAGAGACTCACACAGACAGGCATTTGCACTCTCTGTTCATTATCATGTGCAGTGGTTGATTTTGGTTGGCAACTTGGCTAAATTTGTTATCAACTAAAAGCCACACAGGTAGACATTTGAGAGAGACTTCCTTGTGTGGACCATTTATTGTAGGAGAACCACTCTAAATCTATGACAGGTTTTCTGGTGCCAGACCACAAAACAACATGGGAAAAGGAAAAGAAGGAAGTTTTTGCATTTTGCCTGCTTGCCCTTACTTTTACTGGCAAGCCCACCTACTTTGTTGCTGAGGCACTTCTTCACGGGTATTAGAACCTACATCTTCAGGGTTCCAATGTAGACCAAAGACCAGAAGCTCTCTAGGAATTATCTAGAAAAATTAGTAGCATAATGGGGCTGTTGGACATCTAATGTCATGCACTGAACAACTACCGGATTCTTTGCCTCTCCATTGGAAGACAGCCATTACCGGAGTACCCACACACAGCCTGTAAACTACTCTAATAAGTTCCCTTTTGATGCTATGTGCCACACTGGAACTCTGTCATGAAGAAGGTTATCACCAAATGAGTCCCCTAAACCTTGCACCTCTATAACTATAACCCTAAGTAAACAGCTTTTCTTTATGGAGGTGGTCTTCCTAGGGTATTTCCTTATACTGTAGAAAACCAAGAAAACACATCCATATGTATTTATGTGTTCAAGAATACTTTAATTATATGACATCATGTCTTAAATTCCTTTGTGCCTAAGTAAGACTAGATCTAAATTACTAACAACACTTTTCATAATCTAGCCCTTGAATTTCTTTTCTATTATTATCTTTTGTAAATCACCAACTTTACCAAGCTAATTACAATTACTCTTATTAAAAAAATACTGTGCTCCAAACTGAAAGGATAAATGATATTGTACACTTAGATGAGCAGTGAGGCCAGGCATCAGTCCTGTCTGGATAAGTCAAAGGTTAATAAAAAACAAACAAACAAACAAACAAACAAAAAAACCCAAATCAGTCACATATAGTCAGCATTCAAAAGACTGACTACTTGTTTCAACATGGTTGGAATTGGAATTTCCTGAGTCACAATGCTATCCAAGGAGGACCACAGCAGAGAATAACAGGGTGTGAATAATGGAGAGTTCATACAGAAGCTCGGGACATCTAACTACCTTGAGGAAGCCAAGCTACCTTTGCTGAGCCAAGCTTACATGCATAAGACTGGGACGGTCCTCTGTGAGATGAAAGGATCCCTTCAGCCGAGTTAAGTGCCCCATGTGAACATTGGAATCAAAATGTAAAATGTAGAACAGTCAGACCTGAACAAATCCTCACAAGTCACTCTTTTGCTCTTCAGTCCTGAACCTAAGGTGATCGCTCACACATCATTGCCCCATGCTATTGAGATCCTTAGCCTTAAGATGGACATGCCAGCAACATACAAGGGTTCCTCTGTCATACTCCCAAAGTCTGTTTTAATCTTTTCTTCCTCTGCCTCGTGAAGAGCCACTCACCTTTCAAAGTCCAGAGAAGTAGTCCTCCCACCTTTGTAAAGATATCACGATCTTTTTATTTTGTCCTTCACCTTACTTTTCATACCTCCCCTTCTAGAACACACTAGGAAGGACTTTACTCTGATTGTGTTTGCTCTACTTGTCTTGGCATCTCAAGGATATAGGTCTGTCTAGCACAGAATAATAGGTCCTCACAATTATTTGAAGTGAGTGAATGAGTTTAGATAGAATAAGAAAAGGTAACAGGTCCAGAGAGTGAAATATACACATGTTGTTTTTGAGATCCTATTGGGGACTTGATGGAAAATACGTTGTAGAAACAGATTAGAGACATCAGTTTTGTATGAGTAATGAAATGTTCTAAATATACGTCATGTAGAATCTGGTTGAGAAAAATGTGAAATATTTAAACAAATCCACTAATGAGTTACTATTAAGAGAGTATGTTAGAAATGTATTTCCTGGTAAAAAATATATTTCTTGTTAAAAATGTGCAGTTTAAATGTCAGTTTAAAGTGTTGACATTTGATACTACATGATATCGATTCTGGGCATGAGCTTGGTCTATGAATGAAGTTTTAGCTACTACAATAAACCCTCTAATTCAATGTTCACAATAGAGATTTGATTCTTGTTTAAGCAATGAGAATAGTTTTTGTTTGACTGTTCTGTGTTGTGACTCAGAGACACAAGTGGCTTTTACTTCCTGAGTATATAGTGTTAGAGCTTCAAAGTGGTTTTGCCACCTTCAGTTTGCCACAGGAGTTGGCAAGAGATCATTAATTAGAGTCTAGGGCCGGACTGATGGGGATTACTGTCCACATTCAGCTATGTGGCCACACTAAGTTCACAGGAGTAAAAAAAAATATCATTGGAAGACATAAAATATTTTAATGATTACACGCCACAGTTCCTTCTGCACTGTGAAAAAAAAAAGGATGGAAGAAGTAGGGAAGAAAGGAAGGAAAAGTGGGAAGGGGAGAAGAAAAGAGGAGTAATAGAGGAAAGGAAAAACATTTGAGTGTTTATTTGAAGGAAATAAAACATCAGTAGAAAATAATCTCCCCGCCCCTATTTTGCCTAACATAAGAAGTCAGCTTTAAAAGATGTCTGGACAATTATAAAAAGCCTGTGTATTATTTTTCAACTCTGTAAATGGTTGCTCTGTACTGATTCAAGTTGACAGGATGATTTAAAAGTCGTGATTCTATTCTGTCTATCACCACCACCACCAGCAACAGCTGCAGCAGCGGTGGCAGCAGCAGCAGCAGCAGCAGCAACATTATCGTCACTGTCATCATCACATCTTCATTGCACGCCTAACATGATGTATTTGTCACTGCATCATGTAATGGAGCTTCAAGGAGGCATAAAGACCTTTAGGACCTTATAACCAAGTTGGAAAGTCAGAGTAACTCCATTTCGAAGGTAAATCACAACGCAAGACTGTGTGTGCTTAGGGCTAAGTGAGCAATGGTGATAGCATAGAGAAATGGGCCTCCACAAGATAGATGTAATAGACTTCTAAGAAGCACGGATATTTGCCTGACCAGAGAATCATGGGATATAATAACCATGAAGGCCTTTAAGGGATATAGATCTCCTTCCCTTCATAAATGTGGCAGCTGGTTTATAGAGAGGACCTCATCCCTGATTATGTGGGACTCTCTCCTTGAGCCCGGGCTGTCTCTACGACTTGTCTTTCACACAGAAAATATGAACGAAGTGTGGTTGTGATTGATCAGACCCAAGCCCTATAGACCTGATGGCTTCTGTTCAAGCCCTCTTAGGATTTTTACTCCAGAAAAGGTCAGCCATCGAATAAGAAGGACGGCCATGCTGTGAAGTAGCTTATGCCAGAGACATGGCATGTCTGTTCGGACGGGGAATGCCTTGACAGCTGTTAGTCATTACAGTTCAAACACTGGGCATACGAATACAGTAGCCATCTCGGGTGTCTAGCCAAGTCACTTATTCCTGCGACTCCATCTCCTCTCACCATCTGCCTACAACAAAGCCGTGGAAACATCCTCCCTGGGTCCAGCCAGCCCAAGGAGCCATGGTTGCATTAAGTTGCTGAGTTTTGAAGTTGTATTCCAGAGCATATGGTAATCAAAACAATGAGAAACAGATGACACGGGCTACAAGGTCTTCCTGATGTCAGATGCTTTGAATCACATGCCTTCACTCCTGATGCTGTGCCCTTGAAGACAGGCCTTCTTTAAGCTTTAATTGGTCTTAGACTCACATGGTAGGGATGTTGTTCCCATTCCGATTACTGGGCTCCACTCCCCTAGTTATTCTGCTTAAGCCCCTCTGAGGCAGGACCCTTGTTTGTGAACTTCTAGCAAGCTCCCAGGTGATGGTGAGGCTGTCAGCGTGTGGATCACATCTTGGATCGTTTGCCAAGGCCCAGGCCTGAGATAATCTCAGCTCAGGTTAAGCAATTCGCATAAGGGCCATTTACCACTGTGCTTCTTCCCCGTTTCCTGTTCGCTGCATCCCTAGGTTGAGAAGCACGAAGTACAGGCATTGTTCAGAATGTGCCCAGTTGTAGCTGAGCCTGGCTCTTGCTTTCCTAGCTGTAGGTGGCAGAAGCCCATGTGCTCTGACATCTAGACATCCTTATCTAGCTCCGTTTTCTCCAGGCTTGACCGTGCTGGTTTTATAACCTGGTTACCAGAAGCAATTAGGGGCAGCATCCAGATTTTCAGATCCATTTCCCATGGAGACACATGTTAGGAATCTCCCACAGTGAATTTAATTAGCAGAAAATGTGGCTCAGCCAGTGACTTGCTGCGCAGATAAGAGCCCTGACTGCCCAGTGAGAGCAGCTCCCCTTTCTTTAAAAATGGCAAGTTCCCTAAAAGGGGTAATGGATCTCAGCCGGACTTCAGGTGGGACTCACTGTGCGGCCGGATTCTGCGTAGCCAGGCAGCTCACACGTTTCACTTCTATTCAATTGAAAGAACTTACCTCAGCAGAGACACTGGCAAGAAAGGCTGAGGCTTGAGAATGACAATGTCGGGCATCTCCCTAGAGTCCCTTGGCCTGTGCTGTCCACTGCAGATGGTTTGGGCGAGATACAGCAATCATATTTACTTTGGGAATTGCTATTGGAGGTTGTTTATTATGAGGGTTTATGCCCTACATTATTCATGGCTAGTGTGCCACAGATTTGCTTTGGGATATCTCTATGTAAAAAGGCTATGTTTATAGTCTTCGCTGCGTGAGAGTTTGAATGTGACCTTGCTAGGCGTTAATGAAAGTTACAGGCAAATATTTGTGAAGCATCGGTGAGTGAATAGGCCCCTCCTATGCAGAATAACCATGCCATCTATTACAGCGCCCATTAGACAGGATGTGAGAGACTGATAGAATATGTTCCTTCTATTATGATTCTATATGAGGATTAATGGATACATCAAGTGCCATATGGTACAATTTGACATTGACTAAGGCTATCGATAAGTGGAGAGTTTTAAGTATCCCCGAGAGTTTCTGATTTGAGATAATTGATTGATGAAGAAGAATTTAGTCAGGACGTTTGCATTAACGGGGCCCCGATGGGTTGTGGTGGGTGGCCACAGCCTTTGGGAAATATGATTTCTAAGGAAAGGAATTAGGTATAAGGGAGGAAATGTGGGCTGAGTTTGTGAATGCTTCGTATGTCCATTACAGTGCACTTCATACAATCACAAGCAGCAAAATTTGAAGAAATTTACCCTTTTTAAATTCATGATTTCCAAAGTAAAAATAGTTTTATTAAATGAATTCTCAATCCTACCCTTAAAATGAAACACGTTTTTATTTTCATATATTCAAATCCTGCTAATTTTTATCGGGCACCTACATTTCTCTGTCTTTTACTGGCCTACTCATCAGCGCTAATCTTCTATTTCCTCTCCTTTATTCAGGGGATTGATATTTTCCCCATCATTTTTCACTGGTTAAAAGGTGATTCCCTGGACAAAAGCTTGCTGAGCTGTGGGCTTTGGGGTCTTCCAGTAGCATGGCTACTGAAAGATCTCAGGACATTTAAGCCCTATAACCAGGCAAGGTGGTTTTCTAAAAGGGTTGGGAGCAAAGGCGGGTAGGTGTCCATGGATCTCACCGGTCTCCATGGGACGGTAAGTGAAAAATGTTTTTGAAGGGAGACTGGCATGCGGCTCTGTAATAGAGTTGAAGGTTTTGATCGTGCGCTGCTTTCGTTTACACCGATTTTCCAACTGCACGCATGAGAGTTTGGAGAAGGGACTGAACTTTAGTAGCTGCTGAACACAGGAAGGCTGCTAGCAACTGAGCAGAAAGTCAAGCTGCTTGCAGGTGCTTCTGAGCTATGCTGTGTCCACCCAAGTCAGGGCTAGTGAAGGTGTAGTCAGTAAACACACCGCTCTCTGACTTTAAGGGTCATTTGTTTTACTCAACCAAGTTTTTTTCCCTTTCATTAACATTTTCTGTAGAGTTTCTGGGCTGGTCAGTGTTTGAAAGGCTTAGGAATAGAGCTTGGAGGACCGTGGAAGGAAAGACATTGCCACTTACACGTGAGTGAGTGAAATTCATCGTGCCAGCTCCTGGGAAGTCACAGAAGGCTGAACTTCTACATCTTTTCGTACAAGAATGAAACTGAATTTGAATCTGGAGCCTTCTCAGGAAGGAGGGTCTTACCTTCAGTAGCCCCCACTCCCACCCGCTCCCCCAAAAAACAACCTCCTAAAATGACCAGAAAATCTAATTTAAAAAATCAAGCACTCTAATTTTCTCACATTTAGCATATTTGATTGACATGGATGGTCTGGTTATTTTAATCAAGGAAAAAACTATATTTGAGGCTTGAGTTTGCTACTACTGGGAAATTTGATTTATCTGTTTTGAGCAGCCATCTGGAGTAAGTTTATTCATATTACGTGTCAGGCATATATTTATGCTATAAGATCAAAATCCCTAAATTGCATCCTTTTGAAATTTTAGACATTATATAATGACAATTCCCAACACCACAATGAAGTGATTACATGGCTTTCAAAAATTGAAACATTGCACAACAAAAATATGACTATGGATAATGAACAAGTTCATTTATTGCAATACAAATGTGTGGAGAAGCAGGCAGTGCATACACAATGAGCTGGGATGAATCTTCTGTCATTAGAAATACAATTATGGTATACTGAAATTTCCAAGGAATAGGAAAAGTAATAGATGTGTTTTTACCCAGTCCAAACCAGACACAACTGATTTGTTAAAAGTTTTCCTTAATTATGTCATAAATAAATCAAGTAACTCATAATTGGTAAGAGCTTTGTAAAAAAATATTGGTAACATGTGTGCTCATGTATGTCTTTTTCAGTGAGAGCTGTTTGCCCTGGCCGGCCCTATGTATTATTCAAAGTCCCCCAGGTAGCTTTGAGCCTTAAAACTATCACCCACACTACACATATTGCTATGTTTCTGAAAGCATCATTGTTCCCCGTATGCCTTACAAGTCTCCCTACCAAATCCAGTCACAGAAAAAGATCAGACAGAGGGCACTCAGCCAAACAAAAGGATGATGTAATGGTAATAGAATATTAACTCTGTCTGCATGTGGCACACAAAATCCTGCTTTCTGTTTCAACTGGACCAACATGAGTTGGGCTTCTAAAACGGAAACTTACTATTTGATCTTAGGTAAATTACTTAACCTTTCTGTGAGTTCTTTTATGAAACAAAATATTCCCAACGTCTCCCTAGGGTATGCTGCATCGCTCTTGATAGAGTGTGATGCTCATGTTGGGACAATATTGTTAGTTCCTTTTTCTGCTTTCGTGTTAGTTGCTTTATTTTCCTGCAATCCAGTCTTCTTGACCAAGGCAATCATCTTCCCCGTTATGTCAAGATGCTTCCGAAATAAGCACCGAAGTCCACTCGTGGGACTATCCAAATCCAAAAACAGATGTCTCCAAAGATGTGACAGTGGCTCACTGATGTCATCAAGGATCCTTCCTTCCACCCTGCATTGTTATATTACTGGAATCTCCTTATGATTACAGGCTGGCTGCTATAGTTTCATCCATCCTGTGTAACCATGGCAACATCCAGCTGGAAAGAAGAACCATGATTCTCCCTTGACTATCTTTTCATCAAGACAAGGTTTTCTCCACCCCTTACTAGTCTCTAGCATGTTTGTGATCAGTCTCCATTAGGCAAAATTAGAAAACATCCCCATATCCTTGTTTTAAGAGAAGTTTTGGAAAGTAATTCAGTCTCATTCTTTTTTTTTTTTTTTTTTCTTTGCAAATTTTTAATGGAGGGCTGGTGAGATGGCTGGGAAAATAAAAGCACTTGCTGAGCCAGCCTGATAACATGGGTTTGCTCCCTAGATAAGTAGGAATAAGGAGAGAACTGATTCCACAAGGTTACACGGGGCGGGAGGTGAGGGGGAGAAAAATCTAAATGAAGAAGACACCTTTCTAAAAGTTCTTCCAAATTGCCAAGTAGATGGGTCTCATCTCGCCCAAGCTCATTGGAGGAGCATGTTAGAGTGTATACAAGAACTTGAGGCTTTTCTTAACCTCAGTGAAAAGTAGGAAATAGCTATCTGAGAGTTGAGAATGAAAGGGAGGGGATAATGACTGATAGAGTCACAATGAAAATTGAGTGACAGCTGGGCAGTGGTGGCACATGCTTTTAATCCCAGCACTCAGGAGGCAGAGGCAGGTGGATCTTTGTGAGTTCAAGGCCAGCCTGGTCTATAAGAACTACTTCCAGGACAGGCTACAAAGATACAGAGAAACCCTGTCTCGAAACACCAAATAAATAAATAAATAAATAAATAAATAAATAAATAAATAAATAAATAGAAAGAAAAAAGCAAAAAGAAAAAAATAGAAAAAAAGAAAATTGAGTGACAGTACACTTTTGTGATTCTGCAAACCAATAGGAAGATCTTTGGGATTTAGGGAATACAGCTAGCTGATTCTAAAGGCCAACCCCCAATGCCTGTATGCATTCACTTATTCTGCAAAGATTTGTTCCAGATATACTGGGAGCAGTCACTGGATTAGGTGCTGGGACTGATGAGGACCAGATAATCTCTGACTTCAAGAAGTTTCTGATCAACTTACAGAAACGGTTATGCATAAACCATAAACTCAGTTTATTGTTCTATTTCAGCCACCTGTTCTATGTTATAAAGTGTTGAGACTGAGATATACAGCTATGTGTGTATGCAGCAAGAGATTACCTGGATGTTTCAGTGATGATGGTGTAGAAGCTGCAGTGAGTGAAGAAGAGAGCTCGAGACTATTCCCAGACACAGAGGAGCAAGAAATCCCTTCAATGTGTACTTCACTCTGTGCTCTCCATATAATGTCTCCAATGTTTACAACAGATGGAGAAAGAGGAGACTCCAAGATCACTTTCTTGCCTTACAGATGGATTACATGAAGAATGGGCATTTACATTTATTCAAAGTCATAGTAGATGGGAAATTTGGCATGGGAATCATGATATAGTTGGTGTGGAGTTCCTGCTCTTGTAGCTACACAGCTGTCCTTCCCATTGCATCAAGGAACATTACAAGTATGAGAGCTAGCATCCAGAGTAACAGATTACACAAAATAGGAGTTCTTCATTAGAGGCTGCCATGGTGGAAGAAGCAATATTACATTTCCAATTATTTATCTATTAACCTCCAGGCTGTTCCTCACAGAGCTAAGTCTGAGCAGGTCTGGAGAAAGGAAGGTTCTTGTACATTGTTTATAAAGGCTGTGAAAAACCATACAAGTAGACTCCCTTTGTAAATTTTGGATTTTAGTGAGAGTCAAATCCCATCTAAACTTCACCATGTCAGAACCTTGATTTGCCTCTCTTGATATTCCATTGAAAACTTCTGTCTTTACAAGCAAAATGTACCTTTAATTTTCACATTTATACAATACAGCACATGTACTCAAGGTACACGTTTGAATTTTGTCTTCATAACCTTTTACTGTGGAATCCTGAATGAATTCAGTAAACTTCCAAAGCTTCAGTTTTCATTGTTGGTCACAGGGGTAGCTCTGTTTTGGAAACTTGGTCCCCAGTGCAGTAGTTCTCAGAGTAGACCCTTCACAGGTGCTTAAATTATGTAGGACATACCTTCCTGAGTAGGTATCTGCCAGGGGTGTTTACAAAAGGCAAGGGAACTCGAGGCATAGAGAAGCCCTCAGTAGATGTGGAAACATGTGAACACTTCAGGGACTGTAAAGCTAATAAATTTATTGTCACCCAGTCTTGGCATTCTGATACAGTAATGTACAACACGCTAAAAGATGGGTCTATTAAAAGCAGATTTTCAGTGATTTCTTAGCAAACTCAGATATGGTTCACTGCTGGGGAATGTACAATAGAGCATTGTGGAGGCCAAAATAATGCAGGCCCATTTCCACCTTGTCTGAGGATCAGAGAGTTTGTGGATTTGACAAGCATAGTTGTACCTCCTAACTCAGGGAGGTGATTGCTTGGTTCTTTTGAAATTAAGATAGCTCAGTGCCATCCTGACAGGTGGTCAGGATATGCAAATGTACTTCTGTTCCTTCTATTGGAACTAGGAGGTCACCTAGGGAAGGGCAGTCTTCAGCATACTGACCTGGAGCACCTTCACTACCTAGACAAGAGAATGCTAATGAGTTGATGTCTCAGAGGTGACTGTGTGAGTTACCCTTTGTATCATGTTAATAAAATCTTTTGTTATCTTCTCCCCAGTTTATGTTGCCTTAAAAGCTGTGGAAAAAGAAACGTGGGCAAATTTCAGAATTTTAGTCACTGGAATGCCTTCCCCATACTTTATGTTTTCTGTCTTATTATTTTATACATCTTCATATTCTTATATTTCCTCAATTCCCATGCCCCTACCTGGTAAGGAATATTTTTTTGTTGAGGCCCATCCTCAACAGAGCACCCATTTAAGATGGAGGATACTTCCTTCCTCTTTCAATGCCATCAACATAAAATGGAGGAGAGAGCTGAAGGAGACACTATCGGATTCTGGGGTACAATTAATTGGATGCAGATATAAGGAATGGGATGCACTTCTTGGATAGCTGTGGTTATTTAAAGGAGGATAGTGGGTGAGGACGCCTTATTTCTAGCCTGCAATGGTGCTTCTTCAACCCATGCTGGAGAATGCTTAGTTATGAACACAGAGCCTTCCAGCCTCACAGGATGTAAACCTTTCCAAGAAGATGGTGTATGATGAGGCAGCAGTTCTCCTCAGTACCAGAGATGCTCCTGATGCTGCTGTGATGTGGCCACAAGCAGTGCCCTTTGGTCCTCGCTGCCTGCTTATAAGCCCCATCTTTAAGACAACTCCTCCCTTCTGGTTCAAAATGTTACCTCTCTGACATAAATATTGGAATGGTTTGGATTTTGAGGACTTGCTTCCTAAGTTGAAGGCCATACTTCCTTTCTTTAGGGTTCCTTTCTCTCTGTAGTTCCCAGCATGGCAACTAAAGTCCAGATGTGTACCTGTACCCTGTAAGGAAGGGATCCAGTAAGAATTTCTTTTGGACCTCCTGTCTTCTCCTTGAGGATTGTGGAACTACTTCTGTTCATACCTTCTCTGGTCATTGGCCATGTGCCCCATTATCCTCTGAACAAGTCTGTAGCCCTAAATATGAATTCTAGGTATGATGTCTGCTGTCTCCCTTCTTCAATGTTGGAGATGAAGTTTGATTGCTGTTGGGGTTGAGAAATCTTAAAGATCTTCCTGGAGCAGGGGAGATAGTTCAGTATTAAGAAAACTTGCTGCTCTCACAGTCAGACTCAGATTTGGTTCCTAGCACTACATGGAGACCTTACAATGACCCATACTTCCAGTTCCAGATGATCCTCCGCTCTCTTCTGACTTCTTGCAGCATCAGGAACTTACATACTCATGCACACACATGTACACACATGCAGGCACCGATATATACATATGAAATAAAAATAAATAAAAAGCAAAAACAACAAGGCCAAAACATTCCTGTGTGCCATAGGTTGGAATCTTGACTAAGGCTGAAGTAGGAGCTCCTAAATATTTCTGTCAATACAGGGCCTAGCTGTTTTAAGTAGAAATCCCAGTGCTTGCTTAAAACATCCTTCTCAGAGCTTCAAATAGGAAGTTGTCTGTTTCTCTCCCTTGATGACGTATTTCCTGGGTTTCTCCTCTTTTTTTCAACTACTCAAAGATATCCAGAAGCAAAATACACAGGTGGTTTCTCTTCTTTTGTTTTCTTTTCAAGTTATTTTAAAAAAGAAAACAGTCTTTTTTTTTTTTATTTTACATACCAATCCCAATTCCTACTCCCTCTCCTCCTCCCCTTTTCTCTACCTATTCCCCCGCCCCCAATCCACTCCTCAGAGAGGGTAAGGTACATTGCTTTGGGAAAGGTCCAAGGCCTTCCCTACTATATCTAGGATGAGGAAGGTTTCCATCCAAAGAGAGTAAGTTCCAAAAAAAATCAGGAGAAATAGTAGGGATAAATCCTGGTGCCACTGCCAGTGGCCTCATAGTCTGCCCCAGTCATACAACTGTCACCCACATTCAGAGGGACTAGTTTGGACCTATGCTGTTTCCTCCCTGTCCAGCTGGAGTTGGTGAGCTCCCATTAGCTCAGGTAAATTGTTTCAGTGAGTGTCCCCATCATGGTCTTGACCTCTTTGCTCATATTTTCACTCTTCCCACTCTTCATCTGGACATTGGGAGCTCAGCCCAGTGCTCCGATGCAGGTCTCCACCTCTGATTCCATCAGTTTCTGAATGAAGGTTCTATGGTGATATTTAAGATATTCATCAGTCTGACTACAGGGCAATGCCAGTTCAGGCACCCTCTCCTCTATTGCTTAGTGCCTTAGCTGGGGTCATCTTTGTGAATTCCTGGGAATTTCTCTAGTGCCAGGTTTCTTGCTAGCCCCATAATGGCTCCCTCCATCAAAATATCTTTTTCCTTGCTCTCGTTTCTGTTCTTCCTCCATTTCAAATCTCCTATTCTCTTAAGTTCTCCTCTCCCCTTTCCATTTCCCCTTGTCTTCCCCTTCCATCCTCCCTATTCCCCCCACCTTGATGCTCCCAATTTTGTCAGACAATTTTGTCTGCTTCCCCTTTCCAGGTGGATCTATATATGTTTTTCTTAGGGTTCACCTTGTTACTTAGCTTCTCTAGGATCATAAACTATAATCTCAATATCCTTTGCTTTACAGCTAATATCCATTAGTATCCATGAGTACATACCATGTTTATCTTTCTGGGTCTGGGTTACCTCACTCAGGATTTTTTTCTAGTTCCATCCATTTGCATGCAAATTTCAAGATGTTATATTTTTTTTTACCACTGAGTAGTATGCCATTGTATAAATGTACCACATTTTCTTTACCCATTCTTCGGTTGAGGGACATCTAGGTTGCTTCCAGGGGATGTGGGGTAAGGGGAACACTCCTCCATTGCTGGTGGGAATGCAAACTTGTACAGTCACATTGGAAATCAGTATGGTGGTTTCATAGAAAGTTGGGAATCAACTTACCTCAGGATCCAACAATACCACTCTTGGGCATATACCCAAAGGATGCCCAATCATACCGCAAGGACATTTGTTCATCTGTGTTCATAGCAGTATTATTTGGGCTTCTTCTCATTAACCTAAGCTCAGGAAGGCTCATTTCCATCCCTTTGATTCAGGAAATGCCCAGGAAGTCACATCCTTTTCTCTCTCAAATCCTCCAGATTCCCCAGCATTTGGTAAGCAAAACAAACAAAAGCAAAATTAGTTCACTCTCTCTGTTGAGTCCTCTAAACTTTACAAACCAATAAACAACAGGAAAAGAAAAAAAACATTTCTGGTTTTACAGATGGAGTTTATCTACTCATTTTTTTTTTATCAGAAATGGGCCTCTGGGTATATTTTGGAATTAGGGTCCGAGTGTCCAGTTCTCCACCCCACCCTTGTTTAGGTGCACACACACCAGTCCCCAGTACTTGTGCTTCATTGGGAAGGAAGTTGGTGGGAGGAGATAATGCGGATCACCAGGAGGAAAAAGATGTGCTATCAGGTCAGGTCTCATGTGAGAGCCCATGCTCTCTACGCCCAGGGATCTAAAATAGTCAGAAGCACAACCCCATACTGTCCATTTTTCCCTGCCCCCCTCTTTTCCCTGCCCCCTCACTTCTCTCTCTTCTATTCTATTTCTCTGAGTTACTACAGCTCCAGCAGGAGGGGCAACTGTATGAGAAACTTACAATGAAGTAGAAGATATTTGATTTAATCTGCTTCTTCCAAATTCAAAGGAATGGCATCCCCCAAAAAGCCTGAAATGCGTTTTTTTTTTCCTCAGTAGGATCTAAAAGTTCTTTGCTTTTTTTCTCTTTCCTTTTTATTTTTTAAAGCTCAAGATAAAGTAAAAACTAAAAGGTTTACATTTTCAAACTATTTCTCTTAGATATGGCTTTAGATGAAGAAGTTGTGAGATTTATCTTGGGATGCTGATAGAGTCTTTTTATGTCGAAAGCCAGTGGAGAGGTTCAGGGACAGTGTGCATGCATTGGAAATACCTCTGGAATTTAGCATAGACATATGTTTCAAAGACAACGGTACAGGAGAAAAGAAAATCTGTCTGCTTCAGTCTGCCGACTGCCATTCCCAATGCACATGCAGTCAGTCTGTATTGAAAAATGTTTCCACCAGGCAGGCAGGAAAAAGTGCTGTGAATTTGAGAAGAAAACTGTAAAAGTGAAAGTAGCCACAGCACAGTGGGGCTTCACAGGGAGGCTTTGTGAAAGCAACAGAAGCAATAGGCATTAGGACACGAGCTGACTCTAAATAGGGTATTATTGCATTGGGGCATCTTATAGGTGATCGATTAATGTAGGCATCACAGGATACTAGAAACTGGGGAGTTTCAATGTGAAGATTATCTCAGTTCATCTATTCTACTTTTCCCACTCAGAATGCTCGCTTTTGTTTCTTAACTTGATTTTTATTACTTTTTTTTGTTACTTTTGTTGTTATTATTTTTAGTGAGAAGCCAAACTTCTACCCAAAAAGTTTCTTGTTTACTTTTAACAGATACATTCGTTTTTATTAGCATTTATTAATTCTACAGAGAAATGGGTTACAACATGGCACTTCTATATGTGCATATAATATTCTTTTTGATCATTTTTACTCCATTTATTGCCTTTTCTTATAATCCACATTCTGCTTCTGCTTTAATATATCTGCAAGCCCCCTGCACTTTATGTCTTCCATACCCCAACAGGAGAGAAAGCATTTGCGAATTGGCTTGGTGAGACTTTACTTAACATTATGATCTCTAATTCCATCTATTCTCCTGCCAAAGATGTAAATCTGTTCTGACTTATGGCTGAATAAAGCCACATTATATGTTTTATGTGTGTGTATGTACCTACATCTGTAGATGTACAGAGGTCAGAGGACAACTTCCCAGAGTCAGTATTCTCTTTCCACATCTGTGTTCCAAGGATTTAAGTCAGGACCTTAGGTTTGGCAGCAAGGGCCTCTCCATGCTGAGCTTTCTCACAGGTCCCAGTGTGTGCTTTTGCTGGAATCTCCATGGCAGTGTCAATAATGGCTAGACTGATTCCCATTCCCAGAGTGTAAGGGTTCCCTTCTTCCACACGCACCAGCATCTTCTATCACATTTCCTGTGTAGATCCAAAGATAACGATATCTATGATCAGAAGCTCGGGATGCTGCCTGGCAGGTTCTAATTGCTCGTGCTGATGTTAATCATGGAAGTTGTTGTTTGTGTAAACTTTAGTGTATCATTTTTATCTACCTGTGCATTCTATTTCAACAAAAGATGAAACTTTCAAAGTTTAGCAAAAAGGATGTACATGTCACTAAAAATCTCATTCATTTGATTAAGATGTAAGATCATTTTATGATGAATTTCAGAGGAATGCATCATGGAATCAGACAAGGAACAGTATATGGGTACATAGACTATTTGAGATAAAAAAGAACCTAAGTACATTTGATGTGGGATTCCCCTCTGTATGCTGTGAATATGTTTTATTACCATTGGTTAATAAGGAAACTGCTTTGGCCTTTGGCAGGGCAGAATATAGCAAGGTGGGAAACTCAAGCAGAGATAGAGGAGGTAAAAAGGCATAGTCAGAGAGATGCCATGTAGCTTCCCAAGAAGCAAGAGGTAACAAATTACAAGCCTCATGGTAAAATATAAAATAATAGAAATGTGTTAATTTAAGATGTAAGAGTTAATTAGTTCAAAATGGCGGTAAAACTGCTGCCCGATTGCCCACAGCCTGACTCAGGCCATCACGGCTGTGGGTGGGAGGAGGAGGGCCGTTATCCAAAGGAACAAGAGCAGTTGAGGAAACTGTTTATTGGTGGTCTGAGCTTTGAAACCACAGATGATAGCTTAAGAGAACATTTTGAGAAATGGGGCACACTTACAGACTGTGTGGTAATGAGAGATCCCCAAACAAAACATTCCAGGGGCTTTGGTTGAAGAGGTGGATGCTGCGCATGTGCTCGGCCACACAAAGTTGATGGGCGTGAGGTGGAACCAAAGAGAACCATTTTCAGAGAGGAATCTGTAGAGCCTGGTGCCCATTTAACAGTGAAGAAAATCTCTGTTGGTGGTATTAAAAAGGATACAGAAGAGTATAACCTGAGAGACTACATTGAAAAAGGATGGCAAGACTGAAACCCTAGATGTTATGGAAGCCAGGCAGAGTGGGAAAGAGAGGATTTGCTTTTGTAACTTCTGATGACCATGACACAGTTGATAAAATTGTTGCTCAGAACACCACACTATTAATGGGCATAACTGTGAAGTGAAAAAGGCCCTTTCGAAACAAGAGATGCAGTCTGCTGGATCACAGAGAGGCCGTGGAGGAAACTTCGGAGGTGGTGGAGGTAATTTTGGTCGTGGTGGAAACTTTGGTGGAAGAGGCGGCTATGGTGGTGGAGGTGGTGGCAGCAGAGGTGGTTCTGGAGGTGGTGGATATAATTAATGGATTTGGAGGTGACGGTGGCCACTATGGTGGTGGTTCTGCTTATAGCAGCAGAGGAGGCTATGGTGGTGGTGGCCCAGGCTATGGAAACCAAAGTGGTGGTGGAAAAAGATATGATGTTTACAACGAAGGAGGAAATTTCGGTGGAGGCAGCTATGGTGGTGGGAACTATAATGACTTTGGAAATTATAGTGGGCAACAGCACTCAAATTATGGACCCATGAAAGGGGGCCGTTTTGGTGGAAGAAGCTCAGGCAGTCTCCGTGGTGGTGGCTATGGATCTGGTCGTGGGAGTGGTGGATATGGAAGCAGAAGGTTATAAAAAGCAGCAGAAATGGCCTACAGTTCTTAGTAGGAGAGAGAGCGAGAAATTGTCAGGAAAGCTGCAGGTTCCTTTGAGACAGCCGTCCGAAATGAATTAGAGGAACTGTAAAAAATCCGCCACAGAAGGAACGATGATCCACAGTGAGGAAAGTTACTGCAGCTGAAACAGGAAACCCTTCTTGTTCAGGGCTGCAATAGCCACAGTCTGCAGAACGTGCAGCTGTTGATTAATGCAATGCATTGTCAATTAGATGTGCATCCCTGGGGTCTTTCATCTGTTGTAGCTTTTTCTTTTTCTTTTCATTACATCCGGTGTGTTGCCCTGTAAATTGTGGTAGTGGTACCAGAAATAAAAACATGAAGAAAATTTTAACCTTAAAAAAAAAAAGAGTTAGTTAATGTTGTAATTGATATAGTTTCTGTGTGATTATTTGGGTCTTGGTGGCCAGGAATGTAAGTGCAGTCTCCGTTTCCATACATTATAACCTACTATCCTTGCTTTAGTAAGAAAAGTGGGAGAGTGGAGAGTTTAGTGATTTAATCAAGGTAGCCTGGTTGAGACATTGGAAATGCCATTGAGGATAGGCCATCTGAATATTTCACTATTTGTGTAGTGCCATGAAGGACATCTACTATATAGTGATGAGAGCCAATAGTCATTGGTCACTATATCCTATAAATACTATGGTCTGTAGAAGATAGTATTCAGCCATAAGCTCCTCTTCTCAGGCTTTCTTACTCAGTTCTGAGCATACTGTTTTTCCTTAGGTTGGAGAGCCAGGCTTCTCTGTATGACAATCAGGATTTCACCAAACCTTAGTACAATAGTAAGACAGTAGACACAGAAACTGCAAAAAAAAAAAAAAACAAACAACAAAGAAAAACTTGTTCATCAAACAAAGACCGCTCAGTCTTGAAACTGAATGTGCAGGTCTTTGTGTGGAGTGGACATAAAGAGAGGTATCCTCTTGACAGCGTGTCCCTAACGTCCATCAGCTGGGAGAAACAAATAGAGTTTCCAGGTTGCTAGCCAGTGCCTTACATGAAGCTAGACGCTTCTAGCTAGAATTATAAGCCTAGCTCAGTGTTCTGTGGAAATAGGCACTTTCCAGACCATTCTGTGATCATTCTGATGATGGAGTTTACACTAAATGCTGTCATTACTGAGCTATAATATGTGGAAGTAATTTTCTTTCGGCGTTGGGGACCAGAAAGAACTTGTTTTGTGCCTGTTATTAGTCTACATTCGAGAGAAATTCATTTGCTGGAGGAAAGTTATTAAAACAACCTAATGCAATATTCGTGTGAGAAATAATAAAATTGATAAATTAGAGGTGAGCAAGGCCAGAGTTCTTCTGTATTTCCTTCTGGGACCCACTGTAGATTTCCAATATTTATTGTGTTGCAGCTTCTCAGATGAATGATTTGTCTATTTGGTCTGTTTGGTATGGAATTAAAGATACATGCTCTTGGCAGGGAAGCCAAAACACAACTGAAAGATCTGCCACTGCTAGACAAGACTCTTATCATTTGTCAGGCCCCCATTCATGCTCATGTGTGTGTGTGTGTGTGTGTGTGTGTGTGTGTGTGTGCGTGTGTATATACGTGTGCGTGTGTGTGTGTGTGTGTGCATGTGTGTGTGACCTCGAAGTGAACAGTCTCAATTTTTGGTTCACCAACAAGAGGTCTTTTCTGGGACTTCTGACTCTATATCTTCACACAGTATTCAACACTCTCTCAAAGAGTCTAAGATAAGTGCACAAGTAATTTTATCTATTCTTGATTCTTATGATAAAATGCACTATATTTTTCTTTAAAAGTCCTTTGGGAATTTTTTGTTATATTGTTTGATTTTGAGGCCTGCAAAGGAATTCTCCATTATGCCAATATGTTTTCCTTTGGGGATATATACTTTCTTTTAAAAATAATACTTTTTAATCAATATTTGACAATTGTGTCTTGTGTCATTTGATCCTCCCCAAGCCCAGCTCATCCTACACATACCCTTTCCATCTTTACCTGCCAGCCTAACCATCTTGAGTTGTTTTCCTCTTTTTTCACTTTCTCAATGAGTCCCGTATATGTTGCCCAGCTATTCTTGGGAGTGGAGTCTGCTCTGAAGCATGGTAGACCCATGATGAGTCACATCATTAAAGAACATTGATTCCCCCTCTCCTCGCAGCTATTGAAAGGCAATAGCTGCTCAGCTGGTGGTGGGATTTCAGGCTGCCTTACCCTATTTATGCTGGGATGTTATCTGTCTTAACTTTGTGCAAGTTGTACACATGCTGTCACAATTGCTGTGAAGTCCGGTGTGCAACCATCCTGTTATTAATGATTTTGGCAGCTTCCTAACTCACTGTTTCCCAAACTTCAGAGCACATAGAATCACCTGAAAACTATCCAGATACGCTGTGGGCTTCATCTCAGATTCTAAGTCAGTAGCTCAGGTGGGCTGCAAGAAAGGGCACTTCTTTCTTACAGTCTTTCAGATGGGGCTGCTGTTCTGTGGCTGTACTCAGAATTGTACCGTGGAATTCAGAAGCTTAAATTTGGTTATATAACACCAAGTCCTAGGTCTTTCTTAAAATTCTTCGGAAAGGCTTATTGGCCAGCTTCTAAGGGTTTCAAGTATAGGATGACCCTTTCTATCGTCCCCCCTCCCCTTGCTTCTTCCCCATGCCTCATACCTATGCCTCTTTGCTTATCCAAGCTTTAGGGCTTGGTGTCCACTTGCCTGACCGTCTCATCTTTAGCGTTTGTTCATTAATCAGATCCATCACAGATCATTTTTACAATGGCCCTCTGCCTCCCAGTTTATCACATACTCTGTAGTTCTGAAGGCCTGTTCCCACACCTGCCTTGTTTGTACTGTCCGTAAGAGCAACCCCTATTGTTTAAATGTCTTTGATCTAAGGACATTTTAGACCAAAAATGTCTTTTAAACGTATATTTAGCTTGTGCCATCTGTGTCCCTTTTCACTTGTGACACAGCTAAAAATCTCTCATAGTTCATAGGGGGATAGAGAGCTAGGTTACATCATATTAAACCTCTGGCCACTCAGATTTCTAGAGAAAACTTAAAATAATCAAGTCTTTAGATAGGAAATTCTTAAGGTAATTGGAGGTAAATATAAGTTTCTTTTGTCTTAGCTCCATTCCTCTGTTTCTGAGACTCATTTTCAGCCAGCCTCATCTGAATAATAGTAAAACACATCTCACTTGCTAATATTAGTCTTATATTTTACCCCTTGCCCATAGCATCGGTTGAGAACTGAGCTGTTCTTAATGGTACAGAGATGACCTTTACATTGGCTGAATAAACTGTGTTAATTATAGGCTTTTACATTTAATAAGGAGAAAGAAAAAGATGGCATTACAATATTAGAATAAAACCATAATATTAACTACCAATTTCTATTGCTGTTTGCTTTCTGTATTGACAAACTTAACTTGCCAAGGGCTAAAAATTGATTTGTCCTGCCTCATTTCCGTTCCAGCTAAAGTCATTAGGTGGAACAAAAGCAGCTTTTACCAAAGAGGGAAAATGTATCTATCTTCACAATTAACTAGGAGACTGGCATTTAAGCATTTCACACCACTGTGTCCTTACTGTAGAGAATATAATTGTTAAAGATGAGATACTATGAAATGGCACGTCCCGAATACTTAGTTAACCTTTTCTGTGCTCTGACACCGAGGTTAGATTGTATTTCCTTTGCGCTGGGAAGCCTAAATATAACTTTCGACTTTTCCTTCTAGTTCATTCGTCAATACACATCTTTTGCATGTGTTGTTATGGAATATAGGTTATGTGGAAGACATAGTTTCTTATTCTTAAAGATTTACTATTTATTTAGGGCAAAAAGACACATGGATAAAACAAGAAGTAAAGGAGAGTATCGTGCATAAAGATGGCATGTAAGCACTCCTGCTCATAAGGGCAGGGAAACATAAAGGTGATGCTAAGAGAAGGAAGTGAAAAAAAAGATCAGTGTGTGTTGGAGGAAGAAGTGGGGTGGGTGTCCTGGTGTAAAAAAAGTGGTCTGTTTTGAACTTGAGTGCTTTCCAGAAAGTTCACTAGGGGTCTGCCTAAGATGCAGGTCACTTGGGATGTGTGATATAAGAAGGGATAGAGGCAGAGGAACCTTTATGAATGCAGTGTCCCAGTGATGCCTGGGTTTTGAAAAGGTGAAGTTTGTAGGGTAGAACTAAAGCGAAGGAGAACCGTGTCCCCCCTGGAGCCAGTGAGAAAGAAGGTATAAGGACAGAGTGCTGTGGGGGCAGCTTGGGGTGGACTATCACTGGCTTTTCAGGAAGCCTTTGTTAGGCTGTGTGTCCTAAAACCTGAATGTAAGGTGGGAGTCTAGAGTAACGGATTTACCAAGCTAGGACTTCAGGGAAGGAAGAGGCAGAGTGGGGCAAGGGAGGAGGGCAGGGGACAAAAAGGTTCTACAAAGATGGAGCCTGGTTCTGTGGGTACTCTAAAATTTGCGTCAAGCCAAAAGTTTGTCCTGGATTGAGAAAAATGGGTCAGGCTTTGAGTCTATTAGACACTTGTCAGTGACAGCTTGCCTGCAGGTGGAGCGTAAGGGATAACCACCCAGGTGTTTCATAGCAGGTGGCTTCTGCCTGCTGGAGGTGATTTCCAGAAACTGGGCAAGTGTGAGATGTGGCAGCCAATACTCCCAGCAGCTTGGGGAGGAGAATACACTCATCCAGTGGCTGGGGCATTGCAGGATCTGCTCCACAGATCTTCCACTCCAATAAAAAGCTATTTTGACGCTTCTTCCTCCCCACTAGGTTACAGTCTCCCTCACCAACTATGACACATACTTAATTAGAAAGCAAAAACAGTGTAATATTCTTCATGTCTCTCTTCTGCCTCCTCCTCAAAAGAGCTACTACTTTCATATAGTTTCATGCCAAACCTCAAATGTAAATATGAAGCCAAAATGTGGATCTGTTTGAGCTAGCATCCACAGCAGGGGCAGCAAGAGACCTCACCTCCCTCATAAGCTGTAGTCCTGCATGTTTGCACTAAGGGCAGAAATTATTGTCTTATTGCCGGAAAAGACCATTGGAGAGACGTTTTGCATGTTAGGAAACAGGTTCTTATGCTTTTCATGATCTGTGTACAAAAGCAAGCATACCTTAGCATTATCTAGATATAAGTTAGCAAATACCCCACCTGGAATTCTAAAGAGTCAGAACAGGGCTTAAAGGTTAAGAAATTTCTAATCTTGGCTGTACTTAAAAATCACCTGGGAAACAAACAAAATAAAATGATCCCCAGACAGATCAGACAAGGATCTTAGGATAGGAAGGAAGCAGAACAGAAATCAGAATATTCTAAGCCCCCAGAAACTGGGCATGGTGGTGTGTGGCTGTAATTCCAGCATTAAGGAAACCTACATAGAATGATCGTGACTTGAAGACCAACCTGGGCTATATAGTTAGGCCCTAAAGCCCCAGGAGACAATAATGTATAGCTCGAGTATGCTCTGAGTCAATTAGTTGTTATGCAAAAAAAAAAAAACAAAACAAAACAAGACAAAACATAAAAATCTGAAATGTAATGGACCAAAGTGCCAGCATTTATTCTTCTTCTCTGTGTATCTTCAAGCTGGCTGGCTGGTATTGCTCTAGCTAGGTTTGCTCATGTACTTAGGATCAGTGACTAGGTCATTCAGGCTTGCTAATCTTGGCAACATTCTCACAGCAAGCTGTTCAGTGATCTAAGGTAAGACAATGGGCTCTGCTCCATATGGTGGCTCATCCCGAGGTTAGCTGAACATCTTCACGGGATAGCTTAGAAGTATTCCTGGCAGGAGTTAGAGCAGCAACTCACAGTCTCTATTTCTAAGCTAAAAAAGTTTGCAGGTGTTCACTTTTCTCTTAGTCTGTTCACACCCAGTCAAAGGATTAACAATGGGACAGAGAAGAAAGGAACCCTGAAGTTAGGAAGCTAAGAGAATCAATTGGGGAAGGCGAATAAGGAAGGCCTATAGTTCAGTTTAACATTTTGATAAACTTTTGGCTCTATGATCATCAGTGTGCTTAATTTAGATCCTGAATGTTTCATTCACAAAGTAACTGACAGCTTCCTCCTCCTACACTTACTCCTTCATGACTAGTATATTTGAATTTGAGTTATAACTATGATATAGACAAAATACATAAAATATTCAAATATCTATACTTTTTGAAGCAAATGTATTTTAATATGCTTGTACTCTGGTTTTAGTTCACAGAGAACACATCCACTGATAGACAAGCAAAGAGAAATACACACTCGAAATTCATTTTTTGATGTATTACTTATGGACTATTCGTGTGACCTGTTGGCCGCTGGAGTATGTTCTGAGAAAATGATTATAGACACCTAATCCCTCACATCTGACAACCTATGTCGTAAAAGCCTCACTATATTTCAATCCTCCAGAGGTGTTGCTCGGCGAAGGAGGGAGGGTCATGAAGGAGAAAGTCCCTGGCAAGTCTTCAGACTATGTGTTAGGAAGTTGGAAGGGCCCTCAGGTGCACAGTGCCCATTATTCACCTGGCAGTTACTTTTCAGAGTGAAGATTAAAGGTCTTATTCTGTCTTTATAGGCATCTCCACAACTAATAATATTCACCATCTGACTATCTAGCTTTCCTATTTGCCTTCTTTAGCCTAAACTGTTGCTTAGTTGGAGTCGTCAATCCTCGTCCTTCAAGCATGCCTTTGTGACCATCTCCTTTCCTCTTGTCTGTGTCAAAGCTTACCATATTCTCAAGAAACTGTCCAGAATGTCTGGGATCCTACACTTCACCTATTCTGAGCAATTATAACTCACTATCAGACTTGCATTTGACTTCTTAGTCATAAAAATTTGCCTCGGTTTTTGATCTTCAAGTCTGGTGGATGAGCTATCGCAACGGTGAATAGACCACTTGGTTATGTTGGTCTCTAACAAGAGGCCAAGTGGCTCACCTGCTTGACTGCTCTATCCTCAATGAACAGGCAGCCCAGAGAGACGCCCAGTGGCACCTGCAGAGTGGACAAAGAAGAGATAACCAGTAATTAATTAATATGCCAGGATTTTAGAAATAAGAAACAAAAAGTGAACATTTTATGTGTTTAGAATCCAACATTTCTCCATTTAGCAAGTTTAAATGAGTCTCTGCTTTTATGAAGACACCTTCTAAGTATTTGAAATTTAAGAGAAGGCCTCATTCACTAAAACCTTATAGGTCCATATGGGCAGACCACTGTTATTGAGTGGCTTTTTTAGGTCAGGTGCCGACATTTGTGATGTTGGAATAACTGTTCCATCTTATCAGGATCTACAGTAAACAATATTAAGCTCTAGGATATAAGCTGTACCATTTTTGCTTCTTGCAGAGCCTTGTGTAAATCATATAATTTTTCTTGAGTTCTGTGTTCTCATCCATAAAGAGAGAAAACAACTCAAAGAATCACTTTAGTCCTGACAGTTTTTCACCAGGTTCTTTAAGAAAAGCTTGGCATCGCTCTGATAGGATGAGACGGCTTTGAAATCTAGGCAAACAAATTCAACACTTAAAAGGAAATCATTATTCTCTCCCTTGTTCAGTGTGCCTTTCAGGGCCAGGATGACTTTCCTTCATTGCAATGTAGTTGAGAAGCTAATTCTCAATGGAAACACGTATATCATGCACCAGAAAGGTTCTCAGCAAATTCTCCATGCTATCTACGGTCCTGAGATTGTTAAAACAGTTGAGAGCGGAAGGGCTTATATCTTTCCGACTGGGTTTGATCAAAAGGATGTTTCTCAAATTCTGTTGTAAATATACTTGCCCAAAGGTTCCCCTTAGTTCTCCCTGGGGACACAACCGAACATTTGAAAATTTATTGCTGGTAGGGAGTGGCCTCAACTTGAGCATCTTAAGTGGTGCAAGACCTGTTCTGGCAAAATTTATACCTTCATCCCAAATTCCTGGAGGAGTCCCCAAGGAAAGTGGATGTTGACGTATTTTTTTTAGAGACTCTCAGAAATAGAGGAGAGAGCAAAGATCTCTTTGTTCATGATTTCCTTTATCCTCTGCCATCACGGATTATTTCCTTGCCCATGTTTGTAGACCACCCAACCTCATGGAGTTATAAAGTGAGAACTCTCTCAGGCTCAGTTCCAAGCAGGACTGCCCCTCACACTGATGTGCTATCCTGCTTAAAACCTTGGCAATGATGGATTATTTTAAGGTTTGTCTTTCTGAGGCTCTCAGCATTGAAAAATGTGTTCTTTTTGGCACTGCACTTGCCTGTCCTCCTACACGAAGAAGCAAATGTCTCCATGACAGATGGGTTATGCTGCAGTCCCTAGAAGTCAGCAAACTGGAGGCTTATTACATCACAGGGAAAATACTGTCAAAAGACCTCCATGGAAGTCAGCCCT
The DNA here is from genome assembly GCF_903992535.2 of Arvicola amphibius. Lineage (NCBI taxonomy): Eukaryota > Metazoa > Chordata > Mammalia > Rodentia > Cricetidae > Arvicola > Arvicola amphibius. Next base: position 37,727,628 of record NC_052051.1, on the reverse strand, counting down.
TTTCGAAAGGCAAATAGTCAATATGAGGTCTAACATGGCTGACAATTACCTGTGCATGGAGGTGGGTATGCTCCTTACAGCCTGGGGGAGTGTTTGTCAACATTCCATTAGGTCTTTAGAGCTACTAATTAGAGGAGCATATTAAAATTTTGTTCTGGGACATGGTGGGTGAGATCAGTTTGGGATCTGGGAGTCCCATCAGGAGGTAAGAAGTAGGCTCCCTCTACTGAAAACAAAATTCTGCCTGACGGCATTGAAGATGTCCCTGGAACCTGATCTCTCAGTGACACCCAAGTCTGGGAAGTAATGGAATTTAGTTGTGATCTGGTGACTCTCCTGCAAAACAGAAAGCATGATGCCCCCAGGATCCATCCCCTTTCTGGTCTAGCCCCTTCTCTCAGATCTCTTTTTCCGCTTGTTTTCATTACCTAGCAGTGTGGTCATGTCAGAACAGAATGGTTGAGAACAGTGGTAAACATTTATTTCACTCCACTCTACATGCTGACTCAGGTGTTCCTTTGCGACATGTGTCATTGGGTGAGGAGAATCCAATTAAGGTGAATGGTTCCCTTCTGTGCTGGCTCACTCCTGTGGCAGCTGGCCATCAAATGAAGCTCAGGCCCTGCCCCTTCTCCCTTAAGCTTCCATACTCCTTGGACTTGCTTCTGCACAGCGCGGTGACTGCTTCCAAAGATCAGCGTCCCACGAGGGAAACAGGAGCAGGATCTGTCCTGCCTTTGATGGCCTAGCCTGGAATTCACAGGATCACATCTGTTATCTTGTCGACAAGTCCATGTAGTTATAAAGAGCTGTCCAGGTTGAGGGTGAAAATGTTATAATTCATAGAGAACAGGTGTGGGTGACAAAGCTCCTCAAGGTTACATGGGGAAATAAATATTGTGGCGACTCCTTGTGGAAGATGAAATCTGTGATGATCCCCTCATGGCACCAGCCGTGTTCTCCACTGGGGCTTGATTTTGTTTTTGTCGTAGTGTTCTTCTCGTAGATAACCATGTAGCTACCTCTCTCACCTCCTTTCCATCTCCAGCAAAATATTTTCTTGTCTGAAAGCATTTCACTAGACACAATGTAAATGTTTAAAATATTTCCCAGCTCCACTAATTTTTTTAGAACTTCTCAGTAACCGCGATTCTGCATGCTTGACGTATCCTGGCATTGGTTGCTCCTTTCCTTAAGTTGAAAACTAGCTTCCAGGCAAGTAAGGACTTTGTTTCATTTATTGTTCTTTCTTTAGTGCTAGATGATTATCAGGCACAAACTAGGGCATCTTCCCTAAGAAATGACCCTGACGCTTGGCCCATACTTACTTTGTTTTGTGTAAATGTGTCTATATAATAAAACTTTAAATAATGACTATTAAATGTGGTGGTTTAGAATAACTTGATTTGGGGTCTACTAACAATGAACCCACAGTATTCCATTTCTAGTCACTCATGTGACTTTGCCTTCCTCATCTACAGATATCCTGAGATGACCAGTATGAGCACTCAGTGCTCCCCTGACAGGACTTTGCATCAGAGCCAGGAGGTGTATAAAGAGAAGGAAGAAAATCATAGGTGACCCAAGGGATAAGATGTCACTTTAGCAATGAACCTGTAGGTGTTTGCTTGCTCTTCCTTCCATTGCTTGGCAACTGAGATGATTGACCTGCAAGTCACTTAGGAGGTGTCTTTTCCCAATAGGGATCAGTGTTCAGAGCTCACATAACAGGTGTCTCAGAAAATGGAAAGAAAAGAGAAAAAAAACTATTATTACCCCAACTATTATTGTATAGTTGCTTGGGTAAGTTCGCTATCCTGAGGGAATGACCTTTTTCATTTGAGCATCATTCCTGAAACAGACAGTCACTGCTCTTGCTTGTTAGCACATTCTGCAGAGGTGTCTGGAAGAAAGTAGTGACATATCAAAATGTATTAATCAAGGATGTTTTAAATTGGATGTGTTCTTGAATTTTATTTAAATGTTACTTGCTATAGAATGCAAGTTGGCATCAGGCTAGCATGCCCTGGACCCCATTATCACACATAAAGTTCCAGAAGTTCACAAAGACTCTGTACTAAAATGATCTTAAGAGACATTTCTTTGTATATAGCAATTAATAAAATTATTTTCAGCTAAGTAAGAGAGAAATAAGATCCATGTGCCATAGCAGTTTTAACCTGGCAGACACTATGAAATAGTAGCTTAGATACAGCCTCTGAGTCAATTCGGCACGCACGGTTGTATCATCTATCCCCTGCTCACACAAACGCTGAATCCAGAGATATCTAGCAATGAACGTGAGGGTGGCCTTGTTTTCTGTGTTTAGGGGTGTATGGGACAAATGGGATCCCAGAGTTCTGCCTCCTTAAGCAGGGGTTACAAGAATGAAAGGACAGCACATGCTTTGATTGCTTCTGAGACTAAGCAAGAATAATACAGACTATTAATGTAATTTATGGACAGAAGCACTTGGAATTTAAATGAAGCAACCAATGGCCCTTTTGATTGGCATTTATTTCTCCTTTTATAGAGAATACATAGAGTAGTGTTATAATTCTTGACAGTTTTGATTGTGAAATATATGGGACTTTAAGCTCCCTGGAAGAAAGAATAGATGATTAATGTTAATAATTAATAACTAAATATACAGCAGATATGAATAACATGCTTTATATTTATACAGCTATTGTCTTACCTTGTTGAAAAACACTATATGCTTTATTGTTAGAACTGCAATAATAAGACACTATGTTGTCTCAGCCACATAAAAGAAGACATTCAACCTAATCCCTAAATTCTATTAATTTCTTTACTCACATTACAGAACAAAAACTGCAAACACTTGGCTTTACTATTCAAACTAATGTTTTCAAAGCAATATGACTGATTAAAGACATAGATAAAACTTCAAATAACATAGTTAAAATGCTTAGGCACAAAGCCATTGGGAATGTCAAGAGAGAATATGGAGGTCTAAAATAAGTGAAATAAATATAAATAAGAAACCAGGCAAATAAAAGTGGCTTATATCAAAGATGTGAGCGTGTTTCTTCTTTCTTGTATATATACAGAGGATGCTGAGAGAAGCACCTCTTGGCTGTCAGCAGAAATACAGTTCTATAAGAGTGCGGATTGTTATGGGGGAAACTATTTCAAGAGAAAATGTACATATCTTAGATTATCTCTAGCACTTGGAAAATTGCAAAATGTTTTATCCCCTCCACTTCCTGCCCCTTCCTTTCGTGAAACCATGCTCATGGCAGTGAGGAACAAGGTAGAAGGGGACAACAAAAATGGATGGGCATTGGATTAGCTGAATTTAAGCTTTGCCTTTACATCAAACTAGAACAAATCAATAAGTACAGTAAATGCCACATCTTGCAGGTTTTCGTTCATAAGCTATTTGAAATGCTTCAAAGAAAAAAAATGGTTTAAAAATTAGTGAAATAGGAGTGAATATTTTTGTGGAATGAAGAAAATGTAACCCGAAAAGTCATCAGTGTATACACTGTATACGGGAAAATCCTTTCACCTGTTAGAGATGGGATTCAATTTGAATTGATTTTACTTTAAAAACAAAGAGACGAGAAAATATGAACAGCTACATAGTTTCTATCACTTTAGCTCCTCTTCGTAGAAAAATATACCTGTTTGATTTTTGTAGTTTGGGGAGAAGCTTTTGCCTTGATTAGGTAATTATGTTGTTCACTTTGTATTTTTCTTTCCTGGGCATTTAAAATAAGATTTTGATGACAAAGAGACAGCTTCTCCCATTCCTTCAAGGTTTGTGGTAACTCTTTCAGTATAAACCTCTGATGTCACATATCTTATCTCTTGAGGGTGCAACTATTAGCCTTTGCCTAATAAACAAGCTATTCCTCATCCTTGCTCTCAGGAGGCAAAGGTAGGGGGATATCCGCGACTTTAAGAACAACCTTGTCTACATAGTGACTTCCAGAACAGCCAGGACTACAAAGATACCCTGCCTCAAAAACAATCAAACAAATAAGCTACCTCAAAACTTAACAGCTTAAAGCAACAGTGAGTTACTGACTCAGAATTGTGTGGGTTGGCAATTAGGGCTGGTAAACCAAGACATTTGGAATTATTCTTGCCTAACTCTCCCCCGTGCTGCTGCAGGCCCCTGGCAGCTGTGCTCTGGCTGGATGGACTGGGATGACCTCACACACAAGTTTGGCAGGCTGAAGGCCTCAGTGCCTTGGCTATTGTGTACTTGCCCTCCCCAGAAGGCCAGTCTGAACTCCTTTAACTGACTATCTTGGACCTCCAAGTGTGCAGAAATAAAGCAAGCTGCAACATGCAAGCTCTCTGCAGCCTCTCCTTGAATGTCATTTGCTCCTATTCTACTGGCTAAAACAAGGCACTTGTCCAAGTTGAGATTCCAAAGGATGGAGAAAAGGACTTTGGTTACAGGCGGGACCTGCGAAGACTTTTTGACTTCTCTCCTTGCATCCTATCACAAGTTCAACTTTGCTGTTGGGTGGGAAAGGGAGGGACAGCCTTTTTCTTACATGCAGGGTAGCTTAAGGAACAGAGCTGCCACTGCGACTTTTTACGAAACACCCTTTATCCTGCCGGGAGGTCAACTGTGGGGACTGTGTCATGATGCTCTTCAGGAAAGAGAGAGTCATCTTTCCAGCTGATATGACAGCAATGAGAAGCCACTTGCTTTGGGAGGTGTAGAGATACTCGGAGAGGCAGACACAAGGCGGTTTGAAACTGTGTCTGTGAACGTGTGCACATGCCTGATAATGATGCATGAGATGAACTTACCTATGCTACAATGCTACCCGGTTTTCAGCTTCTATCTGCATTGGTCCCATGCAGGCTCCCTGGGTGTCAGTCCAGACTCTGTGTGTTCCTATGAACCTAGGTTACATGTTTCTGTGGGTTCTCTTGTGATGTATTTGATCCCCATTGGCTAGTACAATCCTTTCTCCCTCTCTTCAGTAGGATTCCCTGAACCTGACCCAATGCTTGGTTGTGGACCTCTAAATCTGTTTCCATCAGTTTACTAGATGAAGGCTCTCTGATGACAGCTGGAGTAGTCACCAACCCCTCAGCACATCCCATAGGCCCAACAGACTATAGGTCAAAAGTTGTGTGGCTGGGCTTTTGTCTGTTTGTTTTGATTTTTTATAAGATTTCTTTATTTATATGAATGCGCTGTCTGCATGTACAACTTAATGCCAGTAGAGGGCATTATATCACACTATAGATAGTTGTAATTCACCATATAGTTGCTGGGAATTGAACTCAGGTCCTCTGGAAGAGCAATCAGTGCTCTTAACTGCCAAAACATCTCTCCAACTCCCTAAAATGACACTTCTATTCAAAGAAATTCACCAGGAAATCTCAGATTCAGAGGACAAGGAAGTGGTTTTTATCTCTTCTCGAAGATAGCTGGAAAGTCACATCCCGAAGCACATAGATGCCAGCAAGGACAGCTGATTGGAGCCATCTGTACAACCGGTCTATGACCGCACACTAAATACCTCTGAGTCTTAGGGAAAGTACAAGTTTGGAGGACAGACCATTCCAAATGCACGTTAGAGAGATTAATTTGGTGGTGTTTCTAAAAAGGTAGAAGATAAATTGACTTGGGTGGTGGATATCAGAGGTTGGTGTAACCAAGGAAGTAGCTTTTGTTTTAATGCATGTGATAAATCAGGTGGGCCTAAGACAGGGAGACCAAATAGGCTGCATGCTGTGTGATCGATCTGTAGTAAATGCCTAGAGTCAAGTGTTGGAGAGAGTGATGTGGCCACTTTTCTGGGTGAGCTGAGCCTGTGGCCTAGATAGATTGGCCATGTCCACTATGGTCACTGAAGGGAGAAGCCATGGCATAATGGATGTATACACCACCGTCTCTGTTCCATCAAGATCAGTAGCCATGAGGTCAAAGAGTCTTCTAGAAGCAATTAAGAGGTAGAATTAGAAAACACCAGCGAAAGGAATGTCAGAAAATCTCAAACTTTGGGTTTGGGTATTTGGTGAATTATGTTATTTAGAGCATCTATTTAAGGCATAGGCTTAAGTATTTTATAGGTCGTTGTCATTTCTTTTTAGAAAGCATACACATTTTCTGTTACTTTTTGATATCTAACAAGACACACCAAAGCCCAAAAGCTTTAATACTGGGCTCTACACTTGTTACATTACACTAGCTAACCCTGATGCATGGAGCACGTTTACCAAGACCCACAGCGAATGACAAAAGCAGGGAATAATTTGAACACTATGTGTGCTGTGTGTTTTTCCAGTACACATTCATGGCCAATGCTGAAGTTTCGCTCACCACAGGTATAGTAGGTGATGCTTTCTTTTTCACAATTTTGTGGGTAGAATATTTTAACATCATTCTTAACAACCGTTTTTTATTCATTAAGTTGAGATTTTTGACCTAGACTTCAAAATCAATGTTCTACATCTCTCACATACCCATATTGACAGTGTCACCGTTCTTGTGTGTTTGGGGCCATTAGTAAGCAAAATAAAGGCTACCCCAACACAAAGCATTTTAATATTCACAGCCCTCAGTCTGAGAGCCTACATGGCTAGCCAATGTCTAAGAAGCAGACAGCATATGCCACCGGGCTATACTGGACAAATGAGCAATCATGAGGGATGGTACAAGATTTCACCATGCCATTTGGGATGCTGTGTAACATAAAAGTTCAGAATTCCTTGTTTCTGGAATTTTCCATTTAATATCTGCACTCTGTGGTTAATAGCAGATCAGTGACTCTATGTGGATAAGGAACAATTGCCATGTTCTGATTATTCTGATGGGGTGTTTGGATTAGCATTAAAATAGGCCTCTGGAGTAAATGAGATGATATTCTTCAGTGTGGGTGCCTCTCATGCAATCAAGTCTGAATAGAACAAAATGACCAACCAACCCCCAAATAAGGGGGAATCACAACTGGCCTTTCAAGTTGAAGTTTCATTTTCCTTCTATTTCAGATTGAAACCTTAGCTCTTCTTGGATTTCCAGTCTTCAGACTGTAACTTCTCTTGTAAGTTTCCTGGCTCTTAGAACTTTACATGCATAACTGATGAGAGCATAACTCGAATGTAGCCGAGTAAAAGCAGCGGGGCTCAGAGTGTTATACAGAGAGGTCAGAAATTGATCACAGCATGCTGCTTCCATGTTCCTGGCCATCTCCCACTCCTGCCTGGAGACTGTAAGACATGACTGACACTGAGATCAGGCACCTGGACGTCTCATGGTTGGGTCATCTAAACTGTCTTGCTCATTCATCCATATGCCCACATCCCACTCCGGTCCTACCGTAAGTCCTTTAAGAATCCCCCAGACTAGTAGCCCAATGGCACCTACTTCTTCAGATTTGTTCTTGCTTCACAGGCTCTTTCCTCTCCTCTCTAGCTCCCAAACTGCCCCATCAGTCTAGAATCAACTTGTTCTTACAACTCACCTTATGTGCTCCGTAGCTTTGTTCTACAAGGTCTCAGGATGTGAAGGGGAAGCCTAGCCCAAAACCTTGTTTTGTAAGGCGTGTCCCCCTTGGTTTAAAGGCGTGGCCCCCTTGGTCTAAAGGCGTGTCCCTCTTAGGCGTGTCCCTCTTAGGCGTGTCCCCCTTAGGCTAATATTGACTTATAAAATCTTGCGGGCCTGTGGCCCGCTCTCTCTTTGTTTTCCTGCCCTCCTCGCTGGAACCTTGGATTTGTAAGTTCCCTTTCCTTTCCTTTATTAAAACTGAATTATATATATTAAAGCTTGTCTGGTGAATCATAACTGCCGATCAACCACGCACCTTCATTTGGCGTCCAACTCGGGCATTTGGGAGCCTTCAGCTCCAGTTCCCACACTGCGTGGCAAGGATTCGGCCTTGGGCTCTTGATTGCTTCAGAGCAGTTTCCCAGACTAGCCTGTCCCAGCCCCGCTTGTACGGAGCAAAGGACGTGTGTGTGACTCGGTTTGGCCGAGCGGTTATTGCCCTAGCGACCTACTGGCAGGGAACGGTCATTTCAGGTAAAATTTCTTTTGATTAAAAAAAAAAAAAAAAAAAAAAAAAAAAAAATGTCTGACCATATCACCGTTGAAAGCTTCTGCAGTCTATTTAATTGTACTATGGTAGAAATATTACAGGATACATATGATATTCCCATAACTTGGATGTTTATAGGGCTTGCAATTTTTCTCGTATTTGGTTTCTCCCTTACATGGTTTGAAAATAGAAAAATGATAAAGTCCTTACAGAATGAAACCAGGATTCTTAGGTCAGAGGTTGAATGCTTAAGAAAGGGCACAACTGTTTTGAGTAACAACTTTAAGTCGGTCGAGGTATTTGCAAAAACAATTCAGACGGACACCAAGAAAGAGTTTGAAGGTCTCAAGGAAGGGAATAAGGCTTTGTCTGATATGACTCGGTCAAATGAGCAAAATTTAGAAAAACTACAGTCTGATATTAAGGAGAGACTCATTGCTGCGGAGGAGAGAACAGCTGATTTGGATCGTAAACTTCAGTCCCTGTCTGAAACATTATCAGAGAGAATTAAAACTGCTGAATGTGAAAATCGGACTTTGTCTAAAGGATATGACAGATTGGCTGACAGATTGTCAATACAAGAAGGCACAATTCAGGCCATGAAAATTCTATCCAAGGATGAGACACTAACTCTACTGGACAAACTTCATGTTTTGGAATCCTCCATGAAGGCCTTGGAGCATAATTCTGGACAGGAGATCCAGGCCTTACAGAAGGCAATAGTAAGCAGATTAGAAAAGATTGAGGAAATTATAGAACAGGAGCAAACGGTACAAAGGCGAAATTTAACTCCGTCAATGAGTAAAACTCTCCGGGATAATTTCCATAAAGTTCTACCTGCCTTTCCAATAGTAACGTCAGAAAAGGTGACTGGTTCCAAAAACCCTAAAGTCATCAAGGAATATACATGGGAACCCGTCCGTATGAATGATCTCAAAGAAATTAAACAAGCCATTATGAACTTTGGGCTACATTCGTCCTTTGTTAGAGAGATGCTCAAAACTTGGTCTATAAGCAATAAGGCAACGCCTCATGATTGGGTACAATTAGTATCAGCTGTTCTAGAGAGTGGGTCACAATTAAATTGGAAATGCATGTTCAGACAAGAGGCTAAACTTTTAGAACAGCAGGAAAGAGCAAAGGGAATTGAGATCTCCCTAGATCAAATTCTAGGTGAAGGACTTTTCTCCGATCCTCTGGAACAAGCGAATTATGATGAACACACCTTATCCATATGTACTACAGCAGCTTTAAAGGCTTGGGACAGGGTTCAAGACCCAGGACAGAGACTGGAATCATATATCAGAGTTAAACAGGGTCAGAGAGAACCCTTTAGTGATTTTTTACAAAGGCTAACTAAAGCTGTACAGATAGGGATATCTGACCCAGAAGCAAGACGTATAATAATTGAATCTTTGGCTTATGAGAATGCCAATGTGGAGTGTAAAAGGATCCTGGGGCCTTTAAAGATGAGATCAGCGCCCTTGGACGAATGGGTCTTACATACAATGAATGTTGAATCATTTGACTATGGCACTGAAGCATGGGTCGAAGAAGCAATTTCTAATGCAAAAAGGAGACATCAAGTTACCAAATGTTTTAACTGTGGCAAGATGGGACATATTAAAAGGAATTGCAGACAACCGATTTTCAGAAATAATAATAATAATAATAACAACAACAATAATAATAATAATAACAATAATAATAATAATGCCTCTTCTAGAAATAACAGACGTAGGAGGACTCAGCCTTCAGGTATATGTAGGAGATGTGGAAAAGGCAGACACTGGACAAATGAGTGCAGGTCAACAAGAGATAGACAAGGCAACCTGTTGCCACTGGGAAACTCAATGGGGGGCCTCTCGCAGGCCCCCATGGCGAATGTGGTCCAGTCATTTCCAGTTACTGCCGAGAACATGCCTCGTCAAGAAAATTAGAAAGCCCCATGCCTGCTGTTAAAAGCAAAAATGGCCTGAAAGATGAGTTACGTGTATTTTGGCAGACTTTTATAAATGAACAAAGACCAAAGTTAAGAGTATGTGTAAATGGCGTTTTTATTACTGGCCTACTGGACACAGGTGCGGATGTAAGTATCATTACTCCAGAATCTTGGCATCCGTATTGGCCTCTTCAGGATGTAAATGTTCAGTTCCTGGGAATTGGAACCCTATCTCAAGTAAAGCAGAGCACGAGATGGGTTGAATGCATAGGGCCAGAAGGACAAATAGGAAAATTAAGGCCATATGTAGCCAATATTGCAGTGAACTTATGGGGCCGTGACTTGTTGCAGCAATGGAATACCCAAATTAACATTCCTGCTGCTTCTAGAGCCTATATCACCGAGGGAAATATTAAAAGATATTACAGAAGGCAGAAACCGGCTGTTCGGGCTGTACAAGAATGCAAAGCAATTGATGGCCCTTCAGAGATACGAACAGCACTGCCTCTAAAATGGTTGACTGAGAAACCAATATGGACAAAGCAATGGCCTTTAGCTGAGGAAAAGTTGCAGGCTTTAGAACAGCTGGTACAAGAGCAATTAGATGCTCGACATATAGAAGAATCTACCAGCCCTTGGAATTCTCCTGTATTTGTTGTTAAGAAAAAATCTGGTAAGTGGAGAATGGTGACAGATCTCAGGGCTATCAATAAGGTTATTCAACCTATGGGCTCTCTGCAATCTGGAATTCCTCTGCCATCTTTATTACCAAAAGGATGGCCTCTCATAGTAATTGATTTAAAGGATTGTTTCTTCACTATACCTTTACAAGAAAAGGACAGAGAAAAGTTTGCCTTCACAGTGCCTACTTATAATAACTCTCAACCTACAAGGAGATACCAGTGGACCGTCCTCCCACAGGGCATGTTGAACTCTCCCACCTTGTGCCAATATTTTGTAAATCAACCATTGCAAATAATACGCAAGCAATTTCCCAAGTCGATAATTTATCATTACATGGATGATATTCTGTTATCTGATTCAAACATGGCTACTTTAGAAAGACTGTTTGAAGAAGTAAAAATACTTTTACCTAAATGGGGATTGCAGATTGCTCCTGAAAAAATTCAGAGAGGAGATTCTGTTAATTATCTAGGTTATAAAATAGGTTTACAAAAAATTAAGACACAAAAAGCACAAATTAGGAGAGATCGGTTACGGACTCTCAATGACTTTCAAAGGTTGTTAGGAGACATTTCCAGCTTACGACCAGCTGTTGGCATAACACCTGATATGATAATTCATTTAAATAAAACCTTGGATGGTGAAAAAGACTTAAACAGTCCCAGAGAATTAACAGCTGAAGCAGAAAAGGAGCTGAGAATGATTGAAGAGAAATTACAAGAGACACATGTGGACAGGGTGAATCCAGAGCTCAGTTGTATTCTCGTCATATTGCCTTCCAAAATTTCTCCTACAGGAATTTTAATGCAGAGAGATGATATTATCTTAGAATGGATCTTTTTACCACATAAACCAAGTAAGAAAATAAAAACTTATGTGGAAAAAGTCTCTGAATTAATTATAAAAGGCAAATTGAGACTTCGTCAACTAGCAGGCATAGACCCAGCAGAAATTATAGTTCCTTTCACTGCTGATGAACTAAAAAAATTGTGGGAAGATAACGAACCATGGCAAAGAGCTTGCGCTAATTTTTTGGGAGAAATCAATAACAACTATCCGAAAAGCAAGAGGCTTAACTTTATAAAGAGAACTTCTTGGATTCTCCCCCGAATCATCCGTGATGCTCCAATAACTGGAGCACGTACATTTTATACTGATGCTAATAAATCAGGGAAAGCAGGTTACAAATCAGAAGATTTGAGTAAGGTGGAACAAAGCCCTTATGATTCTGTCCAGAAGGCAGAATTATATGCCATTCTTATGGTGGTAAGGGATTTTAAAGAACCGCTTAATATAGTTACTGATTCACAATATGCAGAAAGAGTAATCTTACATATTGAAACTGCTGAATTTATACCTGATGATACAGAACTAACCTCATTGTTTATCCAGGTACAAGACATGATCAGGAACAGGCTTTGCCCTATGTATATAACACACATCAGATCCCATACGGGTCTGCCAGGTCCTCTAGCAAAAGGTAATGCAGAAATTGATCAATTGTTGATTGGTAGTGTGCTGCAGGCCTCTGAATTTCATAAAAAACATCATGTCAATAGCAAAGGCTTGAAGAAAGAGTTTTCTATTACATGGCAACAAGCTAAGGAAATTGTAAAGAAATGCCCTACTTGCTCTTTTTATAACCAAACACCACTGCCTGCAGGGGCTAATCCAAAGGGCACTCAAAGGAATGAAATCTGGCAGATGGATGTGTTTCACTTTGCAGAATTTGGCAAATTAAAATATGTACACCACACCATTGACACTTATTCAGGTTTTCAATGGGCAACTGCTTTAAGCTCAGAAAAAGCTGATTCAGTAATCACTCATTTATTAGAAGTTATGGCCATCATGGGTATACCTACACAAATAAAGACAGATAATGGTCCAGCTTATGTCTCTAGGAAAATGAAACAGTTTTTTGCTTATTACAATATTAAGCATGTTACAGGTATACCATACAATCCTACAGGTCAAGCAGTCATAGAAAGATCAAATAGAACTATAAAGGATATGTTAAACAAACAGAAAGGGGTGGAAAATACCCCTAGAAATAGGTTACATAGTGCTTTATTAACCTTGAATTTTCTCAACGCTAATGAGAAGGGGACAACGGCTGCAGAAAGACATTGGATAATGGAAAAGTCTGCTGAATTAAATCAACCAGTTTATTTCAAGGATGTGCTGACCTCGCAATGGAAGCCAGGAGATGTGCTGCGTTGGGGAAGGGGTTTTGCTCTTGTCTCCACAGGAGAGGAAAAATTGTGGATACCGTCAAAATTAATAAAGGTTCGGTTTGAAGAGAAGAAGCCCCTTGAAGAAGAAAAATAATTCATTCACAAGGATGATGATCATACTGATGGTAAGAAAAGGTAACAAAAGGTTGGGGGCAGGGTTCTTTTCTTATCTCCACAGGAAACCACTCATCTTCAAAGAACTTAAGGGACCCTGGATATTTAAATACTGATGCATGGACACTAGTTACAACCTAATATGGATCAACACAGAACCCGAATATGTTTAGTAAGTACAAAACATTTTTTTACATATATACTGTGCCTTTATTTATATGTATATAGAGCTGGTTTTGGAGTTGGACTATGGCTCAGTCCTTCTTCAATTCCAAGCCTGTTTATAAGAGATATCTCAGAGTTTCTGTCTCAGGTCAGGAGCCATGAAATGGGACAGAATAATAATAATAATAATAATAATAATAATAATAATAATAATAATGATAATGATGATGATGATGATGATGATACTTGATAAACTTTCTTTGCCTTTCCTCATATCTGTCTGTCTTTATTATACCTTCCATCGAATATATATGTCTGTATATGTCTTTGTAGATAATGTTTACCTTTCCTGTAACAAACAACAAATTTTCCTTCAGTAATCTTTGAAGTTTCCAGGATGAAGATGGGGCCCCACAACATCAATTTCACCTGGCTACTATGACGTCATGTTTTTTAATAGCGCTAAAATTAGACCTTTTTTTGGTTTTTTTTTTTTTTTTTGGTACCAACTACACAAGACAGTTTCAAATGGTGTACAATTTTGACAACACTCTGGCCGGACCTCCTCAAAACACTCAGAGGAAATTACAATTTCCTCGACAAAATGTTATTCTGGGAATTTTACCATCATTTGCTTTCATGGAACCCCCTGAGAAGAACGTCGCCCCCATGTCAGCTAGAAGCAATCTTAGAGGACGACGCCCCCTCTCCCAACAGAGTTTGCCCTCTGGTTTAGGGACATCATTTGGTAGATGGTATAGGGTTGAGGGGATGGGGGAGGTATTATATGGACTCAGGGGTGTTTAAAAAAAAAAAGGGGGGGGGGATTACCTGGTTTGATGGGATGATTGGTATTTGTGAATTATTGTTATTAGAAAATTGCATTGGTGTTGATTCTTGTATATTGAACATTGTATATGAATATGCTTCTACCTCTATTGTATGAGAGTATGCTTCTACCTCTGTTTAAAACAATTGTTATATTGAGATATTTATCATATTGCAATGTACATTTCTACCTCTGATATTATTTGTATAATGACATTGTTTACGTTTGGGGATATTGTCCTCATTTATTGCACAGTTGTTTTTCAGGTTTTTTAGATACATAGAAATTATATTTAGTATAGATAGTATAATCTTCGACCTCTTTGAAGAGCTGTAGAACATGGCCTTTAATCTAACCTAGAGTTTGGTACTTATGAGACACAATCACTCCTGGCAACACCACTCTACTCCCGAGAGAATGTTGAGCACCAAAGACACTCCACTGGGAGCTTGTCTTCTTCTTGGCAGAAGTGGCCTTTAGGCAAAGAAAAAGCCCATACCTCGACCACTGACAGAGTTTCAGAGTATCCGTAAATGGATAAAAACAGGATTGTCTTATCTTGCCAAGACAGGGTTGGACAGTTCTACAAAAAGTTCCTTGCCTTTGAAAAATGTTATGTCAGTTGTGTTAGGCCTTAGCCAAAGTTGGTTGCCTCAACATTGCAAAACGAAACTTTGGGTGACTGCCCAGGTAGTTAGTTGTCTCTGTCATTTGTTGCACATTTTGGAAGTTTCTTGTTTGTACTTCCTGGTTGCTTAAGTAATATTACTTCCCTTCTCAGATCTTTGATGGGGTTGAAGATTAGATAATTGTAGTTACCCTCTACATTATTTAGACTCCTTGAAATAGAATGCTTAGTAAAACTTTTGTTATATGTTTCTTCTTAATATTGTTTGTTGTTTGTAATTTTATATTTATTATTTGTTCCTATTGAATATAGTTGTATTTGGTTTGGTTCTGTCTTATTTAGACAAAAGGGGGAGATGAAGGGGAAGCCTAGCCCAAAACCTTGTTTTGTAAGGCGTGTCCCCCTTGGTTTAAAGGCGTGGCCCCCTTGGTCTAAAGGCGTGTCCCTCTTAGGCGTGTCCCTCTTAGGCGTGTCCCCCTTAGGCTAATATTGACTTATAAAATCTTGCGGGCCTGTGGCCCGCTCTCTCTTTGTTTTCCTGCCCTCCTCGCTGGAACCTTGGATTTGTAAGTTCCCTTTCCTTTCCTTTATTAAAACTGAATTATATATATTAAAGCTTGTCTGGTGAATCATAACTGCCGATCAACCACGCACCTTCAAGGATGAGCACTGAAAAGCCACTGGCTCAAGGTGGCTTTGGTAGCCTGTGAGTTTTCTGCGCCGTTGCTCCATGACTCCAGTTAAGCCCATCTAAAGGGAGAGGAAAAAGTTTCCATTGAACTCAAAGTCACCTCCAAATTCCCCTTATCACAATCTGTTTTCTTCCTGAGGCCTTTCCACTCACACTGCAGCTGCTGGCTTTCTGGATCTCCACCCTTGCTAGTTGATCCTGCAGCTCTTTGTGCTTCTTTGTCTCATGAACTAACATGAAATTGTTCTATTGCCACGAGTTCCGTGCTCTGGGGGAATACTGATATAGAAATTTCAGCAAGCATTCTGCTTCTCATATGACATGTGGACAGGATAGGATGGGATACTTTGGAATATTCCAGATCTTTTCTGGATCCTTTTTGCATCACAATCTCCTTACATGAAGGCTATTCTAAGCCTCTTCATGCAGTTGTCCCCAGAAGATAGCATTCCAAGAGGACAAGCATTTCCTGGACCTCTGCTTGTTTCATATTTGATAATGTCTCATTGTATCAAACAAATCTCACAGTCAAGGCTAGGGTCACTGTATGAGGAGACCACCCAAGATCATCGATGCCTAGGCTCTAGTGCAATCAGAATGCTAAAAGCAGCCACTAGGGGGTGTTGCATAAATTCCAACTGGGCATGTTGACTAAGATGTGTTGAGTGCAGTCAATGTAGGAAAGTCACATGCCATGTTTCTAAACCTAAAAAAGTATCTTTAAGCTAAGCAGATATGTTTAGAAATTAGAATTACAGAAGCAGGTAATAATACATAAATATTCAACAGTTGCTGCAACAAGGACAACAAGCAGTTAGAACAGATTTT
Organism: Arvicola amphibius; assembly: GCF_903992535.2. Classification (NCBI taxonomy): domain Eukaryota; kingdom Metazoa; phylum Chordata; class Mammalia; order Rodentia; family Cricetidae; genus Arvicola; species Arvicola amphibius. Next base: position 37,711,474 of record NC_052051.1, on the reverse strand, counting down.
TGCCTTCAGACTCAGAGCAGAATCTCAGGAATCTGTGACCCTAGAGGTTTCTCAGGGGTCCCAGAATAGAAAGTAGGGCATTTAAACAATGGGAGGGCCCTAATGGGAAGACAATGGGTAGTAGCTGGTGGGAAATCCTGCAGTCTGTTTGTCCAAACTGATGTATAAAAAGCTTCCGCAAGTTGCTCGTTTCCTTTGCAGACCAGTCCCATCAAGAAGAGGATTGCAAAGATATTTTGTGAGTTATTGAGACATAATAGTGATCTTTACTGTCAACCAGAAATATAACAGCTGAAGCTAAGATTAATGAGTAATGTTACTACTAGGTTGAGAATTAGGCTGAATCATAGATTAAATCAGTATTTACCTACTTTGGGTAAAAATCATACTTTCATATACTTCATCCTAATTCACAATGGTATGAGAAGGGGTCTAAAATGCACACCAACAAGTAACTGTGGAGGGGGTGGGGACCATGAGAAGCCCTCAACAGGAAATGAAAGAAATGGCTGGGTGGAGGCCAAAGGAAAACTCCCCTTGAGAGGAAGGGAGTGGAAAGGCTGTGCTTGCTTTAGGGGACAAGCGGGAGGAAGAGAGACAAAAGGCCTGCTGTGCCTTTTGTGTTTGGCAAGGCAGGGACCATTGGAGAAGAGTGAACTCAGTATTTGAGAAAAGGTCAAGGCAATTGTATTTGAGATAAACCCACTGGGGTGTTGTTCCCCGGGGAAGACCTAAAGACATCTTCCAGTGTCATTTGTCTAGAGGTACTTGTTTTCAGTTGACTAAAAAGACTAATTTTGGAGCAGTGCATTATTAGTCTCCCACGTTTTGTTATAGATAGTACCTCTAGGATGTGTGGTTAGCCATTAGGATTACTGAGTTAGTTTTTAAAGACTGACGGCCAACTTTATCAAGCATCGACTCTTCTTCATGTGTGCCTATGCCCACTTCTGATGGAGAGTAAAACTGGGTGAAAGGCTTAGCATCTCTGCTTGGGGTTGTGCCTGTCTCCTTTATTACCTCCACTCTGAGTCAGGCTATTTCCTCAACTCTGCACGTAGACACGTTCCTCACTTAGGGACTGTTTGTTCAGACTGGCCTACAAAAATCTGCCTTAAAGTTGTTTTCTCCCTTTGTAGACGAAGGGAGCCAAGGAGAGGATGACGACACTCTGTGTGCTGTTTTCCGGGATGTAATGACCTTGTGATTATGTGTGTACCAGCTACCAGGTTTCACAGTGTCCCTTTACAGAAAACTGGAGCAATAACTAAGTGTCCTTCTTCCCCCTTTGCCTAAGTGTAAAAAGTACTTGAAACTAGTCCTGGGAGATCTCCTTTTGAACACTGGCTCATCATCTCCATTTTGCTGGCTTACCAAGGAAATGTTGCCCTTGGTTCCCTGAGACCCTTTCAAGTCATCAGTAAACAGACATATATTTGTTAATAGTGTGAATGCTTGACGATGGTGAGCTTAGAATTATAGCTGAGGATTTGCCTGGCAGTAGTGGAAGGGAGGGGGGAATAACTGGTTCAGAATAAGGGTAGGTCACATTGCATTTTATTTTTTTAAGATGAGAAAAGCTTGTCCATACTTTATGATCAACAAAAGAGACTTCAGTTTGGCAACATGCCTCCTGTGTGCACACTGAAGTCTCTTCAATACTAGTGCTAGTCCTGTTGCAGTCAACCTTCACCGAAACTGATGGTTCTGAAGCCTAGCAACATATTAGACTCTCTGGAGGCACTTACAAAATATTAACAGTTGGACCTTACCCTAGACACTCTGATATAATTGTTCTGGGATGCTGTTATGAGTGAATTGTGTTCCTTCAAAAAGGTGCATGGAAATCTCAACCCCAAGTTCCTCCAACTGTGACCTACACTGGAAATAACATCTTAGTGACTGTAAGTTAAAATGAGATCATCAAGGCAGGTCCTAATCCGTTGTAACTGGTACTCTTATGAAAGGGAGAAATTTGATCCCAGGGTCAGATAGACCTAGAGAAAGGGATGTATGGAGAGACTGGCACATGCTGACTAGAGGTCAGATCAGTGCTTTACTGCCACAAGCTGGAGAATATATGGGGCTATTGACTGCTAGAAGACAGGATGGGCAAGAAAAAATCCTTCCCCTAGGGGTCTCAGAGGAAACATGATCAACACATTAATTCAGATGAGCCTATGTAACAAAAATTGCTGTCCTTTTCTTTGCGTGTGTGCATATGTAATGGATGTGCATTTGAGTACACATGTTTGCGTGTGTGGAGTATGCATGTTTGCATGTGTGGAGTGTGTTTATAGAACCAAAGTTGGCACTGGGACTTTTTCTCAATTGTCCTCTGCCTTATAAATTGAAGCAGGCTCTCTCACTTGAACCCAGAGCTCATTGATTTAGCAAGTCTATGGAGTAACTTGCTCCTAGGATCCTATGTCTGCCTCTTCTGTGGTGGGATTACAGATGGGCTGTCTCTGCCCAGCATTTACATGGGTGATGGGAACTGATACTCCTGTCCTCATGGCTGCTTTGCCAGTGCTTTACCCAGTGAGTCAGCGTTCCAGCCTAGTTTCGATTTTTCAGGCACTCAGTTTGTGGCACTTTGGAATAGCAGCCCCAGGACATTAATATGGATGAGCTTGGACATTCAGAGTATTAAAAGTTTACTGAGGTGATTCTGATATGTAACAGGCATTGATTTAAATTATGATATCTACTGTTGAGGGCACCAGGTATCCTGCAGGTGCAACCTAAATAGGAAATAATGTTCAAATTATGTCATGTAGACACAATTCTCACAAAGATCATATTTAAAACCTAGTAATACACACTGAGAGATTTTAATACTTACTTATGTGTTTCTCCCAAAGTCGGGGCATTACTTTAGAGAAGAGGCACTCACTGTCTGGCTCTTTTGCAATTTCATGCCTGGCTGCTCATTTTGAGGCTAATTTCTCACCATGAGTGATGAGATTCTGGAATTCCCATCATGTGTGCTTTCTACATCTCCACATGCTGTATTCTCTCTTGGTGCTTAAGGGCAAGGTCTTGCACCTATCCCTGCTGGACTTTATCTTGCCTGTTTATAATGTAACGCTTCTCTAATTTGTCAAAGCTACTTAGGATTCTCATCCTGTAGCCCAACATTCTAATTCTTATGCTCTCAAGGAGAGTCCTCAGGACAATTGAATTAAGAATTATAGGAACTCCAGGAGGAATCAATTTGTAGAAGATCAGATAATGGAAGGTTTATTATATTATATACCACATTAAAGTGTAAAGATGCATAAAAGATATATGGTCATGCATGAATTATATAGACAGTTCCTTCAATGAGACTGGGAGATCAGCCTTTGCCTAGACAGAGTATAAAATGTAGAATCTTGTCACTGCCACCTAACATATGGTTCTACATACAGTGTCTTCTGCATCTGGTAACATCCTCTGCACCAGGTAGCTGGTCAGAGTGGCCGCCCCCGTTCCTGGCCTTGAATACCGCAGAACCATATTTAGAGACAAAGAATTTCAAGATGCCACTACCAATGAGGTGCTTAGGGTATCCTTTAGCTGTTGTGATTGGATTTTATCTTAGAAGAAATTCAGATAGAGACACACATAGGCCAAAAACCACATGAAGACAGTCGGAGATAAAAGTGGCCATGTAACAAAGTCCAGTCACAGAGTGGGAAGAGTGAGAATATGAACAAAGACCTCAGGACCGTGATAGGGACACCCACTGAAACAGTTTACCTGAGCCAATGGGAGCTGACCAATTCCAACTGGACAGGGAAGGAACCAGCATAAGACCAAACTAGACCCTCTGAATGTGGATGACAGTTGTATGCCTGGGGCATATTGCAGGGCCACTAGCATTGTCTCTCCTGCTTGTACTGGCATTTTGGAACCCATTCTCTTTGAATGGATGATGTGGGATTACCCTCTGTATGATGTGAATAAAGAATTGCTTTGAGCATAGAGCAGAGCCATCAAGAAACAGAGCTAGGTGGGGAAAACCAAGCTGAATGCTGGGAGAAAAAAGGTGGAGTCAGAGAGAGGCATGTAGCCCTGCTAGAGCCAGATGGAACTTTAGCCGGTAAGCCACAGCCATGTGGCAATACACAGATTAATAGAAATGGTTAAATTAATATGTAAGAGTTAGTTAATAAGAAGCTAGAGCTAATGGGCCAAGCAGTGATTTAATTAATACAGTTTCTTTGTGGTTATTTTGGTTCTGGGTGGTCAGGACAAACAAGCAGTGTCCTCCAACAAATGGATACCTTGCTCAGCCTAGATATAGTGGGGAGGGCCTTGGTCCTTCCTGGGAGTAATGTGCCTTGCCTTCTCTGGGGAGTGAATGGGGGGTGGGAGAAGGGAAAGGCAGAGGGGATGGGGAAATGAAAGGCAGAGGGGATGGGAGGAGGGGAAGGAATAGGAACTGGGATTGGTATGTAAAATGAAAAAATGATAGTTTATTTTCTTTTTTAATAAAATTTAAAAAAGGAAGTGACCATGTGAAAGCTAGGAGAGAGACCTCAGAGAGAATAAGCCTTGCTTATGCCTCATCTCACTAAATCTCTATGACTGAGAAAAAAAGAAAATCCTGTGCCTTATATCGACCAGTTTCTTATCAAGCTCAAAGTACATGCTAGGTGAGAATTTGCATTTTAACATCATCTACAGACAATCCTGGGATATAACAAATACTAGTCTTGAACATTTGCTTTGAAATTTTGGGGAGACCTTAAGGGTTCCTTTTAGAAGTGCTAAGCTACAGATTGCAGAGCTTCATTACCAGAAGGGCTGATTCAGCAGACCTGTATCTCTAATAAGCTTTCAGTGCTTCTGCTGGACTACCCACAACACCTTAATGTCCCAGTGAGACCAGCAGGAACCTTATAGGGAACAGCAATAGAAAACCTATTAAGAGGCCCCAGCCTATTCCTCCTCCTTTAGAGCGTGGGCACAGTGACGGAAAAGACACTTCTCCAACTTATGCTTGAGAGGTGGTGGTCACCAATCCAAACTAATCCAGACCGTGGGGCCACAAGTATCTTGGAACATTCTCTGGAAGTGATTTCACCATATTCTCAAGAACATGCTCTCAGTGGGCTTGGTCACACAGGCCTGCACAGTTGTGAGGTGGAAGCAGGAAGCTCAGGAGGTCAAGGTCACTCTCATTCACTGATTGAGTTCCAGGCCAGGGTGGGCTACTTGAGACCCTGTCTCAATAATCAAACTAAACCAGAACAAAAGTAGCACCCTTTAAAACAATGACATATTGGTAGGTAGTGGCCATGTAGCAAAGCACCACTGCACTTGACTGGCATGGACAGGACCCAGATCCAATTCTTAGCACTAGAGAAGAGGGAGGGGGAAGAGGAAGGCAAGGAAAAGAAAGAAGGAGAAGGAGGAGGAGGAGGAAGAAGCACAATTGCTCCTGGGAGATATGATTGCAACATGTTTCCTAAAATAGCGTCTTTCGAACCTGATAAGTGATGTGGAATCATCTCATTATGATAGCCTGACTATAGATTTTTGAATTACTTAGTCCCAGAACTGGCATTTCTGAACAGATTCCCAGGCAATGCTTGCGTTGTTAATTCAGAGACCACATTTTGGCAATCTCCGAGTGAAGGAATGAGAAAATATTGTGGTGCAGCTCAGACTTCAAGGTTTCCTGGTGGGGCGTATACTTCTGCTTAGCCAACATATCAGCCACCCATGTTCTTTCTCCCTTGCCTGTCTCTCATCTCGAAATTGCAAAAAGCTGAATGCTCACTTTCTTCAGCTTCTGCACCTCGGAGCCAGCACGCGCTCCTACAACACAGTTCCAGTCAGGGAAACTAAAGAAGAAGTCTGAAGGGCTGAGAGCAACTCTGAGAAGAGCGTTTTTTTGTGTAACAGCAGTCCAAGAACTTCCATTCTCCTTCCCTGCCTCTGAGTGTGGATATCTGGACCTAAAGGAGCCTTCTTGGGACCACAGACATGGCACAGAATAAAGTTGAGAGCAGCTAGTCAAGGACAGCAAAACAATGCTGAGAACCTTTACTTCCAGATGCTGCATTTTGCAGGACACAAAAACCTTTCTGGCCTGGACCACAGCCCACTGGATTCCCTGTTACATAGAGCTAAAACAGTTTCTAAGTGGACTGGTGAGAAAGGGAGAGAGAGGCAGAGAAGGAAGGAGCAGGGAGGGAGACACATACACACCACGCACACATACGTATACGTACACACACGGAGAAAGAGACAGAGACGACAGAGACAGAGACAGGGAAGGAGGACGAGAAGAAGGAAGGAGTCATTCTTTTAAGTTAAATACAAAAATAAACTAAAACAAACCTCCCAATCACATAATAATCACAGCCGCAGCTGTAAACTTCCATCTTCTGTGACCATGGTGATAAACGGGTGTTTCAACCTGCACAAACAAGCAGAACAAACGAACTAATTAAAGCTAGATTTCAGAAACATCTTGATTCTCGTTTTGACGACAATAAAAGGAAGCAAGGCAGAGATGTGCAGACATTCTAAACCAACATTTGCTCACTGCTAGTGCAGACTGTGCAGGCTCCGTTCTTCCCTAATGAGCTATAGTGGAAGCAAATAAAGCTGTTCATTTATTGAAGTGCCTCCGCTTAACTTACATCAGTAATCATTAATAAACTTAGCTCACTTGATGTTTCCTTCGTGTTTGACCTTGACTTTGTCTTTCCGGCTTACTCCAGGCTCCCTCATTTGGTCGCCACATTCCCATAGAACTCCTTTCATCAACTTGGGAATCACTCTCACCTGCTGTTTGCCCATGCACGCCTGCAGGAGCAGACGTGTTCACGAGCGCCGAGAAAAACAAACAAAGGTAGCGTTACAAACAGACTCAGGAAAAAAAAAAAAAGCAGGGCAGGTGGATCTTAAAACACCTCTCACAGATGGGCTCATGCTGAGAGGCTGCTTTGCTCAAACTTCAGGACAGCCTGAGTTTTTATGGTTACAAAATAATTAGTCTCTGACTCAGCTTTTAATCTTATGTTAATGAGACCCCCTACAGTCTTGGTGCTTACCTTCAAATTAGAGATTGATCTATAATTAATAAGGCTCATGATGCCAGTACCCGAGACAAAAACGATTTGGGGGCAGTGGGGAATAGGGCACTGAAAAGTTTTAGTGACAGCATTTGCGACTTCATGCTTTCTATATCCGACGTTGGATTGCATCTTGGTGACAGTAGCAACTTTCTCTGAGCAGTAAGATAGCAGACATAAGCTTGCTACAAGAAAAAAAAAGGGGGGGGGGATGAACTGTCACCTAAGGTCTTAGGAGGGACCATGGATGCTGCATCTAGTTTCTGTTCTTACCAGAAACTTTCGTATTCACAATAAATTTGGCTAAGGCCCGCACAGCCTTCTATCTTAGCTTGAGAAATTTGGTTGAAATGCCATTAACTTCAGGGGGGTGGAGGAACAGCAGGCCATAGAGCCATTGTTTTTTGCAGCCCTGTGATTTCTCTACTTGATTGTTTTACAGGCTCAAAATTCCCAATGATTGGAGGAGAGGAACCCTCGCTGGTTAATTAAAATCTAATTTTCTATTCTATCATAATTGCAGCAGCAGAAGGAGGGAAAAAAATGAGACTTATTATCCTAAAAATGAAAATGATCCCTGGACTGCTTCAGCTTATTTTGAGTGCTGTGTTACAATTTGTCTGGAATTTAATCAGTAGAATAAACATGGCCATGAGCTCTGTGAAGTCATTTGTTTGAAAGGCTCTAAGTGAAGGGCTGTACCATTTTGTTCAGTGTTTTCTAGACAGCCTGTTTAGACTTCTTGATAAAGGCAAGGAGGAGGAACAGAGCTAGGACCATTTGTGTGTGGTGAACTTACTGGGCGTGACTCCATGAGCCAGTGTAGGACGTTACAGCAGATGCCTCTTTAAGAGAAGATCTGGAATCGTTTCTCCCAGTCTAGGAAGAAAATTAATTTCAGTGTACTCTGCATTTTTAAAATCTGTGCAGCAGTGAGGAATTAGGGTGGCTGAACCGAGAAACACAGTAGAGGTGGGATGGGGCATCAGCTGCTTGGGTTCTGAGCCTGTGGGCTGCGGTGTGAAGGGCACTGCCGGCAAGGTGGCAACCCAGCACTTTGGGATTGGCCGTCCCACTGCAATTACTTGGTCCACTGAGTCTAATAGGAAGCGGGAGCTGATCTTTGCTTTTAACTTTTCTCTGAGTCATTGTGTGATAGCAGAGGTTTATCGCTCTAGCTGTGAGTGCTGTCTGTGGGAAGATGGGATATGGTTAGTAGTGGACACATGGTAAATTGTTTTTTCCAGAACTGAGGACTGAACCAAGGGCCTTGTGCTTGCTAGGCAAGAGTTCTACCACTGACCTAAATCCTCAACTCCAATATGGTGAATTTTAGATTTTCACTTAGTGTGTGTCAAGTACTGCTTACACAAATAAAGTACAATATGGTACAGAATATGAAAATTTATACCTATATTTATAGAAAGTACTTTCTATATGTTTTATGTGTATAAAGTACAATATGGTACAGAATATGAAAATTTATACCTATATTTATAGAAAGTACTTTCTATATGTTTTATGTGTATATCTATAAGTCCATCTTATGTTCTCAGGCCTTGGGTTTGATCTTTAGCACAATAAAACAAATAAAAAATATAAATATATGTATAAATGCCATATATAACAATACTATATGCACATGCATGTTTATTCTATATAAGTATGGGTAAATGTGTATAAGAATACATTCATAGATTAAAAATGGGTTTTACTCTGTGGACTTATGAATGCTATTAAATAGGATTTAGAAATATTCCAAAATATCCAATGTAGAGAGAGTACATTTTCTCACTGGATAATGATTATGTATAATTTGAATTTTAAATACCCTTTGAGTGTAAACCATAACTTTTAGAATGCTCAGTAGGTCAATAATAGAGAGTAAAGCCCTCATGCCCATTTTGCCTATTTCCAGGATAATTCTTTTCTTATTCTGATGCGGAAGGGTTCCTGAGTTCTCTGCTCTCAAGTGTCTGACTTCATCACAAGTGTGGAACAAAACTTTCAGGATGTAGCAGTTTGGACCCTCTTTGGACTGGTCATTCTTCTTTTCCTTTGCCGTCTGAAATGATTCTGAGACTCTCTGATGTTCATCACATGTTCCTGCTCCTTGTTTTAATCAATGCTCATAGAAAGGGAATCAAATGTATGCATGTCCCACTTCTTCCATCTTTCATGGAAGCAACAAAGTTGTAACCTAAGTTAGGAACAAGTCCTAGACCTGCGTTCTCATAGGCAGGTCAAAGCCTAGGTTTCTGGGTCCCACTCTCCAAGATTCTAATGTAATAGGATGGCCTGAGGCTTGAGGCGATGCACTTCTGATGTGTTCCTAAGCCAGTAGTTCTCAACCTACTGGTCACAATCCATTTTGGAGTCAAATGACCCTTTCAGAGGGGTCACCTAAGATCATTGGAAAATACAGGTATTTACACTAGAATTTATAAAAGTAGCAAAATTACAGCCATCAAGTAGAAATAAAAAAAATAATTCTATGGTTGGGGTCACCATGACATGAAGGACTGTATTAAAGGATCACAGAATTAGGAAGGTTGAGAACCACTGCTGTAGGCAGTTACGGTGCTTTTGTTCCAGGGGCCACACTTTGGGCTTGAGGGCTGATTGTCCTTAAAATGCAAATGTCAAACCGGCAGGATCAGCAACACCAATGCCTTTCAGACTCAAAGCTGAGGCATTCCTAACACATACCGAGTCAGATTCTGGCAGTACAAAAATCTCAGTACTGTCCAGAGGACATGAAAAGTGGAGGAGCACATGGTAGACACCAATGTGTTAGGTGGCTGTGTCTGAAAGACACTGAAGGGCACTATGACTGAACAGAGGAGGAGCTTTCCACCTTCCCACAACATTTGATTAAACTGTTCCAAGTCTGCTAATCTGCACTGGGAAGAAGGATGCCTTTCTCAGGGGTTCAGAGATGAGCTGCTACGACCAAGGTGTGAAATCAGGTCACTTGGGTGTTGTTGATTTACGGGGAAAAGCAAAGCAGGTAGAGAGGTGTGCAGCAGCAATGCTGGTCTCCACGGGAAGGCGGACAAAAGGAGAATTCAATCAGTTTAGCGGGTAACTGGCTGGGCAGAAGTGGGCTCACTGAGAATTAGGGACAGTTACATGGCAATAAATATGTTCCAAAATATTTTAAAACCATCATTGCTCTTTTTAGAATTATTGTCAACAATTCAGATATTCTGTAACCAGAAAGGACCAACTATCTATTTTCCAATTTTTCATACCTGTGGCCTTTACTCTACTTTCTGTAGCTGTGAATTTTTTTTCTATTTTCAGTGCTGTTATAGGACCCTAGCCTCATTCTAGACCACCACTTCCCTGCCCTATTGCTCTTGATGAGTTATGCAGACATGCTTTCTCACGCAGCCCCACCATGATATGTTAAGAGGCTGCCATATATCTCTGAAAGGGAGGCCAATCAGTCATGACCATAAATTGTTAAAACTGGTAGCCAACTCTTTGTAAGTTTGTAATTTCAAGTATATTCCAATACTGTTGAAAAACTAACAAATAAACTTAGTGTCTAAAATAAGTGGAATCATGCAGTCTTCGTCTGTTTGTATCAGGCTTGCTTAATTTGTAGCATGTTATCATGATACCTCAATGCCATGTCATATATAGTTTTTTCCTTTAAAATATAATCTCTCTCTCTTTCTCCCTCTCTCTCTTTCTCCCTCTCTCTCTTTCTCCCTCTTACACATATGCACACACATGCACCATTTTTTCTTTTCTTATACTTAGGTTTTTTTCACTACTTGGCTACTATGAATAAGTATGCTGCAAAACTGACACACCATTATCTGTGTCCCATTTTCAATTTTTTTGGTTGCACATGCAGGGGTAGAATTTATGTGCCACATAGTAATTTTATATTTAATCTTTTAGTGAATCGCCAAACTATTTTTCATGGTGGGTACAATTTTACATTAGAGGTAAGGCTAAGAATTAATAATCTGTTGGGTTGGAAAGATGACTCAGTAGTTTCCTCAGAGGAGTTCAGTTTCATTCCCAGCACCCACATTAGGAGGATCACATCCTCCTGTAACTCCAGTTCCATTGCGTCTGCTCATGGTGACATCCATAAGCACTACTGGAACACAATCTAGGGATGGAGTATGTGAGGAGAATTCGGAGCCCTTTTGAGAAAACTCCAAGAAAATAGGACAATAGTCTTGTGACCTCAGTTTCTTCAAAACATGGAATTGTTGTTGCAATGTGTTTTTTGTGCTCCTCCTAGGGATAGTGGTTAGGAGTGAGTTTACTTCAGATTACTCATTATTGCTTGCTGTTGTTATTCAATGAAATATTTAAACTATTTTTTTATATGCCTTCAATGAAAAAAACATGTTTTATCCACTTGCAGTTTGTCCTTGCATTATATACAGCTTGAATTCATAAGAACGTTATTGGTATGATTTTTTTTCTTAACCCTCAGAGTATAAATTGTCTGGTGCTTGGATAAAGTTGACTATTTCATTAAGCTTGAGTTTGCTTCATTTATTGGCTCCATTCTCCCAGGTCCCACCTCCTCTAAAATAATGACAAAACACTTTTAATCATGTACACACAAAAAATTTAAAGAATTAAAATGAAAATGAGATATGTTAACTTAGACATAACAAAACACAATCTTCCCTCTTCAGCCAGTGGCGATACCCACCTTCTATTTCCTAGATGGTCATCACATCCCTGTGTGGCTTTGCAACAAATCTATCACTTTGGCTTTCATCCATGAATAACTAACTGCTTGTCATTTTTGGTTTTTTGAAAGCCACTGAAGCTATATCCTGGAATGGGTGAACATACATGTCATTGAATGGTTGAGGCTAGAGGATCATGAATTTCAGGTTACTCTGGACTATATAGCTAGTTCCAAGGAATCCTAGACTACATGGTGAAGATCTGTGCCAAGAAACAAAACCTAAAACATAAACAGAATAATCACTGTGCTTTCATCCTATAAGCAAAGTGAGAAACAGTATAGTTATTTTTGCAGCTTTTGGGATCATCATAAAGTATGAAACTTTTGGTCAACCTTGTGCCTTTAAAGGCTTTATAACAATGTTCCTAGAAGCCTAGCTGATCAAAGGCCCAGGACACACAGTGAATGCTGCCCAGGCTTCACACCTTAGACACCACCTACTCCTACCTTGCTCTAGAGTGCCAAGCTTCTTCTATGTGGACTATGTTATGACCTGCTGCTGACTTGTCCTATCCCTTTAAGAGACAAGCTCTGCCCACTCCCTCTCTGCCTGCCAAGGCAAGGGGATCTTTCTTCCTCTTCCAACCTGTAAGCTCTCTTTCTTTTCTGTCTCTCTCCTGAAGAGGTAACTTCTCCTCTCCTCTTCCCCCCTCTCTCTGTTCCTCTTTCTTTTTTTCTCTCTCTCTGCTCTTTCCCCTTCTCCCCTTCCCCTCCATAACCCACTAAATAAATACCCACTTTCTCTGCATGGCGTGCCTATCTGTCTCTGTCTCTCACCTGCTGCTGCTCCCTACCTGGGACCTGCTGCCCCTCGTGGCCCACTGCCTATCATGGTCTGCTGTCTGCTGCCGCCCCTCAGGGAATGACACCATTTTATTTTTACCATTACAGACTGTTCCTCAGATATCCAAGACCCAGAAACATCATTCTGAAGTAGGATGATTTCTATGATTTCTATTTTAGGCCCTTGTGTGCTTCTTTCTTAAACCTACCCTTTTTGAAATTATTTACATTCTGGTGCCTAAGGGTGGGCTGAAGAATATTATTGAAAATATAGAATTGTGGGTGTTATTTGTACTTCGAGACCAATGTGCCCAAACATGGTTTTCCAGATTTTTATAGGGAGCACAGAGTAAGGGCAGGAAAAGAGAATAAGGTTAAGATGTGGATCTAGGTCTGAGATAGAGTATACATTTGTTAAGGTCACTTGGGAATCAGAACTAAAAAGATTAGTATATAAATACATACATATATATAAATAGACTTTATTAAATCATTTTACATTAGAATAGTAACAACCATTGTCTCCAGTTCCTTGATGCCTCAGCAGCAGTGTGGTCACACACTGCCTGTTTCACAGAACAACCCAGTGGTTACTCAGTTTGCCAGACTTGGTACCTCAGCAGTCCCTGTTGGGAGCATAGCAGGAAGGTCCCTGTACCCACAGATATCCAGAGAAACCAGGGGTGTTAAGCATACAGCATTGTCTTTCCAATGGGAGAGAGGAAAAACCTGTTTTTCCGTCCAGAAAGTTGAGAATTGGAAGTGATTAACATCTTGGTGATCTGTGTTATCTGTTGGTCCAGGCTATATCAAGCTCTTACAACCAAGCCCAGAAGTGGCTGGTACTCTAAATGACCTTTACAGCCAGAGGCTCCTTCAAGCTCCACAGCCAAGGCCAGAGGTAGCTAACAGGCCAAATGACCTCTACACTAGATGGCTGAGACCAGGCCAGACCCTTCCTTAGGCCCTTAAGCTAGTACAGGTGGCCTATCTCTCGAACCCATCTACTTGAAGGAAGTGATGTGTATACTAAGTTGAATTTCAATGTAATTATGCTTCCTTGTGCAATGGAGATTGCATTACACCAGGAAACGTTTTCCAAGCTATACTGGACTTAAATACATTCGGAATAAATTGCCTGTAATTAGACTCCCGGAATCAAGGTTGATGAAGTCAATCTGCACCAGGTTTTCATTCTTATCTCTGCATGGTATGTTTCCCTGTATGACACCTGCAGGGATCCCCTCAGTTCCAGTCTGGGAAGGAAAACCTGGAAGGTTCCTGGAGAGCCACTGAATGTAGTCTGGGAATTCCCAGTGGAAGCCTGGGGATGCTGGAATCAGCAACAACTATAGGGAATCATCTTAACAGCCAACACAAAAGCAGGCCCAGCAAGAGTGAAAGCCAAGGAGAGAAGGAGAATGGTCTTCTTTTGGACATACCCTTTTTCATCTAGGATGCTACCTGAAGGTGCCGCACATTTAAAGTGGCTCTTACCACACTGACTAAGGCCATCCAGACAATTCATTAGTTGAGGCTCTCTACTTAGGTGACTCTAACCAGTGGAAAGCTGACATCACAGAGTGGCTAGTCACCTACCACCATGTTCTACCACAGTGCTTCAAAAGGGGTCTGAACCTTTGAAACTGGTCCCGAACCTCACAGTGATTATCATGTAATGTTTTCTCAGATATGAGGGAAGGGCTCTAGCTGGCTTGGCCATGGTAAACACAGGCCTGAGCATGGCAGACAAACTTGGTGCCAGCAGCTAGCAGGTTTTGTCCTTTCCCCTTCTTTCTCCCCTGCTAAACCTTTAGATTACGTTCTTAAAGCTGGCCACCAATGTCTATCCCTGTTCGGCCACTTTCTTAATGCCTGACTTATTCCTGAGACTGATCATCAGGGTCTAACTATTAAAACATCAGGGTCCAGCAAACAGAAAGCATTATTTTAACTAACCAAATTAAAAGACCCAACTAGAACTTGCCAACACATCCTAGCTCATTCTACCACAGACGCCCTCAACACTTAAAATTAACACTGGATAAGTTATTTGCTGCTGTTTCTGCCTGCTTTGGATTCAGCCACCTGTTCCTTTGCCTTGTTTAATAAAGGATCTCTTTGTGTTTGGTGTGTGCTTGGGAATTGGTGTTTGGGTGTGGTCTGTGCCTCATCAGGGGTCCAGAGGGGAGCACCCACAATACACGGGTCCCTTCCATGAGGTCATAGCACACCTTATTAGGTGGAGGCAGCTCATACTTTTTTGTGTATGCAGTGGTGTCTCATTTCCTTCTCTGGTGCTAGGATTACAGATGTAGAACACCATGCCTGGCTTAGGCGTCTTTTGAGTGCTTCTTACATAGCCTTAAGTTCCTTATTTCCAGACAGTTCTGTCACGAAGGATCTTGACCTCCCGTGCTCCTCCTAGGTTTGCCAAATACAAAGTTTTCCATCTTAGCACCATAATCAAGATGGATTGTGCCCACGAAGAGTTAGTTCTATTGCTTAACTGTTTTCTTTATTGGGAAACCCTGGATAAAATCAAAAGTACAGAATCTTCTCTTTCTTAGCTGTCGTTCCCAAAGGAGTAATACCTGTCCATTTGTTTCCAAGGTGGCTGCTACAGCGCTAAACATCACACACTTGGCAGTATCTTGAATAAGAAGCAGAGAGCACCAAAAGGCCATTCTTTTCCTAGAATGTACTCTTTCTCTCTGGCAGAATGCTTCACATGAGTGGCCCATCAGGACGCTCCTTCTATTCTGTTAGCAATACATACAGATTGCACTGATCACCTCTAGACAAATCATGGGCAGAATGGGCCGAGTTCTTTGGTGGGCTCAGGTGACTTGTCCTTAGGAGGGGCTGCATACATTATACCCTAAAAAATTGTCTAGCCTGCTCTCAGTAATAAGGCAGGGAGAAGTTACTCAAGGCTGGAAGCCATAGCAACAAGACCGAGAGAGCAGTTACTTTCCTTAGAATTGTAAAGGAGGATTAGCAATTAGCAACTAAAGAAGAAAGGGGATTTGTCACAGCAGAGAGGAGGCAGCCACAGCTAAGCTTGTAATAAGCAGATTGCAAGAAGAAAATGTTCAAATGAAGTCCATGGGCCTTCATTATAAATGGTGAGTGATTAACGGCATTGCATTTCATTAAATTTATGAGTTGGACTTGTTATACAACACATCACTAATAAATAACGGCGGATGGATTAATATTGCTGTCCTCCATCAATATTTTCATGATGTCTTTTCACCAAAATTAACTGTTGCCAGGAGAAAAATCAAGCAAAACCCTTCAACGTTGATGAAGCAAAATGACTTAATCAGCTCATCCGAGGAATAAGAAGGCACACAGACTCAAGTTCTGAGATTCCAAGGAGGAGAGGCAGATTGCTGGGCCTTCCTTTTCTCATCCCAGGTATAAACACAGACCGCTGCAGGAAGAGTGAATCCATACCAACAGAAACCATAGCTCCAGCCCTGATCCACACTGTTTCTTTTTCTGACCTCTAGCTTTCTTACAATTCTAACTTTATATTCCAGTACTTATATAGGTAATGTTTACATCAGAAATGTCTCTTCTAGGTTTGTACAGTGGTGGTTTGGTCCCATGCAGAAATGTTTGGAGGTGACTGGATCAGGAGGGTTCTGACATAATCTCTTAGTAGAGGCATCATTTAATGACACAGTTGAGAGCTGGTAGAAAAATGTAGAGGGGAAGAAAAGCTAAATCACGAGTGTGTCCTTGAAGGGTAGAATATCCCAACCCTTGACATTCTCCTTGGTCCTCTCCTCTCTTTCTCCCTCTTTTCTCTCTCTTACACTCCTCTCCTTGCCCTTCTCTGCTATAACGAGGGTGCAGATTCACTCTGCCATACCTCCTCTTCCTGATGATCTACCTCACCACAGGCCAAGCTGACAATGAGTTGAGATCTCAGAAACATTAGCCATGACAAATCTTAACTCCTTTAATCTCCCCCCCCCCCCAGGTATTTTGCAACAGCAGTGGGAAATGCATACAGTATCCTTTCTTATACAAGAACAATGCGTTCATCGTGACTGTTAGATATCCAACATGTCGTACTTAACCTGGAGGCCAGCATAGGTTGCCAACAACTTCATTTCTAAGCAGACCTGGAGAAGAGACACTTTCCGTTAAGTCAGGGGTCTACTACAATGACAGAGGTACCCTCTACTTTTGGTTAGTGACATGTGACATGACACTAGTGTTCGGGTCTGACGTTTATAAGACATGGCCTTCTCAGTGATCATTTGGGCTCTCTCACAGTGCAGTTGACAGATGGCCAGATGCTCTTCTTAGAAATACAAACTGGAAGATGTCAGCCTCTTAAGGTCTGAGCCTGGGAACTGGTAATGCATCACATCTGCTTTATCTGTGGAATAGTCAGAGAGCCCTCTTCAAGGGTTGAGAATGTAGATCCCAATGTCTACAGGAAGAGTTTCAAATCATGTGTGTACCGTGTTTAACTTACCACATCAGCTTGAATGCCATTTCCTTAGAGGGGTCTCGCATGGCCACCACGGACTGCCCAATGTAATCATTTTCTTGTCATTGTGCTTTGAGTTTTCTTCATGACAACATTACCTGAGCACAGTTTGTAAACACATTTTTTAATGGCCTGAGTTCCATGTTACTTCCTAGTCAGTGTATAATTCTACATACGTATGAAAATGAAGCATTTTGTTCATAACTGTATCTACACATACTATGTTCCCTCAGATGCTTAATGCACAATTAATATTTATTGGGTAATGAATGCATGGAATGCTTTGTCACGTAACACCTTTGGCAAATCATAATAAGGATTATAAACTATTCACTATCAATAAGCATTCCTGATGTTTCCTTTATAACGTGGCTTTCATTATTACCATCCCCCAATTTACCAATTTACTGCGTCTGCTCCTTTGTCACAGAGGTGAAGTCAGAAGTCAAAGCTACACACAGAAGGAAGGCATTTTTGGCTGAGTCCTGCCTTATGGAAATTCACCAATATCCTGTCACACAAATTCCTAACTCTGACATGAAAAAAATTGGATTAGGAAATAGCTAGGGAAGAGATATTCATGAAGGTGTAGCTTTCTGAGTGCAAGGAAGAAAATGTCGTCTTGTATTTGCTACTGTCTGTGGTTATAGCGTTATTGGGAAGCAAGCAGTAACGGTGCAGCGGAAATTCTGAGAAAATGGGCTGAGTGACTTATTGCCTGTTGGTCCAGAGCCTGCAAATCTGTTTTTGAAAGCACAGCTGGGATAAAGCTACAGAATAATGTGCTGCTTTTTACCTGCTCCAAAGTCCTTTATTGGGTCCCAGGAGGGAAACCCGAGAGAGAAGGGGAATAAAAGAAACTCACAAGCCTGGTTCTGTATGCTGTGGGGTAGGAGCAACAGGATAGATAAGCGTCCGGCATCTATTTTAATCTGAAATTAGTGACAAGTCTTCTTTAATAAGGGCAGACCTCACTATGACTGTGCATCTCCATTTCTTTTTGGAGTCAAATAAAGTCAATTAAAACCATTGCATTTCAGATGGGAAGCAATTCACAGTCTTTTATTAGCAGCACAATGGTGTTGTTTTCCTTTGTCACCAAGGTAGCAATTAGCAGGCTTCTAATGGCACAGAGGTGGGTGACAGGCAAAATGGGCTGTTAGGAAGAAGGCGGATGTGTTCAGACCTCTGCAAAGAGAAGCAGCGCTCTAAGGTTCTCAGACTGCTCTGGACCACCTTTTTAGGCAGTGGGTTATATTCTAACAGGAGAGTTTTACCTAGTTAAAGTGATGAGATAAGTAACCTGTACATCCGTGGGACCTTTTCCAAGTCCCGGGAACATTGTGGGAGAGGTAGTGAAAGAACTGTAGGTGCTGGGGATGCTGGAAGATGGAGAGGAGTGGAGCGAGGCTGCCTGATGCATAGGATGTCGTTGATGCAGTCGTGAAGGCACCATAGTTGTAATTGTCTGCACAATGCCTGAAATAAAATGGAAGAAAAGAAAGAATAGAAAAAGGGGGCAGGAGGGTAGAACGCTGACTCGCTGGGAAGTGGGTGGATAGGTGTCCGAAGGGGTGAAGGTGCTGAAGAGGGCATGTGATCCAAGTGTGCTGGGCACAAGTCTGGCCTTGTCACAATGGATGTAGCATAACTCCCATCCCCCATACATTTGACCTCCTCATATGAGTGTGGAGATTTTGCTCCAGGTTCTGGATTGAGCCGCTTGAGGTTTTAAGATGTATTGTCCAAAGTGATTCCAAAGAATGCCAATATGGTTTGCAGAATAGCAGGCTGGGAAGATAAGGCCTCGATGTCAGAATATATTCTAAAGCAATGAGGCTGGAACTGCTTCGGGTGAAGCTGCTTGTTGTCTGGGCTGGGAAGTTGGGTGAGCAGTAGCCTGACTCCTCCTTATTTTTCCAAAATCCATTTTTAAAACATTTGCTTACTGTTGATGGGAGAGAAATCTGGTTAGAATACTCTCTGCTCACACTGATAACATCTTATACACCATCCTTATTGATGAACCCCCAAATTCTCCTATACTTATCTGCTCCACCCCCAGCTTTAGTACT
Organism: Arvicola amphibius; assembly: GCF_903992535.2. Classification (NCBI taxonomy): domain Eukaryota; kingdom Metazoa; phylum Chordata; class Mammalia; order Rodentia; family Cricetidae; genus Arvicola; species Arvicola amphibius. The sequence goes on along the minus strand of NC_052051.1, from coordinate 37,692,295 downwards.
GTGTTTCATTGACTTACTTCAAGGGGAGAGGAAGGTCTTTGCTTTGTCACCCTACTGTAGTGTACTTAGGTCTTTGCTCACAAAAGCTAGATTTTTTTAAAATTTTCATGGCAGGCAACTTCCCAGTGATATATATATATGTGTATGTGTGTGTGTGTGTGTGTGTGTGTGTGTGTGTGTATAACACACACACACACACATACATATATATATATATATGCACATGTAAGTAAATGGACAAAATTACATAGGGATGTATGTACACACCTGTATGTTTGTGCACACACACATGCAAAACTGATAAAATGGGAAGAAATATGCTCTATTTCCTTAGCTCAGTGAGTGTCACTTTGATAACATGCCCTTTGTGGGTGGTGCCTATCCCTGAGCTGGTGGTCCTGGGTTCTATAAGAAAGCAGACTGAGCAAACCACCTTGAATAAGCCAGTAAACACACTTTTCCATGGCCTTTACATCAGCTCCTGCCCCAGGTTCCTGCACTGTTTGAATTCCTGCCCTGACTTCCTTCAATGATGGACTACAGTGTGGAAGTGTGAGACAAATAAACACTTTCCTCCCTAACTTGATTTTTGGTCATGGTGTTTCATTGCAGCAATAAAAGCCCCAACTAATACAAGCAATAAAAATAACTAATACAATGAATATTTTCAAATATGTGATATCATTGATCTCTTCAAGTGAATAGTTGAGTGGGAGAAGGGAAAAGTAAGAAAAGTAGAACACTGTAGAAATATATCTAAATATCTTGGCATAAATTTACATTTTCCTCTGTTAACTTGATTTTAATAGGATCAGAGAAATTCAGTGCTGAACATTATCTAATGCCACATACAAAGATATAGATATTTATATGCATACATGTTCAGTGCCTTTGTGCACATGTGTGTACATATATATAGGTGTGTGCTTATGCTTGTGTTTACATGAACAGGTGCACTTTTATGTGTGTGTATGTGCCATTCTCAGTAATACTGTCTGTCTCCTTTGAGACAGGGTCTCACATTGGCCTAGTGCTCTCATCACTTGGGCTGTAGCAGCTGGACAGCAATAGAGACCCTTCTGTCCCTGTCTCCTCAGTGCTTGGACTAGACACATGTGACATCATACTCAGCATTTTTACATGGGCTCTAGCCTTAAATTCAGGTCCTCATGCATAAGGCAAGCACTTTATTGACAGACCTATCTGTCTAGCCCATCGTTTTCATTTTCTGTAAGTTAGAACCTTTTGGGAAGGCTTTTTTTAAACTTAGACTGTAGTGTTCATCATTTTATAGGTGTGCGTGATACAGACAGTTCTGTTACATTATAACAGACAGGGCTGAGCATCCTTGGTTATTGTACTTTGTCTTTATTTGTAGAGATTAATGCCACTGGAGTGGACACTGAACAATGGCCCAGTCCAACCCTGTTTCTGTTTGAACAGTAAGTCAAGTACCACATTGAACAATATTAGTTTGCAGTAGGGAAGAAATAGCTCAGTGATCTGTTATGTTGTATTTAAGAGAAAATTCTCAAGTAATTTCAAGTTGGGACTAATACTGAAATGAAATTATTATCTGAATAAATAGTCAATATCCTTTAATTGTTATTCATTTATTTAGTTAAATAGAGGTATTGAGATGACATTGCTATCCAGGCTAGTCTGTAGTTTAAGATCCTGCTGCCATGGCCTCTGAAGTAGTGGTATTTATTTATGAGTCCCACGATATCTGGTCATATCAAGACTTTAGTAGAGCCAAGAGCTCCTAATATAGGTTCTGAAGACTCTCCTGGAGAACAGAATATAAAAGAAGACAAAGCAGTCAGTTTAGTCTATGTGCTGAATGTTCACTTTGGTGTTAGAAGTAACAGGAAAGTTTACTTTCCCCAAATGGTACCAGTCATTCACAGGCATCTTCTTGGGCAGGGGTTCGCAACATGTGGGTCACAACCCCTTGGGGTCAAACAAAACTTTCCTAGGGGCTGAAGATGGATGCCCCAATGGTACAGAAGAACTTTGGGTGACTGTTCAGGCAGCAAGATGTCTCTTTCAATTCTATAGTTTTGGAAGTTGCTTACAATACACTTCCTGTTAACTTAGGTGATATTATATCCTTCAGGCATCTTTGATGGAGTTGAAGAATTTATAATTATAGTTATAGTTTTCCTTAGTTATGATAAAAGATAAAGTAGATATCAATATTGTAACTGTAATTCTTGCTTGATAGTTTTGTTATATGTAATTTTACTATATTAAAGTTAAAATCTTACTTTTTATTTAAACAGAAAAGGGGAGGTAATGTGGGATTTCCCCTCTGTAATGCTGTGAATACCATTAATGAATAAAGAAACTGCTTTGGACCTATAGCCAGGCAGACCTTAGCTAGGTGGGGAAAACTAAACTGCATGCTGGAGAGAAAGAAGGGCAGAGCCAGGGAGAAGCCATGGAGTCGCCACCAGAAACAGACATGTTGAAACTTTGCCAGTAAGCCACTGTTTCGTGGCGATACACAGATTAATGGAGATGAGTTAAATTAATGTGTAGGAGTTAGCCAATAAGAAGCTAGAGCTAATGGATCAAGCAGTGATTTAAATAACATAGTTTCTGTGTGATTATTTCTGGAGTCTGGGTGGCTGGAAAACAAACTAGCAGCCTGATTCAACACAAAGGAGCCCACATCTCTAAATGCTTGCTTTCAGTCTTTTCATTTAAACTGAGAACAATGAGTGTTTATGTACATTCGCTTTTTTGCCAGATCATATAGACAGTTTTGTTTTCATATTCCATGTTCGTCCACACATGCAAACCCTGTGGAAATGGGAAGAGTGATATGAAGCTCGTGCCACTCAATGTGTGTCACTCAGAATTTGTAGAAACTTTCAGGTTTATTTTTGTCAATGTAATTTCTGTTTTGAAGAGATCAAGAGTTTTAAATAATGTTTGATCATATACTCAGCATTAGCTACTTAAATCCCCTCAAATATATTACTGCTAGTGTTAGTATTGATTGAGGAGACTGAAATTATAGAGATTTACAAACTCCAGTAAGATGGGAACCACAGAGGTATCTTTCATCACTCTACAACCTATGAACAATATCTCTTCTGGCCTGAGTTTCTAGTGATTTCTCTTCTAATAAAATATAAAGAGAAACATACAGAAGAAATTCTTAAATCCTGAAAATGACAGTGTGACCAAAAGACAAAGACTTTACAAGTGGGCCTAAACACTTGGCTCTTGAGCACATGTGACTCCTGAGACCGTCCCAGCACATGACTCTCAAGGACCTAAATCACAGCAGAGCCGTGGACTTTTGCTACTCAGACCTCTACTAACTTATCAACCATTCTTCTTCTCACTTCCGTTTGATTTCATGACCTTTGAGAGTTTGGCTGTCTGCATTTTCACTCCTGCCAAAAATGTGTTTTGACAGGACGCTCACTTGAAACTCTATGGTTTCTATATATGAATTCTATTGAGGCATTCTTTTGGAAACCCTTATGTGGGAGTCAAAGGGATTGAGCAGAGCCAAAGGAATTGGCATTTTGAATCAGGCTAGAATCTCAGGCAACCCTAAATGGTGCCCTGGATCTGGGGTAGCCTTTCTGAGGCAGCAAGATCTTTGAGGCCAGTCTCCAGGGGGAAGATGTGTCACCAGCAGCTGTTGAACCCAGCACTCTGAAAGTGAAAGGCTCCTCCAATGAACGATTCAGGGGACATGCTCTAGCATCCCCAGAGTCCTATGCTGCTGCAGGTACAAAGCCTTATTCCTCCTCCAGTATCTGCAAGAAAATCTATCTAGAGTTTTAGTGAGCTTAATTTAATCAGGTTTAGAGTTGGTGGGGAATGGTGCTTCCAGAATATTCCTAGATCGACCCCTTCTTTCCTTCATTCTCTCACTTGCTTCTCACCTCAGACTATTCCTTCTTTTATGAAAAGAAAAATGTGGCTTTTTTCCTCTCATAATTTAAACATAGAACCTGAAAGGGTGAAGGGCATGAAGGCTTGTCCTCTTTCCACACTTTAGTCCCCCAGTGCAGTTGAATAGCCAGGAGCCTTCTTTGGAGTGTGATCTAAAATTTTTATGTTGCATTCACAAGTACTAACTACCTCCTTTAGACACAGACCTATAGGCCCTTGTACTTTGTGCAGGAACATGTACCCACAAACATATTGACACTGTCTTACAGGTACATTTTGTCTACCCAGAGGTTGCATGCCTATTGCAAAGAGACCACTTGTTTGGCCCAGCTGCCCAGACCCGAAATAATTAACACAGAAACTGTATTAATTGAATCACTGTTTGGCCCATTAGCTCTAGCATCTTATTGGCTAACTCTTACATCTTAATTTAACCCATTTCTAGTAATCTGTGTAGCGCCATGTGGCAGTGGCTTACCAGGTAAAATTTCCAGCGTCTGTCTCTGGCAGCTCCATGGTGTTCCTCTTTGACTCTGCCTCCTTTCTCTAAGAAGCCATTTAGCTTTCCCTGCCTACCTAAGTTCTGCCCTATTAACAGGCCAAGACAGTTTCTTTATTCATTAACCAATGAAATCAGCACATAGACAGAAGGATTTCCCACACCACATGCTCCTTGGAGACCCAGCAGCAGCAGCAGCAGCAGCAGCAGTAGGCACTTAAATATATTAGGTTCTTGTTGCTGATATAACAAATTACCATCAGCTTGGGGATTCATAATGGGCACCAACCTTTATCTATTAGTGCTAGAAGTCAGAAGTCTAAATGTGTCTCATTGGTCTAGAACCAAGTGCTGGGAGGTCCAGGTTTTTTTCTGGATGTTGTAACATAGAATTTGCTCTTTTACCTCCCCAGCCTCTACAGACTGTCTATATTCCTTAAAGTCCCATCCTGTCTTCAGAGTCAGCAAGTGCCTATCAGAACCTTCTCCCATCACAGCTCGTGGACTCTTAGTTCTCTGTCTCCCTCTTCTATAATTAAATTGTGATGATTCTGCCTACCTGAATAATCCATAATACTCTATTTAAGGTGAGATGACAGTCACCTTAATTCAACATGCAGTTTTAATTGTCATTTGTCCTTTCTTATGTATAGGAACAAAGGTAATACAAGTTTAACCTCCACTCTCTGAAAGTCTGTTGGTAGTAGTGGACAGCACACAGATTAGTGAGAGAAAGAAGTACACAAATTTATTAATCACAAGAACCAAACAAAATAAGAAACTCAAAGAATGCTGTGCATGACGGTCTATGCCTTCAATCTCTGCACTCAGGATAGAGAGGCAGCTTGGAGTTTGAGGCCAGCTTGATTTACATAGGGAACTTTAGGCCTGCCAAGGCTACAAATTGAAACTCTGTCTCAAAAAACAAAACAGAACAGAACAGAACAACAACAACAACAACAACAAAACAATCAAGGAAGTCTCACAAGGTTGAAGATTAAATAATTTCCTCACAGGGGAGAGGGAAATAATGGAAAATGGATAATTTTAAAGGGGTTGGGAATAAGTTTGAAGAGTTAGGAATGAGCCCTAAGATAATCACCAGGTACAATTTCTCTTGGTTTCCTGGGTGTTACCAATAGTTAAGAAAAAATGGGCGATTGGACTTCATTGTAGGTAAAAGCTGTCATTTCACAGAGGAAGTTCCCCACAAGGTCTGTCATAGCTGGTGATCATAGATATAAAGTCTTCCTGGGTTTAGTGTCTTTTTTGGTAGTGGATCTGCTATGCTAATTTCAACAGGTTCTCAGGACCTTACACAAATGCATTTTTTTAATTTAGAAATTTCAGCTTGATAAGAACTTGGTTGGAGAAAGAAGGAACACTCAGTGAGCTTCTGAAAGAATGTTGTCCACGTTCCTGTAGTTCCAACAGCTTCAGGGTTTTGAGGTGTCAAATTTCAGTGTATCACTTTCTAAACCTTGGTGTGTATAATGTGACATGAGTCCATAGACACACATGGAGCTCAGGCTGTGGCCTGCTCTGACTCAATGCATGTTATTTTCATCCTTCTTTCAGGCTATACTTCACTCTACTTAATATCATTTTATAAAAAAAAGCAGTTGGCAATGTTTTGATAGCCAGTGATGAGGCAGAAACCATGCTACATTTTCCCTGTTTATGTAAACAACCAACATCTATAGAGCAAAACAATGAGAATAACATGTATTTGTGGAGGTGAATATTACTGCGCATAAACTTTTCCAATGAAATCAGAAATACATGTATGCCCCTGAACTTCCAAATATAATGACTATTACAAGCCCATCATCTGCATCCTACAGAACATGGTGGATCCCATTGATATGCATCAGACCATCTGGTGTATGTCATGGGATCGATAGATGACAAACCCAACTCTGTCCTTTGGACTTCAGCTTAACTTGACACCCTTCTTGATTTGGAGTACTCAAATCACTGTCCAGACCTGACTCTATACGTTGAATCGGTTCTTTGTCTTGAAGCAGATTCTAATTAGGTTTGTTTATATACAAACACCGTCAGTGGATCTCTTCCCATCTGTATCAATTCTATGTGTTTGTCTTCAATAAGACTTCTTTGAGCTTGGAAGCCATATAGTAATCATTCTGTACCATATAGATCTGTAGAAAATGTAATGAGAATTGACATTAATTATTAAGACTGGAATGAAAACCTATGATTACCATTGCCAAGTCTACAACGTGAAATTCATAGGATTTGATGAATTAAAGCTAACTAAATTGAGATGGCTTCTGATTTTATTTATTTAATAACTCCCAACATTATGGGACGAAACATACATGTCTGTCTGTGTTTCTGGCATACCTTATCAGCACACAGTTCTAAAGATGAAGGAGTCATCGTATTGCCTATCATACTTCCAAGGTCTAGAGTTTTCAGCCTAGGTAGACTCCAGCTTACCTGGAGTGCAAACTCATGGTTAGTGAGAACTTTCTAGAGCCTAATGATGGCAAAGCACTACCCTGGAAGGATGTGAGGAAGGCAAGCTGGTTTCCTGTGCATGTGAGACCTCCCACAGAACGGAGACTAAGGCAGGATCTGGAGAAGAGAAGACAGCCCACCAGCCTGACTGGAAAAGCTTTTTTGTTTTTTTTGGTACTTTTGCCCCAGGGGTCTGCTTTGGGGCAGGCCTACACCACTGAAAGGAAAAAAGGAGAAACTGTGCTTGAATTTTGTATTTTAATAGGTTAATTAATACTTAAAACTAAATTCTGTAAGGTCTCTGCTGTTTCTGAGAAGTTACCATCTTAGATGTTTCTGTTCTTTTACTGAGTTCCATTTCACTTTATAGGCTAGCTTTAATTATTTCTGGAATTACATGTGAAAGAAGGCAAAGAAAGTTTGCAGCTTTCCTGGAAACTCTCCTTTTTATGCATGCAAGCTCAGGAACATAGCCACATTCATTTGTAATTGCATTTACCCACCCAGTGAATGACTTAAGGTCAGGGAGAAAGAGCCCTTTATGTGGTTACCTTGTTTTGAAAATTTGAGAATATATATATGTGTGTGTGTGTGTGTGTGTGTGTGTGTGTGTGTGTGTAACCACATCTTTTAGGCTTGTTTTAAATTTCTAGGACATTTCTGGTCTGCAGTCAGAACATTGTATGGCTTTGAGCTGAAAAGCTGGTATCCAGCTTCTGAATTGTGTCAACACAAAGAACCAGATGGATCTCTCTAACGTGACAAGTGGTGACAAGTGTCAAGTAGCCAGAACATCACATAAAGTGAGTTTGGTGTTAAATGACAAGAATATGGGGCTCCAAGCAGTCCTTGGAGCTTAAACAGCATTGGTCTTATGTCTCTAACTTGATTGTGAAGATCAGTTTTAAGTGTTGAGGTCTGTCTTATTATACAGTTGTGCAGTCACTCTTGACACTGTGCGACGGTGTTTACGGTACATCAGCAAAACAAATATTTACCTTCCTAAATCGTTGCTTAATTTCATTATTTGTCTTTTTTGATTGTTGTTCTTCATGATTGAGTCAAACAGGTGCCATAATAAGGGCTTAACCTTTAAAATTCACTTACTTATTTATTACTAGTGCATGTGGGGTGAGACTACACAGTGAGTGCATGCCATTATCCATGGCACCCTGTGCATATGGGGGTCAGAGGACAACTTTCAGGAGTTGGTTCTTGCCTTCCACCTTGTTGAGGCAGATTCTTTTTCGTTTTTGCCACTGATCTGTATACTCCAGGTCTGCATGTTTGTAATTCTCCTATGTCTCTCTTCCATCTCTCCAGCCATAGGAATGCTGAGATTTTAGGTACATGCTACCTCATCCAGTTTGCCAGTCTGTCTCATTGACCCCATAAAGCCTCATCTTTGGGTTGTTTAATCCCAGTTTCTGTCATTTCATGGAAGTGTTTGCTCCTGGTATTTCATTTTCTTCCCCTGGGAAACGGACATACAACCTTCCCACACTATCTTCTCAACATTTTCTAGGGGGGAAAACCGAAGTAAGTGTGGTGCAAGAAACACAAGGCTGGTAGTTGTTTGATTCATTGAAAAGATATATTTAAAGCCCACGATCATAAAGATGATTCATTCATGCCTTAAACACCTTTATTTAAGTTAAAATATATAAATTGACATTCATTTGCCAATCTTTTATGTAAAACAAGGTCTTTTCTCTGACTACGGGTCTGTTAATTAGCCTGATATGTTGTCTCTCCTAATAAATCACACCCCTAATGCATCCCTTAAGATTTCCGACTTCAATTTCTCTACACTGAAGCAAAATTAATGTGACTTTTGAAGCAATCTATTTGAATAAATAGTTTCTTCGGTTCCTCTAACGCTTTCTGAGCCACACCTCATTCAACATGTTTCTATTGACTTGCTTTCATAAAAGCTTTTGGAAACATTAAGGTATTTTTCATTAAAACTTTCTTCTTCACAAACTCATATTTCATTGATTTGCAGGAATCCAATTTACATAACACTTAGCTGCTTGTATAATGACAATTAGAACTCTAATAAATTTGATAACAATTGCAACTGGTTCCTACTAACCATGGGTGATCTTGGGTAGAAATAAGCCTGCTGTGCTACTAGACAAAATCCGTGGACTGAGGAGTGGGATATTTAAGGTACTGTAGTAGCTTTGGACTATACCCATGACCAATATTAGCTGCTTGGCATGCTATAGATGCCACACACACCGTTTTAGTATCGTCTTGTCTTAAATACCCATGCCTCTCTGCCTGAGCAAAGTCTGGAAGTGCCAACTATCCCCCAAGGAATGAAATTCATGACAGTGAAGGACAGATGAAAAAAATACTTCTGCTTTCTGTTCTTGAAACTGTCTACTTAGTTCCCTGACTTCTCACAGTCACCCCCAGCCAGGAGCAGTTCTTCTTTCCCCATTTCCTCCAGGGTCTTCCCAGGAAAGCAAAGCAAACAAACAAACCAAGAAAACCTTCCCCTGTGATCCTTGGTGAGGAAACCCAATATAAGATAAATATCCATTGAAATGTTAATCACAGAGCTCTGAAAAAATTGATGGGTCCTGGATATAGTGGTTTGCATGACAATGACCCCAATAGGCTGATGTAGTTGAATACTTGGTGTCAAGCACAAAGAAAAGATTAGGAAGTATAGCCTTTTTGGAAGAGATGTGTCCTTGGGGATGAGCTGTGAGATTTTAAAAGCCCTTGCCATTGGCAGTTAGATTTCTCTCTATATCCTGCTTGTGGGTCAGGATGTGAACTCATAGTTGCTGCTTCAGAACCATGCCCACCTGTGTGCTGCAATGCTCCCCATCATGCATGGTCATGGACTCAACTTCTGAAACTGTAAAGCCTCAATAAACTCTTCTGTGAGTTACCTTGGTCATTGTGCTTTATTATGGAGGTAGAAAATTAAGACAGCACATCAAGTAGATCCCATGTAAGACATCTTTCGCCATCAAGGGGACTCTAGCTCTGCCTCTTCCCCTTCACACTGTTAGGTGATTTCTATCCTTATGTTTAGATACATGGTCTGTCTTTGCAGCTGACATTTTTGCTTCTACTTTGAGGGCCTTAGCATGGCACATTCTAGGAGAGTGTTACAAGCTTCTATCTTGGACAAAAGTTTTTAATGGGTCTTTAGCTTTATCTGAATTTACAAGCTGGCCACTCTGGATTGTAGGCATCTTCTTCATCTCTATTTCTGTTATCTAGTCTTATTTGTAACACACATTCACCTTGAGCCTCTAGTCATTTGTAGTTTGGGGTTCTTACTGCAAGAATCCACCATTGTGGAATATTGCTTTAACCATGCAAAGATGGTTATATATGTTTATGTTGTGGAATATTATTTTAACTATGTAAAGGTGTGTTACATTTGTTTATGCGGTATTTGCTTAATTATGCAAAGATGTGTTGCATTTGTTTATGCTGCATTTGGTTAATGGTGTAAAGATGTGTTGCTTTGCCTGCCTAAGGCACCAGATTGATTTAATAAAAAGCTGAATGGTCAATAGCTAGGCAGAGGAGTGATAGGTGGGGCTGGTGGGCAGAGCAAATAAGTAGGTGGAAGAATCTAAGCTTAAGGAGGATAGAACAAGGGAGAAAGAGAGGGAGAAGCCCAGGGCCACCCAGCAGTTAGCTACCATCCAGATGTGGGATGAGACATACATAATGAAAGAAAGGTAAAAAGTCCTTAGCCAAGACATTGATGAGAGAAACAGGTTAATTTAATTTAGAATAGCTGGCAGGACAAGCATCCGATAAGACCAAACATTCATAACTAATAATGTTTCCACACCATGATTTGGAAACTGGTTGGTGGCCCACAAGAATGCTTGCTACAGGACACCACGGTTCTGAGACCGCTACTCATGCACTAGAATCCCAGTCCTACTTTCTCTTTCTCTCTGGCTTTCCCCATCTACCCTTCACTTTCCCTCCATTGACTCATGGGTTCCAGGTCTCTTCTCTCTATGGACTCCAGGTAATGCTGAAAACACAGGACTATATGAATATTTTCCCGCTCAATCTCACTTCCTACCACGTAGAGCCATCTAAATGTTTTTCATCAAAGATGCACAATATTGAATTAATGCTCTTTCAGAAGCAGAGCAAGACTATTGTACTCTCCCCCCCTTTCTTAGGAACAAGTATTTAGATTGTGAAGTGATTGAACCACTCTTCATTCTCTATTATTAATGGAAAATTGGCCATAAATTGCTGAGGCGTGACTAGCACGTTCCCCAACACAGCTGCAAGTGCTTTATGCCAGATCGTTTTCGATTTCTGAGAATTTCAGAGCTTGCATCCCTCTAAACAGAACCGTGTGTCACTCTCAGCAGAGCATAGCTACTCTAAAGAGAGAACTGACAGGAAAAAGTGCCACCTTCAGCCAAGGCTCTTTCCTTGTTTATTTATTTTTAATTCTTATTTATATGGTGTGGTAGATTTAAATAAAACCTTTGAGAAGGTATCCACTGAATTTTTTCTTTCTTTTCTTAACCATTTTAAAAACTAATCTAAAATTCCTATGTGTTTGGGAAATACTTCATAATTAATATACTGCAACCCATGACATCACCTTACCATAATTTGAAAGCACACTATGTTTTATTCAATATCTTTACCCATAAGTTATCCATTTTGATTCTCAAGGAACCTAGTAAAACATTCATTGGTATATTTCCATTTTATAGATGAAAGGGTTCAGCTAGATGCATTGGTTATTATAAAGAAACAACACACGAAAAAGAATTGATCTTGTTTCTTCAGTGGATATTTAATTTGGTTTCTCCAGATCTGCTTTTCTTCTGGGATCATCCATCCCTCAGGAAACCATTTCTTCCTGACTCCAGATAAAAGCCATGGAGTAGCTGCTGAATGCTGAGCCCTGTTGCCATTGAGGTCATAGTGTATGTGGCCCATGCCTTAAAAAGAGTCCCAGGGAATCTTTTTTTTTCTAGTATGAGCCAAGGGAAGAAAGTATTTTTTTTAACCCCAGGTACTGAACATCACATCTCTTTTCTACTGGTCATAATTTTAGACACACAAAAATAACCATGCAGTCAGTTTATGAGAATGCCATTGGTACCATGACACGTTATAAGACAAAGAAAGTTTCTATGGTTTAAAAGCTGCTGGTTCTTGTATGTGAGGCCCACTCATTTCATCTCCTGCTCTCTTTTCCTATCTTTCCTTGTTCTTTCTCCTCTTCTTCCCTTTGTGGTTTCTTTTGTGTTACTTTCTTCTCCCTCCCTCCCCCCATCCCTGCCTCTTTCCCTCCATGCCTTCCTTTCTTCTTTGCTTCCTAAGGCATTATCTCCCTATGTACCCCTAGCTGAACTGGAGCTCACTGTGTAGAGTGACGTGCCCTCAAATTTGCAGCGGTCTTCTTGTCTCTACTTCCTCAGTGCTAGAATTATACGTCTGTGCAACTACACCTGGCTTTCTGCACATTTCTTGGGTTGCCAACAAAGTTACTCAGTTAAGCTAAGTCCTCAGTTTGGAATTTGTCACTTTTAATTTTAATGAGGCCCACAGAGTTCCTTGCCAATGCATTACTTCATCCGAGCCATGCAGGAAAAGCATGAACAGCTTCACCATTACCACATTTTCAGTTGTGGAGTTAAATTAGCTGCAATTATGCTTATTTGGAACTAATCCACTGGTAAAAGAAACAGGTAAGCAGCCTAATACCAGAGCATTTCTCTCTCTCTCTCTCTCTCTCTCTCTCTCTCTCTCTCTCTCTCTCTCTCTCTCTCTCTCCTCTCTCTCTCTCTCTTCTCTCTCTCTCTCTCTCTCTCTCTCTCTCTCTCTCTCTCTCTCTCTCTCTCTCTCTCTCTCTCTGTGTGTGTGTGTGTGTGACTTTTTCTCCTTATTGACCTCAGCATCTCAAGTGCTGGGATTATTGGTTGCTCCACATCTGTCCTTCCTTTTTCTGCAAATCCAGTTCTTTTAGTCACCTTTACCACAGTCTTGGTTTTTGCTTGTTTGTTTGTTTTCTTTTTATTTTAATTTTATTCTTGAAGACCAGAAAAGGCAAAACTATGCAAACTGATGAAGTGTAGTCAACTGCTTGATTAGATACAACTTTTAATATCCTGAAAATAAAAATATCTCCATGTGTTATCAACACATATGTCTTGATTTTAAATTTAACAGCTATTTCTTCTAGTTTGTCTCATCTTCTAGAAATTTCAACTTGCTATGTTTATTGAACACTTACTCTGCTAAAATATTATCACTAGTACTGGAGAACTTAACAAATGTGGAAGATGGGATGCCTGTCTTAAACCCTCTGTTTTTCCCATATTCTGTTCTTTCCATTTTTTTCCTCATAAGAGTTGAGAAAAATTTTCTTACACAAATCTAAACTTCAGATAAGGGTCTTTGTCGCAGCCCCTGTGTGTTGCCTGCTGTGGCCTCTTCTCTTGGGAGGCTTGCTGTCTGCTTTGAAGACCTGTATCACGGCAGACATCTGCAGACTGTTCCTTGTTCCCAAGGCAGCTATCAGCTGGTGATGGATGTGGTGCCATTCTCGCTTTGCAGCTTTTGTGACGCCACGTTGCAGCTAGACTTCATGTGAACCTTCGTCTTCTCTGCGGCCTTCCACTTTTCCCATCCTTGACAGGTTCCTCTTGAGAGCCCTTTCATTTGCTTAGTGTCTCCTTGCAGGCTCTGCTTGCAGAGTACAGGAACCAGACCTATGGGTTAAATTTTTTTGTCATTGTAACACAACCCAGGGTTATCGGAAAAGAGGGAACCTCAGTGGAAGAAATGACTCCATCATATTGGCCTGTCGCAATCTTCTGTGGGGCACTTTCTTAATGATGTGTACAAGAGGGCCCACTCACTCTAGGTGGCATCAGCCCTGGGCAAGTGCTTCTAGGGTGTCTGAAAAATCAGGCTGAGCAAACCATGGGGAATAAGACAGTAAACAACATTCTTCCATAGTCTCTGCTTCTTGTCCTGACTTCCCTTCATGATGGCTATAGCTGGGAGATGAACTAACTCCCCCCCCACCCCCCCCCACTGCCTTTGTCACAGCCAGAGAAGGCAAACTGGAATACAAGTACTCCATTTCTTAGCTATTTTTCATATACAAATCATGTTTATCCTTCCTACCAGCCACTGTGCTCACCAATCACATACTTGTCAACTCCGTGGTAAATGTGCAGAAGCCACAGCCTATGGTGTTAAGGTTTGATGCCAAACATACATACTCCATACCTTAAGCTGCTTCGTAGCTGGATAAGCTGGTGTGTCTCAGGAGAGATGCGTGTCCTGCGTTTCCTAAAACAGTGTAGCAGCAGTTGAACTAATCTGAGATAAGAACAAAAATGTCTGTGATTGGAAAGGCTTTCTTTTTTCCTTTACAAAATAAGACTGTATGGAAAAACTTGCTAGAAACAGGGAGAGTGAAGTTTGTTTTGATTTTCACATATGCTGAAGGAAGCAAATGAAGGACCTATGGAATAGACATTAGATACCTTTCTTGAGTATTAATAAGAATATCTAATTGAGCCTTTAGGGCTACAGAGGGATAGAGGATTGGGGCAGGGGTCTCATTTTAATGGTCAATGAGTGTTCAGTTGTGAATAAATGCCAGAATGTTCTCTCAGTATAAGTGCAAAGAATAAAGTAGAAAAAGCATGTCAAAACTGTTAGTTTATCCAGGAAGTGGGGTTGCTATATGAATAATCGGAATGGAACCAGCATTAGGATGAATGTGGCGGGAAAGCAGACAGAGGTACTAGGCAGGGAACTTGTTGATAGCATTTTGCTTTTTAAGTTTAGTGGGCAAGAAAGCCTTATTGGGAGCATATATTATGATAAAAGGTCCAAATGCAACCACTTATTTGCACCTCTATAAGCTGCGTATAATTATTGTCTCACCTTACATTTGCAGAAACCAGATTTAAAGTGAGCAAACTTGCCTTGCACAGGTGTTGGGTGGCGTTGGCCTGAATTTTACATCTATTTGCTTAGTTCTAGGTCATGGCATGCTGTGTTCTGGACTGGGCCAGCTGCTCTTTGAACTTGGTGCATGTCTATGATCTTTTAATATGCTCTCTATCCCTAGAGTTGGAAATCTGAAACTCGGACACATCACTAATGCTTTGGAGCTAATTTTAAATCTGGTTGCCCAACTGTAATGGCTTTTGAGGCAATGCTATGAATTTCTGAGCATCTATTGAATTTCCAGCAGGAATTTGCCCTTTTCTGAAATGTTGATACATTGTAGGTTTTTGGAAAAAGAATTACTGAACACCAGGTCCAGATCTGGTGACTCAGGAGGAGTCATGGTCTGCCAGGTTTTAGCATGGTCCCTCTCAACTTCTACTTTTCCCATACAGAGAACAGACATTTCTTAGGTCAGTTGTCTTTGGAATCTTTCTCCTTTTCTTTCATTGGTTCATTTGTCTTCCTTCAAGGTTACTTAGATATGAGGTAAAATGATTGTAATAGCACCTCTACATTACTGACTTATGATTTTTTTGGTTGTTAATCTTTTCTTAAGCTACCATGTAATAATAAGACAAATAAAGACTACTTTTTAGCAAAAAAAAATTCACAAGGCTTGCATAATCCAATGTGTGAGCCCTTTCCTTTGTAGCATTATAGAATGTGCATTTATTTATAATTCATCCATATCATGCATGTATGTAATGTATTATTTTAGACTAGGAAAAGCTCCCTGGAGATCACCATGAGTCTGCTCTACACAAAGTACATGAGAAACTGAAGCTTGGGCCTGTGAATTTGCTTAGGCTTACATGACTACATGGTGGTATAAAGTCTAAAATCCGTCCTCATCATTGTCATCAGGGTGTCTTCTAGGATTCCACTACAATTCTAAAATTATCAGGACAATCTATACAAGCACAGCATGCACCTTGATGTAACTTCTGCTGTTTGTGTTGGTGTGTAGACTATCTGAAGGTTGTATCAACAAGAACAGATCTCACCATGAAGCTTGACCAAAGGCAGTTTCTTCAAGTTGGACTCTGAGAAGAAACCAGTGATGGTAATAGAAAAATACCAGTGGTGGAGAGGAAAGGAAGAAATGATTTTGGACCAAATTTCAGTTTTAGTTTTATCATTCAGTGATGTGGGGGATTTCCCTCTATATGCTGTGAATAACATTGGTTAGTAAAGAATCTGTCTTGGGCCTGGCAGGGCACAATAGAGGTAGGCAGGGAAAACTAAACTGAATGCAGGGAGAAAGAAGGCAGAGTCAGAGAGAAGCCATGTAGACCCTGCCAGAGACGGACACTGTTGGACGGAACCTTGCCGGTAAGCCACAGACACATGGTGATACACAGATTAATAGAAAGGGGTTAAATTAAGATGTAAGAGCTAGCCAATAAGAAGCTCAAGCTAATTGGCCAAGCAGTGATTTAATTAATACAGTTTCTGTGTGGTTATTTTGGGGCTGAGCAGCCAGGAACAAACAGTCTCCTACAACTTAGGCTGTATCAAGCATGCACATGATACTGTGTAGCTTCCTTCCTAAAAGTTAAGAATCTGAGCTTTCAGGCTGGAAAGATGGCTCAGCGGTTAAGAGCATTGCCTGCTCTTCCAAAGGTCCTGAGTTCAATTCCCAGCAACCACATGGTGGCTCACAACCATCTGAAATGAGATCTGATGCCCTCTTCTGGCCTGCAGGCAGATACACAGACAGAATATTGTATACATAATAATAAAAAAAAAGAATCTGAGCTTTCATACTTGTTACCAGTCGGTCACTTGGATCCCCTTAGAGATGTGAACTTGAGACTCTACCCAAAGTAGCTCCTGTATTCCAAGTCCAAAAGAATACATTTGAAGGAAGCTACTATACAGATACAAGGTATTAATAATGCAGGTAACTAAAGTTTGGACAAACATACACAGAGTAAGACTATAAAGCAAACCTGAACAGAGCCCTAACAATGTACACTCTGTGTACATGACTAGCATAGGCTTATGATGTGACATAAATCCTATAACATCTTAATGAGACTAGAGTTTTCTATGATACTTCCTGATCCTACATGGCTCTCTCTTTATCCTCCATGTTTTATTATCTCCCTACAAAGACTTTCGGTAAGCCTCCATCTTAACCCATAGTTCTCTGTTTTATTGCTTTGTATTATTTCTTCAGATGACCTATAAATATCTGAATTTATTATTTAAAAAGATTAAAATATTTCTGCCCAATATAAGTTCATTGAAGTATGAAATATTAACCTTCTTTTCATCATTTCATTAACAGTACTAGAATTCTTGGCACATGGTAGGTATTTAATGTGTATTTGTTAAATAGTCATATATATATAGATAGATGAAAAATAATTAGGAATGGAGATGTATAACTATAATGAAGTTCTGACATGGACTTTTTTGTTATTCTCTTTTTTATATTATGCCAGGAAACTTATATGAAGGATGACATAAGGTTCAGTCTATACTCTTTCAAAATATTGTAGATAATATTAGTCTTAATGGATACATTTTACATTAGTATAATGCATCCAGAGTATTTTTGAAGAAAATTGTGGTGTTGAAGGAGCTTTTTAGTTATTTGATACATTACATCTCTCAATGGAATGAAATAACTTCCTCTTTCCCCAGAAGGTGTGTGCATTTCATTATGTCATTATCGGATATATGTTTGGCATAAAAGTACTGTCACATTTTTGCATGGGACATATATTGTAGAAAATGTCTCTGAATTGGTGCTGCTTTCTGCTCTACAATAATTCTCATTGGGATTAGTCATAGCCCCCTTTCTTTTCTGCCAAGACAAGGGGACTTCCTTTCTTTTCTGCCAAGACAAGGGGAACATATTGATTAATAATATAATCTGCCCTCTTTTCCTCAGGTTAGAAACTGGTCTAGGAATTTAGAAAGTTTCAAATCTTCCCCACTGCACCAATATTTTTCTTCCATTAGACAAATACGATTTCCCTTAGTAGCAATTTAGTCATTACCCTATAATATAAAAGAAGTGTGAAATCTGTCACAAAGAAGATGATGTTGTGACACAAGAGAGATCCTCTGGGAGGTTTAGCCAGGTTTTCTACAAGATTGAAATTAATGTGACATTACGTTCATATCCATAATTAAATTTATTCTTCTTTAATGTGTGTGTGAATGTGTGCTCTTCACTATGAAGAAATTGAAAAATGTGGTCTGACTATAGATTAAAGACAGACCAAGAGATTGAAGACAGACCAATCTTAACCTTAAACATAGCACCTTAAATGTGTGGGCCATGTTGTAATTTCAGTTTCAAGCACTCAATGATATGCAGTAAAGTATAGCTGTGACTTTTGTCATGGGCTAATAATAGGTGGCTAATGGACTCCCCAAGAGAGTTGTAATTACCTTTAAATGTCTTTCATCTGTGCTGAGTGTGAGAGAGAAGCTGCTCTCCTTGGCCTCTCACTGATGTGCCTTTAGTTTCAGAGTAATGATGGCAGAAGTAGGTCCCGAAGAAATATTTGTTGAAATTGGAAATAAAAATAGGAATAGATATGATGGAGATAAACAAGGAGTAGGGAAGAGAAAAAAGAGGAAAGAGAAAGGGAAAGTTGAAAAATATAAGAAAGAGGCAAAGGGAGAGGAAGGGAGGGCAGAGAAGGGAGGAAAGGAGAACTGAGAGCAGGACACTGGAGGATCAGCATGATGAAGTAATTCCTACAACTACTCAACAAAAATTGGCAACAAATGAAGTAACTCAAAGAGGTAAATGTTTTTAGCTGCTGAGTAATCCGCAAGAAAGTAATGAACTGAAAGTGTGTGTGGTATGCAGGGAACTGCAATGGAGTCATCGCCATTCCTTATCTCCACAGACTGGTTTTGTACCTCATTGACTATGACTCCAATCCTAAGCCTCAACCAGAAGCAAGGAAATTGCCATGATAATTATTATCTGCTCATCTTAATACAATTTGAGCTTTATAAAATAAAAATAGAAAACCACCTATTTCCATAATTTCTTCTTCTGAAATGTGAGGCTTATAATACCCTATATCCACTCTAATTCTAGAGGAGATCTCAGTTTTGATCTTATTTCTCAACACCAGTATGAAGGACTGATAGACCTCTAGGTGTAGCAAGTACAGAGATCCTTCAGAAGCAATAATTTCTGTCCCATTGAAAACACACCGGAGAAGTGTATTCAGGGTATACTACTTCATTTCACACACTGGAAGAGTATTGTAGTAGATAGGTACCGCCAGCTCTAGAGAATTTATTACATTAGGACCCGAGAAAGGGCATTATGGATGGATATTTTTGGATTCAGCTGTAGAGTGTGTATGCGGAATAAACAAGTTTCTTCTGCAACATCTAGTGCTATAGGTCCATGGATGGCACCAAGGTCAGAATTAAATTGGAAGACTGAAATCAGGGTTTGTTCAGTGTCCAGATCTTATGCTCCATCTGATGTGAGTATTGCCCCAAATTAGCTAAGCGGTACCATTTTGGTTACTCAATTTCATGGAGACTCATAAAAAAAAAAAAAATAACGTCTGTAGTCTGCTCCTGATACCACATTTTTAGTTGTGGGTGAAGTGTAGCACAAATTTGAATTGGTCTTAGTAATAAAAACCTGGAGCCAGATATCAAGGCAAATGCTGATCAGAGAACCAAAGGAGGAAGCCACAGCCAACTCTTACCTTGCTAACTCCTCAGCCAAGCAAAGGGGGCTGAGTTCCTGTTTCCTCCCTCCTTATATTCCTCTCCCCACCGATCACTTTCTGTCTGTTTGTACAGACCTTCTCACCTCTGTGGTGAGTAGTGGCTAGCTCTGCCCTCTGATCTTCAGGCAAGCTTTTGTTAGAGCACAAACCAAATATCACCACATTTCCCCCCATTTTTGGTTTTAGAAAAAGGTTATAACTAATATAAGAAAAATTATATGCATTAGTACAATAACTATATATAATATATATGGGGAATAAGTATATCAATAATGTCTAGTTCATTAGCAATTGATAAATTCAAAGAAAATACTCCACATCTCTCCTATCTTGATGAGTCCAAAAGACTTTACCTAATTCACTTTCTATTCCACTTGCATTTGCAAAACTATCTTTTAATGTCTCTCAAGTTTATTTGGGATGTACTCCTTTTAAAGGGTCAGAAAATGTTTTGACGGTGTAAGCAGTGTATATCCTACCTGGTGATATAACTCATTCGAGCTGGTTGCAGGTACTAAAGGGGTTTAGAAAATCTGAGAAAAAAACCTGAAAGCATGAGAATTCTGATATCCTATTTCCTACTTGATTGAACAAAAGAGCTGCACGGTGATTGTGTGAGTTCTAAGCTTAGTAGTGGAGAGTCTGCTTGTTATTTGTTATCCCTGTCTCTCCTTATCTCCTCGGCTACGCTGTTGGAGGATACAGCATGTGTAGTTGGTCCATGTCACCTTAGCCCCTCCTGACAATTAAATAGCTGGAAGTTATTTGAGAAACCATACCCAATATCAGCAAAATCAGCAAGCTGATCCTCATCTGATCGCAGATATGACAGCAATGAACATGTGATAATGTGCTGCTAAAGTTTTGTGTGTGTTTTCCTGGCACTGTTATCATGCCAACAGACAGTCTAATTGGCCAGCTGTGAGTTTAGAAAAATAAGTGGAAAATTACTACTCTGCAGTAAGTATCAATAACCTTGACAAGGTTTTTTCCTCATTATCAATAACAACTGGATAACATATGCTTACATGGGTACATTTGATTCTTCATTTATAAAAATGACCAGAAAGGATACAGATGAAGAAGCAGGAGGATGAGACTTTCTTCTAGTTTAATGTAATAATCATTGATTTTCTCGGAAGCCTTCTAGGTATGGTCTCTGAGTATACAGATTTTAGTTGTTAAGAATATCAAGAAATGATACCCGACCAAGGAAGGGTGGGATGCTATAAAATGAGTGCTTTCTAACGTAGCATGAGGAAAAACACTTTTCAGTATAAAAAAATGTGGTTGTTGATGACCCAGGGCAGAGGAATGAGACTGAGCACAGAGGAGCAGTAGGGTTTCTGTACATAAGAAAAGAAAATATTTCAGAAGGAAAACTACAGTTTGGCAAAATAGAAAGCATTTCTCATGGAAAGGCTGCAACGACAACTAGTCCAACATTTCTGAGTTCAGCCAAACAGTTCCAGTTTCACTCAGCAACAGAGGTATCATATTGGCACTCACAATGGTAGGCACAGAAGGTTGTCTTTTTGCATCTGAAACTGTTTCTATCAAGAGAGTTGATAGAAAACTCTTAACAGGAATTTAGGTCTGATTCCAACATTGCATGCTTTCATTTCTGTCATCGTGCATTCGTTTCAAGACTAGATAGATATTAATTGCCTGTGGACTGATTGTTTGGCAGAGATAGGGATACACCAGTAATTAAACTTGGTTGCTAATCTCAAGAGCTAAGGGAGAGGAAAGCAGAGGTGTCCACAGAGTTGTTGATCAGTATGGCAAGTATAACAGAGATGGGTACCAAGTTGCTTTGCTGGAAAGAGGCACAAACACATCAGAGATGGTGGGATGTAGAGCTTACATTAGGATTTATAGAACTGATTCTTTTTTTTTTCTTGGTTTTTAGAGACAGGGTTTCTCTGCAGCTTTGGAGCCTGTCCTGGAACTAGCTCTTGTAGATCAGGCTGGCCTTGAACTCACAGAGATCCGCCTGCCTCTGCCTTCAGAGTGCTGGGATAAAAGGCTGTGCCACCACTCCTGGCCAGAACTGATTCTTGATCTAGTTCTTTATGAATGAGTGTCAAGTCATCAGGTAAGCTAAAGGATCATCAGGGTTTTATTTTTGGTTTGTTTTTGTTTTTATTTTTGAGCAGACTTAACACAAGCTTTCAAGAGCACATGCCAACACTTCTCAGTTTTCTGTTGTCGTTGATAATAGAGACATGGGAGAAGCAGTTCTGATGCCTGAGCTGGAGCAGGTGGAGTATCTTAAGGGGTACAGACTCCCACAGTTGTCACCCATCTTTTAATATTAGAAAACGTTACCATTGTCAAAGTTTATGTTCAAGAACCACAAATTGAATTTAAAAAGGAAATGCAAAGAGAATCATTTTGTTTTGAGTTTATGGCTTGGTACTGGATCACATTTATAGTCATTCTAGGTCACAAGTAACATTGCGCACACTGCATGTCAAAGGTCGTACATATGCTGGGAGTGAGGTTCAGAGTCTGGAGAGACAGAACTAAGATAAGATGATTGCACAAATGACTGTGGAAGTGCTTTTAGGGGAATAACAGCGGAGGCAGGGGCGGGGAGACAAAGGGAGCAGGAAGAACCTTCCCCAAAATAGAGTTTCAGCTGGAGCCCAGCCCTCAGCCAGATTCCACAGGGAGCTCTGGAGAGCAGCTATTTCCAAGGCCTTGTTTGTCTTGAGCTAATAGTCTATCTGACCCAATAGTAGTAACTTCAGGATCCTCCCTTTCCCTGATGAGGTAGAAGGAACATACACATCTCACCAAGGTTTCCATCTAAGGTGACTCCCCCACTAGCCAGGGACCCATTTTTAAGTGCATGCATCTGTGTGCAGTTAACAGCTCGCAGTCACAGCATCTGGGCAGTGGCCTGGCCACTAGCAGCTCTAATGCCAAGACATTATGCACATAAGGAGAACTCCCCATTAGACACAGCCATCGAAAGGAGAGTTCTGAAGGGCGTTCTTCATATGTCGAGTCTATCCTTTTTAGTCTGTGCACTTGACAAGTTTCTTAAAATGTCTGTAAAATGGAGGAACTTCCATTGTTCATTTTGCTGAGGATAAAATGATGCATTTGATTCAAGAGCCCTTAGGAAAAAATGCCCACCGCATTGCTAGAGATTCCACCATCTGTCTTGAAGTACTTACCATGACTGCTTCTGAACAGCCTGGGATTTCCATGTTGTCTTTGGCTCCTTCTGAGCAATGTTTGTCTCAGAACGTTACTCTCTCCCTTCACCCGAACAGCAGGCTTCCTGCATCCTAAACAGACAACAGAAACAGACATGTAAAGACTTACAGCAACAAGCCGATGTCTCAAAGCATATGTCTGTTCCTCTATTGGAAAGATGGAGCCACATCAGAATCCTCTTAGATCACTATGATTAATAACAAAGGAGATAGCCATTGGCACAAAGAGAAAAATTCTTTGATGATGTAATAAATATTGCTATTTTCCCCCTTGCTTTTCTTTTCTGTTATCACTACTCTAATACTATGGATATTTGTATTGTTACTTTAGAGCATCCAGTAAATATGCAGCACTGTAAAATATGTGCGCTAGAGGAAAAGAAATAATAAATACTCCTTTATATTATATCCAAATACTTTCAGAATCTCTGAAAACAAAAAGTCCTGTTATTTTCGTGTCAATTTTTCATGTAAAAAGCTATGTATATAATAGGGTATGCATAAACTGAGAAAATAATTGAAATTTATTGAGTAGAAAACAAGTGTTTGTTTGAGATGTGTAAATATCAGAAATCTGAAAAATTATTATATATGGAACTACTAAAATCAGGCCATTAATGAGTACATGAAGGGGGTAGGCAATTGGTTTTTAATTTCTAAGACTTATTGTTTGTTCATTAGCTGGGAAAGTTACTTCAATTATTGAAATTAAAGTGTTGAAATAAATATAATCAGCCTGTGGCTGTCTGCCTTAGGTAAACACAGTGCTGCTGTTGATATTGTTTTATAGCAAACCCAGTAGTCTTTCTTCATACTTGAACTGAGCGCCAGTCTAAGACATCTGCCTTCTGTTAAAAACAACCTCATTACCATGAGTCAGAATAATTACAGATGATCCAAATGATCTTACTTTGTAGAATAATTCTCATTGATCATATTCGCATAGTTCTATTGTAAAGTAATTTTAAAACATCTTGGGATGGCTTCAACTCTTATTAATAAATGCCAAGACAAATAAAAGTATAAATTCATAGGTATGGATGGCCAAAAGCATGTGAAAAATATTCTCCCTATTAATCAGAAAGATAAAATTAAAACCATAGTAAAGCATGCTTTCACAACCATATTGTTGGCAAAAATGTTTAAGCCTTATATCATCAGGTGTTGCGGAGGCATGAAACCACTGGTGGTGGAAGTTAAAATTAGATCAACTGCTTTGGGGGAATATTTAGAACTATCAAATGTGTCAAGTAACTTTTTCACATAGTAATATGTAACAACATACTCCAATTCCTTGAAATAAGAATCACTTCATGCAGCTGACAGACTCATTCATGGATCTATAGTCTGATAGATGTGTCTAGAAAGTCCAGAGAAGTCGTGCAGTTGGGTTTCGGCTTTAGACCCTGGTTTAGGATGGCTCCTGAGATACTTGTACTCTGTTCCACATAGTTGTAGTGATGAGGGCAGCAGGCCACCTGGCTAGCTTTACCCGAAATAACAACACACAAACTGTATTCATTTAAACACTGCCTGGCCCATTAGTTTCAGCCTCTTACTAGCTAATTCTCACATCTTGCTTTAACCCATATTTAGTAATGTGTGTAGTACCACAAGATGGTGGCTAACCAGGAAAGGTTCAGCATGTCTGACCTGGTGGCTGGCTTCATGGCGACTGACCCAGAGCGGAGAGGCATGGCGATTGACTAACTTCCCTTCTTCCCAGCATTCTGTTCTGTCTACTCGACCTATCTAAATCCTGCCCTATCGAAAAGCCAATGAGAGTCCTCCATCACATAGTTGTAATAAGTGTCTATTATGCCCTTCCACTGGACAAGGTCCATTCTGTTAGTAGTATCAGAACTGCAAGGGCAAGAGCATTCAATTCTCCCAGCCCCCACAAAAGAAATCAGGAATAACAACCAGTTCTCAGACTTCTACTTACCATGTAACTGGTCAAAGCAGGGTGTGGAATAAATTTACGCTACTATAGAGAAAAGGAGGGGAAAGATTTAGATCATTCTCTGGGTACACTCATCCCACCTATCTGTCAAATATATAAGCATGAAATAAATTCTATGAGTCCAATAGCAAAGTCTTTGATGCACACATATAAGGAGACCTATATGTTTATTGATTATGGCATTATTTATAATTATGAAAAACTTTAAAAGATCTTAGTGTCCTCTGTGAGAGGTAAAAACTTGATAAAGTCATACAGCAGACATTAGAGTGTAGAGACATACGTGAACTGGAGCTATAACTAGCAGAAGATATGGGTTTTTTAAATGACATGTAAATTTAAAGCAGCAAAATGAGAAAGAACACAGAGAACACATACTACTTACGAAAACTGAAATTAATGCATACACAGAAGTCATCATTTGTTTAGGGAAATATATGCAATAATTATTAACTAAGTAGAGGAAGCAAAGGTAAGAAAGGGGAATGAAAGAATGAGATTAAGTTTTGTTTAAAATATATTTTAAAGAAATTTATGGTAGTATATGGTTGCTGAATTATTTCCATTAAAATTTTAGACGAGTAACAAAGTTAACAATTTGCCTTTAGGCATACTGTTTTAATCCAAAGCGAGTCCATTTGGACAGCACGCAGTTGGTTTTTATGTGCTTACCTACTCTATGACTTTTGACAGAAGGCATTAATCCCCTTAAATATAAAGCAGTTATTGATACATTATGAAAGGATAGCCAATATAATTACTAAGCAAAAGAAAATAGGGATGACTTTGCTTATATCTTATAAAATAGATTTTTAGTCAATAATTATCACAGAGACACAGAAGAGAAATATATAATAACATGGTAAGCATAACAAAATATATAGCAACTGCAAATATACATGGACACCTAGCATCAGAGTACTAAGCAAGACATTTACAGCAAATATTGGTAGAGCCAAAGGGAAAACATATAGCAATACAATTATAGTAGGAGAGTTCAATACCTCACTTTTGCCAATGGAAATAACATGCAGTCAAAATCAATAAGAAAACAGCAGACATGAACAACATTTTACAAAATGAGCCTATTAGATATATAGCAAATTTCCACTCAGAAACGGCATATGTATTCTTCTCTAGCACACAAACAATATTCTGCAGGATAGAACTCATCCCAACAGAACTTAAACTCTAAAAGATTTAAAAGATTGGAAACGAATTTGCTGATCACAGTGAAATGAAGAAGAAATCAGTATCAGAAAGCCACAAAAATCACAATTACATGGCAATTAATCAACAGGCTCTTAAATAAACAATAAGTCCAAGAAATAAAAATAAAAGTAAACAATATTTTGAAAGAAAGCACATCATCTACAAACATAGCAGATGCATCAATGCCATCACTAAAATGGAATTCTGTTGTCATGATACATACCTGCATTAAAAAAGATGTCAGAACAGGGTGGTGGTGGTGCATGCCTTTAATCCCAGTATTTGGGAGACAGAACCAGGTGGATGTGTTTGAGTTCAAGGCCAGCTTAGTCTGCAGAGTGAGTTCCAGGACAGTTTTCAAAGGTACAGAGAAATCCTGCCTCAAAAAAAAAAAAACAAAAACAAAAACATAAAACAAACAACAACAACAATAAAAAGATGTCAGCTAAACTCTGCACCTCAGTAATTTGGAAAAGAAAAGCACACATATTTAGCACAGTAAAGAGCAATACAAGAGTAAAATAAATGAAATAAAGACAAGAAATATTCAAAAATGAAAATAACAATGCATTGTATGAAAAGAAAAACAAAATAAGAGGTCTTTAGCTTGGTGGTTCTCAACCTTCCTAATGCTGCAACTCTTTCGTATAGTTCCTCATGCTGTGGTGACACCCAAACATAAAAGTATTTTTATTATTACTTCATAACTTTAATTTTGCTACAGTTGTGAATACATAATTACATAATCATAATAACTGTGAAGAGTCATTTTACCTCCCCCAAAGGGTCCTAGCTCACAGGTTGATAACTTCATCCTATGTAAATTATGAAATAAAAAGAGAATATGTAATTTGATGGCACTGAAATAGGACCACTAAAGACTTCTTTAAATGATTATGTCAACCTATTGAAAATTGCTATGAAAAAACTAATAATTTTATAGAAACATACAACATGCCAAAACTGAAATAAGAAATTTGAAGAGACCCATAACTAACGAGGAAATTGATTAGTAATCAAAAGTAGAAATAAATCCAGGACTAGATAGCTTCCTCGGTGAATTTTATCAGACACTAAATGAATTAATTTTAATTTCATGTCAAAATCAACTATAGAGGACACTTCCAACCTCATTTTATGAGGCTTGCAGTACACTGATACCAAAACAAGATCAAGAAACTACAGAAAATGATCCATCAAATCCCAAATGACTACAGATATAAGAACCCTCAACAAAGTAGAAGTCAAGCTCAACACCACATGAAATTATTCAAGCACTACTTCCTGTGGAAACAACATAGCACAGTCAGTCTTGATTTATTGGCTCTACTTCATGGACCAGGCTACTAGACAAGGCAATGTCACCTTCAGAATTCAGTTGACAAGCTTTATGTCAAGAGTAGTCAAAAACTATGACCATTGATTTGATATCTTCAGGAATGTACAAAAAATACACATTTCTATATCTCCACCATGTCTTCTGGTCAACACATTGGGAAGTGGGATTCATCTGTGTTTTAACAGCCTTTTCATTGTTCCTGGTGCACGCTCAGCTTCGAAGAGTACCACAACCACTTCTTTCTAGGTAACCCATGTTGCAACTAAGCAATGAATAAATTTTCAGAAGAATATAAATTGCGTTTGCTCTACTTCCATGAAAAAAACCACCCATGCATGGTTTCTATGGGACACTGAATGATAAACGGGACATTCAAAGCAGGGACTCCAGATGCTATTGCTCTGAAATATCTGATTTCATTGGATTATAGCAAAATATCAACAATGTTGGAAACAGAAAGTGAGAACAGAAGCAAAATGTGTTTATTCACACTGCTAATTCTCATACTTTGAGTATAGCTTGCACTCCATTTTTAATGGAAAAATTATATAGCTCACTTTGTCACATAATATAAATCACCATCTATTTCACAGATTTGATAGAAAGATGGGAGACAGTTCAGCTTCAAATCACAGTTTTATTTGCTTTAATGAAATAAAATGCCTGTGGAATTTAATGGAATATGCCTCATAAAAACCAATTTAACTCTTATTCTAGTGGCCACATCTATCAAGCATCCATTTTCAATGAAGGTTGAAATTCTGTAAAATTTAATCACCAACTACCGGGAAAATAGCTCATTATGAAATGTACTACAATTTCCATTTGGAATCCATTTGTGTCTTATTTAACTTGCCTAGTAGAACTTATAAGGATCCTTCACCTACTCTAAAGAGCACGTGTTCTGGTCAGTATGTCTCTGTTTCCTTCTATTGACATTGATATACCAGGCGAGCAAGTGTCTGGAACACTAACTATCTGCCAGGCACCATTGCAGGTGGGAAGAGCTGATTAAGAACAAGCTCAGATACAGCTGCAGGTAATGTCATGTTTACAAGCTGGGAGTACATCATGTTTCAGCAGGGACACAGAAATAAATACATAATTTTCTAACTTGTCACACAGTCTTATTAATGCCCTCCATAAAACAGAAGCAAACTGGGAGTGTGGAGAGTCATGGCAGTACTGTCCAATGGGTATCCCAGGAGAATGTCCAATTGGGTGGCTAAGGGAACTAGGGAAATGGGCCATGGGGCAAGAGAGAAGATCTCAGAAAAGAGACAGAGTCCTGTTACCCCAAAGGAGAGCGTGTCAAGGTGTCAGAGAAGCCTTGGCTGGGCTGCTCGACTAAATGAAGCTGAGGTGGAGGGGACCGTGCCTCTGGGTGCAGCATAAATCTGTCATTTAGTAATTGTGAACAGTTAGCTCTTTTTCTGCCAAAAAGAGATTTTGGAGCATTGTCTCAAATCAATCATCTTCATGTCTTATATTGCATACTAATTTTTAGGCTGACATAAAAATATCACTATATAAGCCTGCCCTCCTGTCAAGATTATTAAGATCATAATTTGATGTCTTCATTACTGTGTTGAGGGGGACGTGGCAAAAGAAAATACTTGTGCAGCTGACCAGGCCCTCTTCCTCTCTCATAGGGAGATTGCCTTTGTACAAAGGAATTTACAGATATTTCTTCCTGGCTAAGGTCTTGGTGTGGCATGGGTATGAAGGGTTATAAGAATGAGCTCAAGATTCCTTTAGTTTTTAACCTGGGATGACACTATGGTTGTTGCTGAAAACTGTTTCAATTCATATCCTGAGTTGCTCTAGGCATATGGTTAACTTTAGACGAAGGTAAAATGTTTGAAATTATGTTGGAAAGTACAGATCATGGGAGAGCAAGTCGATGTCACAGCGCCTGCCATACGTTTGTAGCTATAGAAAATCCTTGCTCCACTCTTCCCTTGCATTATTAACTGCAATGTGTTACATCGCATCATTCTGAAATTCTTTCCCCATGTTATTTTCTACTGGGATGATCTGGCCACCCCTACATGCCCCAGAATACATGAAATTGGACCTCTAATTTGCTGTTTATGCCTCACCTCTTGAAAAGCTCACTACTGTATTCCAGCTTGCACAGCCGGAGGATCACTGAGCATTGTTTGTTCTAGCCTCTCTTACAACCGGTACTTTCCTGTCCCAACCCTAAGTCAAATCCCTCAGTGGACCATGCACCTCTGATAGATAACACCATCCAGGAGTTTCATATCCCTTTGTGGCAATACTTATTTAGTGTTTATCTTTCTTAGGCTCTTTTCAAAGTGATCCTTTAAAGGCTTGTTTACTGTGACATCTATCACAGGCCATTCTGGTGTTTTGCTACCAAGAATAATGATTAAACCAGGGTTAAATTATTTCCTCACTTTGGTTTCTGCATTAATGAAATGACCCTTATACATGACTGGTTGAGCACTGATTGAGGTCACTTAAGGCAAATTTATCTTTTCTAAATAGGGCTTTGTGGTTTAAACTGAAGTAATTGATTGGGCATCAATAATGAGTGACACATTGTAAGGATGTAAATATAAAACAAGTCTGTATTTTTCTACCACGCAGGGTGGTTTTTTTTTTTTTTTTTTTTTTTTTTGTATATTTGACTATGACTCTTGCTCTATATTCAGGGAATGTCTTTTTAAAGGTGTCTTGCTGCATAGCTCTCCTAGTGCTGTCAGGTGCTATGCATGCTACCAGGGGAGAAAAAGAATCATTAATCTTACCCAGCTATGAACCCTGTGAGCTACAATAGCAACCAGGTCTGGTAAGATATGCCCGCTGGTGCAATAATAGCATGAATACCACGGAAATAGCCAGGATTTGAGTCCTGTTCCACAAGATTAAATACAGACTTGGCACCATTATTGGGCTAGGAACCTGTGGCCAGACAAGCCCTAGGCCATAGGGGAGAGCCTACTACTATTTTTATAGTGAAAGGATATAATATTAAACAGACCTTTAACAACTTACTTTTAACATTTGTAACCTTCCTCAGAGAAGCTTTCCTTTGCATAGAGGGCAGCCAACCCAGAGACCTACAAGTGGTTAAAGTGCATATAAGAAGAAATGGTAGCATGTTCAGCCCTAAGTAAGACATCTATGTCATACTCCCTCCTTGTGAGGCTCAAGGGAACATTGCAGAGAATGAGGTTACAAGAGTGTAAAGAGCAAGAGGAATTGGGCAACTGCAAGCCACAGTATTTTCTAGACACATCAGAGAACTGCACATATGAACTCACAGAAGTTGTAACACCATGCATATGACCTGTATAAACACATGTCAGATGGCATGCCAGCATGAAGATGAGAGGTGGCCACAAAGTACCACCTCTAGTCAAACAGTTATTGACAGTTGATAGTTGCTTGGAGAAGGAGAGTCAGTTTTCTTGAAGATTATCACCTTTTAGTGTGTTGACTGTGTTCTCCAGTGGGAGGTCACACATCTAAGAATATGATGGTGGTTCAAATTAGCCTTTAAAAAAAAATAAAAAATTTGTGTGGGTAGAGATAGGGGTGTGAATCTGAGAGAAGTTGTGTATATGGCTAAATCTTATCAAAGCACTTGTAGGAAATTCTCAAAGAACAAATAAAAAGTTAAATTGAATTTAAAAAGTGTATCCTTTACTCAAGACTATAAGCCTAATGAGTTAAGAGACTATGTATGAGTTCTTGCATTAAATATATCTCTAGAGCCTATCACTGAGGATATTTGATATCTATTTGTTGGATGGACAAGCTAGAAAGAAAACAACTACTGTAGGGGGTTGTTTTATTTTTTTCAGATAATTCCAATTCAGGCAACTCAGGAAACAAAGAAAATTAGTGTTGTTTGAATCTCAAATGTTAACCAAAGGGCTATATATTAAAACCTTGTTTCTTAGCTAATGGCCCTGTTGAAAGTGGCAGAACCTTTAGAAGCTAGGCCTAGTAGAAGAAATTTAGGTCATTGTGGAGTGTCCTGGAAAAATATACTGAAATCCCATCCTCTCTTTTCCTTTTTCTTACACACACACACACACACACACACACACACACACACACACACACACACACACGTTTCCCAGCTGCCATAAGATAGTTTTTCATAACTTTTTGCCCTACCTGCACCGATTGATGAACTGTGATAGAACAAGTCTAAAGCAAAAGGACCAAGAGAGTATGAACTGAAAGCTCTGAAGCCCTGAGATAAAATAAATCATACCTTCCCATCATTTTATCAAGTATCTTGTCATATATGGAAGCCACATAATGTAGACAGCGAATCTCATTTCTGGTTTAATAGGTATAACACTTATAGTAGAAGATGTTGAAAATATTGGTGCTTAGATCCCCAAACAGATAAAATAATAGTTTTTAACAGATATATAATTCAGAAAAATATTTCTAATTTTTAACTTAAATTTACTGATAGCATATGCAAATTTTAAAACTTCTTTGATCATATTTCTGATTATTTTTCTTAAAATAAGAAAACTGCATTAGGGTTCTCTAATGCAGAACTTATAAAATGAATATATACATAAAGGGGATTTATTAGAATGACTGGCTGCAGCCAGTTAAGCCAACGGTGGTGTGAACAGAAAGCCTAAGAATCCGGTAGTTTCTCAGCCCACAAGGCTGGCAGTCTCAGCTGGTCTTCAGTATCTGCTGGAATTTCAAAGAAGTAAACTCCAATGCCAGTGAAGAATTGGATGTGCCAGCAAGGTGAGGGCAAGCAGGCAAAGATAAAGACCAAAAGCTTCCTTCTTTTATGTCCCTATATAGATTTCCTGTAGAAGGTATGGGCCAGATTAACTGTGTCTTCCTGCCTCAAGATCTGAAATAAAGACGAGTGTCTTTCCATCTCAAGATCTGGATCAAAGATGTGTGTCTTCCTACCACAAAGGTTCAGATGTGAAGTGGATCATCCACTTCAAAATGTCTTTCACAAGTGTGCCCTCCTTTTCTCGATTGTAGTTCATTCGAGATGTAGTCAAGCTGATAACCAATAATAACCGTTACAACTTCCTAAGTAATCACAATGCAGAATATTAGTATTTCAGCATTTCAGGCTGTCCTTAAACTCCCCATCCTTTTACTTAGGCCTTCCTAGTTAGTAGTGGGATTATAGCTGTGTGCCACCACTTGTTGATCTGAGTGAGTTCAGAAGTTAACACCCTAGTGTGTTCATACTGTATGCTGTGATAATGACTCAGAGAGTAGAATTGAAAGATGAAAAGTATGAGTCTGGCAGACCTCTTCCTAAACAGCTCATAGAACAGTGCTTCCTGACCTCTTCTGTCAACCTTTAGTGCAGCTGTGGGATTGAATCCTAGAATAAAGCCAGAGAAAATCCAGATAAAGATAGGTTCCTGGTAGATCCTGGGCACCCAGGAGCAAACTTTTCAGGTGGGAACACATCATATCATGGTATTTGGAGTAAAGGAAGAGATGCCTGAGACCCCTGTTCAGAAGAGCTGTAAGAAGCATCCAACTGCCAGTCCTCTTGTCACGCATATGGCTTTGCAATATTCCCCTCCATTTTATAAATTGGGAAGGCTCAAGACTACCCAAACCTGATGCTGATGTCATCCACACATTCCTTCCACAACAAATAATTGGATGTTGACTACTTTCAGATATTTGAAGAAGAGCAGTAATTACCAGGAGAAAGAACCAGATGCCCAGCAGACTTCAGAGAGCATGAGAGTGACTTAGGAGAAGCCAAACAGTTTTCCACTTATTTTGTATTGCAGAGGCTGCTATATTGTGGAGACAGAAATGTTCTCTTTAAACAGACAAAATTTATTGTGCACATTTAAAGATGTGTATCATTGATTTTGTAAACAGTGTGTGTACATAGTAAAGTGATTACTAGAGTAGAACTAATTGCCATCTCCATCACCCCATAGTTGCTTATTTTCTTCCCTGTGGCAGGAGTAGATAAAAACCAAGTATATAGCAAAATTTGGAATACTGTATTCTTATTAACTGTAATCTTCATGTTGTATATGTTATCTTTCAATTTTCAACCACCTTGTATTTGGTATATTGTATCTCTTGATCTATATCTAGATTTCCCTTTCCCAACCCAAGCCCAACCAGATAAGCCTAGTTATTCTAAATCATTTTAAGATGATTTCACATGTATGTAAATTGAATCATCAGATATTTTTCTTTATGTATTTTGCTTTATTTAGTATGATGTTTTCCAAGCCTCTGTAGTTGTGCTTGGAGAAGTTGTTGAAGCTAAAGGTAAATCATCTTTATTACTAAAGCCTTAATGACAATCCTTTATATGTAACATATACATGAAGAAAAAGTTGAAGTAAATCCTCATTGTGTTAGTAACTTCCCCATTCTTCTGACCATAATACTTGTCTCAGGGTTTTAGAAGTTTTAGTCTTTTGTAGAAGGAATGGGGACTAAGGCAAGGCTGCTCAACATCTATGGGGTATAGACAAAGACTGCCCATTTGTTTCCTGGTCACTTAGAACCAAATAATCATGCAAAAACTATATTAATTACAACACTATTTGGTCAATAGCTTAGGCATATTTCTAGCTAACTCTTATATCTTAAAACAATCCATTTCTATCATTCTGTAAATCACCTAGAGGTTGTAGCCTACCAGTAAGGTTCTGGCAGGTGTCTGGAGTATTTATTCTTTGGCAGCTACATGGTGTCTCTATTTTCTCTCTATATCTCTGTGGAAAAAAAGCAGAAGTTATTTTCCAAAGCAACATAGCCTTGGACTCAAATTTGAAGTCAAGATACCTTTAAAATATATATGTTGGTTTAGCTTAGTAGTCTGTACAGTGAAATGTCTCTCTGTACTTAGCTCAAAAAAGTCAAAAAATTCAAGGAAAACACAATAATATAAATAATCCAGACTCTCTGTGTACTTTTCATCTTTCCATGGCTCATTTTTCTTTACTCCTTTAATCTATGACTGTCTGTACTCTGTTTCTTTAAAGACTTTGTTTTTTTCTCATTTTTTTATTAAAAATTTCCATCTCCTCCCCTCCTCCTCCCCCTTCCCTCCCCTCCCTTCCACCCATACCCCCACTCTGCCCCTCTCCAAGCCAAAGAGCCATCAGGGTTCCCTTCACTATGGTAAGTCCAAGGTCCTCCCAACTCCCCCTAAGTCCAGGAAGGTGAGCAACCAAACTGACAAGGCTCACAGTGATCCCATCCATGCTGTAGAGTTCACGTTCATTGCCGTTGTCCTTGGTTTCTCAGTCCTCCTCTACAGTCAGCCACATTCAGAGAGTCAGGTTTGGTCCCCTGTTCCATCAGTCCCATTCCAATTGGACTTGGTGGTCTCCCGTTAGTTCTGTCCCACCGTCTCAATGGGTAAACGCACCCCTCACGGTCCTGACTTCCTTGCTCATGATCTCCCTCCTTTTGCTCCTCATCAGGACCTTGGGAGCTCAGTCCAGTGCTTCTATGTGGGGCTCTGTCATTTTCTCCATCCAATGCCAGGTGAAGGTTCTATGGTGATATGCAAGATATTCATATGGCAATAGGATCTGGACATTTCTGGCACCCTCTCCTCAGCTGCCCAAGGAACTAGCTGGGGGCGTCTTCCTGGACGCCTAGGAACGCCTCTAGAGTCAAGTCTCTGCCAACCCTAGAATGGCTCCCTTAATTAAGATATATAATTCCTTGTTCCCATATCCACCCTTCCTATATCCCAACCATCCTATTCCCCCAAGCTCTTCCCATCCTCCACTTCACACTTTTCTCTCCCCATCCCCCCAACCCCCAATCCCACCCCACCCCCAAGTTCCCATTTTTTGTCCGGCAATCTTGTCTACTTCCAATATCCAGGAGGATAACTATATGTTTTTCTTTGGATTCACCTTCTTATATATCTTCTCTAGGATTTTTTTTTTTACGAATTATAGGCTTGATGTCCTTTATTTATGGCTAGAACCCAATTATGAGTGAGTGCATCCCATGTTCATCTTTTTGGGCCTGGGTTACCTCACTCAGGATGGTGTTTTCTATTTCCATCCATTTGCATGCAAAATTCAAGATGTCATTGTTTTTTACCGCCGAGTAGTACTCTAATATGTATACATTCCACACTTTCTTCATCCATTCTTCCACTGAAGGGCATCTAGGTTGTTTCCAGGTTCTGGCTATGACAAATAATGCTGCTATAAACATAGTTGAACAAATACTTTTGTAATATGATTGGGCATCTCTTGGGTAAATTCCCAAGAGTGGGATTGCTGGGTCCTGGGGTAGGTTGATCCCAAATTTCCTGAGAAACCTCCACACTGCATTCCAAAGCAGTTGCACAAGTTTGCAATGGATGAGTGTACCCCTTACTCCACATCCTCTCCAGCAAAGGCTATCATTGGTGTTTTTGATTTTAGCCATTCTGACAGGTGTAAGATGGTATCTCAGCGTTGTTTTGATTTGCATTTCCCTGATTGCTAAGGAGGTTGAGCATGACCTTAAGTGTCTTTTGGCCATTCGAACTTCTTCTGTTGAGAATTCTCTGTTCAGTTCAGCGCCCCATTTTTTAATTGCGTTTATTAGCATTTTAAAGTCTAGTCTCTTGAGTTCCTTATATATTTTGGAGATCAGACCTTTGTCTGTTGCGGGGTTGGTGAAGATCTTTTTCCAGTCAGTAGGCTGCCTTTGTGTCTTAGTGCCAGTGTCCTTTGCTTTACAGAAGCTGCTCAGCTTCAGGAGGTCCCATTTATTCAATGTTGCCCTTAATGTCTGTGCTGCTGGGGCTATACGTAGGAAGCGGTCTCCTGTGCCCAACTGTTGTAGAGTACTTCCCACTTTCTCCTCTAACAGGTTCAGTGTGTTCAGATTGATATTGAGGTCTTTAATCCATTTGGACTTGAGTTTTGTGCATGGTGATAGACACAGATCTACTTTCATTCTTCTAGAGGTTGACATCCAGTTATGCCAGCACCATTTGTTGAAGATGCTTTCTTTCTTCCATTGTGTGCTTTTAGCTCCTTTATCAAAAATCAGGTGTTCATAGTTTTGTGGGTTAAGATCTGGGTCTTCATCCCAGAGATGCAGGGCTGGTTCAACATACGAAAATCTATCAATGTAATCCATCATATAAATAAACTGAAGGATAAAACCCATATGATCATCTCATTAGATGCAGAAAAAGCATTTGACAAAATTCAACACCCCTTTATGATAAAGGTCTTGGAGAGATTAGGGATACAAGGGTCATTCCTAAATATAATAAAGGCTATTTACAGCAAGCCGACAGCTAACATCAAATTAAATGGAGAGAAACTCAAGGCCATCCCACTAAATTCAGGAACACGACAAGGCTGTCCACTCTCTCCTTATCTCTTCAATATAGTGCTTGAAGTTCTAGCAATAGCAATAAGACAACACAAGGGGATCAAGGGGATTCGAATGGAAAGGAAGAAGTTAAACTTTCGTTATTTGCAGATGATATGATAGTGTACATAAGCGACCTGAAAAACTCCACCAAAGAACTCCTACAGCTGATAAACTCTAGTATCGTGGCGGGATACAAGATCAACTCCAAAAAATCAGTTGCCGTCCTATATACAAAGGATAAGGAAGCAGAGAAAGAAATCAGAGAAGCGTCACCTTTCACGATAGCCACAAATAGCATAAAATATCTTGGGGTAACTCTAACCAAGGAAGTGAAAGACCTATTTGACAAGAACTTTAAGTCTTTGAAGAAAGAAATTGAAGAGGATACCAGAAAATGGAAGGATCTCCCTTGCTCTTGGATTGGGAGGATCAACATAGTAAAAATGGCAATACTACCAAAGGCAATCTATAGATTTAATGCAGTCCCCTTAAAGATCCCATCAAAATTCTTCACAGATCTTGAGAGGACAATAATCAACTTTATATGGAAGAACAAGAAACCCAGGATAGCCAAAACAATCTTATACAATAAAGGAACTTCTGGAGGCATTACCATCCCTGACTTCAAACTCTATTACAGAGCTACAGTATTGAAAACAGCTTGGTACTGGCATAAAAATAGAGAAGTCGACCAATGGAATCGAAAAGACTTTGTTTTATTCTTTAAAACTATCTATTTCTTTTTATAACTGTCTATACTGTTTTCCTTGGCTCTCTCAAGCCTATGTACATTTTTTTAAACACACTGTTACCCTTTCAGAGGCTTATTTCTGTCTAATTCTGTCTTTATTGCATATCTGTAATCATTTTCTGACCAGGACCTCTTTTAAAATGGTAAACAGCGTGGTCGCCACAGCCCTGGATGCTGGTTCCACCTCTGTCAGCCTTTCACTGTGGTGGAGGTAGTTCACTGACAGTTCAAAGACCGCTGGGTGGGAGCTGTCCTCAGCACTTCAACTCTGGGAAGCAGTTTGCCCATGCTGCCAGTAAGTAACTTGCTGCATGCTGCCCTCAAACCCCATTCAAGGGCTTGGCCTCCTGAAAGACCCTGAGCTGTTTTTGCAGATAGCACAAGCCAGAGCTGTTTGTGCAACTAGAACAAACCAGAAAGTCATTTATTTATTTATTTATTTATTTATTTATTTATTTATTTATTTATTTATTTATTTGAGACAGGGTTTCTCTGTAGCTTTGGAGCTAGCTCTTGCAACCAAGGCTGGCCTCGAACTCACAGAGATCCTCTTGCCTCTGCTTCCCAAGTGCTGTGCTTAAAGGCATGCACCACCACCACCCAACCCAGGAAGCCTTCTTAAAGGAGCCACACAGTTTTTGCTGCTACTCCTGAGTCAGGAAACCTTCTTTTAAAGAATTCATGCTTCTGCTTGCTTCTAGCAAACAGAGCCCACCTGAGAAAATGCTGTTACCAGGAAACCATGCTTAACTCTTGCTTTTTTTTTAAGTATGTGTCTAGACTCTTTCTCAAGCTCTCTCAGGTTTTATGTGGATGTAGTTGGCCCACATTGATGTGCTGTTTTGTAGATGGAGACTACACTTTTGTTACCCTGCTGTTCAGACTGAAATAATCACAAAAAACTATACTAATTACAACACTGTTTGGCCAATAGCTTATTTATATTTTTAGCCAACTCCTTTATCTTAAATTAACCCATTTCTATTAATCTGTGAATCAACAAGAGGCTGTGGCCTACTGGTAAGTTTCTCACTGGCAACTGGCATCTTTTTCCTTTGGCAGCTATGTGGTGTCTCTCTGACTCCACCTGCTTTCTCTATATATCTCTGTTTTAATTTCCAACCTGGCTTTACTCTACTAAGCTATTGGCCTAAACAGCTTCTTTAAAGACCATTGGTAATAAACATATTCATTGCATACTTAGGGGAATTCCACATCAGTGGGGGGCTAGCAAGCCCAGGCAGCATGTCAAAAAAAACAGAGGCAGAATAAGTACTTCATAAGCCTGGTGCTAGTACCCTACTCCTCCTAATGGAGGCCACAGCCTCTCAAAATTGCATCAGCAACCAGAAAATTTTTGTTTGAAAAACAACACTTGTCAGTGGCCAAGGTAAGAGACATAGGCAGAGTATCTACCCCAAAACATAACATGGCTTTTCTTCAGCTCACAGGGATCAGTATAGTAAAGAGGTCACATGTTAACATCTAATTAATTGAGGAAGTTTGGTATTACAACAAACACATGTATGTTTTAGTCTACAATCTTATGAAACTAAAAAATCTATATACACTTGAAAACTAAATAACATACTTCTTGTCAGCTAGTGAGTAAATTAAGGAATCAATAGGGGGAGTTAGAAAACATCTTGTACAGGGGTTGGATGTGTAGCAAACTAGCAGAGTATGTGCTTAGATTCTGTGATATCTTGGATGTAAAAGGCCCCAGGTAATAAGATATAACATAACAAAACAAAAACAAATAACTAAGCATATTCAATATAGTTCTTCATACAAAGCCATGCTACAATTTAAATTGTATTTTTTACACTAACAATGACTTATCCCCAAAGGCAATTAAAATACTAATCTAATATTAATAGCAAAAAGTAATAAAATTTATAAGAATAAACAAAGTAGTCACTGAAGTCCTGTAAATTATGGCTTCTTTACCCTTTTCCACATAGGACCCTATTTTTACCTGAAAAACATCTACTTTTTTTCAGGGATGTAGGTATATAAAATTATGTATACAAATCAGATATTTACTGAAAAAAGATCACTGAAAATTTTCTTGGTGCAGATAATTTTACCACTTATTAAGGATGATGTGCAGGTTTATTTTTCACAAAAGAGTTAAATATTTCTTGAAATTTGATATTGTGGGACATAGAAAATCTTCAGAAGTTTAAGGAGCTAACTGATTTTTTGTTTAGTAATTATCAATGCTGAGAATGTCTCTTGCCATAAATATATAGTTCAAATTTCAGAAATAATATTTTAGGCAATTTCATTGTTGTTATAAATTCTGTCCTAATCCCAAACCAAATAAATTAATTTAAGAATTTGTATGAAACTTAGAAACCAAAGTAGATATTTTAAAATAAAATATTATAATATAATACAATCTAAAGATATACTAATTTGATACTTATAAATGGTGGTAGGAATATATTAAAATATTTCCATTATTAAGCCATCAAGTTTCTATAGCTGTAGAATATGTTGTATGTACAATGAAAACCCTACAATTCATAACATACGATAATCTTAAATCTCAATTGGTGTGTAAGGCAGCATGGCTGGAGTTGTGTTTTGTATTATTTAAATAAAATACAAAACTAAATTGTGCAGTTTGTTTTAAACAAAGGACCCTAAATAAACAATACTTAGGAACAAATAAGAAAGCTAGGTGTGTTGCACTCCTTGAATTCAGAAAATATTTAAAAGCTTCAGTAATTAAAATGTTATATTAGTACAAATAGACATGTAGTCCAGGCACAGAAAGAAAGAACCCAAAACAAGCCTTCTCATTATCGTAAGGTTCTGACAGAGTACCCAGAAAGCAAAACGTTGAGCACAATCTCAGCAAGCATTGAAAATGCTGCACACCCCATGCAAAATAGTAAAGTTGGAGGCTCTTCCCACACCACACAAATATCAACTAAACTTAATGTCCTAAAGGTCTCCCCAAAGCCTAAAATTCTAGGCACTTGTACAAAATAAGGTTTCTCAAAGAAAGAAGGGCACAAATTTCTGATATTTTTTCAGTGATTTTACAATCTTAGCACTAAAACACAAACAGTAAAAATAGGTGTCAACGTACAAGGTTTCTACAACGAGAAGGAAGCATGCAAAGGGAGAAGGCAAATGTATATGAGAAAACATTTGAGAGCTGTAGCTATTAAGGGGAGATTATCCCAGATACACAAGAAATTCCTGTAAATTCATAGAAAAAAATGATGTGAGAATTCTATTTAAAAAGTTGTCAGTGGAATTTAGAATAGACATTTTCTTCCCAAAGATGGACAGATGGCTACAGAGCTATGAATACATGCTCAGTATCATTAATTGCTGGGGAAATGTCGAACAAAGCACTGTGTTTGTGACTTGTATCATCAGTAGCAAACACTGTCCATTATCAAGCAGAGGGGAGTATTCATGAGGATGTGGAAAAAACAGAATTCTTGTATTCTTTATGAAGTCACCCAAAGTAATATTTTCTGTACTGATAATTTCATAATGTTGATTTTGTGAACACTAAAATAAAAACAAAACCTCATACAAAGTTCTAACCATGGGTTTCAGACTATTTGTAATAAATAAAATCAGTATCATGATCAAGTCAGTTCATTCCAGGAACATAAGATTATTTAAGCACTTAAAATCAATCAATGTGTTTTATCTTATTAATAAAATATGATGGA
Source organism: Arvicola amphibius (assembly GCF_903992535.2). Classification (NCBI taxonomy): domain Eukaryota; kingdom Metazoa; phylum Chordata; class Mammalia; order Rodentia; family Cricetidae; genus Arvicola; species Arvicola amphibius. Next base: position 37,651,098 of record NC_052051.1, on the reverse strand, counting down.
AGATATATACTACCACCTCAGTACAGTCAGACAAGTAGCTTGTAAAATTTGTCCATTATATGCTGTGATAAAATACTATCATTATGATAATCTTTAATGAACTAGAATGGCAAGAAGCTTTCTTATTCTGAACTTGATGGTTGTAAAAGGAAGTAGATCTCTGCACTGAGAAAAGAATCAGAGAACATCTAATACCACCATGTAGTTCGAGATTTGTAAAGCAGGCTCTATTCATGCAACAAAGCAGAGAGAAAGAAACAAGCAAGCAAATAAATATTGTTGAATTTAGAAAAGAAAAAATAACATTGAACTGTGGAGACAGAGTGGATTGTTTGGTTTGAGTAGAAAAGTACAAAGAATATTCAGAGTTGACGTTAGTTGTCCCTGGATATAAGATCACCTCTAAAATCATCCACCATATACATCAGCAACAAATGTCCAGAAAAGTAAAGTATGTGGTGACAGTTTCAAAGCTGCCAGCCACCTCGACCAATTCTTCTTCTTTTTTTAATTCTAGAAACATGATGATTATAACAGCCTTTATTTTCTATGTTTAGTGACAAATATTTCCATCCCATGTGCTCTTTAATAATTTTCAATCTTCCCATAGGAAGATGGGTGTCCACTCCTTGGATATTAGGCAGGAATATACCATGTCAACAGAGTACAGCAGAAACAAAATATTGTAAACTCAGAGGTAAGGCTGTAGGATACAAGGACTGAGCTCATTCTTGGTGTACTTTACTCTCGAGAGTATTCCTCAGGGAGCTTTTTCATGAATTACCTTCAAAAGTACAAAAGTGAAGCTAGAAAAATATTGTTGCCTATTTGAAGAAAGTCTTTTTATTTTGAACTTCTGTCTACCTCTCTCTCTCTAAAATTCTATCATCTATCTATCTATCATCTATCTATCTATCTATCTATCTATCTATCTATCTATCTATCTATCTATCTATCATCTATCTATCTATCTATCATCTATCTATCTATCATCTATCTATCTGCTATATGAAGAATGGATTCTGACTGTTTTTAATAATAAAAACCTCAAAGTCAGCTACCACAGTGAAAGCTGAAAGATCAGAGAAGCAGAGCGGCCATTCACTAGAGTTCTTACCTTTACCAACGCTCAGACCAAAGGGACGATCCAGTTCTTAGACCACATCCTCAGACCGTGTCCTCAGACTGTGTTCTCATTCTCACTGCTCAGACTGCAACCTCAGGTTGACTGCTGCTCAGACTGCAGCTGTCTCGGACTGTACTGAGCTCCTGTCTCCTCCTGTCATATATTCCTCTCTCTGCTCAGCCATATCCCTTCTGTCTCCACCTCCCTAGTGCTGGGTATTAAAGGCATAGGATCCTAAGAGCTTATCACTGTTGTGTGATGCCTTTTCAGACTGGATTAATTTTGTGTAGCCCAGGGTAGCCTTGAACTAGCAGAGATCCATATGCCTCTCTCCCAAGTCCTGGGATTAAAGCTGTGAGCCATCACTGATTGGTCTCTAGCGACTTAGCTGTGTACTCTGATCTTGAGGCAGGCTTTGTGAAAACACAAAGTATCACATCTATCTATCTGTCTCTCTATCTATCTCCCCCTCTCTCTTTGATGTTGCATCTTTACATGTATAAAAATATATCTCCTAAACTAAGAATTAATAAAATTTCTTATGTCAGAACTGATGAACAGAAAAAATTAAATGGAGTCAGAGAAGGGAGGGCAGTGTAGAAAAAAGAATATATAGAGGGATCACTAGCTCTAAAGGCCTTTTAAAAAATCACGTGGAAATCTACTACTGTAGAAGCTTCCTTAAACATATACATACAAAAATTTGAAATGGAGTTACCCTATAACAGCACAACAACACCCCCTACTAGTTACCATAGGCTAGCAAAAATCCCTGTACTAGGAATAAGATATCGCTCTTCAAGCTGTTGGCTAGTGCGATTCCATAGATGCCCAAATTGTAAAAACTATTGCTAATGTTCTTTATTTTCCTCTCGAACTTGATTGTAAGACCTTACTACTGAAGACACTACTTACATAAACCATAACCGTGGAGAAATCAAGTGGTTGCTTCAGTTTTACTAACTAACTTTTGTAGGGTTGAAAGGGACTATGGATGTTACTGTAGGAGAAAAGCAATCAATGACACCAGACTGTGAACTCTTCAAACCACAATAATGACTATTTTGGCAAGGTATGCATATTGGCTCAATAGTAACACAAATGTTATAGAAATAACCAACCACTTTCTGATTAGCTTTGAGGCCAACTCCATCAGGTATAACCTATACCTGGCACTGTAAATGAGGTCAAGAACTTATAGTTAGGTGGATCAGAGGCCCTGGCGGGGGAACCTACTACTATTATTCTAGTAAACCAGTATTGTTAAAATGACTTCTAATGACCTATCTCTTAGCCCTCATCAGAGACATATCTTCTTACAGAAGAAAGCAGCTAACAACTGTTCAATGTGAAGAGAATAAGAGATCTCAGAGTGCTGGGCTTAAATGGGATGCCACTATTATACCTTCGAAGATTTGAGGATTATCACAGAAGAGAAAACAGAAAGGCCATAAGAGCCACAGACGATAGATGCCTTCAAGGAACCTTTTCTGGATACAACAGGAAAGTTGCACATCTAAATTCAGAGCAGTAGCGACAGCATACACAAGACCCTTGCAAGCTCAAGTCAGACAAAAATCCAAGCATGAGTGAGAGAGGTGAGCACAAAGTCCCATCCCTAGTGGAGGAACGATTAACAATTCTTATCTTCTGGGACAGGAAGACTCAGTTGTCTTTGATGGCGTACTACCTGACATACTGTCACACTTCAATAAAATCCTCCCAACCAAAGAGCAGGCAGGGAGTACAAACTGGACTTGGTAGGTGTGAGGAGACATTATGAAGCTGGATAGTACAAGAAGGTGGAGTGGATCTGGGAGGAGTTGGGGGTGGAGGTGGATATTATAAAAATACATTGTATGTTTATTAATTAAAAAATTAATAAAAATTGTATCTAAAAATACCCTAATTGATAACTGAAGTATTGCTGTGGGGAAGGCAAAATGACACCTCAGCTTTGAAAACAATGCAGCAGTTACTGAAATGGTTAAGCAAAGAATTAACGTATGATCCAGCAACTGTACTCCCAGAAGTGTGTCCAAAAAATGAAAGCATACCCATACAAAATCATGTACGTCCTATTCACAGTAGCATCATCCCTAATAGCAAATAAACAGAAACTGCCAAGATGTCCATATTAATGAATAAATAAAAAATACACATAATATAATGTTGTTTTTCCATAAGAAATAAGAACTTATACAAAATGTAAATAGATAAATTTTGAAAAGCTATTAAATGAAGAATCCAATAGAAATGGCTGCATATCCCTGTCCCTCACCAGCTTCAGCACTTGGGATTGCAGGCCCTTCACCTAGCCTGGGCAGCACAGTAGAGCTGACCCTGTTGGTAGGGGTGCAGGTGAGAGGGCCCTGAGGTGGTGAGAGGGGAAGAGATGGCCCCACTCTCCTCTGCCATGTGGTGACAAGAGCAAGAAGATGCTCCCCCCTTGCCACCTGTGGCAGGTGGGAGAGTTGTCTCTCACCCCATACAAACTGCAGCACCTGGAAAAGCAGGCTCTGCACCTCTTTTGGAAGCATAGAATTGCTGAGTCTGTTGATGGGGATATGGATGAACTGGTTCAAGATATGATCATGGGAGATCTGGTCCTGCCCCTTAGATGCCATGCAATGGCATAGGAGAGGGAGAGATGCCTTTCCACCCAACCCCCACTGCCTATGGGAGGTAGGAAAATTGGTCCTCCCCCATCAGCTAAAGCACTTGGAATTGTGGCTCTTGAACCTCCCCTAGGCAAACAACACAGTAGATCTGGCCCTGGTGATATAATTGTCCATTAGCTAGCCCTGAGGGTATGAAAGCAGCAGAACTGGCTCACCCATTGCTTTCTGATGCATAGTGTGACCTAGCAGAGAGAATGCTGATGAACTTACCCTGGTAGTGAGAATCGGAGAGAGTTGTCAGGGCTGACCAATCCTGAAACCACCCAGGTCCCTAACCAGGTCTATGAGTTGGCCCACCCCAGCATCCACTCCATCTATGATATGCTGGAGCAAGTGAAGGGGCTAGTTCTGCAGATCCAAAGCTGGAGGATTTTCATGACAGGGCAATAACAGGATATCCAAAAGGAGCCTCAATGAGGGCCTAGTGTCAATAGTGTAGCAGAAAATAGAGGCCTCAAACCAGATCCATGACTCTTTGCAATGAACACTTGCAATAAAGATGTATGGACAAAATGATATATACCACGAGACTCTGTGTTATACTGCAGCTTTCACAATGAGATCTTTCTTTCTTTCTTTTTTCTTAATTTCTCTCTTAAATTTTATTTTCTTTTATTTTAGTGAGGTAGGCTGCAAGGGTAGAGAGCATATTTGAAGGAATGGGGAGATGAATGGAATCAAGATGGATAATGTGGAAGCCACAAGGAATCCTTAAAATGTTTTTTAAAAAAGAAAGATGTGGTGCTATTGGTCAATGGTCTTGCACTCTGTAAAGATTTGTCACTCATATGGGTTTAATAAAACACTGATTAGCCAATAGCCAGGTAGAAAATATAGGGATAACCAGACTAGGAGAATTCTGGGAAGAAGAAAGGCAGAGATGCAGTGATCATCCAAAAGCAGAGGAAGCAAGATGAGAATGCCTTGCTGAGAAAAGGTACCAAGCCATATGGCTAAACATAGATAAAAATTGTCAGTTAATGTAAGTTGTAAGATGTAGTTAGTAATAAGCCTGAACAATAGGCCAAAAGTTTATAAATAATATAAAACTCTGTGTGTTTATTTGTGACTGGATGACTGTGGGACTGGGTGGGAGATAAACTTCCATCTACAAAGTGGCCACAAATTGTATGATTTTTTTTATAAGAAATGTCCAGAGTAGGCAAATCCATATGGCTGAAAAGGTAGTTGTTTTGAGGAGCTGCTGGGAGAAGAAATGGGGAGGAAGTGGTAATGACTGTGCAGTTCTTTTTTGGGGTGAAGAAAATACTTTGAAATAAAATTGTGGTAAAGTTTGCAGAGTTATGGACTTCAAATGAGTGAATGTTAAAGCATGTGAAATATTTTAAAATATACATCAGGTGATTTACCTGATCTTGTCAAATAAAAGTAGATTTGTGGATTTATGTGTTTAGATACAGTAAGAGAATTTTTATTTTTGAATCATCACGAGCTAGGGATATTCATTTCAAATCTGCTAACTCAGGATACATGTTTATAAATACTAAGAGAAAAAATATTTGGTATGCATGTCTTAGTTGAAAAAATTAACATTCTGTACAAAGTCTAACTTGCTATATATTCCATATCTGGATGGCACAAGCTATTGTTTTGCAGAAGCACCAAAATAAGTTATGCAAATTTTCAAACTATCAAATATATGTAGAAATCAAATAAAATTGTTTTTTGAAGTTCTTTCCCCCATATATTCATGTGAAAAGCACATGCTAATATTTCATCTTTGTTTTTTTCACTCTGCTTGCCAATGAAACAGACAAGGTGTGATATTTTAATCATCTGTGCTACTTTAATATTCTAACAACAATTTTCCCCACTAAGCTCTAAACAGAGTCATTTTTCAAACAGATGCTGTGAGAAGGAGTGAGAGAAACTTTTATCTTGTTTTGCATAGGAGACTCATCAGATGAATTGATAAATACTTAAAATAGTTTGTAGGAAGGAAGTAAAAAGTGAGTTGTAAGGAGAGATAGTTGAAATATAGTGGCACATTCTTTTTAAGGCAAAATAAGATTGATCTTTAAAATATAGACAATGACCTAACTGAGCTCAAATTATTCTTTGCAGTTAACTCCTAATTTATGTTTGTTATTTTTTCTCCCTCTTACACTATAAGCTTCTGCAAGCCAAATGAGGAATAGCAGGTATCCACACAGCAATTCAAGAAATTAATTTCTGATGTCCCACATATAAACTTAAGTTTAAATCAACCTATTATATATCTTATGAAGGTCTTTAGAAGGGAGCTTCAAGCTTCAAATACAAGGACAAGGAGAAGCTAGTTATGCCATTTTGACTTTATTAGTGAATGAACTGTCCATATGTTGAAATTGCGGTCTACCCAGATAAAATGAACATTTTTTACATGCTAATAAAAGGTAAACTGCATTAAAACTTAAAAATAAGATTGTGAATAAAAATGGGAACGAATTAGCTTCTTACTCAAAGAATGAGGAACATAATGTTTAATGTCAGTAAACCAACCATTTAAATCCTACGGTAGATGAACATTCTTATGGAATTTTCATAACATCAAGGACAGGGCTGTATTATTATTCTCTGACACAGATGAAGAAATGGAGCTTTATACAGATTAAATAGAGCATTTCTATAAAATTGAATATGCAAGACTGACCAAAATCCAAGTTATCCATTGACTCATTACTGAATAATTGCATAGTAGCCTTGTGTCTACTATGATTAACTGTGCTAGAAGAGATTGGCCTATATGTGATTGACAGGAATGGCTATGAACACATAAAAAATTAGTGCAGTAATAAGAAAATATAAAATTCCCAGGGGTCGCAGGGGACTTTAGGCATACTCTGAACAAATCTAGTAATTTGGGAAACTGTCACTCACTGTCCTCTCAACATTTGCAGAGTCCTTGTCTCATTCATGACGGAGCTCAGTCTTAACTTCTCACATTTATTCTTCCAAATTCTATTCCGTCCATGCTCTGTAGTCACGGTCTGCCTGTTCTATTTTTTTCTATTTGTTTCTATTAAGAAAAAATGCCTTTCTCATGAGTAAATTTCAAATGTTTAAGATAGCTTAACTCATTCGTGTGTTTTTAACCAGTTTTGATAAACTGCGCAATATGTTAGGGTTATCCATGTGTGTTTTCACTAATACAACTCCACATTGTGACAGCATGTTGGAGCAAGCCAACTTTGGATTATTTCAAACTATATTGGGTTGGATACACCTCACCAGTGAAACTGTTTTCTTCAGCCTAGCTTCAGTACCAAAATCCTTACTCTTATATTGAGGTAGGAAACCAATTTTTAGGATTCTGTTGCAACTAATAAGAGAAACAACAACAACAACCGCAAAAATGTAGCTTTCTTATCATTACTGTATTTCAAGTATAATGTGTGACATCTATCTTCAGAGCTCCTGGAAACCATTATCTGGAGAGACACTGGCCCACTGGTAAGGAGTGGAGCCTACTCAAAGGATGCAGTGTGAGGGTCAGGTGAATAGAGCGAGACACCGAGAGCACCATTTTCCTCACGTACCTGTCCCAGCAAAGATCTTTGCTTTTGGTGTTAGAGACTATGTACTTTCAATTCTGTGAATTATTTCCAAATGTTTTGTAAAATCTTAGGTAGTTCAGACCTTTTGGCTAATGAGTGCAATATAAAGAAAGGATGCATCCTGTGATGTCTCTATGGTGAATAAAATGTAAATAGCAGGACATTTTAATGCGAGATGGGATTGGTGACACATTCTGCAGTATAGGCTTTGAAAATCTTGATGGCAATACGAAAGATTTTAGAATTCATTTTATATAAAGGCACATTCTATTTTTATAGAGGAGAGAGACATGGTACAGCCTGTTTTGTTCTAAAAAATAAAAGTCTCTAGATGCCAGGAGAAAGTTCTGATGGAGGGAAAGATGCTGGAGGCTGGGAAAGAAGTCACTCACTGCATGCTGAAGCATGGGAACGGAAAAGATGAAACTGGTTTGCAATAGTTCAAGGGAGAAATAATATAAATGCTGATAAACATCGCAGAATTTAACAACTGATTGGCCAAGTGAATCATTAAAATGTGTTGCCCTGCGTCAGAATCTTTTAAAAAATTTCTTTATCTTCTTTGTATTACATCAGAGTGCACACTTGTGTTCTATAAATTGCAGCTCATTTGTATTTAAGGAAGTTGTTGAGCATATTCTCAGGTTCTCCATGGAATTACTTTTCAGGATACTTTTGATAAAAGGGATTTAGATTTTGCATAGTACCCTAACCTATGTTACTACATGCTGTGTACAACAGTGTGCTCTTTTTCCAGACTGTGTTTTGTCTTGGGAGACCCCATTTTAAATGCAGCTTTTGGTTGCATTTTGGGCTGGAGCATGACTTACACCTCGGTGGATTTGTGAAGGGCACTGCTTGTCCAGCACTACCTATATGGCACAGATTGATAAATGCCCTGGTGGAGAAAGAGCCACATCCTATAAGTTTGTCAGAGTGAACTGAGACTGTGGGGACACATAGAAGTATTGAAATCATATCAGAAAAATTAGACCCAAGCCTTATTGGATATACCATAACAAGAAAAAGATGAATTCATTTGGACCCCCAAAAGAGGTCGACATATCCATTACGAATTTGAAAACACCACCTACCTGTCCAGGTGTGTTCTTCAAGGACATGCAGTTAAAGAACTTCTGAATGACCCTGGGTCTGCATTCCAGTTTGGTAACACAGTTACAGTAGCTCATTTAATTGTCGTCTCTCTATCATAAAATTCATGCATCATCTGTACCTGCTGTTCCTCCCTCCCTCCATCTCTTTCTTTCTCCCTCCCTCCCTCCCTCCCTTCCTACCTCCCTCTCTCTCTCCCTCCCTCTCTCCTTCCCTCCCTCTACCATTCTTTACATCTAGAACAGTCTTGGCCCTTCATTTCTGTATCTAGACTCATCTCCATATCTCTACTCTCAAACCTGTGACTTATGCAACTGCTTTCTCTAGCTTCTTCTCTGAAGCTGTTTGGTTTTTTTAATCCCTACAAATTTTATTTATATTTCTATTAACCCACTTCTAAAACATCTTGAACTTCCCTGGGGTCTGTTTTACCTTTTTAAATCATTCTTCAGTCTACACAACACACACACACACACACACACACACACACACACACACACATGCACACGCACACGCATGCGTGCACGCGCGCACACATACTCACTACTCTGTCATGTGTGATTAATAGTTAAAATGGAACAAAAGAATCTGTGTTCATTTCTGAAGGGTGCTTACCAAGGAAGACAGGAATATTAGCAGAGAGCTGCCATTGAAACTGCAGTATTGTATACATTTCTCGACTGGATAATGCATTCTAGCATTTTGGAAATATATAAACATGTCTGTCTTTGTTCTTGACCTAGAAAATTTTTATGGCACTCTATATTCATACTTTAATTAATTAGTTTGTAAACATATGAGAAAATGATCCTTTATTTTACCAAACTGTATTTGTAACTTTATTTTTTTTTGTCTGATATGATGATTTCTGTCCACTTAGGAAATGTTGGTACAAACCGTGCAGAAAGAAGAGACATTCAACACTATTCTTTATTGTGAACTTTGGATCCCCATGAGCAGGAATTCTGATGGAACATAACAAGATGAATTGATTACACTTTTTAATGTCTGAGGTCTCACGTGGAAGACTCTGATCTGGATGCCTTGAACGCCTGCTATCATTTGACAATTTCAGCCGTCTTGTCAGAGATGACTTGAAGTTTACGCTGGGATAGCTTAGACCATGGCCTCAGAGGAGACTGGACGGTTTTATCTGTTTCTTCTGGTCTTGGAATGGCCATCAGTTTCATGGAGGAAAGATCTCTGCTGTGTCCTACACAATACTTCAGCTCAGTGGTGGTGACGATGAGATAGTCAATGTGGTAAAGGGATAGTGAAATCAATGGTGAAGGTAATGGGTTGCTATGGAGACAGAATGAGGGTTAGGGGAGTACAAGAGCGTTTAGGTGGTAGAAGGTTGACATGGTTGGATTCCAGTGACTCAACTCTTGTGAGTCATGGTAATGTTTTTCGAGATCCAGATGATTTCCAGTTACCCGTGTTCTTGTAAATAATCACATTGAATTAATTTGTTCTCCACATAGACTTGGGTAGAATAGTTTATCTGGTCACAGCCATTTATTTGGCTCTATGTGAAGTGAGTAGATGCTTTCACGGCTTCCCAGAAAATGCCATGCGACAACTGTAAATTCCATCATTTGCCTGTATCCCATGCTAACGATCTTGTGCTATATTACTCTTATCATGAGACATGAACAAGTCAATTTATCACGCATAAAGAACCAATAACAGATCAAATAAATGATCCCATCTGAGTTTATTTTAGTGAATTGGTGAATTTGTTGCAGTTGTTACAGGACTATGAGTAAAGTTTACTTACAGGGGCAAAGATGACTCAAAGGCCGTTGTATCACCCCAGAGATATAGCTTGCATGATGACTCATGAATGCTGCAAGCCTGAAACTCCTTGAATAACTTGCAGATAGCTCAGAATGTCATGATCTTCCTTTCCCCAGAAATCATTGCTGTTCATATAACTTTAGGGAGGGACCTTGAAAATCATATAAGTTTCAGGGGTTTCCTGAGAGTTGTGAGCTCTTTGCTTTCTGAGCCTTGAAATTTTTCTTTATTTCTCAAATATTAAAGAATCCTTACCGAGGTTAGAATGTTTAAATTTGGGGAAATTAATATTATATCTGTATTTTCTCTCAACATGAAATCTGGATCCTGAGATGTAAGAATTTAGGGTACATCTAATGACTATCCTAAGAGAGCCACAAACAGAGTTGTGTGTCTTTTGATGCTGTAGCCTCAAAACTCACAAAGCAATATTTCTGAATATTCTGTTAAATAAAGAAATCACTTATCTATCCAGATTCAAGATGAGTAAACACAGACACTCAAAGTGAACAATGTCAAGGAATACACACTTATTTCTAAGATTGAACACACAGCATTTGTAGACAATCTATGATTACCTACAAATATTTCATCCTTGTAGTATGTGCTATGCAAAATTTAGCAAGTATTTAACCTCTACCAGAGAATTCTTACATTACATACTTTGTATGTTTATCTGTCAAAGTGATAGTGGTAGAATATGAATCTATTACTGTAATTGTGATTTAAAAATATTTCAAGAATTTTTTAGTATAACTTTTTGCTTACATCAGTTTAAGTATTCAGTTATAAAGCATAACTCTATCATTCACTTACGTGAAGAACATGTATTCTACATGCATCTCAATTAGTCTTTAATGCTATAGGTAGTCTATAGCCTATGGCAAAAATTTTGCTTGTTGTCAGGTTTTGTATAGACCTATGATAGATTGCTTAAGAATGGCCCCTGATTACCTTCATACCCTGATGGCAGTGTTTGGCATTTGAAAAAATAGCCATATGGCTGGTAAAGTCTACAACATTTGCTATGTGAACCATTACAGAGAACATTCTTCAACACTTGGCATAAGGTACACAGTATTTATAAATCCTCACTTTTAGAATTTATATTTGGGTGAGGAAATTGACCAGTGTACATTACATCACATATAAGTAAAATATGTAAGATATAAATTGCCACTGAGAACGGAAGAAGTCAGAGAAGAGAGATATTTATATCTAATGCAATCTAGTGTGATCCCATCACTTGATTATACTTTTTTTTTTTTCTTTTTTTTTTTTTTTCTTTTTTTTTATTTTTTTTTCTCTCATGGTTTATTTTTTTTTTATATTTAAAAATTTCCATCTCCTTCCCTCCTCCTCCCCCCTCCCTCCCCTCCTTCTCCCCTTTCTCTCCCCTCCTTCTCCCCCGTCCCTCCCCTCCCCTCCACCCATACCATCCCCTCCCTCCCTCTCAAGGCCAAGGAGCCATCAGGGTTCCCCACTCTATGCTAAGACCAAGGTCCTCCCAACTCCCCCAGGTCCCAGGAAGGTGATCGACCAGCTGAGAAGGCTCCCACAGAGCCCGTCCATGCAGAAGAATCAGAGCCCAGAGCCATTGTCCTTTGCTTCTCAGTCAGCCCCCGCTGTTGGCCACACTCAGAGAGACGGGTTTGGTCGCATGATCCATCAGTCCCATTCCAACTGGAGTTGGTGATCTCCATTAAGTTCTGGTCCCACCGTCTCCATGAGTGAACGCACCCCTCACGTTCCTGACTTTCTCCCTCATGTTTCTCGCTGCCTTCTGCTCCTCAATCGGGACCTTGGGAGCTCAGTCCAGTGCTCCAATGTGGGGCTCAGTCACCTTCCCCATCTGTCGCCAGCTGGAGGTTCCCCTCACGGTTCCTGACTTTCTTTCTCATGTTCTCTCTCCTTCTGCTCCTCATCAGGACCTTGGGAGCTCAGTCCGGTGCTCCAAGGTGGGGCTCTGTCATTTTCCTTCATCTATCGTCAGGTGGAGGTTCTATGGTGATATGCAAGAAATTCATCAGTATGGCTATAGGAACTGGCCGTTTCAGGCTCCCTCTCCTCAGCTGCCCAAGGAACTAACTGGGGGGCGTCTCCCTGGAAAACCTGGGAACCCCTCTAGGGTCAAGTCTCTTGACAACCCTCAGGTAGCTCCTTAAATTCAGATATATGCTTCACTGCTCTCATATCCACCCTTCCTATATCCCACAGGCACCCCATTCCTCCGAGCTCCCCCCGCTCTCCCCCCTTCACACTTTCTCTCCCCATCTTCCCTTGGCCCAGTCTTGCCCAACCCTCAAGTTCCCAATTTTGCCTGGCGATCGTGTCTACTGCCAATATCCAGAAGGATTACTATATCTTTTTTGGGAGTTCACCTCTTATATCTTCTCAAGGATCCCAAACTTATAGCTCGATGTCCTATAATCATGGCTAGAAACCGAATATGAGTGAGTACATCCCATGTTCATCTTTATGGGTCTGGGTTACCTCACTCAGAATAGTGTTTTCTATTTCCATCCATTTTGCCTGCAAAATTCAAGATGTCATTGTTTTTAAAATTACCGCTGAGTAGTATTCTAGCATGTATATATTCCACAGTTTCTTCATCCATTCTTCCACTGAAGGGCATCGAGGCTGTCTCCAGGATCTGGCTATTACAAATAATGCTGCTATGAACATAGATGAGCATATGCTTTTGTTGTATGATTGGGCATCCTCTTGGTAGATTCCCAATAGTGGAATTGCTGGGTCCTGGGGTAGGTTGATCCCGAATTTCCTGAGAAACCGCCACACCTGCTTTCCAAAGTGGTTGCACAAGTTTGCATTCCCACCAGCAATGGATGAGTGTGCCCCTTACCCCACAACCTCTCCAGCAAAGGTTATTATTGGTGTTTTGGATTTTAGCCATCTGACAGGTGTGAGATGATATCCTCAGAGTTGTTTTGATTTGCATTTCCCTGATAGCTAGGGAGGTTGAGCATGACCTTAAGTGTCTTTTGGCCATTCGAACTTCTTCTGTTGAGAATTCGCTGTTCAGTTCATCGCCCCCATTTTTTAATTGGGTTAATTGGCATTTTACCGTCTAGTCTCTTGAGTTCCTTATATATTTTAGAGATCAGACCTTTGTCAGTTGCAGGGTTGGTGAAGATCTTTTCCCAGTCAGTAGGCTGCCTTTGTGTCTTAGTGACAATTAAAGGCTGCAATTCCAACCAATGTCACATGCATTCATGCTGACACTTTGAGTCTCAATATTCTTCCTGTTTCTCTTTCCTGCTCCACCTTGCTATATACAGGATGGCCTTGAACTTCTCTCCGTCCTCACTTCTCTGCCTCTGAGTAGTGGGATTACACATGTGTGCTTGTATTTTACTATCGCTACACAGAAGTTCTGCATAAATGTCTGTCTGTCTGTCTGTCTGTCTGTCTTATGTGGGTTTGTATGTCTCTCTCCTTTTTGTCTCAGAAATCAAGCATTAACTCCAGCAATTCTTTTTTAGTCATAGAATTATTTCAGCTAACCTTGGTTTGATGTGTTTGCAGATGAAGCTTTAAGTTTGTTTTTTTGTTTTTGTTTTTTCTTTGAATCTGTTGATTGGCTTTGGAAGAATGGCCTATCTTGGCCTTTGTAGATACAGTATATAGACGTCTACTTAAAATTACACAAATAAAAGGCAAAAGAATGCCTTTAGAAGGTTTTAAGAAGAGAAGAAAGAGGGTCTTATTATAAAACACTAGTAATAAAAACTAAATTTTAAAACTCCACAAAAAGGAAAAAGAAAACTAAGCTGTGTCCCCTTGTAGCTCTCTCTGAGACAGAAAGTTGCTAAAGCCTGTTGTGGTCTGCAGATTCCTTTCCATCATAGCTGTAGTCCTGTCCCTTCCCTGCTGACCAATCTACAAGAACCTTGAGTTACATTATAGCTAGACTACCCCAGTGTCTTCGTAACTTTTCATACCTTGGCCGGGCCAGGATAGCTTGTTCCCCCTTTCCTCTAAAGCTATGAGTTAGAAATTCCCTTCATTCTATGGACGTGAAGGGTATGTCTCTCTCTGGTGGAGCCCACTGTGCAAGTTATAGTGCAATGCCCTAACACTCCTAATATTCTAGGAACAGATGCATCTGCATTTCCCTTGAAGACCCCATCATGCCACCTATGGTGTGAGATGATAACTCTCCTAATATTCTGAAATCTGAAAGAAACTGATGGAATAATTGTAGTAGTAACCTCCCCAAGAACCTGGGTTTATGTAGTGTGCTTTTAGAGAGAGACTTTGTCATCTTAACCAAAAGTCTCAAGTCCTTGCCCAAATCTAGAGTCCCTCTTACAGGATATTTGCTTGTAGTGGAAGATGTTCTACGTCCCTGTGTTCCATTTCTTTCTATCTAGACAGCTGCTCTTCAGCAGGGCCCTGACCAGGAAAGATGCTGTGTCTTAAGGTGTCAGCCGTGGGAGATGCAGGAAAGGTATCACAACAAAATACAAACTATGTAAAGCAGTGTCCTGCTTAGTGATCTACTAAGGGAGGAAGAGAACTGACAAGCACTGACAGGAAGATCAACAGGACACTGTTCTAAATAAGCACGTGGGGAAGAAGAGAGAGGGGATTGGTGAGCTAAAGACATTGCTAAAACACGGGGTATGGTAACAGATGCTTAGGTAAGGGTGTTGTACTGGGTTCATTTAGAGAAGGGAGACAGGAGCAGCAAAGAGTCACCGTGTGGCTTAAGAATTATCACCACAGACTGGGGATGCAGCATAGTGGTAAACTACTGTTCAGCTTGTGTAAAACCTGTGTTTTGGCAGAGAGAATTATCACTGTAATATAGTTACATAGTCTTTGCACAGTGTAGGAGTCAGTGGGAGTCAGTCTAATACAGCAGTTCTCAACCTGTGCATGGGGACCCTTTGGCGGTAAATGACCTTTTCACAGGGATTACTTAAGACCATCAGAAAACACAGATATTTATATTACAGTTCATAAGACTAGCAAAGTTACAGTTATGGGGTAGAAACAAAAATAATTTATGATTGGGGTCACTACAACATGAAAAACTGTATTAAAGGGGTCACAGCACTGGGAAGGTTGAAAACCACTGCTTTAATAGGATGTACCTAATTCCCTTTAGGGGGATGGTTAGAAGTAGAGATTGGCCACTGAGATAAGAAACAGAGAATAGAACATTATAGGCAAATGTGGCTATCTTCTTTTTTTGTATACAATAATAGCTCTCTATAAAAATTGTATGCAGCATTGTGGGTAATTCTATGATGCGATATAGAATTACAAATGTTGGCTATAATAGGCATATGTATAAATATATAGTTACAAAGGACAATTCCTAAAGCCAATTACATCAAGTAGAGTTTGTTTGGACCATGAAAAATGAAGCAATTCCAAGATCAAGCAACTTTGAGAACCAGAGCAAGTTTTGAGGAATCCGACCAAAGACAATCAAAGAACATTTGTAGTAAAGCAGAAATGAGGCATGCAAAGCTACTTAATTGGCCACAGTTTAGTCAATCAACAAGCCAATTGGCTGCAGCTTAAGTAGTTAATTGATTACAGTGTCCATCAGCCGACCAAATCCAGTAACTGTGACTAAACCCCCAAATTGGTTTATTGGCCCCCACATAGGGTCCAGGCCAATCACAGCTTCTTAAATTACTTAAGTGTGTGTGTGTGTGTGTGTGTGTGTGTGTGCAGATGAAAGAGAAACAGCAAACAGCACACAGTGTAACTAATGAAGGAGTGCTCTCTGCTGTGCTGATGTATGGCAGGGCCTGGGTTGATGTTTCTCAGAGAAGCTTATTTTACGCACAAGCTTGCCAGTGCATCATCTCCTTGGCATAGACAAAGAATGAATTAGACACTAGGCAGAAATCGAGAGGATCTGAAAGGGTCTCTTCCTTTCAGGACTCTGGGAATCGTATCTCTCCTCTTGTGTCACAAAATACATTTCGTCCCCTTTCATAATAACTGGTGCCAATCTTTCTGGGCAATGGACTCTTTGTACATGAAGTTAATTTTCTGGGAAAGATTTTTATTAGAATTTGCTTCCTATAGGACAATGGGTGATCTTGAAGCAATCTGGTAGAGAAGCGCGGAAACAGGACAAAGCCTAATGAAGTCCATCTTCTTAGGTTTTACCAGAGGGACGAGGAAAGTCTGGAGTTTCCCCCAGCTTTGAAGTTCTCCGACAAAGGGCCATTTTAAACGACTCAACAGAGACAAAGCCACACTGTGCAGCTGTGGTCATGCCTTCGTCGTAGGAGCTCCACATGCTTCATAATGAGGCACTTGTGTTACTCTCCTGTTGGGAGTCCCCCCCGGACCTTCTTTCTGAACACCCGCATCTGCAGTGGTCTTGGTTTCTCTTTTCATCATAAGGCTGTAGGAGAGGGAACACATGTGGTTTCCACAGTTAGTCACAAAGCCATAAAGAATACTTACTGTGGGGCCAATGCTGAGTCCTGCTTTCAACTTACTGTTTGTGTTCGATGCACAGCTGAAACGCTCCAAATGACAAATAACGAAAATTCTGCTGACTTTCCTTTGCAGAACTGCCAGGAACATAGGTAAGTCTTTCCAGTTGGAGTGGGAGGGGCAGAGTTTCCCACATAAAAACAACATTTTTTGTGGCATTTATGTTGTTAGAGAGTCCTGCATCCCGAAATTTTATTTCACATCTCTCAAAAGGGCAACAATGTATTTTATTCATCATTCTGATTACAGATCTATATGTACAACATGCATGTTTGATTAGATTAGGAACACACACACAAACCAATTGAAGGGACTTCTAAGGATTCCATCAGGACCCAAACGATAGGATCATAGGTAGGGGAATGAGTGTCCTGCATTGTTCATTCGCTTTCAGAAAGGAATAGGAGAGCTCAGGGTATCAGGTGAAGGTCTGCAGAGATGGATCGCTGAGCAGATCTAGGTAAAGTTACAACAGAAGCAGAAGGAACACCAAGAGCGGAGTGAAGACAGAAAGGAAGGTGAGATCAACGGGAGAATGGAGACATCTTATCACGCATGCGTCACATGAGCTGTCACTATATGAAGGATGCCACACCAGGGGAACTTTTCATTGAGGGCCCCTATGGGGAAAGCACTCTTCTCTATCACTTTCATTAAACTCATGTAATTTTTAGAATGACTCCACAAAAGAGATGCTATTATACACAAGGCATTAAGAACATGGATTATCAGGTACTTCTCTGAGGTCACATAACCCCTAGCTGAAATTTCTCCATTTAACTACTAGGCTCTTTACCTCTTTTTTTAACCATTGTAATTAGTGATAGTGATAACTTATTACTATTAGCTATCTGTTATTTTTATATTCAATAATGCTTTGCACCGCTTCCAAATACTAACCACTGGTTAAGAGACTACTAGCATGATTTGCAGTATTTAAGGGTCTCAGATCTAGAGTGTAGAAACTCAGTATTTACATTTGCTTTTTCCAATTTCTGTGTGTTTAAGCACGTGGATTAGTAATCATCAACTGTGACCTCATCTGGAAAGTGAGCGCCCTCTCATTTAGGTTCTGGTAGTTGGTAAATTTCCTAGGGATGTTTGTCATCCTCTCTTCTGGGCTTCTACGTCCTCTGAAGGGCACTTGGGACCATGTGACTTGCATTTGGACTATAAAAGATAAATGGAAGTAACTTCCAAACAGATGTTTTAAGAGCTAGCGAAACATGCCCGTCTCCGAATTGGCTATCACAAGGGGCCCCATGTCCCTGAGTGACTATCTTTAGCAGACCCTTCATACTGCCTGTGATGAGCAGGTAGCATGAGTCACACTGTTTAGCACACATATTCAGAGAGCCTAGCCCATCTTAGCTGAGCTTCAGTGTAACCCAGCTAGCCAGCCAGGACTCGCCCAGTTATATATAGTTCAGGGTTGGTAGTGGCGAGAAACAGCTTCCTAATGATATTGTGTAGCTTACTTTTCTCCATTTCGTCCTCATTCAGGGACCCAAAGTGAAACATTAACTGCTGTTTTAAAACCTCATGGTTGCCGAGAACATCAAACCAAGTCTGACCTCATAAAAATTTCCCACCAGCTAATTCACACCAGCATTGAGGAACTCACCCAGTCACAAGAGTGAGGACAACAGCAATTCTACTTTAATTCCAGGGAGCTAGAAGCATGCATAGAGCAGTGTTTGTGCTGCTTACAAAGCTCCCGCCTTTTCTTACTTTCTTGACAGCTACGTCATCCAGCATGCAGGGCATCCAGACCGTCAACATTAAACTTTGTGTTTATGTTGAAAGTATCCCAAGTATGGAAGTAAGTAGTCAGCAATTGGCATCTTACTTTGATATGAGTGTGTTTGTGTGTGTGTGTGTGTGTGTGTTATATAAAAACTAACCAGATAAAATTTGCTTTTGTAGCCTGAACAACTTTGTTCAATTTTTATGCAAAATGTTAAGTAGGGTGGATCATGGGAGGGTAAGGAGAGGAACAAGGTGAGAGAAGGAATAACTAACACCAGTGATTTTTGAAAAAGCCATAAGGTAACTTACTGTTTTATAAACTTTGTAAAGAAAATATATACAGCCGGGCGGTGGTGGCGCATGCCTTTAATCCCAGCACTCGGAAGGCAGAGGCAGATGGATCTCTGTGAGTTCAAGGCCAGCCTGGTCTACAAGAGCTAGTTCCAGGACAGGCTCCAAAGCCACAGAGAAACTCTGTCTTGAAAAACCAAAAAAAAAAAAAAAAAAAGAAAAGAAAATATATACATATAAAATAGTTTAAATGGAGTTACATTACATGAGGGATAATTGTCCCAGAAGTCATAGGTAGCCAAATAAATAGTCCAGTGCCAGGTGTGAGACACACTCTTTCTAGCTGTTAGTCAGGGATATACCCCCCAAAAGTAATTTCAGGTTATTGCCACTGTTCTTGGCGACATAACAGAATTTGAGAGTAAGGCCCCTTTGGCTAAGACACCGAACACATTATTCACAGAAACTGGAGAAATCAAACTGGTACTGGCTTGTATGCTTCCACACTGCTGGGTAGCTTTCCTAGTACCAGAAGATGCTGTGCAGCCTGCTGGGGCAGAGAAGATAGAAAGAGTCTTACCAAGCTGTGAAACTTGTGAGCTGTAATAATGATTGGCATGATAAAATATGCACATATGCCCAATAGTTGTGTGGGTAACGTGTCACTTTCTAACTGTATTGAAGACCTACTCCACAACTTGAAACTCATACCCAGAACTCTAAAGCAGCCAAGAACTATAACTGTGGAGGTGAGGTCCCAGGAGTGAACCTACTACTATTATTTTACTAAATGGACATAGTATCAAACTGCTGTCTACATATACTTCTATACTCATAGATTAGTGCAGTTCTTTTCAGGAAAGTATGTTTTTGCAATGGATAGCAGTCAATAAAGAGACTCACAACTGGTCAAAGTACAGAAAACAATTGTGTACTCATCCATCAATGAGATATATGATCACACATTTGTATTCTAATGCTCAGGAAACATCATGGAAGAGAGGGAAGAAGGATTGTAAGAGCTGGAGGTTGTTGAGCACTGGTGCTAAAAAGTGTCTTCGGGGCATGTCAGGACAGACATACTGATGAACTCACAGTGGCTACAGTTGCCTGCTTAAGACCTGCACAGCAACAAATCAGTGAACACTGTAGCATGGATAGGAGACACACCGACTTCTGCCCCAAGCTGAAGAACTATTGACAGGAGATGGGAGGGAGACTCAGATTTCTTATAAGTTTAGGCCCTGGTAGATTGATCGTGTTCCAGTGGGAAGATCTACATCTCTTAGTACATTTGTAACACAAACTGGCTACAGTAGGTCACAGAAAAATGAAAAGGGAGGACATGAACTTGGGGGGAGGGATGTTACAAGGAGAGGGTCCCTTGTTTGTCCCGACCGCCCAGCTAGCTTACACCCAAAATTACCACACAGAAACTGTATTAATTAAAACACTGCTTCGCCATTAGCTCTAACTTCTTATTGGCTAACTCTTACATATTAGTTTAGCCCATCTCCATTAATTTGTGTATCGCCACATGGCAGTGGCTTACTGGAGATTCTAATTGGCATCCATCTCAGGTGAGGGATCCATGGCTTCTCTCATTCTGTCCTTCTTCCCAGCATTCAGTTCTGTTTTCTCTACCTACCTAAGTCGCACCCTATCAACCAGCCCAAGGCAGTTTCTTTATGCATTAACCAATGAAAGAAACACACAAACAGAAGGAACTCCTACACCAGGAGGAGGATGTGTGAGAAAAATGAGAAGGAGTTGAAGGAGGCAAGTGAGGGATGTGTAATATTGAATATATGGTTTGCATAGATGAAATTCTGAAAGAGTAAATAAAATATATTAAAATAGAAATTTACTTTGTAAAGCAGTAGATTGTAGTTTCTGTTTTCTGGGATACTTTGTTTTTAGAATCCCTTTAAAAATTAAACCTTGGGTATGCTTTGTTTGGATTCAAGGGCATGTAAAGGGATGTAAGCACAATACTTATTTTAAAGTGTTTTTTCCAATTTCCACTTTTGTTTATTCTCATTAATCCAAGACAGGCACACAGGCTAATGTTACCCTGCAACTCATACTCATCTTATTTACTTCCTGCTGTGTGTACCTTACTACTACTCTACAAGATGGACTTTATGTTTAGATTGCTAACTTTGCAAGATTAATTGAATTTTGTCTTACTTTCAAATATAAAGATGTGTGCTCAAACTTTCTAGTTCACTATACATGCCACACAGCTAACACTTTTTTGACTTAGGAAAACAGACATAGACAACTAGAGGGAACATTGTAGCTGGTACCATCACAATAATTTTCCATTTTGATAATAAGCCTCTCTAATATCCGGGTGAGTGCCCATACTAAGCATTAATCTGGAACTTCCTTCCTTCCTTCCTTCCTTCCTTCCTTCCTTCCTTCCTTCCTTCCTTCTTTCCTTCCTTCCTTCCTTTTTTTACGATTTCACATGAGTTTTAATGAGGATAAAACTGTGTGGTAGTGGTTACATCCTTGCTGTGAGGGCGAAACCCAGGAGCAGCCCACACTCCCTGGTGTGAACAAATCATCTGATAAGGAAATTCCATATTCCCATTAAAGAAGGCATCAAGAACTAGTGAAGGAAGATGGAAAGATCTCGAACTCCTGGATGCCAGGAAGCAGTTACTCAGAATCAAAGATAGAAAGCCCTGGTTAAGAGTCGCAGGACCCCTCAGAGGCTGCACAGCTGGTTCCACTGATTCTAAAGGAATCCATCATTTAACCCAACGGTTCAGTCTTTAAACTACAGCTAATGATGTTATTGTGACACTTCAAAAAGTGTACCCTCCCCCAAGACAGGTCATTACCACAGTCTCTGCAAGGCATCAGTACTCAGAGTAGTAATTCATACTGAGGTCATTTCATAAAAATAGTTCTCCCCTTCTTCCAAGTTCGCTTCCTCCAATGTGATCAGCACAGCAGCCTTTGTTAAGATTCTTCATTGCTTGAATGCAGAAATTGCTTCGAAAAATTCTCCAGCTCACTTTCAAGTTGAACGGCTTTATTTCTTAAGAGCTTCGAGTTGTTTTGTATTTTCTCCAGCTGATCTAATTCTTTGGATTATTTAGCAATTTCTTCTTCCAAATGTTTTTGAGTAACATCAACTTGTTGGCACAGTCTAGCAAAAGTGGTAGCCATTTCTTGCTGGACTTGGTGGCTGCAGTTTGCACTTGTGAAGCTCACAATCATCTGCAGCTTTTCGGTTCCATAGTTCACAAACTGCTGCTTAAATGTTCTCTCTTTAGCGCAGGTGGTCCAGGTCAGCCTTTCATAAAGACACAAAGCTCCATACATACTTAAGGAAACAGAGATGAGTTTCCAGCCCATTGTTTTCCAAATCACTCCCCCAACAACTAAGATGCCCATGGAGGTTCTAGATGTGAGAGATGCCAATCCTGTGATCAAGGTGACCACAAGGTCTTCCTGCGCTGCACCGTCCGGGGTTGCTAGATTAGGAGGAGCAGTGGGAGTTGAAGTCAAAGATCTAGGGAGCTGAAAGACAGGCTCGGAGAGCCCAAGCAGCACCCTCTGTGCATTTGTGGAGCCCAGGAATCGATGCACAAGGGAAGACCAGCCCAGGGAAAATCAAAACACAATGTACTCTTGAAAATCTGAACACAAGTTGGGGCAATTGAGATCATAGCTGAGATCAAATTTTTCTGCAAGGTATTAATGTACGAAGCTTACTCTGTATACCAGCTGGAAGTAATGGCTTTAAGTTTTCGATAATTTCTTGTTGAGACTGAAGCATAGAGGCATTGACTTCATTGGTGCACCAATCAGCCAAATTTCTACCCATACCATCTTCTATGTGCTTATTTAATTCACTCTTACACACTTTCAGTACACTGGGGGTAGGATGAAAGTCAGAACAAAATTCATCAACCAAAACAGACAGTTGACAAATTTCATCTGTCATTGCACAAGAGAACTTCTTGGCCACCTACTCCGTGACCTCCTTGATTTTCTTCTTAACATCTAGTGTTAGGAGGTTCATCTGGTTTCGGATGAAGTCCAGTCTATCAATTTGGTCTTCCCTCTCTTCCACTGAATAAACCCTCTTCTCTGCTGCTGCCACGTTTACTGAGTCCAATATCTTTTTCACAGTGTCTAGTATCTGTTTAGCTCTGATAGTGTGCTGTTCGCACTTTGTTTTCACTGCTGACTGTGAGATACACTCCTCAAAAGTTTGTTCAAAATTCTGAAACTCTTGTAATCTTGCCTGAAATCCTTCGGCCAGTGCCCCACCACCTTCTGGCATCCCCTGGTAATGCACAAAAACAATTCCACACCAGTTAGTATTTAAAGAGGTATTTATTTTGGGGGGTAAAACTCAAGAAACACAGTCAGGAAAGGAGCCTTGTCGCTGGAGCAGGAGCCGGAACCAAGCGCCAGAACCAAGAGAGCGGAACCAAGCACCGGAACCAAGAGAGCAGGCCGAGGCTTGCCGCTCTTTTTTAAAGATAAATAGACCACGACCCAGTGGGCTGGTATTTCAGCAGCTGTTGGCTGAAGGAGCGGACGGCGCTCCCACAGCACCATGGGCTCGTACTTCAGCGGCTATTGGCTGAAGAAGCAGAAGGTCCTCCTGCAGCACCCTGGGCTTTATGTTTTCGGGAGTTGAGAACTTCCTTGGCTGAAACAAAAAAGATCCGATTCTGAGCTTCCAAAGGACTCACAACTTTGAGCTCTTCTACCAAGAAGTGAAGGCATCTCTCCATGTGCTGTCTGCGTACATCCTCCATATACTCTGGCTCTGAGACAGAAGCATCCCAACAATTGTTCAGAGTGAAAATGTTTGGTTTGGAGAGCCGCTCATTCACCTTATGGAAAAAATGTTTCTCTGTGTTCATCAGTGTGGATTCTGAGTTTGTAACCAAAACAAAGACATCAGCATCGAGGCAGAACTTATCAATCCAGGTATCCAGCTCTGTGGTAACATGTGTACCTGGGCTGTCTACTAAAACCAGGTCATCTCTCAAGAGGGCACATTTTGCTTTGGGCCAAAATACATGCACAAGGCAGCCAGCTTTCAAGTCTTTGTCCACACGGAGAGCATGCGCTAGCTGATTGACTGTCTTCACACTTTTCATCTGACCCCTCGATCATAAGGTAGGCTTTATCTCCGTCGGTTCCCTCTACACTCAGGAAGCAGTTGGTTGTGTGGCCAATCCCGCTAGGGAGAACTTTATCCCACAGCATTGCATTGATGACAGAGCTCTTGCCACTACTCGTCCTACCAAAAAATGCCACTTTCATATGTCTCCGCGACAGCACCTCCCCAATGACGGCAAGCTTGTTTCTGCAGCCTTGTATTTCCACCAGATCATCCTCGGTTGTTATTCTATCAAGCTCTGGATTCCTATAAGTTGTTTCAATAAAATGTGATACTTCAGTAACAAACTCCAGCAACTGGCCGGTCAGGACGCCCTCGAGCTCCCTGTCCAGAGCTCGAAGGTCACGGGCATCCCCGCCCGCCAACGTACACTCACTCTGTCCCGGCTCCAACGGTCACCCCGTAATCTGGAACTTTCACTAATGTTACCATGATGCCGATATATACACAGAACTCTAAACCAGTTGAAGACCAACGGTTTGCTTTCATAGAAAATTGAATTCTGCTCCCTAGAAAATACTAGGGACATGCAGAATGTAAGAATCAATGAAAGTCAATGGCATATTTCTGGATACAAATTAAACCTGACAGAAAGACTATAATCTCTTAGAGTTATTCTCTTAGAGTTAGGGCCTCAGCAGAACCAGACTTTAGTTATGGTGGTTGTTTGAATGAAGTCTCACAGAGAGTAACAGTATTAGGAGTTGTGGCCATGTTGGAGTATGTGTGGACTTGGAGCAAGTGTATCACAGAGTGTGGACTTTTGAGGTTTCACAAGCTCAAGCTAAGCCCAAAATCATTTAATCTTCTTGTTGATTGCTAATCCAGATGTAAAACTGTCAGTTACCTGTCCAGCACCATGACTGCCTGCATGCCCTAATACTTCCTGCCATGGTGATAGTAGACTGAATTATCCACTCTGAACTATAAGTCAGCTCTAACTGTTTTCTTTTAAAAGAGTTGCTGTGGTCATAGTGTCTCTTCTTAGCAATGGAAAGCCTAACTAAAACAGAAGTTGGTACCAGAGATGGATTGGAGTATTGCTATGTTAGGCCTGACAGTGGTTTTGTTTGGAGGAATGGAGACTTTGGGACTTTGGAGATAACAGCTGAATGTTCTAAGCAGGTCTGAATGGGCCACACTAGTAAGAGCATTTAAGACAGTGGGACTGAAGAAGATCAGAACTTTGGGGTCCCAGCTTAAGAGGATTCAGAGAAGAAGAACATTAATATGTGGACTAGAGATCATTCTTGTGATATTTTGGTGAGGAATGGGGCCGCTTTCCGCCCTGGTCCAAACGTCTTCCTGAGGCTAAATTGAAGAGTTATGGATTAACATCTTTGGCAGAGGAGATTTCCAGACAGCCCAGTATTGACTGTGTTGCTGGGTTATTAGTGGCCACAGTTAAGTAGATTTATATCAAAAAAGAGTAAACTGAGTAAAGAAAAATACAAAATGGGCACAACTACAGGAACTGTAAACAGATTAAAGGAACACCTAATGCTAAGTGAAATAAAGGGATTGGGGACCTCAGAGGAAGCCCCACACAGCTAAGCTTCCCATTTGTGCAAAGAAATTAAAGAAAAGATGAAAAGGAATTAAAGAAAAGCTTTGGGCCAGGTGGGGTAGTACACATTTTTAGTTCCACCATTCCATAGGCAGAAGCAGGAGCTGTCTTAGTTCAAGGCCAGCCTGATCTATAGAAGAAGTTCCAGGACAGCCAAGCTCAGGCAGTGACAGAAACAATCAAAAGCAGAAAGCTGGTGAAAACTCATTTGAACTAGGGGGTCCATGTTCCCACTGCAGCAAGCTCCAGAACTTGGTAGCTTTGGTCCCATAATACAAGTCAAGTCAAGAATACAAGAAAGGGATTATGTAATCTCCCTCCTCTACTTAGGAAAGCCACTAAGACCAAGTGTAAGTCCTGCATGGAGGCTTAAAGAGGCCACTATATAAAGCTGAGAAGATTGCTTTGGAGACCCCAAGGTGTTGGAGAAGCTAGAGTCATGGGATGCCTGCCAAGAAAAGCTGCTAAGAGGGAGAAGAGACATCTAAAAGAAAAAAAGATTGTTGACGTCAATACAGCTGAAGGAGATGGAGGTCTGAAGAGAGCTTTGATGTCAGACATGGAGATACAGTTTTGGACTTTGCCCAGCTGGTTTTTGGTCTTACATTGCTCCACTATTTCTTCAGTATGTACTTTTTCTTTGCTTTGGAACTGTGATGTATATTCTATGCTATTATATGTTGGAAGCATGTTATATGCTTTTTATTTTAATTTTGCAGGGATCACAGTTAAGAGATTTGTAGTGGGGAGCTGCGGGCACGCCTGTTTTTCATCCTGCCCATCTCCCGGCCGTCTGGCTAGCTTATGCCCCAAAATAACAACACACAAACTGTCTTTATTTAAACACTGCCTGGCCTATTAGTTTCAGCCTCTTATTAACTAATTCTCACATCTTGCTTTAACCCATATTTAGTAATCTGTGTAGCACCACGAGGGATGGCTTACCAGGAGATATCTTAACATGCATCTGTCTCAGAGAGGAGAGGCATGGCATCTGCCCAGAGAAGAGAGGCATGACAATTGACTAACTTCCCTTCTTCCCAGCATTCTGTTCTGTCTATTCCACCCACCTAAGGGCTGGCCTATCAAATGGGCCAAGGCAGTTTCTTTATTAACCAATGAAATCAACTCAAACAGAAGACCCTCCCACATCAGAGATTGCCATAAGACTCCAATGAGACTTTAGACTTTTGTGAAAATGTCCCCCATAGACTCATAGGGAGTGGCACTTTTGGGAGATGTGTCCTTGTTGGAGTAGGGGTGGTCTTGTTGGAGGAAGTGTGTCACACAGGTGGGCTTTGAGATGCTCAAGTCAGGCACAACTTGGATCTCTCTTCCTGCTGGCACCTCCCCAGCACCATGTCTGCCTGCATACCCACTGCGTTGTACCATAATGATAATGGACTATACCTCTGAACTTTAAGTCAGCCCCAATTAAATGCTTTCATTTACAAGAGTCGCCATGATTGTGATATCTCTCCACAGCTATAGGAACTCCAACTAAGACAGTTCTTTAATTCAATTCCTATTCTTCTTATTTGCAATACATACTCTGCTTATGTAGTCCTGTAGTAGACACAGAGGTAGCATGAAAAAGTGTATGTGTGATGAAGTTTTGTTTAGCATTGGTGTTAATAAAAGGGTATAGAATCTCTCAAACTAGTATTTTTCAAAGTCTCCCCAAGTTCCTTAGATTTTAGTGGGTCAGAAATTTTAGCTAAATGTCACCACTACATTTGCGTGTTTAGTCACTGAATATTTCCCTCTTGACCTTGCTGCTAGGAAGCTTGGAGTTGAGTTCTGCAATCTTCACTCTTAGAGCTTGTGACTAATGTCGAGTGCAATGTTTCTGCAGAACTTACAAGGTTTTCTGGTCCTGCTCAGCTTTTGCCTGCCTCCTCCTACCTCATGCAGCACTCACTCCTATGGATGTGTGATTTATACAAGCAGTCAGATTGAATGAATGCATAAGTTAATTCACTCATGTGGCTGAATCTCGAGCCCTAGAGTACAATGATGAGACAAAGACTTACCACGTACAATAGTATTGTATGAAGCAGAATAGCTCATAGGTTGCAGATACATAATCCACAGTGGTTGATGAGCATGGGGAAATGGAATCAATGTGGGCTGACCAATGTCTTAGGAATACATTGAATCAAAACTGCACTAATTTCTCAAAGAAAACCAGGCTATAGAAAACAAAGGAAAGGACAGCTGGTGAAATATTTGTGAAAATGAACAGAAATTAGAAACAGATTGAAATATAAGTGAGGTTCTTTTCTAACATTTTATTGTTTCTTTGTGGATTTCACATCATGCATCCTGATACCATTTATCTTCCTCCCTTTATGTTCATTATCTGCTTTTGCAACACCCACGCCCAATAACATAAAATTCAAGGAAAGAAAATCTCATCATGGAAGCTGTGGTGTGATACAGTGAGTCACACAGTAAACCCTTTAGTCCATACATCTTAATTTTCAAGTGTTCATTGAAATGAGTCATTGATATGATTTGAGGCCTCTGGCTTCTGCTACACTATTGATACTGGGCACTCACTGGGCATGCTCTTGGAGATCCTGCTGTTGCCTTGTGTCATGGAGGTCCTGCAGATCTAAATCTCCTTTATGTGCTCCAGCAGTTCATAGCTAGGGTGGATACTGGGGAAGGTCAACTCATAGCCTTGGTTCTTAGCCTGGGTGGTAGCTTTATTGGTAGCCCACCAACTCTCTCTCATCCTCACCACCAGAGTGAGCTCTCCAGCACTGACCCTCTAGCTCATCAAGTGCAGCAGGCAGCAAAGGGCAGGGCAGGTTCCTCTGCTATCACAGCCTCAGAGCCTGCTCACCTGTACCTATACCACTAGGATCATCTCTATTGTAATGCCCTGGCAAAGTATAGGGCTCCTTCTCCCAAGTGATGCAGCTGAGAAGAGGCAAGGCCAGCTCTCCTGCTCTCATGCCCCTAGAGGTCAGCTTTTCCACTTGTCACAAGTGGCGAGGGGTGAGGCAGAGGTAGGACATCTTTCCCTCATCCATGCCACCACATGGCAGATGATGAGGGCCTGGGAACAGCTCTCCTTCTCTTCACATTCTTAGGGTTCCTCATCTATGCCCTCTCCACCAGGGTCAGCTCTAATATGCTGCCCAGACAAAAGTGCAGGGCTTACTCTTCAGAGTGCAGCAGCCAGCGAGGGGGCAGGACCAGTTCTCCCACTCTCAAGGCCAGCTCTGCCACCTGCAACCCGTGATGAAGGACTGGGTGGGGGTAAGCATCTCTCCTTCATCTATGCCACCCCTTGGCATTTGGGGGTAGAGATGAATTTCTGGCTCTCATGCCCTTGCTGCAGGCTCACCCGTGCCCCCACCAACAGGGTCATCTCTGCTGTGCTGCCAGCTGTGGTGCAGGGACAGCCTTCCCTAGGACTACAGCCAATGAGGGGCAGGGCCAACTCTGTGCAGTCCTAGCCTTTGGTAGTAAGAGGAGCCATGGAGATCGCGGATTGGCTAGAGCAGAGCTGTGGGCCAGAATGGCTCTTGATAGCAGCCCAGGCCTGGACATCACCACGGCACTGAGTTTCCTCACCACCTTTGCTTCATCAGATTTGCCTCTCTCCATACGGCATGAACCATTCTGCCTTGATCTCTCTGCCATACTAAATCATATATTTGTTCACCATAACGACACCCAACTGATAGGTATGGAAAGACACCAAGCAGGCCTGTGGTTTCTTCTACCCACCGGGGGCAAACAGTCCCAGGCAAGTGTGTGGGTAGGCTACCAGGTCCTAATCTGGATTTTTATTTTTGAGTGTCAACTTTGAAAGTGGAAACTAACACTTTATTACACTTTATTGTGAGAAGAAATGGACAGTTTTTTTAATCAGGTCAGTAACTTCCTTGAGTTTGTTAGGTAGCCCACAATTTCCAGGATTCTGGTTTAACCCACTTAGCAACCTCAGAGAACAGGCTGTGTATGGGGCAGAGGAATGGCTTTAGTGGTGGTATTGATGCAATCCCGTATAAACTGTACTATAGGGAAATAGAAAATGTAAGTGGGTATTATCTGCAGATCACAAGCATACAGAGTTAAGCTCCTAAGGATGGTGTTCTTGCTGCCTATTCATCAGCTGCTCACGGGTCATGGACCCTTGGAAAATCCTAGAGGCACTTTGGACAGTGATGTTTTGAAATAAGAATGAGATTCTGAGATCTGGTTTGGGCACAATGGATGGGAACTATTTGGAGGAAAATATTCAAAAGGGTTAAGTGGCTATAGATCAAATGGGCATGATTGGTGCAAATGTATGGTGTAACACACACGTGCGGTTACAACTCTATTTCAAGATGGAATTGTGATTACAGAAGACAATGGGGTTGTTTATAGTCTCCATGACAGTATCCTTTATATTAAAGATTCAAGAGACCACATAGCAACTCTTAGTGAAAATACTTTTAAATTTTATATGAGATATAATGATTCTTTAAGCTTCATGATGTCATTACTATGACTATAATCTTTAGCGAGAGAAGAAACTGAGACACAAAATACACAAATGACAATCAACTCCTAAGTCTGATGGCTAGAACTCGGAGCAAATCAGACTGACACAGCGTATACCAGCTATGTCATTTGGAAGCCTGGCTAGCACAGCCATGACATACATGACTATGTATGACTATTCACATAAATCAGGATTGGAAGGGATAAATCATCTCCCTGCAGCAGTCATGGGCTATGTTTAATTTCCATCATTTAATACCTATACCCATGTCCAAGATGGAATCTCAAGTACAAAATGAATCTTCTTTTCTGAAAAACCTTTCATTTTTCTAGAGACATATTTCCTTCACCTTTCATCATCCTGGCT
Organism: Arvicola amphibius; assembly: GCF_903992535.2. Classification (NCBI taxonomy): domain Eukaryota; kingdom Metazoa; phylum Chordata; class Mammalia; order Rodentia; family Cricetidae; genus Arvicola; species Arvicola amphibius. The sequence goes on along the minus strand of NC_052051.1, from coordinate 37,620,688 downwards.
TAAGCAGCCCACAGTCCTCCTTGTGTTCATCCAGCTAGTGAGCCCAGACTTGCTCTTGGTCTTTATTATATGTGGGTCATTTCTTCCACAGTGAACAGTTTGGAGGTGTGGCATGTTTTGTCAAGATTCTAAAAAAAATTCAGCTTCATCCATTTCCCAGGAATCTGGGCCCATCATGATCCCTTAAAATATCAAATGCAAGGAACGGCTCAAATGACCCTGGAGGGCAAAGGAAATTTGGCTTTCATAGTTAAAACAAGATTCAACAAACACTGTAACCACTTCATTGGCACACTCTCAGAAACTGGATTTCTTACAGCCCCTCGGTACTAACATGGCCACCAATTATCTCAAGATTCCGAATGATGCATTTGTCCCAGGAGAGCACGAACAGGCAATGCCATCTCTTTGTAACAACTTGTAAAGGCCATTTATAGCAACACTCCTTCCATCTCTGGTTTGCAATAGGTTCCAATTACAATTGACAAACTGTCAGGAGACAATCTACTGCCTGGTAGGAATATTGCAGGGGGCTATTTCAAAGGGTAGAAGACAGGGAACCGCTAACTTGACTTGACCAATATAACACCTTTAATGTAAACAATTGAAGGCAAGTATGAAGTAAGAAGAAAATGAAAACATTACAGATCCCCTTTCCATGTTTGTGTTAAACTGTCTCCCCAGGGATTTATGGACACAATTAAAAACAATAGGGAAGAATTTAAGTGACACCAATTACCCAGGAATTCGGATGGTGATTACAATGTTACCAGGAAAGGTTTAGATTCCAGCTGAAGGAAAACAAAATAACACAAAACAAAACTTCAAAAGCTTGTGATGACATTTTAATTTTGCAAACAAAACCGGTCCCAGATCCCATGGGTAGTGCCTTGGACATTTAGCGACCTTTTAAAATAAATGTCACACTGAATAGATAGGGCCCCTACCAGTTTAGTGAGGAAAGACACTTGTGGAAGGCAGGCTGTAATTCTGAGAAAGGTTTGCATATGATCCTGCCTGGGAGTGTTGCATCATTCAGGATTCAGCCTAGAATGCAGTTTTTTGTGGGCAAAGCAGGCTACTCCAGATAACACTGAATGACGTCTTACATGGGCATCAGAACTTAAGCAGATGGGCCTAGAACCTTCCTGCTGCAGAGCAGAGACTGACGAATCAGAGAACCACCTGCTAATTGGTCTTAGCACCTCACATTCTGTTCTTAATGGCCATCAGAGTGGAATCCTTAGGTAAGAGGCCAAGTGAGAGGTCTCCCTCACCTCTGCAGGCCCAAAGCCAACCATCTGGATGTGGGTCTGGGACTGTTGGTGGCCAGCACGATCTGTAACAGTAAAGAGAAGCCGGAATGAGAGCCTAAAATGGATGGATTGGTGAGCCTTTTCTACTGTTCACCTTAGCAGCTCAGCATTGTGGGCAGTGGCGAGGACAGTTCACTTCTTTGCCTTTCCACTGGCCAAATGGGTGGGAGAAAGATAGCAAGAAACACTGTTTCTAGAATAAACCACTCTGCCGAAACACAAGCTAGCACACTAACTCTGTAGTCTCTTAACTTCAAAGATTCTGTTATTTATTCCTTCAACAAACACGTACTAAATCATTTAAACATTAGAATATCACAAAAGATATCTTTTAAATCCCTTGTGTTGGAGGGAACCTCAGTCTGGTTCCCAGAGATAGAGTAATTGGTGGACAAAATTAAAGAAAAATAATGAATTCAAGATAGTAGGTGCAGTATCTGAGATATGTGCACAGTGCTATTTAGAAATATTAGGAAGGTACTCTAAGGGAACCAGAGAAGGCTGTCCTTGGCTAGAAAATTGTAGTTATGTATTAATATCTTAGCCACTAGACATCTAGCAAAAAGAAATGGAACATGTCCTTGTAAAGACACATGGGACAGCAGTATGAATAATAGTCACAAACTGGAAGCAGTCTAGATGTCCATCAAGTGACAAATGAATAATTTGTTTAGTTTATTTATAAATATGTATATTATACAAAAATAAAAAAGAATGTACTCCTGATATATGTAATAAGATACGTTAACTTAAAAATGAGACAGTAAGCTGGGCAGTGGTGACTCATGCCTTTCATCCCAGCACTTGGGAGGCACAGGCAGGTGAATCTCTGTGAGTTCAAGGCCAGCCTGGTCTACAAGAGCTAGTTCCACGACAAGCTCCAAAGCAACAGAGAAACCCTGTCTCAAAAAAAAAAAACCAAAAGAAAACAAAACAAAAAAAAATCAATTATATTTTATCACTAAGCCAGAGATGTTATTCCAAGTTAAAAAATTAAATTCACGTGTGTGTGTGTGTGTGTGTGTGTGTGTGGTATATGTGTGTGTGTGTCTGCTACAAGTGTATATAGTGGGCCCCAAGTACACTGACTCTATAGGTTGCTGTTAGCAGCCAAGACATACAGTAAAGGTGATGGAATTATTAAAAGTCATACAAAATATTTCTTGTTGGTATTAGCCCATGTTGCCTGTTGTCCATCGGCAGGCAGACTTCCTTTGAACTCTATGCAGGAAGCCAGGCCTCTCCTATTCTGATGTAGCTTCTAAAGTGATAACTGTTCTTTGCCTTTAATCCAAGGAAAGACGATGAAAACAGTAAGAACCATGTATGCAGTTAAGGGCATGCTGAAGGTCAGCCCTACCGGCAATACATCTGACTCCTTTCATTTACAGTTCATCATATGGCAGTCAAAGGAAGGCTGTAATGATGTGGGGTGCCTCTCTGTATGCTGTGAATATGCTTTATTACCATTGATTAATAAAGAAGCTGCTTTGGTTTATGACACTGTAGAATATAGGTAGGTGGGGAAAGGAAACTGAATTCAGGGAGAAAGAAGGCGGTGTCAGACAGATGCCATGTAACCACCAAAGGAATAACATACCGGCACTGGTGAGCCACAGCCTAGAGGTGACTCACAGATTAATAGAAATGGCTTAATTTAAGATATAAGAGCTAGTTAGGAATATGCCTAAGTCATTCGCCAAGCAGTGTTGTAATTAATATAGTTTCTGTGTTATTATTTAGGTTTGGGTGGCCAGGAACGAAAGAGCAGTCTCCATATATACTGGTAGCTCAGTCTCTTGGCAACGCTGGGCAAGGAATAGATCTGATGAGGTGTTGACTAGCAAATCAGCTTCAATTCTAATTTCATCTTCTTTTCCTTGTTCATCTGTGATTTAAAACTGACATACAGGTGCCTGAGTCACAGAAGAATGTTTCTCTAACAACTGACTCATTCCAAAGAATTCCATGGTCTCCACTGCCCATGAGCAGGATGGCACTGACCATACAGTGCTTCTTGCTGCCCATTGTGTAGAGCCCCAACCTGTCTATAGGCAGCAGTGCTCATAGCAAGATCACAGCGATAGATGAATCCTCCGCAGTTACAAATCCCTACAGTAGGGACTAGGAAAAGCTGCAAGCGCCAGTTCTTAGGACACTTCCTGGCTCTTTGCTAACTTGAGAGCTAGTTCCTTTCATGACTTGGGGAAATGAGTGCACATGGGGTTCGAACAGTCTGCATTAAGTGATGGAGCAGTGTCTGTGATGGCAGGATTGGGCTCGTTAAACACAATGACGTTTGTGATTTACCGGTCTGAGCAGTCTCCATCTGAGCAAAGGGATCGCTGCGGTGTAGAGAGTAGATCGATGCAACCACACACGATATCAATATTCCAGCTAATTAGAGTTTCCCACCTGGGGACCACTGGTAGAAGGTCGTAAAAACATTGGTGGCCCGTTTGTTGACAGACCCTAACCTATTTCATGCCTAGCTCATCTTATTCTCTTCCTCATAAAGAAATTATCGAAGAGGATAAAGCTTTCAGCACTGCCATAAAGCAGTCCTAGGGTGGCAAGAAGAGGATATTGATGGATTGTCTATTATCATCCGTGTGCGGCATCTCTCAGAGAAGAGCAGAGAGCTTGTTGCATCTCATGATGGAAGAGCCGAGGTGCTTAATTACACTGAAGCGCTATTATCCCAGCAGCATGTCTGTGATGGCTATAAACACTTGAGATCTTTAGGCTGAACTGCTCTGACTCCATAGAAGTAATTGACTGGAAGCACCTCTCATATGTTCTGATTCTGCCCATGCACTTGACTTAGGGTTTGAAGTGTCCCTGGCCAAACCCTTCACATACTATCTGTCCATTTCAAAGCATCCAGCCTGGTCCTCTGTACCCAGCTCCCCAGACCTCCTCCACAAAATTACTTCCTCCCTCATTTCTCCTTTTACTGCTTGATTGTCCTGATAGAATATTAGACGCATAAAACTGGGGGTCTTTATCTTCTTTTCTGTGATTTTTGCCACTCAGAACAGTGTTGGTTATATAGAAACAGGGGAATAAAGGCTTTCTAAAAAAAAATTAAGTCTATATAACTAGAAATTGATGAGGTAGGGGTATTGGCCTCCACTGTACGCACTCAGAACAGGCTCGAAAGTGGGCAGAAGGGTGTGGACCCTTTAGGCCGGAACAGGAAAAACCGTGAGTGTTCCCTGGTTGAAGGCTGATGGAATGTTGAGTTAGAGGACATACTAGGACATCAGGTAGCGGGTGTGTTTTTGACTTTATTCTGCTGTTTTTATGTTGGAAAAAGCAACACAGATTAGGAGAGCTATCATTTATTAATCTAGTTCTGGGCATCTGGGATACATTTGTTGAGGACTTAGTGCTTTGGTGTCTGGAATGGATGTTTTAGATTGTGGATCAACATTCTTTTCTTATATGTGGTACTCCCACTATGTAGGTTCTGGAGATCTAGCTCAGGTCCTCAGGCTTGGTAGCAAAGCCTTGACCTACTGAGCCATCTACCCACTGTCATATTCTATTTTAATTGAGTTCAGAGATATAGACTCATAAGATATTTCTGTTCTGTTGCTTTATTGGGAGCACATTCAATCTTGGGTATTTTCTGTGATATTTAGGCCACAGCGTTGTTTCAATCATCTCCCGCCTTCTCTTTTCTGTCTCTTCCTTTCTCCTCCTGATCTTTGTCTTCTTCTTTCTTGCCTCCTCTCCCTCCTCCTTTTTAGTTTACATTTATGATACAAAGTCATGGGTGTCATAAGGATAATTTTATTCAAGTATATCACCTGCTTTAACCATACTCACTTCTCATTACCTTCTTCCTTCCCCATCTTGATTTTCCTCCTTCTTTTCTCAATGTTTCCTACACCACACACACACACACACACACACACACACACACACACACACACTTATGCAACACAGGTTCCACATATGAGTGAAAACAGGACATCTGTCTCTCTAATTCTGGCATAATTTGCTCACTATGAAGATCTTTACTTATTTTTACTTGCACCAATTCTCTTACATTTGCCAGAATTCAGAATTTTATTTATCTTTACAGAAAATCAAATATCACCATATATACATTTATAAATGACTATATATAATATATATGACCATATATATGACTATATATATATATATATATCGATATATCTATCTATCTATCATCTATCTATCTATCTATCTATCTATCTATCTATCTATTTCTCTCTTTGTTGCTGGATGCTTGGGCTAATTCTGTAATTTAGCTATTGTAAAATGCTGTGTGTGTGTGTGCTGATGTGTTTGTAGTATGATGGTTTTGACTCTGTGATTCTATTTTTAATGTTTTGACAAAATTCCATACTTAGGTACATAGTGGCCATACCAATTTACATTCTAACAAACAATGTATAAAGACTCCTTTTACCATATATCCTTGTAAGCATTTTATTTTCTAAATGACAGTCATTCTGGTAGGAGTAAGATAGACTTTCAATGGAATTTTGATTGGCATTTCTTTGATGGATGAGGATGTTGAATATGTTTTCATTAATCCATTTTCTATCTGTATTTTGGTATTTGAGAGGGAAGTATTTGTTTCATTAGTCGGTTTATTGATGGGATTTGTGTTTGTATGTCTGTATATGTGTGCCTGTATATATATATGTGTGTATGTTGTGGGAGTGTATGTGTATGGGTGTGTACATATGTGTATGTGTGTATGTTGTGGGGGTATATGTGTGTATATGTATGTATATGTGTGTGTGGGTATTTGTGTGTATATGTATTGTAGGGGTGTCTGTATGTATATGTATGCCTCTATGATTTTTCTGTGCATAAATATTTAGCTTCTTCATATACTCTAGGTACTAATAGCCTGTCAAATGTTTAGCTGGCCAACTTTTCTTTATGGTCTGTATTTGCCTCTTCAATGTTAATTGTTTTTGTTTGTTTCTTTCTGGAAATTATGTTCTAAGCTATTAGAGACCTTTCAAATCACCCTTGCCTATGTTTGTAACTTCATGTCCCTCCCCTCCACCCCCGTAATTTCAGAGTCCAAGGTCCCAATACAAAAGCCTGTATTTGGGCTTCAAACTTAATTTGCAGCGTTGAGGAACAATGTCCTCAGAGCATAACATACCTGCCACCATCTTAATCAGAGCAGCTCTGACTGACTTCAGGGGACCCTCAGAGTACTAAACCTGTTGATGCTCTCTCATAGAGAGACAAGAAAGATTACTAACCCCAAACCAGCTGTTCCCTCCCATCTTTCCATTCCCCAGCAGTATGCAATTCTGTTCCAACTAGACACAGTCTCAAGGTGTCTGCCAGATTAAACAGGTGGTGAAGGTAAACTGAAGGGAGAACTCCACCTATGAGCTTTCTGGTAGGTTACACCCATGTTGGGGTGGGACTTTTCTGTAATACGGTTGTTTGGGTACCAGCCATCTCCTGTAAGTAAGCTCTATTAGCACATGATTTCTCCAAGATGGACTTGGATGGAATCATTTATTTGTTTTTCATCAGTGCTCTATCAGGAACAATGAGATGTTTGCTGGTTTCACCTTAAAAAAAATGTAATGCAACGGTAGCCTCGGCTGGCTTTGAACTCCCATCCTCCTTCCTCACCTTCCAAAGTGCTGAGATTGAAGCACGCATCATCGTGCACTGCTTTATCTTTTCTCTAACATAAAATCTTCCTGCATTGTGTGCTTCTTCCTCAACAGTTATTACTAAAATATACAGATTATGTGTCATTCCAAAGACCAATAATCATTTCCCATGTTCTCTCAACAACAAAACTAAATAGGTAAGGAGGGTACCTTTTTGTGCATTAAATTCATTTTAGTTCCTGTAGAGCTATGATTTTTCTATTAGTCATTACCATAGCAAGAAGCCTTCTTCTTACTGAGCACAAACTTCTATACTTGAGAGCATCCCTTTTCAGCAGAGGATTTGTAGCAGAACCTAGAAAAATAATTTCCACACTGTTAAATGATAAGAGCTGAAAATAAACAGAGGCCCAGAGAAAAGAACACATGTAAAAGGAGCTTCGGGTCCACACTCCGGGGCTCCTTTCTCATGGTTAAAATGGCTTTTTACCAATGAGCTAAGCATCACTTGCTATAATCCTGATGGATACTGTATGTATGCTCTCCCTTTGCCCTGGTTAGAATATGGGAGGACAGGAAGCAAGTGTGACATAGTGTCTTTATAAAGCCAAGTCAAGCCTGGCTCACGGTGGACACTTAAATGGTTTCGATAAATAATGCATACAATGAAGCTCCAGTTTGGAATTGAATTAAACCCTGAGTTCAAATGTGCTCTGTCTCCGGCTATATCCACCTCATATCCTAGCAAAATGTGTCAGTGAGGTTCAGTATTCATGACTTCGAGGAGTGAGAAACAAGCCCCAGAGAAATAAAGTTTGTGTATCTGGAGCTATTGAGTCTTTGCCCTAGAAACAGATTTTCAGCTTGCTATAAGGATGCTGTGGCAGCCACCATATGTTTCTTCTTCTAACTGATTTGAGGATGTTAAGATGGCCCCACAGAGGTGGCTGATAACTGCATCCTAAACACCTTTTGTGCAAGACTTAAGGAAGGCAGAGTAATCTGTACACTCAATGAACATGGGGTTTATTAGAAACATTGAGAAGTAGTTACTTGTTATAATGAAAACTGTCTAGAGAACAGAAACCAGCAAATGCAGAAGAATCTGGTCCTAGTGATGCAGAACCCAAATCCACTTGAGACACATTAGAAAAAGCTTTATGCAAGTGAGCATTTGGTAACTATAATATAGTGAAAAAAAGTGGTCTAGTTCTTACCCAAGAAATAGACTTTTGTATAGAGAAATCAGGGTAGACTAAGTTACAGAGGTTGAGAAAGTGGAATATGAGGGAGGGAGAGAAAAACAGCAGGCAGTCCATGAAGGGTCACAATTGGTATCACCAGAGAGTTCACAAAAGTACATATTCTCAACCCCAGCCCTGACCTAAATTAGAATCTGAAGGACTGGGGCCATTCATCTGTGTTTTAGTAAGTACTCCAGATTATTGCTGTGTGTGCTAACCTTTGAGAACAACTGCTGAAGAACAGGTAGAATTGGATAGAAACAAACATCAGGACTGGAGGAGGGGTGGAACGTCTATGGTCCTCTTTCTGATTCCTCTGAGCATGTACTTCATCAGGGCACCTCCTTCTGTGCCCTCCTCTTTCTCCTACAGCATCCTTCATAAGGAGAGTTACTTGGAGTTTGTGGTAGTTTGAATGTAACTGGCCCCCATAAGGTCACAGGGAGTGTCTCTATTAGAATGTGTAATTTTGTTGAAATAGGTGTGACCTTGTTGAAGGAAGTGTGTCACCATGGAGGTGCGTTTTGTGGTTTTATAGATGCTCAAGCTCTGCCCACTGGCTCAGTTCACTTTCTGTTGCCTGTGGGTTAAGATGTAGCTTCTTCTCCACTCTCAGCTCCTTCGGCAGCACCATGTCTGTCTTTATACCACCATGTCCTGCCATGATGATAATGGACTAAACCTCCGAAACTGTAAGCCAGTCCTAATTAAATGTTTTTCTTATAAGAGTTGCCATGGTCATGGTGTCTCTTCACAGCCATAGAAACCCTAATTCAGACAGTGTCAAAGAGATGGCTCAGCAATTAAGAGTACTTGCTACTCTCAAAGAGGATCTAGGTTAAGTTTCTAGCATCCACTTGGTGGCCCGAAGTCACCTGTAATGTCAGTTCCAGAATGTGACACACTGTGATATTCTCTATAAGCCTCAGGAATGCAATGGTATATACACATACATGCAGGCAAAATACTCATACACATAAAATGAAAAAAATAATTCTTAAGAAAACTATTGGCTCCTTGGCCTGGAGAGGGAGGGAGGGGAGGTATGGGTGGAGGGGAGGGGAGGGAAGGGGGAGGAAGAGGGGAGGAGATGGAAATTTTTAAATAAAAAAAAACATGAAAAAAAGAAAACTATTAGGTAATTATCATTCATCTGAAAGTCTGAATTCTAAAATGATCCACATTCTGTGTTTGGGGGAATTAATATGATACCATGAGTGGAAAATTCTAAGCCTGATCTAAAGTGACATGTTGCCTTTGAAACACACAGTCATTTTCCAAAAGTCTATTCCTTTGATCTGCTAACTCAGGCTAGTGAATTTGGACCTTTATCCACACTAGTCTTCAGAAATCCATTTTATTAATGCTGCTGAGCAACTGAAACAGAGGAGGCTCAGTGCTTTCCTGGGCTCGACTTCAGCAGCTCTGAACCACGAGATCAACATGCTCAAACCCGTGCTTAGATTGACTCTAACTCACAGCTTCTTATATAGTAAGGGCAGTTCTCAGCTTGACAACAGAAGTCTGATAAGTGAATGAGTTTCTGACTCATATGGATTCATGTACTCTACAACCTCACGAGAGATTTAATATCCAAATGGCCTGGAGTCAATCTGTATTTACTGTCAATTTGGTTGGCATTTGAGAGTGCTGGATCATTGATAACTACCGCAATAGGCCTCTAGATTTTTGGTTTTAGATATTTTGTGGGATATAGGCTTGACTGGAGTAGGAAGGGTTGGAAAGTCTATAATGGGTTTTATCAATTGAAGATGATGAGTGGTCTGCTTTACAGGACTCATGACCAGACCCAGACATATTTTTTTCATGAATGTTCATAAGCAAAATCAGCTAATAAGAGTATTTCCTGAATTGGTATGATGGAGCAACAAGTATTAAGATAATATTTTATGAAAACCACCTTTCTATAATCAGGTAGATATAAAGAACAATTTAATATTCCCATTGAATGGTTTTGAAGCCAGCAATTCTGCTTAGCATTTTTGCAATGTGGGGAGTCCCAGTATTACTAGAAAATAATGTCCTGCTACTATAAAAGTTTCATTTAAACACCAATAGGTAGCAGGACTAGCCACAATAACAAAAGGAAAGCTTTAGTCCTTATTCTATGTAATATAGACTCTCTCTCTCTCTCTCTCTCTCTCTCTCTTTATATATATATATATATATATATATATATATATATATATATATATATATATATATATATAAAAGAAAAGAAGACAGGGTGTGAATACTGCCATGAGAGAGAACCAAGGCTCAGGTTCACAGTCTTTCCTCACTGAATTTGGAGTGTATAGTGTGTGTGTGTGTGTGTGTGTGTGCATGTGTGTGTGTGTCTGTGTGTGTGTGTGTGTGTGTGTGTGTGCTCATGTGTACTTTTCATGTGTGTGTGTGCCTATGCATGGGTATATGCAGGGATACTTGTTAACATCCCAGAGTTTCATTACAACCAGGCACATTCTTTTAAGATGTGTTCACCCCAAGTATTAATTGTCTGTTGTGGGTTTTGAGATAACATTAAACTTCTTTAATTGGAAAGAAATTATTTGGATGAATTTTTATATCTTATACCAACACATATTAAACAATGAAATAGTTCTCTGCGTCTTGAAAGTGTAAGTAAATGTATTTGACAAGATTTCTGTTCAGTTTTGCTAGTTCAGACTTTTTTTTACATAATTATTCATTTTCTGGGAACTTTCTTATTAACATATGTTATCTTGTAGGGTTTTCACATATGTCTATTTTAGCAATGCTCTTTTTGTTATGTCAAGTGCTACTGGCTTGTGTTATTCTTTTCTATTCTTAAGGATGGATTGTAGTTTCTCTGTACTCGGCCCTTACAATGTATATAGCATTCCTGCCGAGTAAACTTTCCACAGCTCATCCTCTTAAGTTAAGAGGTGCTGTTACTGCTGACGTCCTTATGATGACTGCTGGGGATCAGAGAGGCTAAGGGGTTTCTGCTGGGATTAGCTGTAACTACGCATAGCTTCAGACCGACTATGTGTGGGCTTAGCAGCTATTTCTCTTAGCAATCCTAGTATCTCAGATGTCTGCCTCTAACACACACTGAAATTATCTATGTCCAGAATGTATTCATTTCCCTTCTTGTCTTCAAACTCACTAATTGCTCTTTCAGCTTTCTTTAAATTCCTTTTAGTTTGCTTCACATTTCCAGTTGAGATATGCCATGTGCAATATCCCTTTCTCTTTTAGTATCAAGCCAGCTTTCCATTAAGTTTGGCACGGATCCACCTCCGCATGAGCAAGCTGCAGCCTAATCTAGTGTATAAACGAGCTGCAACCGAACTGCTTATATTCTTGCAATAGGTAGCCAAGTCTCTGCAAATCAAACAGCTGGGCTCTCAGTTGATCACAGCCTGCAGACTGCTCAGCATGTCCAAATAACGCTTTGCTTCATCCAACTGCTTTTGCGTGTCACTTCCTGGTTCAGCTTGCCACCAGATTCATGAATGTCCTCTTTGCTTAAGTAAGTAAACTGCTAAATCTCATCTGCTTAAAGTTCTTTCATCAGCAATAAGAGGCTTGTTTGAATGTAAAATCAAGGGAAGCTTGAAGTATGTCACTATCAAATATAATTTTGTAATTTCTAGTTTTTCCGAATGATAAGAAAATATGACTTATACTGTTTTCTTCTCTCTTGGATCTTTTGAGATTCTCTTTAGGGTCTTGACTAAAGGGAAATAATTTTTGAGTAAATGAAAATATTTTGCCATGCCCAATAAATATTCAAGACTGTAATGCTTAAATTAAGAGCCAATGAAGAGAGGGAAAAAATAGAAAACAGTTTCCTTTACAATGTTGATTAAATCAATAATCAACTCAAATTTCATTTGTATTAAGCTTACATGTTTTCTATAGATGTGCTTTTCTCTCTCTGTGGACTATCTTTTATTGATACTTACTCAGCAGTTACTTTAGAAATGGATCTATTACTATACTTCTCAATAACCTTCTCAGAGGAGAAACAGTCCCTCATCCCACCCCAACTTACTTCATCACCCTGGGAAGAACACACCATGGCACACATTTCATTAGAGTCCTCTCCACTCACATTGTAGTCTCTCACATTTGTTAAAAATCAAGATTGCAGCTAAGGAATCGCAGTTCTAACCATAAAACCTTCATTTTCAGGAATTGCTTGTCTAAAATAGTAAAATTTAAAACCTGTTTTATATAGTTGTTATTTTACTAATGTATCCATGTTCTTTCTATATTTTTGTATTTGTGTCTTGTGATACAATTCTCATAACTTTGTGCTCTCTTATTAATATTCTGGAAAATGGGTCATGCTCGTTAAACTTTTCTGAGATGTACATAGCTGAAAATGTCTCCCACATGATTTCATCCCTTAGTAGTGCAATTTTGCTGAATATGAAATGGAAATTTTGCGATCCAAAACATAAAGGAATTTATTTTTATGATTCCTGTGATACTGTAGCACTTCACAACATCAACCTGAGAATTGTATTGACTGTGCACTCTTTGAATACTCCAACTTTTTCTTCCTCTATTCTAGAAAATAACCATCATTGCGGGCTCTGCAGAGGTTCTTAGAACTCCCTAGAATTCTAACATGACTTTGTTTCTTTTTTTAAAAAAAAATTATTTATTTATTATGTATACAATATTCTGTCTGTGCCAGAAGAGGGCACCATACCTTGTTACAGATGGTTGTGAGCCACCATGTGGTTGCCAGGAATTGAACTCAGGACCTTTGGAAGAGCAGGCAATGCTCTTAACCACTGAGCCATCTCTCCAGCCCTTATGACTTTGCTTCTTGACAGAAGTTTAAGGATGACACCTGAGAAGTGAAGGTTTTGGCTCCATTTTAACTGAGTGAACTGAATTTTCCATTTTATTTCAGCCAGCTTTTTTTATTTTGGTTACCTCTTTGCATTGTACATGCTTATCCTAACCTCTCTGAATTGACACTTGCCTTCTTCTATAGATAGAACTCATGATATACTGCAAATTTTATTGTAGATTGTAGAAAATAGTCAATAATGAAATATTTGAGGGAAACTTTTATAGCCTATAAAGTAAAGAGAAACTAAAGGACCATTGGTGTGTTCATATTAATTTCCTTCAATATGGTATCTTTATCACCTACCCTGCTCTTGTTATAGAATTGAGTCAGAAGTGGAGTCAAACACCCTTCTTCATCCACTGACTTTCCTCCACTCTCATATAACTTGTCCTGAACTTCTTCCATGTTCTTTCTAATTCTATTCTGTATTACAAAGCTTATCCTTATTTAACCAAATATTGCAAGGCAGATACAACCTGGCTCTAAACCTCCTTCCACTTATTCTGGTCTCTTGAGTTTATTGAGCTGAAGTCTCCTGAGAGTGAACCAGAGAGAATGGATCAGGGCCTGGGGTGATGGGAGAACCTATGTGATGGCACAGAGATCAAATACTGAGTTTTTGAAATGTCTTTTTCACAGGATGTAGTACAAAAAGAAAGCACGGATTGCTATTTTTTTTTCAGTCTCCTGGGGGCCTGCTTTGAACTTGGTCTCAGTGCAGAGCAGGCACTGCGAAGAGTAAAGATCTTGACGCTACCCCCTTCCCCTGTCATTTATAGACATTCCTCTCCCACTTAGTATCTCGTCCCTGAACTTGTGTTTGCAATATTAGCAATTCTTGCTTTTTTTTGTTACCTTGTTTACATTTTAAGGTGTTTTATTAAAAAGTAGAGGAAAAATGTATGGCTGTCTTGATTTCAATTGCATTGTTGCCATTTAATTAAGGAAAATTGTACACATACTCTAAGGAAAAGCATCATAGAAATGTTTAATGAAATGCAAACAATAGTACTTGCATGGGATCCTCTTTGCATTTATTATCAATAAACACAAAGAAAACCAAAGCTTGAATCCTTCCTGCCACAGAACTGCTCTTCATATCTGTTATGGGCACATTTATTATGCAGTTGAGGAGCTCAGATCCCAAATGCCTGGCCCCAGAAATATTTTGGATATGAGAATACTTTTTTCTGTGCAACTATGAAGTATCTGCATATATGAAATAAGAAATCTTGAGAGTGGAACCCAAGAGTTCTTTCACATGAGATTCACTGTTTTGCTTGTATCTTAAACACAGCCAGAAGAAAATTTTATGCAGTATTTTTTAAATTGTGTCTGCATTTTGACTGACATCTGTCCCGTGAGGTCAGATATAGAATTTTCCCACTTGGAGGGTCAAAATTTACTTATTTGGGAGTATTTTAGATTTGCAGACTAGGGTTGTTCAACTAGTGAATTTCTGAAGACTTTAGCATCAGTCTTGGAGAATAGAAATTCTTGGCACCGTTGAGGTGAAGTGCAGTTTGTTGCAGAGACCTTTGAGCCAGATCCCCCCAAGTCCACATTCTAGTGCCTTTACTTACAAACTGCACTTCTGCACTGATTTTTAAACACTTGTATTTTCCATCACAGAATGCAGAAGATAGAATTGTACCTTCAATATACAGACACTGTGATGCTTTAAAGCAGGTATTGCTGGCAATTAATAAAGTAAAAAAACTGACAGGAGTTTCTGATATGTTATAAATATTCAACACATGCTCTTTGCTTTTATTAAAAAAGAGTTTTTTCTTTGAATGTTTCAAAAATCATATACAACTTAAAACTCAATTAAGTGACTTGTGACTTTTGCCTAGGATGCTTTCCCTAGGCATTGTTCTCCATATTTCAGCGAAATTGTTTTCTAAGACATTATCAAGATTTTTTTTTTAATTTTGATATCTGTAAGAGTTGCTTTTCTCTTAGGCTCCAGCGACAGCGGGGAACTAGCTGACTTTCTCCCCTGCTTCTCTCTGTCGTGTTTGTGAGAGTCCTGTTATAGAATATAAAGTTTTCTTGAAATTGTTTTCATTTCCAGGACCCTCGCAGCAGTGATTAACCCACTATGGAGAATACATCACCAAATACCATGAGAGATATGTGCAAAACTTTAAAACAGCTTGCTTTCTCATCTCTAACCCATGCTCCTATTAGGCAAAGAATGGGCCATATGCTTGCTCGGGAATGAGTGGTGTGGAAATGTTTGAAAGAATCCCTGTTTGAAGGGATTCCTCATTCTCATCTGAGGTAGGTATTTCAGAGATGGCCTTCCGGTCTGGATCATTTAACACACAACTCTCTGAGCAAGAGAGCTATGGGAATTACGGTTCAGTTCATGTCTCTACTTCTCCAGCATCACTGGTGGGTATGTATAGCTGCCCTTAGGAGTCTAAGAAGAATAGATCAGAGTCTCGTTCTAAAACAATGGTTCTCAACCTCCTTAATGCTGTGATCCTTTAATAGTTATTCATGTTGGAGTCACCCCCAGCCATAAAATTATTTTGTTGATACTTCATAACTATAATTTTGCTACTGTTATGAACTGTAGTATAACTATCTGGTGTGTGACCCCTGTTGGTGGTCATTACCCACAAGTTGAGCACCACTACTTTAGATGGTTGACAGGGTTATTGACTGACCCTGTTGGGGTAGTAACCGCCTGGTTTTAGTGCTGGGAACTTTGTTATCCTGGTCCCCTCCTTTGACCTGAGTAATCTGGGACAGTCAGTTACTCCACATAAAATTAAACTCACACTTTCTGTAGACAACCAGGTCTATGAACTTGGATAAGCATGAGGCTTTCTAAGAGCAGATTTCCATCTTATGATGTGATAATGTCTGCTTCACATGTTGGAAGTATAAGATATTATCCTGTTATCAAGGCATAGTAATTGATTTGAGAGGCAGAAGCAAGAGAATCACAAATTTGAGGCCAGTCTGGGTTGCACAGTAAGATCCTATTCTACATTTAACCAACAACATTAACAGCATCATCAACAGCAAGCTATCAACCAAACCAAAAAAAAAAAAAAAAACAAAACAAAAAAAAACCAAAAACCAATATTGTGTGCCCTGTGAGGCACTGTGTCAATGTCAGCTAATATTGTCATGAAAGCTGTTGCTCCTTTGGTCTCATGAGGCTTCTTTGGGGATTCCAGAATAGAAATAGTTTTTAAAGGTATAAACCCTATATTCTCAAGTCTTCTAAGCAATAGCAAACACAAATTCAAAGTGGATTGTGTAGAAGTTGCCAGATAGATATTGTCTTAGGGTTTCCATTGCTGTGAAGAGACAGCACAACCACTACAACTCATAGGAAAACATTTAATTGGGGTATCTCGCTTACAGTTTCAGAGGTTCAATCCATTATTATTATGGTGGGGAGCATGTGGGCATGCGGGCAGACAAGAGAAATAGCTGAGAGTCCTACACCTTGCCGGTAACAGGCAGTCAACTGACACACTGGACAGATTTCCACACATAAAAATTCTCAAAACCCATCCACAGTGACACACTTCCTCAAAGAAGGCCATACCTACTCAAACAAAATGGCACGTCTTAATAATGTCACCCCCTATGAGAGTATAGGGGGCAATTACATTCAGACTACCACAGATAGGAACTTGGGGACAGACGGGTTCTTGCTTGTGCCTTGGGTTTAGGTGCCCATTCACAACTTGGCACATGGTCTTAATCAAACCTGCTGTTCTAACATGCAGGCTAAAGGGCTTTTTGACACTGAATCATTGCCTCTTGACTTCGGATATAAACTGCAGTTACTTCCAATCCTTGGAGTTGGAGGTAGTCCCGTAAACTTGATCTTTTATGGACTTTTTGTAGTTTATTTTTGACCACTTCACCTATTTCTTTCATTTACTTGACAAGCTATCTAATGATCTCTCTTTATATTTCTGCACCATTGTATCCACATTTTCTCTGAGAATGCTAAGTTGCATGAGAGATGTGAAATTTGCCCAACTTGTTAACTATTATAGCTGTTCCCTAGCCTGGAAGCATGTGCAAGGTGAATAAGCAAACTGACATTCATGACTGTAGTCTATTGGTCACATAACACAATGGCTGTATATTTGGCTATATATATTGAAATAAAAAATAAATGATTAAACAAATCATATGGCCTATGTATAAATAACACAAGTTTCTTGACATTAATGGTATTCTATTTTTTTTTTCAAAATCAACCTTTTCTGTTGTTGTTTTTACAGTTCTTAATGGGGAAAATAAGACTCGAACAGCATAATCTTAGGTATCATTAATCCAAGAGGTTGTAGAGCTTTAGAAACAAAGGCAGGGCACTTTAGATCAGACAGGAGGTTGCTTATAGAGAGAGGTTAGGGTGATCTAAAACATGTATTGGACATTTAGTTCAACTACAAGGTGTCACCCACAATCTGTTCTTTAATCCCACAGATAGTTATTTCAGCTGAAGTAAACGATGTAGTGGATTGAAGCTTCTCAGTGCAAGTAAGTTGCTTGGGTACTTCTTTATTTTTTTCTGACTTCAATTCAAACCAAAACTTGGGGATATGAATACATAGAAGGAACAGCAGGCAGGGCAGGCAATAGAAAGATGAAGGGAAGGGAGGGTGTGGGCAACTCCCAAATTAAGACTTCTTTGTATGATCTGTGGCAGATGTTAGCTGCTAAGTTCAAACAGCTGATCCTTGATGTAAGGGCAATTTGTTTATTGTTATAGTAAACAGAACCTGTAAATTTCCATTATAGACTGATGAGCGCTGAAGACAATAGTCCATGCTGAAATCACCAAATGATTCACATTTTTTCTAGCTTCTTCTTCTCCCAGGATGTGAAACACTACTAGGAAATACTGACATTTTCAGAGGCTTATAAGCAATAAACAATTCACGTTCTGTATATTAAATGTGTCTTGAGTTATAGCTCCAAGTGGAAATTGGGCTCCACTTTGATAATCACCAGCAGCAGGTTTAGCTAGTGCCGAGTCTCATCCCGAGGTCTTTGTTCGTTCAAGCTGCTCTGGAGCATCTGACACCACCAGCCTCCTAGTCTCCTGAAGGCAATTAGATGCACCCGGTTTGCATAAGACCCTTGCAAGCCCCAGCATAGCTATTTACACAGCTGTAATCATTACAAATAAATTACTTCATAAATTTCAACAAATGAAACCGTGTTATTTTATTTTGTCTGCCTTGTCTCCTCTTTGTGCTGCCAAGTCACCGGTATGTCATTTACTTTTGCTTATTTGCTGAAATGAGATTTAAGAAACTCAATTAGTAACCGGGGGCATGTCTCTCTCTCTCCATCCCAGACTTTTGTTTTGCTGTGGCAGAGAAAACATTTTCAGGAAATAAAAACAGTGAAGGCACTGCTATAAAAAAAAAAAAAGTGTGTGTTAAACTTTTGGATCATGTTGTTTTTCTTTTGTCAGTAGATTGATGAATAATTTTCATAAAATGAAAACTTTGGAAGAGTGATGCTCTTGATATCTGGGCACATGTGTGTGTTGCCGCTATCATGACGGCGTAGAATATTCAGAATAGTTTTTTTTTTGTATCTGTTTCTGTTCTATTGTTGTGAAAAGACACCACGACTAAGACAACTCTTACAAAAGAAAGCATTTAAATATAGAGAACCGTTCTGGAAAATGTGTCGATATGTGGGTTCATTGTGTAATTATAGAATATATACTAAGTCTATATAAACTAAGTCTAGGGTCAGGAGTCAGCCTGGTTGCTTGGGATGAGCACTGTGTGTGTGAGTTATTGATAACTAAAATGGCATTATATAGCACAAACCTATAAAGTAATTGCTAATAAGCACCTGACAGTATATGCACATTTTGAAAGCATATAGAAAACAAAATACATATTTGTTTTCTTTATGTCTGATGCCTCATTTACTATTTTCAAATACCTCCCACCTTCCATGATTGCCTTCTTTTGATATTAAAAAAAATTCATGCCACACCCTTAACTACTTCATTGCTAATTTTGCTGTTTACCTTTGGTTGTTTTCTAAATGGCCACCCTTGGATTATCATTAACAGCTAAATTAATAGCAATTTATCATCCAACTTGATCTCAATGGCATTCAAAACTCTGCAATGTTCCCCCATGCTTTGTGTTGGTTCTATAACAAATTATTCAGGTGACCACCTACTCAGATTTACAGTTATTTCTTTATCTAGTTAGTTTACTATTAAAAGGTAGGGGCAGAAAAAAATAAGAGGTCAAAATAAGCATCACATTAAGCTATTATTTACATCTACCTACATTAGTAATTTTTACTGTGAATTTTATTTCTTTATGTGGATTTGTGCTTCTGTGTCATGTTTGTCCATGGCAGCCTGAAGAACCCCCTTTATTATGTACAAGTCACGAGTGCCACAGCCACTCTTTCCCTCTTACCTGGGAACATCTTAATTTTTCTTCTTTAATTTTAAGGGTATTTTTCTCAATAGAGTTCTTTATCTATCTATTTAAAAATTTTTATTACAAAACTTTCTGAGTATATTTTGATCATGTTTCCCCTCCCATATGCCTTCCAGCTGCTCCCTTTCTACCCACCCAACTTTAAGTTCTTTCCCTTTCAAAACAGCAAAATAGAAAAAAAAGAAACATCAAGAAAAAAAGCAAGAAGCAAGCACACAAGCAAACAAAACCCTAACAACATGATAATTAAAACAAAGAGGCAAAAAAGGTAAAAGGGTACAGAAGCAAAGTAAAATGAACAGAATAGTATCTTGCCTAACCTAACCCACATGACAGAAAGCTCTTGCGGTTGATGGCGATTAACAGAGAGATCTACAGCTGGGCCATGTATAGCTAGTGAGTACTCAGCACTCAGCTCAAATGAGATGTCTTTATCAAATCCCTCCTTTCCCTCAAAGCTCAAGGATCTATGCAGAAGAGGAGATGGGAAGACTGTTAAGAGCCAGAGGTGGTGAATGACTCCAAAGAGACAGCATCTTCCATGGGTAATAGGACTGATGCACATATAAACTCACAGGCTGAGGTAGCACACACAAGACCTGCACAGGTTCAAGCCAGATGGGGTCCTAGCATGAGAGAGGAAAGTGGACATGGGCCCTGACCCTAACCAAGAAGCTTTCTGCAAGTGATAGCTTCTGTCAATTGGTTTTCTCGAACAGAGTGTCTCTTGATACAACAGTCGCACTAGGGCAGGCCCCATGCTGAGGAGTAGTTGGCCAACACAAAACAATCTATGTTTACCAATTTGAGGAGAAATAACTGTTACTTTCTTTATCTTTAAAAGAATGCTTTAAAATACATTACTGAAATTAACATACAAAATAATGGATGGTTCATGATCCTTTAATGAGAGGAGCAAGTTTGTGTTTCTCCTTGAGAACTAAGAAAGCTCTGAGAGAACGTGTAAAAGGGAGACGAGCTCTTGAGTGAATGGATATTGTTGAAATGGCTACAGCTACGGTCATGTCAAGGACTCAATGCCTTAGATTCATGGCAATAACGAAGCCTTCCTCTGGCCTGTGTACAAAACTAGGGGGTAGCCTGAGCCTGTTCCCCTGCTGAGACTTGACAACACCTCCTCCTGTTCCTCCATAAGCAGGCTGAGGTGCCATATTGAGATTCCCCATTGCTGTAGTGGTTGGCACTTCTCTATTTGAGCGATCACAGTCCACCTGATCATCTTTTCTGAAGGTGTCTGTCCTGTCTTCATTCCGCTGCCATCCCAGTCATGGTTCTTGGATCTATGCAAAACGGCCAGGGCCTTTTTCTTAAGTTTCTTTGAAGATCTGTTGTCTTTGGATATTGATAGCTTTTTGTATGTCCAAATGTGCTTATCTTTGGTCATTCTGTTGGGGTTTCATGGATGTTTAGGTTATTACCTTTCTTCACATCTGTAATAAAGGTTCTCACCAGGTTTTCATGGGATTATTAAAAGTAGGGCCACTTTCATTTATTGTTTTTGTAATGTTGTATTATCTTTGTTTACCTGAGATAAATTTTGCTTGTTTATAGAATAGAAGCAATATAAGCCCTTTTATACATTGATGGATCCAATTTGCTAATATTTTGTCAGGGATTTTTTTCTTCTATACTCAGGAGAGACATAAATCCAGAGTTTTCTTTTCTTGCAATTTATTTATCTGGCTTTTATATTAAGTTAATGAAGTTTCATGGAATGGATTAGAAGATACTTTTTATTTTATTTCCTGAGTGGATAGTGGATTGATACAGATTCTTTTTTGAATCTTGGTCAAATTCATCAGTGATCCCATGTGAAAATGATGATTCCTGTTTTGAAGGATTCTAATCCTCAATCCTAATCATCATGATTATCATCATCATTATATTTATCACACCAAAACCAAATCTTGTATCACTAAGCTGCTTCTAAAGTCCTCTGGATGGTTATTAGCTATTTATTCAATTTATTAAAAGAATTCAGCCATACTGAAATTACCTCTTCCATCTTAAGTTTGGTTTGGCTTAATTTACCTTTCAAGAAATTCATTTATTTCATCTATGTTATCAAATTCTTTGGAGAATTTGCACGTTAGTATTTTTCTTTATTCTTTTTAACACCTCATGTACACGTGCCTGTCTTGTGTATTTACAACTCCAA
Source organism: Arvicola amphibius (assembly GCF_903992535.2). Taxonomy (NCBI): domain Eukaryota; kingdom Metazoa; phylum Chordata; class Mammalia; order Rodentia; family Cricetidae; genus Arvicola; species Arvicola amphibius. The sequence continues at coordinate 37,598,991 of NC_052051.1, read as the reverse complement.
CTAATTTGTAGATGGTTAAAAGCTCTCTGGCTTCACCTATGTACCTAAGAATTTATTTTTAGATCAAACTATCTTAACCCTATTGGCTTATTTCATGATATTTAACAAGCATATAAAACTCATGCAGACCATGGGAAGCTCCACTCTAGAAGGAAAAGAAGCTGTGTGGAAAGGACATGTATAGGTAGCTCTGGGATCGACTTGGCCTCTATTTATGAAACAATGACTCTTCATAACTGGCTCATAAGTTGGCTGAGTTTAAACTCTGATTAACCCAGACACGGATAAATTATATTCATCTTGACTCCAGATGGTAAATGTACTTATAAATTCTGGTACTTGACTGCATTGCTGTTCTATTGAAGTTGTATGCAGCTGCTAAGTGGTGGTGATGTTGTGTTATATATGTGGGAGATATGCAAAATGCCTGCAGTGTGAAAAATTATTTTGAGTGTAAGTTCTACATATGTTACTGCTGAAACCTAGTCCCCAGACAGGATAATTCTGTTACACTTGATCTAACAATTGTTTCTACCTAACTGCTAAATTAGTCTGATGCATAAATTACATGAAATATTATTTCATCAGTGGCTACTTAAATTAAAATCTCTCTTTCTCTTTTTAAGGTTTGAGACAAAATCTCCTGTAGTCCTATTTCGACTGAACTTTATAAGCCAAAGATGGCCCTCAGCTGCTGAATGTCCTGACTTTACCTCCAGTAAAAGGTGTGTATCTCCATCTCCATCTCCATCTCTAAAATGTTCTGAATCAAGTAAAATCATTTTTGGTATTCAATGGCCACATGCGTCCTGTGTAGTGGTTCTCAGTCAGCAGGTTTTGACCCCTTTGGGTAGTGTCAAACAACCCTTTCACAGTGATTGAATATCCTGCATATCAGATATTTTCATTATAGTTCATAACAGAAGCAAAATTTCAGTTATAAAGTAGCAACAAAAATAAATTTATTGTTTAAGGTCACCACAACATATGGAAGTATATTAAAGGGTCACAGCATTATGAAGGCTAAGAACCACTGGTGTAGTAATTGCCATATAAATTTGGAATAATTTTACCTTTGCACAAAATTATGTGCAACATCCCTGGTACAGAATTTGGAAGGAAAACTATCTGGTAAGCTCATTAAGTTAATAATTAATTTTATGAACATTTTATGAGCTAAATATAGTTTATTACAACAGATGCATTTATGAAGGGGAAAATACAAAAACAGAACAAAATAACAAAGCTAAAACAAACCTCAGAAACAGCCTTTACAAGCTTTGATGTTAACAAAAATCTGAAGTTCATTAGAAATATTCTTACCTTATAGCTGTCCTCGTTTTCTTTACAGGGAATACTGGAAAGGTGAGGGCCAATGCAGATGAATGATGACAGTTATTGCAGGATCTTCTGACTCTTGGCAAAGTTCATTTTCCTCACTGAGTTTCTTTTTTCCAATGTGATACAGTGAATATAGCACAGCTGACCTGACTGAACACACGGTCTCATTCTGAACACTGCTCATTCTTCGTCACAGGTGGCTGTGACAGCTCGATCTCCACCAAAGGAAAGCACAAAGGAGGGACAGGACCTTCCATGTGCTGTGTACTTGATCTATGGTTTGAACCTTTTTAAGAGCCAACTTCTGTTCCCTGGCTTCTGACATACAGAAGAGAGTACCCCATCACCACATATTGTGAGGAAAAGCGAGAGATGCCCAAGTCTCTAAGAATGTGCACACTCAGGTAGCCTAGTCACTAGCCTAGAACAAATCACTGCATTTGAGGATTCTTTGTTACAGCAGCTAAGATTACCCCAACCTGAGTACGTGAGAGCAGATGAAATCTTAATCTTGCATAGGAACTTTCAGAATTAGATGTCAGAAACAGGACTTTTTATTTTATGTTTTTAATTGTAAATATTTTATAACCATTGAATATTTAGGAAAAGAAATTCATGACAGTTTCCCTGAATAAACCACCACTTTTATCCCCAATAAGATTGCTTTCTGGTTTTCATGCATCTCTTGCCTTGGGTAGATTCCCTAGACGTAACAGCTGAGCTAGGGATTCTCTTACATTTATTGGGAAGTTTCAAGAGAATGGTTTAAAATGCTCAGGAAAGCTGACTAAGAAGGGGGAAAGAGCCAAGAAAATCATGGATTCTGCTGTAATCCAGCTTTGGCTTCACTGCACAGGGAGCGCTAGAGTAGAAATCATCCTTCAGAGAACCCAGCAGGGTGCCAATGGGATTTGAGTTTTGGCATCCTCATTTGTTGAACGATGGGACCTTCCAGACATTTCCAGAATGATAGGTGTTACTCCACTACTCTGAAGTAGAGAGTAGCTCTGAGCTGAGCTGCCAGTACTACCAAAGCTGAAATAAGTAAGGTCATCTACATAGCACACCAGCATCCATTACAGCCCTTACCTTTAAATATGTGAAATTAGACTTCGAGGTTCACATTAGGTGAGATTGTTGGGTAATGTTTTACAAAGAAGGAATGTGAAGCTGTGGAGAGATATAAAAGCTGAGCTGGGAAATTGCTACTATGCAAAAGTCATGATTGACCTTTGTCCTGTAGGCAGCACAGGTTCACTGAATATTAAATATGATTCCCAGAGTAAGACAATAGGAGCAGTTAGCTTCTGCTGTGTAACAAAATAGCCTTAAAATTGGTGCCTTAAAATGGAACCCACTGAACTAGCACAAGACCAGTCTGAAGATTTGGGCTTAGATAAGCTGATAAGTTCTTCAGGTGTCACAGAAACCCCTTCCTGTTCAATTCTTGTTCATAAAGGGAGCTCTGCTGCAGAGGATTGACTCATGTTGATTTGGAGTTCACTGCTTCTCCACCCTGTGATCCCATCTGCTGGTAGGCTATCCCAACCTTACCTGCCCAATAGATACAGGGATCAGATGGAAAATAATAGCACAATGATTAAGGTCTCAAAGGTTAGAGTAGCACAGCCTTGCTTGAGAAGCATTTTGTTGATCAAAGTTAAACCATAAAGTCTACCCCCATTGAGAGTGCGTGAAGCTGGTGACATTACAGGAGAACGGTTTTGCATGCAGGAAGTGATTAACTGAGCCCCATGGTGAAAAGAACATAGGAAGCTCTTCGGTAGTTACATCATTAATGGAGTGGGCAGATACTGCAGCTATGCCATTGGCACTCACATCAGGGGTCATGTGTACAAAGCCCTGGTGAAGGTTTTGGAGAAGGTGAGGAAATTCTCCCAGGAAGTGTTATGTGAACTCCAATGTGAGGGCCACCCATGCCTCACTTCTCTTTCTTGTACCCTGACTTCTTTCTTAATCAAATTTCTGTGATTGTTTCTGGGCCTTTGAGGGTCATTATGCAGGTAAAACAACCTTATAACTCCACATGATTTGAAGACAGGAAAAGTAGTTGAAATGAAAAGAAATTTTAGTATGTAAAATTGGGACATTCTCAATAGCAACAAGACCACATATCTTTACCTTAATATTATATTTGCTTAGGAAGCCAAAAAGCAGGGGGGAATGATACAATTATATTTTAAATTTTTGAAAATAAAACAGAAATCCAAATAAGTGACTGAATCCCAATAGGTGTACTAAGTAAATAGATAATATTGATAGGTGTTGAATTTTTGACAAAGTAGAAAGTAATATTCAAGCCTTACATCATACTGTATATTTGATATAATTATACAAATATTGATTTCTAGATAAATGCTCTTAGTATAAAAAATACATTTTATCAAAAACCACTAACCTGAAAGACAATTATTGATTGACAACCTTATGTTATACTGATCTTGAGTTGAGGAGCCAATTTTTTTTTAAAAAAAATAGGTGTTTTGGCTTTATTTTGTTACTTTGATAAAACACTTTCATCAAAATCAACTTGGGGAGGAAAAGTTTTATTTAATTTATGGTATAGGAGGGTTTTCTGTCTATGTGTTACTTTAATTGGTTAAATAAAGAGACTGCCTTGGCCTTTTGATAGGGCAGAAAATTAGGTGGGCAGAGTAGACAGAACAGGATGCTTGGAAGAACAGAGAGAGCTGCCCGCATGAAGCTGCCAGGTCAGACATGGTGAATCTTTTTTGGTAAGCCACGACCATGTGGTGACATACAGATTATTAGAAATGGGTTGAAGCAAGATGTGAGAGTTAGCCAAGAAGAAGCTAGAACTAATGGCCCAGGCAGTGTTTAAATGAATACAGTTTCTGTGTAATTATTTCAGGGATAAGCTAGCCAGGCAGCCCAGGAGCCGGACAGGATGAAAAGCAACCCATACCTCTTACTACAAATTTACCCATCCAGGTCATAATACATGGTTAAGGGGAGCCAGAGCTAGAATCATGAAGGAACATAGCTTGTTGGTTCACTCTCTGGTTCATGGGTCACTAACTTTCTTGCACACCCCAGGAACACATGTTCAAAAATGACACTGCCCACTGTTGCCTGTGCCTACCTTACATAAAGTAAGACGTTAAAGGCAATCGTTCACAGAAATGTCCACGCACCAATGTGATAAAGATAACTACTCAACTGAGATCTTTTTTTTCCTCAGGTGATTGACAGTTGAATCTAACAAGGACATTGGGTTTCAAATCAAGTCCTGTGTACAAATCTAGATGCATAACTGCAGCCATGTTAGTTTGTGACCAACATGATCCCACCAGAGTAATCTGCAGTGCAGCTGGATTTTCTGTTGTGTCCCAGATTAGATGGAGATAAAAATCACAGAGTGCTGGTGAAGCCTTACAGTTGGTCCTTCATGCCAGGAATGTGCCTGACTCTTTGACATCAGAGAAAGATAAGGCAGGCCTGTTTCAGCTAAAAGGAAGTCACTTTTATTTTAACAGTTAAATTCTGCTCTTTATAGTCCCCTCTGGAAACAAACTAGGAGATCCACTGGTCTTGCCTCTTCCCAGGAATGCACACCTCTAGTGAGTCCACCCAGATATAGGACTCTGCAGCCTTGTGTCTATGCCTGATTTCTTTAGTCTCATTGCACCTTGGGGGTGGTTTTTAACATCCTGGGACAGGGATGATCTTGAATACCTTGCCTGAATCTCTTGAATTACTCAGCTTAGCTCTTTGAACAACATACTACTCACTTGATAAGTAGAAGCTTAGCCTATTACTGGATTGTTGCTTGCAGATTTCCTATTTATAATAGGGTCTTGGAAAGAGGTATTGTTTTTTAAATCAGTAAAAAATAAATTAATTAATTTAATATTTAATATAAAATTTAAGTATCTGATTCCCCCCTTTGGATAACTGTTGTTGATCTGTGAATTGAATAAATTGAACTATCTGTTCACGTGGGCTGCCCAGAGGTTGAATTTGAGAGAAAAATTAATGAGCATTAGTTTCATCTAGGAAGAGAGTCAAGTTCTACAATGCTGGGAAGGGAAGGGAAGGGAAGGGAAGGGAAGGGAAGGGAAGGGAAGGGAAGGGAAGGGAAGGGAAGGGAAGGGAAGGGAAGGGAAGGAAAGGGAAGGGAAGGGAAAGACTGTGAACACTGGGACTTACCCCTGCAGAAAAAGACTGCATCAGGTGGAAAGAGTGTCCTGGTATCTCCTACCTGAGAGGAGAAGGGCCTGAGGTGTTTAATACTCACTCCCATGAGCCATAGATCATAGTATAAAAGTATAAACAGCTGCAAACAAAGGGACTCCCACCAGCCCGAGTGCAGAGGGAAGAGATATCCAGAATGGAACTGCTTGCCAGCCATGCAGAAAGCTTCAGGGACGTATAGTGATTTCTTACCCACCTTGGGTGGGCTTTGCATTGATGGAGTTGCTTCTGAGTTCTCCAAGTCCCTGTCAGTCACCCCTCACTCATGCTCTTGTTAGTAACCCCAGTAAGAACTCATTGGTTCCCAAAGGTGGATGTGGGTGCACTTATTACTTTGGTTGGTTGTGGGTTCCCTTTCCTAGGGAAATAGATGTGTGTGTTGTGTCTCCCCTGGAAAAGTCTGTCACACAACAGCCTATAACTTGAAGCCTTCCAGCCTCAGCCTCCAGAGTTCAGCCCTGGGTAGGTACGTACCAGCATGCTAGGCAGGCTCAAACATGTGGAGTTTTTATAATAACTGTTCATATTCTTTAATGGAAATAAAACAAGATACAAAATAGATTTATATGGGGCAGGAGAGATGGCTCAGAAGTTAAGAGTTCATACTGCTTCTGCAGAGGGTCTGAGGTCAGATTTTTAGAACCACATCTAGAGATTCCTTCTCCAGGGGTTCTGACAGCTACCCCTGCCTTCTGAGTACGGAAACCACATACACAAACACACAAAAAGATGTGCTAAAAATACATGTAAAATTCTTTAAAATGATGACCCTGTAATATCTGGGGCTGGAATCCTATGTGTGGTTCCATATTCTTCTTTTCCACTTGCTCTGACCACCAACCCAGAGAACCTCTCAGAAACAAAGGGCCTCTGGTGAAATAAATACACATTACTTCAATTACCGAAGGCCTTCCCAGCTGTAGTACTATGGTTGCCATTTTTGCATCTAGCTGTGTTCTGTTTTCTGCCTTCTGCTGGTGCCTTTTTCTCTTAAAACGAGTAATTTAAAATACTCATAAAATATCATTTGATTTTTTTTAATGTGTGTTAAGAGGGAAAACCGTGTTAAGAAGAACAAAAAAAAAATGTCTAATGGGGTGGGGAAGCACCAGAAAATGTTACCAAACATTCCATTGGATGGGTATTTATAACGGACAGTACCCATCTGGAGTGGGGTAGCCATAGCAACAAACGAGAACACCATGCCTAAGTACGAGGACCCACTGGAGGAAGAGGGACAATGCTTAGTTCAGGCATCTCCATCAAGCATGATGTCTCAGCATAGCTCTGCCTCACAGACTGGAAACGAGCAGCTCTAGTTGAAGCTCGAGCCTCCTCAATGAACACAGAGTTTATCTATAGCACTGGCAACCTCCTTGGAGAACTGAAAGTTGGCTTCCTTAGAGATAACCTAAATGGAAGCGTGTTTTTAAAAATATCTTTGATCAATTTCACATTATGAGGAATTAAAAAAAAAAAACAAGAAAACAGACAGCAGACCACATGGAAGCTGTGGGTGGGAGCTGTGATTGTGCCTTTTCAAGCAGTTCCTTTGACGCTGCGATTCATTTGGGTTCTGATCGTGTGATATTCACACGAAGTGGCAGAAGCTCCCTGGAGCCTGTATGGTGCCTGCCTAGCCCCTTCTGTCCGGCTGGTGTACCAGCTGCAGTGGGGGTGGAAACCGGCACCTTTCAGCTGCTCTTGGTAGAGACATGCCTCTCCAGGAAATACTTAGGAAGCTCTGCTCTGATCCAATGACTGAGGTCTAAAAGCTCAGCCTCTTGTTCAATTCCAGGATTTAACCTGGTGTCCGTCAAACTTCCCTGTGATATCAGCCTCAAACCAGATCATAATTGACTGTTTCCTGTCTTGTTTTCTTCTGTTCTATTTTAGTTCCCTCAATTCCTTAAAGAATTCTTTTGAAAATGCTTGTTGGGTGATCTCATTTTGGGGATTGGTTCCTGGGTAACCCACTGCAAATCTGTCATCTTGGGATTCAAACTGGGAATGGGATGAGCCAATCTGGTTTCTATCTGTGTTCCATTGCAGGGGAACTAGGAGCTTGCACTCGCAGGGAACGTGGTCCACAATGATAGAGTGGCTTACTTATGAGTACATAGGATTTTTAACATCTGAACCTGCAACTCTTTCTTCCCACTCCTATTTCGGTTCCCTCTGTTTCTTGCCAGCTTCTGAGATTACACCAACCATATATTACAACAACTATCTTTCTCATAAAGGATTACTTTCCAGGTAACCTGAGCCAAGACATACTCTAATACTTGAGGGAAAATAAATCTATATCCCTTGTAATTCTATTGAATCCACCTAAGTCTATTGGTTTCTGTTCAAATCACTCCAAGTCATTTTTTCATTAAGTTTGCAAAAAGATTTTTGATGACAGAGAGCTCCTTGATACTGCAATCCGAATCATCTCATATGATGAACTAAATGACCTCTAGAGAAGAGACCAGCTCAGGGCTTTGAAGAGCTGTCTCTACCATTCACCAGGTACTTGGATTTTGAAATGAATGAAAATAGACTGAAGAATTTATGGTTGGGTGGGACAGATTTAGGAATCATATCAAACTTTTCAGATTTTTCATCCTTTATTTTTTCTATCACTTTGAGGTCAGTTCCATGTGATGTTCTGATGTCTTCTGCAGAATAGAGACCCTGCTTAGAGCTTCTCTTCTGGACATGGGCATCTATCTTCCATGTCCTTGCCTGATAGGGCTGTTTTTTCTAGAGCCCTTAGGAGACTACCCCTTTATCTCCTAGTCCCTCAGAGGCAGGCAGAGCAACTAATGATGTTGGAATTATAAAGCCTCCACATTGGGCTCCAGCTGGAACCACACTGTGGAGAAATCCACTATATAGCTGAGGTCTTTCAGGAGCCAGATTCCAGCTGAGAACACATTGCTGCTACTGAGCTCCTTTCCAGCTCCCTCCTGCTCCTGTTACTCCCTCGCCAGTTTCCCCTGGCACCACTCCCTCAATGAATCTTTTGAAAGGAGCTTACCTGTGAGGCTTCCTACTACATTCCTTGTCATGCCAGCAACTCAGAAGGTAGGGGACACAGGGAGCAGGTGGGGCTGGGGAATGAATACCATTCAAAAATTGGTCCACGGTAAACAATTTAGGGTTCCGGGTGTAGGAAAAAATTGCATTTCGTTCCATTTCCAGTCACCCAGATATTTCTTCAATATGTGGGAACAAACAGAAAGGTTTCTGGTGTGTTCATTTTCAAGAAACTGGACAATTGTTTTCATCTGTTGGTTTCATTTGCATCTGTATCCTTAGTGTCTGAGACAGGGGTCCTCAAGTATTGTTGGATGTGGTTTAACAAATATCTCATTGGTAGACTTCTCTGTTTCTGAGAACACTTGGGATACAATAAATATATTAAAATGGCAGGCTTAAGGGACAAAAAAGATTAACCTACTTTTAGCTTTATTAACTTTGCTTCTGCAATCTTTGCAGTGAAGTGGGGCAAGTCTTATTAAATGCTAATTATCTTCCCCATTCTTTTGTATTCTGCTTGTTTTGTTCTTGAGGGTGTGTTTGTCATAGAGGAATTAACTTATTCAATTCAAATACTTATCATATGTGAACTCAAAACTATAATTTCTGGCCACTGTACCCTACTTAATTCTAAATGCCATATTGAAACATGATTTTGACATTTATTCAAATCAGCTGAGCTTTAAGTTTACTGGGAGGGTTGGGTTGTCTGGTACCGAGTCACCTACGGAATCCATTAGGCTCTGCTAGATTTAAAGAGCAAGATAGACTGTCAGAGTCTTTGCATCAGGCTCCATTTGGCAAGAGTTTTTGCTGATGCCATTCTCTGTTAGTGACAGAGTTTACACATTTCTTGAAGGTGAAAGTAGAATGAAAGTGAGTTTAGAATGTAGAGCCGATATTTTAAGCCTAGAGTATGTGTCTTTCTAGTTCCTCTGGATTGCATCAGGTAATTGTCAAAGCTTGAAATCAGACCAAGTTCAAAATTCGAATGCCAAAGAACTCAGCTTTCGAGATTAATAATGTTTTAACTCCATTTTTGTGTTCATAAAACCATAAAGTATCTTTTCTGTTTGTTAAGGAAGCAATGAACAGTGATAAGCATGTTCACACTGTTGGGGCCCAGAGCTCTAGAACTGTGGTTTTGTGAATCTACCACCCTGTCACACACCCTTGAAGATGCATCATTTTACACACACACACACACACACACACACACACACACACACACACACACACACACATCTATATTTTTCCACATCTGCGAGATTTTTCTTATATACATTTTTAATGAATATAAAGTGATATCTTGTTGTGGTTGTAATTTACATTTTTATTGTTAGTGTTATTATACATATTTTTGTGTTTTTAAGAAACCATATGTAAGTGTCTGGGAGAAATAACTATTCAAGTCCTTTATACACTTTTAATTGGGTTGTTTGGTTTTGGGGGGGGGGTGGATGGAAAAAGTTCTTTTAACTTTATCCTTTATCAAATACACAATTTGCAAATACTTTCTCCCATTCTTTAGGATTTTTTTTCCCTGTTGCCTGTGTTCTTTTCATTTGATATATAATTACATTTGTCTAGTTTTGCTTTTCGTGTGTGTGTGTGTGTGCATGTTTGCATATGCATGTTCAGGTGTATACAGGTGTGTAAAAGTCAGAGGACATTCTCGGTATTCATTTTTCAAGTGCATTTACCTCGTGAAGATAGGGTTCCCTCATTGACCTGAGATTCATTCAGTAGGAGAGGTTGGATTTCCATCAAGTCCTATTGATTGGCCTGTCTTGATCTTCTTAGCTATGGAATTATAAGCAGGAGTTGGTTGCCATGACCAGTCCATTTTATATGTGAGCTCAAAAAAAAAAAAAAAAAACAAACAACTCATGTAGGTTTTTAACCAGTATTTTCTTTTAGTTGTTCTATAGATTTAGGCTCACATGTAGGTCTTTCATTTATATTGACTTAATTTTTAAATACGTTGGGCAATAGCAGGCTTACCTCATTCTCTTTCATGTGGATATTTAGTTTTCCCAGTACCAATTTTAAAGAGATTGTTCTTTTCTCAATAAATTACCTTGGAACCCTTTCTATACAAACAAAGGCATTTTTTCTGGGATTTCTGCTATTTTTCTTGTCTATCTTTGTGCCAGAATTGTACTATATTAATTCCTGTTGCTTTTAATATGTTTTGAAGGTAGGGAATGTGGTGGCTTAACTTTTGTTTTTCTTTTCAATGTTCACTTATACATTTGAGATTCCACATTAATTTTGATATGGGTGTTTCAATTTCAACAATAACACAAAAATTGATATGAATCCAACAGTCATATATTTAACAGGAAAGTACTATGAAACCTCACCGTTGCTCCTTATACTTAGAATTGCTTTGATTGTCTGAGACTTTCACACTTCCATTTGAATTTTAGGATAATTTTTTTCTACTTCTGTGAAGAATGACATTGGAATTTTGATAACAGTTCCATTGAAATTGAAAATATGCATTTTATAGTATTAATTATCCTAGTCTGAGAACATTGGGCAGCTGTGCATCTTTTGTTTTCTTTGATTTCTTACTTCTGTGCTTTGAGGTTTGCCTTGTATAGGTCTTTCACCTCATTTATAAGGTTGCATACACACACACATGTATACACACAAACGCACACACACACACATAAATGATGTTATTTTAAGTATTAGCATTTGCCTTTTTCTTTCTCATCAAGTTCATATGGGTATATAGGGAAAAATAACTATTGAGTTTTTAATCTGGGTGGTATATCAATGTCACATTTAGGGCTCTCTTGTTCTCTACACATTTATCAGTTGTGGGTCTCTCTGTTAATTGCCATACACTGAAAAATAAAATTTCTCTGATGAGGGCTGAAAGATGAATAGATGGGTAGAGAAATCAGTTATTAGGAGTTGGCTTAGTATTATAGCCACTTAGCAGAGTAATTGTAATAGCTTTTCCCCTACGACCTGTCTAGTCACAGGGTCTTGATCCTAATAATGTTGCCAGGTATGAGTTACATTTTTCAGAGCAAGCCTTAACTCTAACCAGAAAGTGGTTGATTACTCCAATAACATCCATGTCACTAGTGTACCAGTGGGCAAGTCTTGGCGGGTCAGTTTTTATAATCCTTAGATATGATAAAAGGCAAATTAATACTTTGAGATTTCATCTTAACCTGGTCATAATGGATAAAATTAAATATAAACTATATTAACTGCTGGCATGGACATGGGGTAAAGGTAAATAATTAGTCACTATTGATCGGAGTGCAAAGTGGAAGCCTGGAGTGAGTAGTCCTTCTGTATATGTGTTGCTTTTATTGGTTAATGAATAAGGAAACTGCCTTGGTCTGTGATAGGGAAGAGTAGAGCTTAGTGGGGAAAACTAAACTGAATACTGGGAGAAAGAAGGTGGAGTCACAAGAAGCCATTTAGCCCTGCCAGAGACAGACGCCAGATGGAACTTTACCCTGTAAGTCCATAGCCATGTGGAGATACACAGATTAATAGAAAAGGGTTAATTTAAGATGTAAGAGCTAGCTAGCAATACGATTAAGTAATTGGCCAAGTAGTGATTTAAATAATATAGTTTTTGTGTGATTATTTCAGGTCTGAGCTGCTGGGAATGAACAATTGAGCTCCCTCAACAGATTGGCACACCAACATGGATAACTACATCCACATAAAAAACCTGAGAGAGCTTGAAAGGGAATTCTAGACACACACACAAAAAATCAATGTTTAATGCAGTTTCTTGCTCTGTTTGCTAGAAGCAAACAAAGGCATGATTCCTTTACTAGAGGTCTTCCCGATTCAGCATTAGCAAAATAAAAAATAAATAAAAAAGCATGGTTTCAAAATGGTAGTTTCCTGGTTTGCCAGCACAAACAGCTCTGACTCTTTTGGGAGGTTTGGTTACAGAGCATTTAAATGGGCTATGTGAACAGCATGCAACAAATTGCTTAATGGTGACATAGACTTGTTGCAACCCTGGATCTGGGGCTGAAAGAATGGCTCTCAGAGGCAGCAAACGTGCCTCTGCCATGTTGGACTGAGTAGAGCCAACAGGCAGGGCCAAGGAGTTGGTTTTAGCCGCACCCATTTAGCATTATAAAAAGGCGCTTCTGGTCAGAAAAGGGTTACAGATACACAATAAAAACAGATCAGATTGAAAAGACCTCTAAATGGGTCACAGTGTTGGAAAAATGTAGGTAGGTTTGGGAGAGAGAAGAAAAAGAGTATCGAGGGTTATAAAAAGAAGTAAATTTTTAAAAATAGAGTCTTTTAAGAGACAGAGTACAGACATGGATTAAAAGGAGTAAAGAAAAATAAGCCCTGTGAAGATGGAATATACACAGAGTCTGAATTATGTATATTATTGTGTTTCCTTTGAATTTTTTGACTCTGAAGGAGCTAAGTATAGAGGGACATTTTATTGTATGGACTGCTAAGCTAAACCAACATATATATTTTAAAAGCATCATGACTTCAGAATTTGGGTGTAAGGATATGTTATTTCAGAAAAGAGGTTCTTCTTTTGCTTCTACAGAGGATGAGAACCTGTGGAATCCTTCCAGACTAATGTGGTTTGATGGACCAAGACTTCTGAAAGGTTGCCATGAACACCCCCAGAATTTACTTCATCCAACAAAAATCAGAAAGCAATTTGGTGAAAACTATGCCCAAATTGCCAGATATTGTTTATAAATGTTTGTTTACATTTAAAGGGGTATATGCTATAGAGACTTGCATTGATATGGATCTTGGTTTATCGATACAAATTTAAGGTCAATTTTTTTATATGTATATTTCTTCTCTTGATTGAGGTATTGTGTTTATGCAGCTCATTTAAAAATATAAGGTACAATCAGGAAATATAGGCTAATAGAGAGTCATCTATAATAGTCAAGCTTGATGTCATGTTAGGTTTTCTAGATATATAGAGATGTATTTCAGTTAGATAGGTATCCTTTAAATCTTTTAGATACCTTCAGAATATGGCATTTAAAATGTTTGAGAGCTTAGAACTTTTCATGACAATGAGACACATCTGCTCCTGGCAGTACCAATCTACTTCAAGAGAATGATGGGCACTGAAGAGACTCCTTATAGCATTGGTTAGCCACTTGGGCAAGACACTACTCTTGCCTTGACTGCTTGATATTATGCTGTATGAACTGAACATGCAGGATCCACAGAGAAATGACTGCTGAAACTGCCTAAAGAAGGTGAGACAATCCTTAAGGGTTCCTTCTTTATGTAAGAGTCTGCCAGACATTATGCAGGACACAGAAGAAAGTTACTGATAAACTGCTAGTATAGGTGGAACTGTCTTGAAATTTTCTGCTTCATAAAAAAGTCTGCCAGGTGCTATATGGGCCAGTAGGCCAAAGATGGGTGCTCGCAATGGTACAGGAAGACTTTGGGTAACTGTCCAGGCAGCAAGATGTCTCTGTCAATTCTATAGTTTTGGAAGTTGCTTGCAGTGCACTCCTGTTTACTTAGGTAATATTATATCCTTCTGGAATCTTTGATGGAGTTGAAGAATAGATAGTTACAATTATAGTTTTCCTTAGTTATGATAAAAGATAAAGTAGAGATAAATATTGTAACTATAATTCTTGCTTGATAACTGTTTTTTTTTTGTAGTGAGGAGGTGCAGGCAGGACTGCTTTTCATCCCGCCTGGATCCCACACAGCTAGCTTTACACCCGAAATAACCACACACAAACTGTATTCATTTAAACACTGCCTGGATTCCTTCTTACTGTCCCCTCTCGCATGTACATGCATCTCTGTCTCTGTCTCTGTCTCCCTCTCCCTCTCCCTCTACTTCTCCCTTTCCCTCTCTCCTTTAATAAATGTTTAGCTTTATGGTAAAAAAACCACTGCCTGGCCCATTAGTTTCAGCCTCTTACTCACATCTCAACTAACCCATATCTAATAATCTGTGTAAAACCACGAGTGGTGTCTTACTGTGAAAGATTCAGCATGTCTGACCTGGTGGCTGGCTCCATCACGACTGTCCCAGAGAGGAGAGGCATGGCGACTGTCTGAGCCATCTACCTCACTTCCTTCTTCCTGTTCTGTCTACTCCACCCACCTAAGGGCTGGCCTATTAAATGGGCCAAGGCAGTTTCTTTATTAATGAATGAAATCAACACAAACAGAAGAATCTCCCTCATCAGTTTTTTATATGTAATTTTGCTATGTTAAAATTAAAACTTTCCTTTTTGTTTAAAGAGAACAGGGGAAATGGTATGGAAAGTCATTCTGTATAAGCGTTGCTTTTATTGATTAACAGATAATGGAACTGCCTTGGCCTATGATAAGGCAGAGCAGAGCTAGGCAGGGAAAACTAAACTGAATGCTGAAGAAAGAAGGCAGAGTCGCGGGAAGCCATGTAGCCCCACAAGAGATAGATGCCAGATAGAACTTTACCCAGGAAGCCTCAGCTACATGGCAATATACAGATTAATTGAAATGGGTTAATTTAAGATATAAGAGTAAGCCAAATATATGCTTAAGCTATTGAATAAACAATATTTCAAATAATATAGTTTCTGTGGGATTATTTCGGGTTGGAGTGTCCAGAAATGAACAAACAGTTTCTGCTTACAGAAGCCGCTACAGAAATCAGTGTTGATTTTTTAAAAAGCTAGAAATTCCAAATGATCAGGCTGTAACAATCTTGGGCTAATATTGAAAGGGTTCTATGTCCTACTACTACAGAGATACTTGTTTACCCATGTTTGTTGATGTTTTATTTGTAATCATTTATAAATGGAAATAATCTAGATCCCTATCAACTGACCAATAGACAATGAAAACATATTTTATTTACACAATGGAGTATTATTTAGCAATTAAGCAAAACATGAATTAGGCAGTTTTGGATGGGATTGGAAACTGTCATTCTCAATAGAGTAACTAAGATCCAGAAAAACAAATGCTGAATATTAGCTTGAATCTTCAGATATGTGCTTCATTTGAAGTATACATAGAGGTCAGGGAATTAGTGAAGTACCATGTGCTTTGGGATGGCTATTTGTACACTGTGAATATGTGTTGCTCTCACTGGTTGATGACTAAATCTGCTTTAATATGGTAAGGCAGGATAAAGCCAGGTGGGAAATCCAAGCAGAGATAGTGGAGAAGAGGACTGGAGTCTGGGAGATGTCAGTCAGCCAATGAGGAAGCAAGACATGTAGAAAATGAGGTAACATCATGGCTATGTAGCAATACATAGATTAATAGAAATAGGTTAATTTAAATGTAAGAGTTAGCTAGTGATAAGCCTGAGTCATCGGACAAACATTTATACTTAATATTAAGCCTCTGAGTGGTTATTTGGGAAATGGCATGTGGGAGAGGAACTTCCAGTTACAGCAATGGAGGCAGTATTTGTGGGGCTTTCAAGTAAGGAGAAAAAATGGGAATAATGGGACAAGTTAAATGGTATAGAGGATGCGAAGGCTGGGTAGAGTCAGGAGCATGCAATAGCATACCTAGCCCTAAATACTTTTCAAGGAATTCTTAAGGAAGCCCACTATTAATGTATATTCTTAGTATAAATATTTATATATGCATATATATATACACACATATATATGCATATATATGTGTGTGTAGCAAGGAAGGCCACTTGTTTGTTTCCTAGATGCTCAGCCCCAAAATAATCACACAGAAACCATATTATTTGGAATACTCTTTGGCCAATAGTTTAAGCATATTTCTAGCCAACTCATATCCTAAACTAGCCCATCTCTATTAATCTGTGTATTTCCATGTGGCTGTGGCTTACTGGGTAAAGTTCCATCTGGTATCTGTCTCTAGCAGGGGCTATATAGCTTCTTCATTCTGCTTCCTTTCTCCCAGCATTCAGTTTAGTTTTCCCTGCCTACCTCTATCCCATGCACAGGCCTAAGACAGTTTCTTTATTAACCAGTGGTATTCCCAGCACAAGAGGGAAACCCCACATCATGTGTGTATATGTGAACATATACATAGAAGTATATACACACACATGTATACACACTTCAACTGGTCTATACTGTATGTATCCAGGGGAATCCTTTACCAGTAAGCTTATCCATGGATTATCAGACCTCTCAATACTTTGCTGATATCTTGCTCCTTTTCATTTCTGGCTTTGTGTCTATATGATGTGGGATTCCCCTCAGTATGTTGTGAATACCATTGTTTAATAAAGAATCTACATTGGGCCTATAGCAGGGTAGAATATAGTCAGGCTAGAAGAGATGTATAAAGAGAGTAGGCAGAGTCAGAAAGACGCCATGTAGCTCCTGGAAGAGAAAGATGTCTTCTGGAGCCCACTGGAAACTTGCTAATAGGATATGACCTTGTGGTGATGCACAGATGAATAGAAATGGATTAATTTAAGATATAAGAGTGAGCCAATAAGAAACCTGAGCTATGGTTTCCACATGCTGCTTGTGTCTGTTTTTAGCCGCCTCCCAATTCTGGTATCCAGGGTATCTATGATCTGAGTCAAACCAGATAGAATTCAATCTTTTAGAAAGTTCTAAGACAAGAAGGGATGCTAGTCCTCATTCAGTAGTTTTGTGCCTCCTGAGAGAGGAGTTATGATAAGAGATTTATTTATAGTCTTTCTGTGGCAGGCTGTACACAGGAAACATGGCAAATTTTGTGGATTTTTTAATCCTTTTCTCTTTTATCCTTTCCCTTGATAGAGACATTTCAAAGGCCTGAAGCTTTTTGCCTAAATTCTAGAGTTCTTAGATGTTTGAACACAAATACTGTTAATTCTTCTGTCTTTATTAATATGTAGATCTCATTCCAGGGAATATTTTTAGAAGGCAAAGCAACTAAAGAATTTCATTTATGGTGTTTCAAATGTTGGAGTTAAGGCAGAATCCCAACGTTTCTTGTGTTTTTCACTTGTTACAGAGAATGAATATTTAATGCTAGTGCAAAAAGTTACAGTGTGACTAGTTAAGACCATTAGGCCAAGAGGACTCCAACTAGTTGAGGATATAACAGAGTTGTGTTATAACCATCACCTTAAAAATTGGAGTTCCAGTAAGGTAGAATGAAAAAAAAAAACCCGCAAAACTAGAAGAGAAAATTATTACAGAAATCCTAAAGTTATGCTTACTTTTTTTTTTGCTTAACATGTTCAGTATATAGGCAAAAATCAATGGAACTGTTATGTGCAAAAGATTCAGGTCCAGAATATGGATTGTTATGAAATGCATGCTGAAGAAGAAAGAGGCTTTTTTTCCCGGTCATTGTATTTTCTTACTCAAAAGTGCAATTTAAATCAGGAAACAAAAGTTATTTATTTACTAATTTTGTAAAAGCCTCTTTTGAGAAACAGGTAGTAACTAAAGATTTAAAGATCAAAGCTACAAGTTTTGCTAAAATTGTGCCTTTAAATTGTTTCCAACTGGGCAGCTAAGGCTGAATTTTTATATCAAGTCCTCCTCCTGTTCTGAGGATGTTAATCTGCTCTTCTCTGGTACAGATCTCCTTGTACCTACTCAGCTTCATCCTTACTCAAATCTGTTCTCAGAAAGAGTTCACCTTAGTAAGATTGTACGCATTGCTCTTCCAGGCCTGGGATATTGCACTTAAATGTTATTGTGGTGTCAGAGTAACAGAGCATCAGCTGGGCATGTATGTGTCTCGGGGATGGAGGGCCTCAAGGAAGCAGACGAGACAGCTGAGTGGAGGAGCTGTTTGAAGGCAGTTGTGAGATGTCACACTATCAGTTTTATCCCTGAAAATGATGGTAGTATCAATCACTTGGAGGAAATTTGTTGATTGAGATACAATAGTATATTTCTACCATGGGAGGTACTTGGCAAATATATGCCATCCATTTCTTTATATGCCTGTCTATATTTGTGATTTTTAGAAAAAGCTTCACTATGTGGCTTAGGTTGACACCAAATTCAAGATTCTCCTGCCTTTGCCTTTGTAGTGTTGGAACCACAGGTATATGTTGCTACACTAGGTGTGCCACTACGCCAGTTGTGCCACAGCTTTCCCAATGTGTTTGCTCTAAACAGTCAGAGGAAAACGAATCGTGGGTTGAAGAACCACCCATAGTGTTTAATAAGAACAGAGCAAGTAAATTTGATGGTTACTCCATAAAGCTAATTGTTCTACCTTTAGTAAGAAGGAGTTCTGAAAAATATTTCATAAGCCTATCAATTCATTATTTCATTTGATAGTTATTAGGCATGACATACATTGCAAGCATTGTTCCAGGCACCTGATTGATAGACGGTAACAAAACAGGTAAGATTCTCACCTTCTTGGAGCTTAGATTTCAGGGGTTGGAAAAGAGACAGGTATAAAATAGTAAATATGGTTGGGCAGTGGTGGCACATGCCTTTAATCCCAGAACTCGGGAGGCAGAGGCAGGCAGATCTCTGTGAGTTCGAGGCCAGCCTGGTCTACAAGAGCTAGTTACAGGACAGGCTCCAAAGCTACAGAGAAACCCTGTTTCTAAAAACAAAACAACAAAACAAAAAAGAAAAAGTAGACATAATTAAGAAGTCCATTTTCTTATTTACTAGAGAATGAAAAGTGCTAAGAAAGTGAAAACAGACTTTGACAAGAGATATTGGAAGTAGGGGAAACAGGTCTGCCCCAGTTACACTTTAAACACTGTGCTCCAGCACAGCAGTTTGTAACCAATCCCAGCTCTGATGCCCACACCCTTAGTCAACAATTTTTCTTTCTTGTTCTTTAAAGTTCCATTGAATAAATATTTTAAGTTTGGGGGTTTGCTTGCAACCTCTTTTTTTTTTTTTTTTTTTTTTTTTTTTTTTTTTTTTTTTTTTTTTTTTTTTTTTTTTTGGTTTTTCGAGACAGGGTTTCTCTGCAGCTTTTTTAGAGCCTGTCCTGGAACTAGCCCTTGTAGACCAGGCTGGCCTCGAACTCACAGAGATCCACCTGCCTCTGCCTCCCGAGTGCTGGGATTAAAGGCGTGCGCCACCACCGCCCGGCTGCAACCTCTTTCATGTTTGGTTGGTTCTATATAACATTTTAAACATGAAAAAAGCTTTGCTACCTTGTGGGCTATATGAGAACTGAGAACAGAATGGATTTTGCCAATTGTAATTGGTTTGCCAGATTCTACCCAGAAGCATACAAACTGAGAAGCTTGTGTTCAGGGCATATGAGTGTATGCACATGGGAGAATGTACAATGTCTTTAGGGCTCTCTGGTTTTCTGACTTTTTTTCTATCTCAAGAAGACATACCAATGCTGGCAGTGGTGGAGCATGCCTTTAATCCCAACACTTGAGAGGCTGAGACAGGTGAATCTCTGTGAGTTCAAGGCTAGCCTAATCTAGAGAGTGAGTTCCAGCGCAGGCTCCAAAGCTACACAAAGAAACCTGGTCTCGAAAAACCAAACAAAGACAAAAAGAAGATACATCAGAATGCAAATGAAATTGATGTGCATAATACGATTAATTTTTTCCCAGGCTATATGTAATTTTATTAATGCACTTTGTGTAAGTCCATGGTCTGCAAAGTTCCATGCACCTTAAGTGGAATATCTAAAGCCCCCCTTTTTTTTCATGAGCCTTTTTTAGGGTTTTCTGCAAACCACCCATAGTTTTTGGTATTACACATAATATTATGGGATAGCAGACATGCCAATAATAACATACCTGTTCATAAATCTATTGGTTGAGTTTTTGCCAAGTAGCAGAGCAGATTCTTCTCTTCTTAGTGATTCTGTGGGCTTCAGGGAGACCTAGGAGTGCTCCCTCTGTGCAGGCAGCTCTTCCCAATGGTGTTGCTAATCAGCCTTCATACATTCTTAGTAGTAATGATGACTTGATTATGAATGGTGGGTTTCTCTATAGAGAATGGTAGAAAATAGAATGGAAAGTACATATGACTTCCTAACCAACAGTCAGTATAAGACTAGGATTATTCCTTGCTGGTAAAGCCTGAACTCTGGCACACAGCTTTCGCCACTTGGTATTCTGTCACTGGCTCACAAGCTTCGGTAAGCATGAAGATCCAGAATGAAAAAGATACCAGTCCTCTACTCTTCCTTTCTTCCAATCTCTCTGTATTCCTGTCTCCTCCTTCTCTAAATCAAAGAGATACTGACTGTCTTTGTTGTGGAAAAGGAAAAAAAATATCTGAAGTTGCCAAGACTTGATGAAGAGTCACTGATAACAATAAATATATGAAAACTAAGACTCTCATGTATTATCTCTTTGCAACTTGGCCATGTAATATTCATCATGTTATAGAGCATAAGCTTTGGAAAATCCTCACATACATCTATTTTAAACACTTGATGTCCTTGTTCCCAGCATTTCTGTTTGATCAGAGATAACAACCGGGGGGGGGGGGTAGTTTTGCACAGTCATGACCAGAGCAGAACACTGTGTGAATGTGGTTGACTGGAAACACCACTGATGCCCATTCTTTATTAACACATGAATATCTGCTCCAGTTTGTAAATATCCACAACATATGATTCACCGAGGAGTTTGGTAGCAATTACGGGCATTATACCTGCCACAGTATAGGTATTTCGCAAAAAAAATTATTTTAGGCTTTTTGTATCTGAGGCCAGCAACATGGGCTATCTAAAAGACAAGCTCTAGCTTGATTTTACTGTTCTCATTTAAGTCAGTCTTTGAAGAAAGCCCTACCTGATGGATCACTTGTCCTAGGCATGTGGGAGCTTTTGCTTTACCTCTGAGACATCTTACAGATGTAAGGCAAGAGGAGTCAGAGACCCAGACATGGGTGGTGCCTAGGTGCTGCCTGAATTTTTGCTCAATTATAAACTTCCTGTGAAATTATACTGTCATGTTTAATTCTATTTTTAGTTCATTGTCACGTTACTCTGCCTTGCTTTCCCTTTTTACCCAGGCATATTTTCTAAGGCAATCAAATGCTTTGTTGGGCTCACCCTTTCTTTCTCTGTTCAGTTGTCACTGTGATAGTCAGCCGCTGCCTTGTGGTCACTCTTATGTACTCTGTTTTCTCCAGAGCGCTTTACTTTGTGGGTTTGAGACTTGTTTTTTGTTGTGCTGAGTAACATATAAGCACCATGGAGGAGGAAACTCATGCCTTACCTGTCTCCACCAACCCTGAACAGAATCACAGACAGTGCACAGAGCCATGCTTGGAAAAGCTTCATTGAATCATAATTGCAATCATATTAATATCAAAACCAGCAGACACATATTGTACTTAAGTGGAAGTGTCCTTAAATATACATGTCACTTCAGTACATCACAGGGGAAGTTACAAAAAAGTTCGCTGATGTAAACTGCAGCAAACCCGGAGAGCTTCTGGAAAGAATGTAGTTCACTGCGATCAAGATCTCGGAGCTGTTTTATCTGCTCATATCAGTTGGAAATCTTGCTGAGCTGGCAACTGATTTTCCTAACAATGATTAGCAGGAGGTATAAAAATTCCCTCTGAATCATCAAAGAAAATTAGATTGTGTTTAACAGAGACTCTGCAAGCCCCCGTTAGATGCATCTCTTACTTCTTTAAAAATCCACGAATCGCTGGGAAGCAGGCAGCATAACTAGTTGGAGGCGTTTATTTCCTAGTCTAGCGGGTAAACACTGGGTTCGCTGTGTTGCATTTGCTCAAGGACAGCATGTCTGCAAAAACATCTGGGAGGAAACAGAAAGCAAATACGGTTTAACATGCCCTAGCTTAGTGTAAAATTCAATTATATGGGAAACTGAAACTAAGAAAAAATTAAAGAACAGGCGGACGCGTCCTCGGTAGCTCTAACACACCTCTGGGATGTTGGGTGGCAACGTCTTGACTTACTGACCCACACCATCTGTACCTGGGTTCTACACCTTCCCCTGGTGAATTAACACAAACAATTGTTTGAAATCCCTCACCTGGGAAGAGTGGGGTTTGGAGGGAGAGAATAACCAGATTGACATTGCCTCAGGCTGCAGAGAAGGAACAAAATGAAACATCTAGCTCACTAGGTGGTAAGCCAATCATTATCTGTTTAGTTCAAAGTCCTAAAAATTAGAATACAGAAGCTGTGCTGTGAGAGAAGGGCCAGCTGGGGCTATATAAACAGCAGGTATCTTGGTTCAAACGGCCATGGTAATCTGCTCATGTTTTTTTAATCATTATTTTTAATATCCCATGATTGTAACATATGCCTCATAAGTCTTCAGAATGATGCAAGGTGGTTTATCGCTGTATGTGGAAAGAAATCCTAAGGATTTCAAGCCACTGTGGCCAGCTTTGTAAGTGGAGTAAAGGGAACATTTGAGATGTCATAATGAATTTTAGGCTCAATGCTCTCAGGGTGGAGGAAGTTAATAACCACGGGGAAGAAGATGTTAGAAAAAAAGAAGCCACTTTTAATCTGCATGGTAGCAAAGGCTTTGGCTGGAAACGTGAAGAACCGGCAAGGAAGTGGAAGGGCAGAGGGGAGAAAAGAGAGCAGCTGCCTGCCTGTCTTGCTGTGGGAACTTCAAACTCAGTTTTGTTTTAGCGCACATTCTTTGTTTTCACGCAAGTAACTGAGGATTTGGAATTTCTTCCATCATAACTAGAAGTAAAAACACTGAAAACTGTATACCAGCAGCTCTTCTTGGACCTTGAGATTCCAGGGCAAGCCAAACTACCCTACAAACAAAAGACCGACAGGTGGACGCAGAAAGTCTCAGTTCCTATGAGCAGAAACCTCCACGGCAGCCCCAGCAAGGGTCCAAATTCTGTAACTAATAAATTTCTAGAGGCTTAATATAGACAAAAGTGAAAGATAAGAATGCCAGGGGAGTCAGTGTTTCTAGGAAATGGGGAGGACGGATGTTTTTGAATTTTGTCTTCAGGTATTCTTACAATGAAGATCAGAGAATTCAAAGTTGGGAGGCACCGAAGAGGATGGGGTGAATCTAAGAAAAGTTAGTGTGTGGAAATCAGGGAATTTGATGAAAATACCTTCTGCGGAATTCTCAAATAATTGATAAAATATTATATTAAAAAAGATCAGAGAAAAACCCATGTTTCCAGCAGGCCTAAAAGGAGGAATGCAGGTGTTTTCCAGTATTCTAGAATATGTTGTTCCTAACGAATCCTGACTTTATACCGCCCACAAGTGTCTCTGTGTGATTTCCATGTCCTGGAGAACATTATATATAAAGCAGGCTAAGGATGATGGTAGGAGAGGGGATCCTGGTAGGTCACTTGAATGCCATCAAACTTGACTTGAACATTTATTTTCTTCCAGTCTTTTTTGCTTATTCTTTTGGATCTTCATTTCTGTATGACGGTTCCCTTGTATATAATATTTGCAGCAACCATTTCTTTAATGAATGTTAGAGGAAAGTGTTCTAGTGGCTATGGCTAAGCACTCTCTTGGCTAGTATGTAAAAAATTACAATTATGTGGAAGTTGGAACTTTTTAAATGAGGAAATATGCTCCTCAATTCAAGCTTAGGGAAGAGAATGGCATAATAAATGTACTTTCTATTTGCCAGTTAGGAGATCCAGCTTAAATATAGCCAATGGAGCTTTGACAGTGTTGGAAATGTTGGTGGTTTTTGTGCTGCCCAACATAGCAGCCCCTTGCCATGTGTGGCTATGGTCAGCTCAACCAAGAACCAGAAACTTTTAATTGTATGTAATATTAACTAGCCACTGAAGGGTCCTGACGGCTATACTGGTAGCATGACCACAGCCTAAACCCTATTTTGTTGTATATTCTAGACTTGGAATGGTTGCAAGGGGGGATATTTGACAGTTATTTCTTTCATTCTATTTTTTATTTTTTTAATAGTGAAAAGCAGAAATAGGAGATGAATTCAATGAAGTCACATTGAGAATTGGAACAAAGAGGTCCAGCAGATACCCCCTGCCCAAGTCTATCTTCAGGGTTCTAACATGAAGGGAAAGTTTAAATAGAAGCTAAAAAATATGCTCACCTAAGCAGTCCAGCCACAGTGTTGTTCCACACCTACCACTGTTCGAATGTTTCTTCAGTGAGTCTAGCCTCACTCTTGGCTTTATTGAGACTGTGGAGCAAGGAAAAGAAGCAAAGCCTCTTTAAAGGGATTAAACATGCTGTTTTGGTGCAACGCCTAGCTAAGTCAAAGACACCTGAAAAAGAGCAGATGTAGCAAGATCGTTTTGACCTTTGCATAGTCTCTCAAGAGCAACAGAGAAAATCCTCACATGGAAGAGCCTTTCTCTATGCCAGAGGGAGGACTATATCCTTCCTTGTTTTCAAGGTTGAGTAGTAGAGACGGGAGAAATCTGAGCAAATTTGCTAGAAAAACCCTTCACTCTTCAAGTGTTCCCACGCTGCACTCACTTCTCACATCTCTCCCTTCCTTCTCCAGTTTGGTGCAGTAGAAACAGCTCTACCTTCTCCTGGGGCCTTTGTTTCTTTAAGTGGGTTCCCATGTTGTGTAAAACTTATGAATTACTCTGACTGATCTATGCTATTCTCCAGTTGAATTCTCAGATCAGCTGGGATTCTAATTGTCTGAAGTTATTGTTTTTCTATCTGTATGTAGTTTTAGGCTTCAAAGTAGCATTTTGAAACTAAAAATGTCTAAGTAGAAAGTAGTTAAAATCACAGTTATTAAATATATTTTGGATGGTACTGAGTCAAGACAATCCTCCCCCAAAAATCTTCTTTCAAAGATTTCTCTGGAAGTCAAACACAGATGAGGCTCTGAGTGGCCATGTCTTTCTTAGCTTATAACTCTGGGGAGCATGTTTTATAGCCAAGGCTATGTTAATGAAAAAGTCATCTTGTGGATGTTTGGGCTTTTGTTCTGCTGAGAACTGAGATACTGTGTTATCCTTTAACTATCCTGAACAGCAGGGAAGACCAGGGTATTTATCCAACTGCTCTCATCTCTATCTGAGGCTTTGCCCTGTTAATGGTCACTGACATTCCACAGCTTCCAGTTTTTGTAGTTAGGTTGCTGGTTTGCTAGAAAGAACTCAGAGAAAGGCAGAGACATGCATGAGTAGGAATCTTCATGTATAGTGCACAAATGTCTCCAAGAATATCCAATGTCCTCCATAGTGAGAATGTCATCAATGTCCCAAGAGTATATTTCTCAAGTGCTCAAGAATATCATCAAATTCAACCTAGTTCCCACTGTAGAGGCTGTTCCAACCAAAATCAAAGAAAATTGCGAGGAAGTAAGTTCAGAAATAGAAACAGAAGATGAATTAGGAACTTCATTATTTTAGGATTTCAGCATTTACTTGACCTTTTTTCACCACAGGAGCTTCTTATCTTCAGATTTTTCCAGAATCTTTCAGTCACTATTAGCTATAGTGCATGCTGCTTGCTTCATTTACCCATCCCAGAGGGTCCATATCCATCCATATCACTCCATAAAGGTATCTGGTCTGTTCACCTCATTGGTATATAATTCTGATAGTAGACATGAGCAGATTAGTTTTACTAAGCAGTATCTATTGCAGCTGATTATGTGTTATACTGCTGTGATCATCTTGCCCTTGTGAGTGAGGCCTTCCTGAACTACACAGTGATACTCTGTAAAAGAGAGAAAAACCAAAAGTAAAAAACTGGACATTGTTGTAAACACCCTGTAATTCTAGTACCCAAGGGAAAGAAACAAGAGAATCAGGAGTTCAAGGTCATCTTTGGCTTCATTATAAGTGTAAAGTCATCCTGGGATCTTATTTTAATACAACAAAAATCGAAAAAAACATCAGCTGCCTATTATATACTTCAGTAAGATAATGATTTGGAATTCTCAAAACCCAGACATAAGGAGATCTATAAATCATGAAATCATGCACATTGGCCAGATCAATAGAGTTGTTCATTAGGGCCTGGAATAAGCATTGCCTCTTTTCTATATGGCTTCTGTCCTTTTCTAGCCTTCCAAGTTACTACATCCAAGGCATCTCAAAAGAGAAGTTGACACACCACAACCTGCACAAAGGCAAGTTTCCATCAATCTTCCAGAGAGGAACTTGATTGGCTCTGATCTGTCCCTGTCTAACACACAGACACTTGCAGCATTTAGCCCCCAAACACTCCAGACATGACTATTCTGACTGATTTCTGTGTCAAAGTCAGTAAACACTAAATATCAGTAACCTAACAAAATAGTTTCATACTTATTGGTTTTTTTATTGTTGATTGCATGAGAAAACACTAATATTTGGGACGTATTCAATAATATGAATATCACTAGCTTTGTTGCATTTCTTTCTTTTATTTTTAAGATATAGCCATTATATGCAGTACTGCTGAGTATGCAGCTGTCATAAAATTTCTAATAACAGTATCAAGACTAAACAAATCATGGTACTTCTTTTCAGCAGCTAGTGTTTATTTTTTTGGGGGAGGGGGGAGTGATTTAACCTTGTTGTCAAATAAGGTGGATAAAGCCTTTGAGTTTCTGATAAAAATAAGCAGTCCTGGTTAGTTTGCCCTTTTCTCTTTTATTCCCTTTTCTCCTCTGTTTAGGACACAGATGAGATGCCTGGCTTCATGGGAGCCCCACTGTGGTTATACAGCAAGTTACTAAACTTAATGAATCAGTGTAAGGAACCTACTGTGAAGGGCATGATTTTGTTTTTTTTTTTATTTTTACTGTTTTTTTTGGCACTGTATATATGGTTATATGTATGTTCAAACATAAATGTTAGTGTTTGTCTATGCACATGTTTGTGTAGGTCACAGATTGACATTAGGCATCATTGTTGGCCATTCTTCATCCTATGTATTGAACAGGATCTCTCACTTGGACTCAGAGCTCCCTGATTTGGCCAGACTAGCTAGCCACCTTGCTCCCAGTATCCACTGTCTCTGACTCCACAATGCTAGGGCCACAGACAGAGATAGGAAGCCATATACCTGGCTTTTAAATGGTGCTTGGAATCTACTCTCCATTCTTCATATTTGCATTGCAAATGCTTTATCCACTGAGCTATATCCCCAGTCCCTGGGACATGAGTTTCAAGTGATGCTATAGCACGTTTGGAGTCATATGGAACGCTATTCTTCCTGAAGTTTTGTCCAGAATGTCTTTGTGTAAGGCATTCAAGGTTTTGATTAGGTACAAATAAGTGCACTCAGAATGGCAGAAATGAGGTGTCTAACATCCCTCATCACAGTATTCACATGGAATGTGGGCTTGAAGTAATTTTGAAAAAGTTTTAATTTTAAATGGCATTTTTATTCTACCAGAGAGGCAATCAAATTCCCCTACAAGTAACTGATTTTGAATTCTTATTTATCTAACATGTAAAATAATGCCATATATAGAATATTCCTTAATGACGGCATAGTAACTACTATTTATGTCTTCCATCCAGATCAGCTCTGCAAGAGTAGCTTATTTATACAATAGCTGCTGGAAGGTGAACTCATTAGCTGCCTATAGCTACCTACCTCTTTCCAAAGAATTTCCTTCTTCCCATGATAGCCACCTGACAAGGAAATACATAGAGTTTTTGTGACCTGCTCCTGGAATAATTTATGCCCTACTACTAAGGGTCACCTACAGCAAATGAGGACCAAAAACAGAAGAAAAATCCCAATGCTATTACTCCAGATTGTCTAATTAGATGGGGCAATGTATACTTCAGAGTCTCTTGGTGAATTTGGGCTAGACTCAAATGAATCCTATATCATTACTCATTACTTGACTTCTTTTCTGCCCTGTTCCTTTTTCATGTTTATTTTCTTCTGAGAAGGTTTTTTTTTTTTTTTTTTTTTTTTTCCTTCAGTAAGCCTCTTTGACCAAAACTCATTTCTCAGGCTCCATGTCTCATGAAACTGATTAATGGAAGACTTACTAATGAAGCTATCATAGTTCCGCTCTTTTAGTTCACTAAACAACTTTGTAAGTACAACTAGTCTTATTGTGGTTTCAGCAGTATCTCTGAATATGTACCAAACTTTAAATGAGTTGATGAAGCCTCTATTTGTGTTTTGACTGCATTCGTAAGGTTAATATTTACAGAAGGAAGAAGCCTATTCCACTGTGTGATACTCTCTGTCTGATGGCACAAGAAATCCTGCATAAAGTCATGTTTCTCTCTAAGTCGTTATTTTCCCCAAACCTTCAACCCGCTTAGAAATAGAATGCTCAAACTAAGTAAAATATCTTTGCCTTAAGATTAATTTTACTGCTCCATCAATGAACAGAATCAAGCAACCACACAGATGGAAAAGTGGTTTGGGATTGTCATGAAATTGATTTCTGGCTCAACAGGGGCATGAACTTGCTGAGAAAGTTCTCTGCAATTTCAGCCAGGTGCCCAAAGGAAATTAATATGTAGATATTGGAAGCATAACTAGACTTCTAATAGTAAGTCAGCCACAGAACCCTGGTGACAGGGTGACTGACAAAGAGATTCTAATTAGGCGAAGAGAAGGGAATGAATGCATTCCCCAAAGGATCTGCCTGGAAGGGTTGCCTTTCTTTTGCTTCCGTATTGTACTCAAGGTTGGCTTTTTTAAATTTAGTCCAGGGAGATGAAGAAGAACTGGGTAGAGGTATGTTTTGTGCATCATTCCCTGTATTATCTCTTCTTTACGTTTTATGAATTCATGGGGAGCTAAAATATAATTGGAGACTATTGATCATGGTTTTTGACGTATGGTGAAAATCTTGTATCTGGAATAAGGGGTCACTTCTGTGTTTGCCATTCCTGCCATTAGATTTCTGTGCATTGGGTGAGTGTGCATGTGAATTGACAATCACACAGGGTATATTTCCAACATCCTTCACTGATTGTTCTCAGCATAGTCTCTTTCTGGGAGTTTTAATCATTTCCAGAAATATCTTAAAGCATTTATTACATCTAAGGGCAGAGCTAGACTCAGGTGTGAATGTAGGCCCTGACAAGGAACAAAATGTATACATAAATCTTCAAATCCAAGTGAAGAAAAATGGATGTTAAAAGACATACATGTGAAATGCCATGGAGGTTGCTTTAAAAGGAAAATATCATCTTTAACTACAGTGATCCTTGGATGGAAAGGTGGTAAACACCAGAAATTAATACTTCTTGTATCTTTGGGACAGTATTAACTAAGAGAATTGAAAACCTGCCTGCAAGCCTGGAGTTCTCTATGTACTAAAGTCATTGTTCTTGGACCTTTAGATACTGAACGCATTTCATAAGGACTTTGAAAATCCAACAGGCTTTTTATAGAAACATCTAAGGATTTCAGAAAACAGTGTACTAAATGGAAAATGTCCTTCAGCCGCCTCTAGGGACAAAACCCCAAAGATATATGATAGTATCTATTTATTAAAAGAACACGCTTTGAAGTGAAGAATCTCATTTTGAAGGGTCAAAGTTGTCAGGGTCGTGGCTTTCAAAAATCATTAAAAACAAAAAGATAGAAAGACTGAAAATGTCTAATCACATCTGCTTTCTGGGTCTCTGAGACTCAGAAGAAGAAAGGAAGAGGAGACGATGAGAAGAAGGGAGATATAAAGATAAAGGAGAGGGGGGAAAAAGGGAAGGAGAAAGGAGAGATTTCCTAATGAATTTAGTATAGGCCTTATATTGTTGTATGTCTGATTATATTTTCAAATAGAAAAAGAAGATGTTCCACCAGCTTCAAGGTCTTCAAGGTGAAGGCAAGGCAGATATTCAAGAAACTCAGAAATGTAACAAATACCAGAATTTTTTTTCATTTTCTTCTGTTAGAAATTGGTAGCAGACTTCAAAAATTTGGTTTTGTTTGTAGATAAACTGCACTCTAAAGCATAAAAAAGCAATAGGAAATTGTTTAACCATGCTTTGCTTACCAATTATTTATTTGTAAGCCAACTTTGTAATCTCGTTAAGCAGAGAAAAGTATTCCTTACTGGTGCTTGTACCCCGCCAAGCGCTCTGCAGGATCTTATGAAGTCAAAGGAAACTCATCACTGTAGAGGTGAGTATACAGGAGCACACAAAAGTTAAATAACTTGTCCAAGTTCCCTCCTGCTAAGGGCTGACTGTCTGACCATCCACCAAATATCTATCTGCCTCATGAAGATTTGGGGAGAAGAATGGATTTCTCAAGACTTTCAAGCATTAGAAATATTTGAGATGAATCTTGAAGGATACATGGCTAGAATTGTGCAAGACATGCAGCAGGACACAACACATGCAAGGCACAATCACTTGGTGCTGGAACATTGAGGAAGTCGGGAGGAGACAAGAGGGAACTGAAAAGTAAGCGAGTTGTGTTCTGTGAGTTCTCCTGTTCCTCGGTAAGACATTAAGATGGATAGAAAGTGTGCCTTTCCAATCCAAGTTTCACAGAAGCAGACCCTGATACAAGGTTCCAGAGGAAAATGAATTAGTAAGATAAAACTCCCAGGAGAAATAATGGGGAAAGAAGAAAGAAGGAGGGCAAAGAAGTTGAGTTTTCAAAAAAAGGTCCGAGTCTTGGCCCAATCCCACAGGGAAACTATGAAACTTAAGTTACATGTTGGAGTCAGGTTTTCATCTGGAGTTCCTAGTCACACACCTGTGTGTCAAGGACTGCGTATTGCCTGTGGAAAGAGAAGCTTTCAGAGATTTTTAGTTCCCTGTGGTTATGGGAGAATGACTGTAGTCCACCGGCAGAGCTGTAAAATGGGGTAAAGAATGCAATCACTGTCAGAAAAGTGGATATATCTGATGGCTAGTACATAGTACATGGCTGAGGCCAACATTAACTTCTATGTATCTCAACACCATGGTTGTTATTAGAGCTGGACCATTCAGGGCACTGAAATGTTTGAATTGAGAGACATTATAGTCTCTGGATAAGGGCATCAGGGAATGATAGTCCTAGGCAGAGATAAAAGACGAATAGAATCACAGCGTATCAAAGAGAAAGCAGTAAATTAGAAATCACCCAAAATGGTGACACTACATATAGACACATGCCTATGTAAAGAGCATGCAACACAGAATCTTCTCGGCATGACTCCAGATAGCTTCTACCCTGCAAGTTTCACCTCCTACTTGCAATGTAAGAGTTGAAGAATTAGAGATACTTTATTATTTTTTTTCATTTATTTTAAACACCGACCACAGTTTCCCCTCCTACCTCTCCTTCTGTTGTTCCCTCTCCCCATCTCTCTTCTATCCACCCCCGATCTATTCCTCTTTCATCTCCATTCAGAAAGGGGCAG
The DNA here is from genome assembly GCF_903992535.2 of Arvicola amphibius. Taxonomy (NCBI): domain Eukaryota; kingdom Metazoa; phylum Chordata; class Mammalia; order Rodentia; family Cricetidae; genus Arvicola; species Arvicola amphibius. Next base: position 37,567,220 of record NC_052051.1, on the reverse strand, counting down.
GCCTTCTATAGGAGTCAACAAAACATGGCACATCAAGTTGAGGTGGGACCAAGCTCCTCCCCCTGCATTGGCAGGTTGGTCAAGGCAACCAGTTTGAGGATTGAGTTCCCCCCAAATCAGCTCAAGCACCAGGGACAGGTTTTGATTCACTGCTAGGAGCCCCACACCCAGACAAAACTATACAACTGTCACACATGCAGAGGGCCTAGGTTATTTCTATGCAGGGTCCCTAGTGGGAGTCCAGGGGCTCCCACAATCTCTGGTCAACAGTCTCTGTGGGTTACCTTGTCATGACCTTGAAACCCTTGGCTCCTATAATAATCCTTCTTCTCTCTCTTCAGCAGGACTCCTGGAGCTCAGCCCAGTGCTTGGCTGTGGATCACTTATATGTTTCCACCATTTACTGGATGAAGCTCTCTGATGACAATTAGGATAGTCACCAATCTGATTACAGAAGGTCAATTGAGAAATTCTCTCCACTATTGCTAGGAGTCATCCTTGTGGATTCCTAGGAGTTTCCCTAGCATTGGGTCTCTCCCTAGCCCCCAAATATACTCCCCTCAACATACCACTTTTATTATTCTCCCCGTCTAACCCACTGCCAACCTGCCCAGTCCAACCCCTTGTGTTCCTATTTCAATCACTAATATTTTAGTTTTACTATTTACCGAGTATGTTCTTTGAAGTTAGCTATAGGTGGGTAAATAGATACAGAGATATGAGTAGAGGTCAATCACTCAGAAACAATATTTAAAGTCCTGCTACATAAGGAAATAAAGATGACTGATTATGTTCTCATTTTCTACACTCTGGCCAGGAGACAGAAAACACAAAGAAAATAGTAAACAGTAGGCTAACACATGGAAATGTTCTGGAACACAGGAAGGATGTCTATGTGGCCAACTCCTCTTTTCCCCACTCCACCCATCATTCCACATGGAAGGATAACATCAATAGGAAAGGAACCTGTAGTTTGGCCTGACTTAAATGGTTGTTTGCTCAGTAGTCTGTTCCTTTTAAAAAATGTAAAATTGTTGCTCAAACTCATCAAGTGCTTCTGAAACTTTTAAATTTTGAGTTGAAAGTTGATAAATCATAATTTTGTTTATTTATGGAGTACCAAGTGATACTATGGATTCCAGAAGACAAATTTTCCCTTCCTAAATAGCAACATGAACTGGGGACCTAGAGGGACATTCCCCATTCAGATATTCCCTTCTCTGGCTTCCATTGGCTTGTGGCCACATTATAACACAAAATGCATTCAGTTTGACTCAAAAGTTCCCAGTCTTTCCTAGTTTCAGCACTGTTTAAAAGTCCCAAATCCAAAGTCTTGTCTGAGTCTTAAGGGCAATGGCATAGAATATACCTTTCCATTTCAAAATGGAGGAATAGGTACAGAGTGGGGAAATGCTGTACCAAAGATCTTCTTGTCTAGCATCAAAGGACTTAGATGATTTCACCCCTTCAGCTTTGCTGCCCTCAAGTTACAACTCTCTCTTTGGCTGGTTCCACTCCTTTTATGTGGCAATCCTTGATAGAGATGTCATGACTTGGTATCTGCATCTTGGGGTCTCCATCAACCAAGCTTCATTCTCACATTTTATAATATGACCTCATCAGACCCTGTTACCCATTCAGGACCTTTAAAAAGAGACTCCCTGCCATTCACAGTGTGACCTCAATGGCCCTCTGGAATGTTGGAGGAGAGAATCAACTACTCCTTCACTATTGTACTTATCTATATATTCATTCACAGCATCATGTGGATGATATTGTTTGGCTGCCAGATTGCAGTAACATTAGTGTTGAAGGAAGCGGCGGGCTGTGTCCCGTCACCCGGCTAGCTTTACCCAAAATAATTACACGGAAACTGTATTCTTTTAAACACTGCCTGGCCCATTATCTGTAGCCTCTTATTGGTTAATTCTTACATCTTCCTTTAACCCATATTTAGTAATCTGTGTAGCACCACGAGGTGTGGCTTACCAGGAGAGATCTTAACCTGCGTCCATCTCAGAGAGGAGAATCATGGCGACTGCATATCATGACTGCCTGAAGCGTCTCCCCACTCCTGCTACCCAGCATTCTGTTCTGTCTACTCCGCCTACCTAATTTTCTGTTCTCTTAAAGGGCCAAGGCAGTTTTCTTTATTAATTAACCAATGAAAATAACATAGACAGATAACTCTCCTTCTACACATTAGCAAAGAGCTTTTACTCAATTGCTTTCTAGAAATACAAAAGTCTCTTTTATGGAAAAGCTTAGCTGAATGGGATTTTGCTCAAGGGGTCACCCTTCCCTTCATCCCAGTGCAGAGCAGGAAGCCTCTTCTCAATTGCACTTATGCTCTTACATCTTTCAGCCAAAGCCCTGATTGCAGCATTACGTTTTGTGGTGGTGTTCATTGTCCCTCTAACTTGTTCACTTTGATTTCTCTTCTCTACCTGCTTCTTTTCATTGTAACCCTGCATGAGTGTTATTAATAACTGCTACATAACCCATAGATTAAATATTATGCTGCCTTGAAATTGTCCCACCCCAAAAAAATAGTCCATTACTTTTTGCTTAAGCTTCAGGCAAGTTCTTAGGGAAAGATCAGAAGGTAGCCAGATTATCTGGCAAAACATCACAGGAAATGGCCCTCTCCCCATTGCTAATATTGTTCTACTCTGAGACCTCTTGAGCTGAGCCCTAACTTTATGCATTTTTCTCAACACTGTTGTCCTGCAGGATTCTATGACTGCCCTTTAGTCTCTTCTTATAACATTCAACAGCTTTTGTGTTCCAGTATTCCAAAGCTTCTACATTCCTTTAAAATACAATTTGGTCATTTTGTTCATAGCAAGAGTAGACCTTCTGATACCAATTTTTATATTAGTTACTTTTATGTTATTATAACACAGCATGGCCAAGACAACATATAGAAGAAAGTTAATTTCGCCTCATTTTTCCAGAGTGCTATGATTCTATCCTGGCAGGGAGACAAGGCAGCAAACAATAGGCATGGTGGCAGGAGCAATAGGTTGAGTGTTCACATCCCCAGTCACAAGCAAGAAGCAGAGGGAGAAACTAAAGGTGGTGTGATGTTTTAACTTTTCAAATCCTATCTCCAGGAACATTGTTCTTCCAGCAATGCTCTACCACCAAAACCTCCCCAAACATTGCCACCAACTGAGGATTGTTAGGTTTCAGAAACCCTGGAAAAATGGCTAACTGAGGTGCATTAAATATATCAAAGTAGATGATGACCAACTCTCCCGGCATCCCTCAGTACCCATGGCTTCTCTTAGAACTTTGTATCATACTCCCTACCCTAAAGATTTCTTTTTTAGGGTCTGGGTTTCAGCTTCCCTTGCCACAACTTGATCCCTGTATATAACTCAACCATTTTGCCTATGGTGGTCCCTTAGCCTCTTAGTCCAGGGTGCCTCAGTTGGTAGCTCCTTTCTTGTTCTCCCTCCTTCTTTCTCCACTCATGGTCCAATTTAGTCTGCTAGTCATGTTCAGCCTGGACTCTTCCTTCTACCTGCTTTCTCCTGTACATCTATAATAAAAATCTCCATACTTTGGAAGTAGTCATGCTCTCCTGTAGTGATATTTCATTTGTATTTTTATAAATATAGCTTGCCTAAAGATCAGAGAGTAAAATAGCTGCACTGATCAGCCCTACAGAGCAGGCAGTGGTGACACACACCTTTAATCCCAGTAGCCACACTAGTTGCCATAGAAACCCAGCAGTGATGGTGCACACCTTTAATCTTGGCCCCAGAAAGAAAATAAGATGGAAGGAGATGGCTCTCAGAGACAGTTTCATTCGGAGATTCCTGGAGGTAGGATTGTCATTTCAGACTGAGGTTGAGGTAAAAACCAGTGGCTGACTGTTTTGCTCTTCTGACCCTCAGGTTGAACCCCATTATCTGTCTCTGGGTTTTTATTAGACATGCTACACTCCTCCTTTTATTTCATTTGTTTTCCATTCAGGAATCAATTATTCAAATATCTCAGCCTATATTAGACTATATTCAAATATCTCACCCCCTTTCAAACCATTTTAAGAATTTTGATTCTGTTCACTACCCTTTCCTGTCCCCCCCCCCCCACTCCTACTAGTCAATTTCTTTTTCTAAGTCAGCTCATTCCCCTTCTACTTTGTTTCTTTACATAAAAACTGGTGGCAAGATGCTACTAACATGGCAGGGTATCATATATGTAAAGTATAATTGATAGAGCCTGGTATATATTAGCTTCTCTCCCTATATATGTTACTTGCTATTAAGTCAGCTTTATAGACTTAGCGAAGTTACAGTGTTTCCAAATGGGCTGCCAGGAGGAAGGGGTTATTTGGTATGGTAAGACATGTTAGAAGGAGATTTCCTAACATGTCTTTTGCCTTAAGATGTCCCTCATCACAGTTCAGACCCTTATTAATTTAAAGAATGAATGCTAAATCAAAAGTAACTCAGGAAAAAAGTTAAGCAGGAAACAAAGATTTTGTTCCATGCCTCTGTATTTAGGAGGAAAAGGAAGAATTAAATTTGAACTCCAATGCACTCAACAGAAGATGGTAGAGTACAGAGGGCTTTCCCTGTGGAAACTTTTCATTTCTTCTACAGATAAAGAAGACAATGGTAGTCAAAGGAAAGGATTCAATCTTCCTCAATTTAGTGGTACAGTGCATTAATGAGAGTCATTTATAGTATTGTTGGCAACTGAAAGGCAACTCTACTACCTGAGAGTCTGCAATGCAAACCATGGACAGATACTGCACCACCATCAAATCTCCGCTTTTACAAATTGCTTCCTGTCTTATGTATCCTCAGAGAAAGGGTGACCCTAATGATCCCTGCTTCTCCCTCTCTGTGCCTAGCTTTCTGAGGGATCTTATTGGTAGGTGATCACCAGTGCTGGGCTCTGTCCCAGAATGATGGCAATTACATCCAACCCAGTGAGAACAGAAACTCAGCAAAGAGATAAGGCAAGAAATCATTGTAACATGCTATAATTTGGACCAGAAATGCTTCCAAAAGCCAGTACATCGAAGGCTTGTTCTGTATCCTGGAACTATTGGCAGGGGTAGGGTTTAGTGGGAGGTCTTAGGTCATTTTAGGACAAGATCCTGAAAATATCTTCATCTGTCTCCTTGTTTTCTAGTGGTATCACAGACAGGTTTCTTTCTTCAAGTGCTCTGGCCATGATGTGCTAGCAACCTCATCATGGGCCCCAAACTAGCATCACCAACTATCCAAACCAACTGACCATGATCTAAAACTTACAGAAATGTAGACCAGGATAAATTCTTTAAGTTTATTATGTCAGGTATTTTGTTACAGTTATGTAAAACTGACGTAGACTAAGTGTATTCACTCATGATTTTTAACAAAAAAGGAAAAGAAAATGAAAGCAAACAGTCCATTTTTAAATGCAAGCAAACACTCCCTGTCTCTGTGGCAGAAGGTGGTTATAAAATGGAAGTCAAGCTGCTGCCCCCTAAATAAGCAGGGACCTGATTTACTTAAGAAAAATTTTCCTAGGCTGGAAAACTGGCAAGAGGTTTTAAAATAGAATAACAACTCAAAGGGGAAGGGAAGACATTTACAGTAGGTTGAATAAAGAAAATGCACCAAGGAAAGGAAGACCAGTGGATTAGAGTCAGGAAGAAGTAAGTACAACATTCAGACAGACCAATGGAACATTAAGCCTCCACCATGTGAATCTGTTTCCATATAGGACTAAAATTTAGAATCCTGTACCTAGCTACTCAGTAACTTTTCACTTCAGAAGATTTCTAGTAGGATTTTTGAGCATGTGTTGAGTTACTACTTTAGACACCAAATAGTGCCCCCAGTGAACATTGAAAATGCCTATTTCACACCCATAGACAGGGTAAACAAAAAGTTTTCCGTGATTCTAGAGAAGAGCATTTAAAATTTTTAGAGCAAATAACATCAATCGATGAGCCTAAGGCAAGTATGGGCTTTTTAAATTCTTGTAACATATTTTATGTTTAGGTTGTTATGCATCTATACATTCATTTCTCAGAATAACATGTTTCTTGGAACATATTTTTATTTGGATCTGGTGGTGCAGATGGTGCAGGGAAATGTGAATCCCTTAGGGTATTGAGAAAATGTGGGAGTTGGAACTGGAATAAAAAATAAGGAAGAAAGACTCATGTAGATAGTGCAAAATATTAAAATGTTGTTGGCAATGAGATCTGAAAGGAAGAAGAGAAAATCCCCTTGTAGAGGAGAATTCATGCATACATTTATTATTATCTCACATCATATCACATTATATTATATGTATTATACATATATTTATGGGAAAGTACATTTATACACATGTACATGCATACATATGTGCATTCATATGCATGCACATACAGACATGTGTGTACATATATGTATGCACACAGAGAGCATAAGTGCACAGATTTATCCTGACACAACTTCCACACACTTCTTTTGAAAAATTCGGTGAAATTTCTTCTTTTGGGAACTACTAAATTTCTTGTCCATAAAATGTTTCAGTGGCCTTAGTAAGTATAAGACTTGATTCCCTTGGAAAGCTGAATGTCCTAACAGGAATTTCTAAACCCAGGATAGTTGCCAGCATGGCCTAACACAAGATCATAAACATTCTTAAAACATTATGATTCTTTTGCAAAGCCTTTTGCAATTGAATTGCATGGCTCTCAAATGTGAATTTTGTACACGAAAATGTCCTACTGCAATGTCAAAGGTTGGACATAATAGCAGTACCTAAGTAGATAACCTTGATGGCTAATCATTGATAAAAATTGGTGGGTAAGGCTTGGGAGAGTGATAAATCACAACCAAAATGATCTTTCTTATTTTGTAGCCCATACAAGCTTATTCCAAGATAAGAAACTACTGTAGCCAAATTGATCAGCTTTCAAATGAAAACTGCTTCATCAGAAACTGGCAGAGATGTTTGCCTTAATACTTTGTAAGCAGTCAAATTAGTTAAGACAAGAATATCAATTGATATTCTAAATGAGAAATTATACCTTTCCAAAACCCAAAGGGAGTACTATCTGCAAAAAATAAAAATAAAAATTCACAAGATTCATCCATTTAAAAGCAAGACACTTCTCAAAATAATTAGGCCACATCCTAATCATTCTATATAAAGTTTGCAGGCATGCCCAGATAGCTATTCTAGAGTTATTACAGAGAATTGTAGATAAACAACAGAATGGGCCAATTGTAAGAAAATTAGTGCTGCTAATGTGTTATGTGCTACCCAATTCAGAGAGCGACACTTTTCAAAAACCCAAGATTTAGTTTTGGGTCTCCAAAATAGCAGAGCCCGAGGCAAGGATATGAGCAGGGATAGTTTTCTTCCACAGGAGCTTGGGAGGCACAAGTTTGGCAATGGACAAAAGTGAGACAAGGGAGAAGAAAAGCTAGTAGGGGTGTGGTAGTAAGCTGACTACTGCTGTAGGAAATTGAGTTTCTATTCCATTTTGAATTGTATGTTTCTTGTGCAAATTCTCCTGTATTTTTTCAAACCACGAAGAGAATGTTGGGATATATATTTAAATGGATTCCTTCTCACATTGAATAAGATGTTGGTAAAGTGCTAAAGCCCTGTGTTGTTGGGTTTCCAGCTGGGAACGCTTTCATGGCTGAGATGCTACATGTCACTGTCACACAGTGGGAGCTGTGCAGAAGTCAGAAGGGCAAAGGCAATGGGCTACAGTGTACCACAAGTATCCACTGAGGTATTCCAGCATTTCTGGATGGAAAGCATCTAATATGTGGTGCAAGAGATCTGTAAGGATGATGAATGGATAAGAAACTCATTTATAGATGATCAAGAAAGCCTCAGAGCAGCTGAAGAATGACTTCAAGTTACACGGATTCTTACTAAGGCAAGAATAGCAGCTAAGATTCCTTATATCCATTCCAGGGCACAGCTGTCCACACTGAATGTGTCAGTATAGTCAACTGGCTTTAGATATGAGACCGCTTCATAAACCTCTTTAGTATTGATGTGGAGACGAAGCACAACTGTTGCTATGCATGCTTGGAAAGCAAACTTTAGCTGAAAATCAAATCAACATGCTTCTTGGAGGTAGGAATTGTGAATTTGGATACTGGGCATTATACCTGTTTAACTGAAACCATCATGAAATTAAAATATTTAACTCTGTCTCTATCTAGGAAAGTAGTATAGCACCTGGTATTTCAGAATTCTGGGCAAGTTCAAATGAAAACTATTAAGTAGAGAATACTGTGAGTTATAACTACTAATCCTTAGTTGTTAATTGAAAGTCTAAACAATTATTTTCCAAATGGTACATTTTGGGGGGCATGCTGAGCTAGTGTGTCATTAATTTGTGTTTTCCCATGCCTGCTTCTCATACAGCAAATGAAAACTATGGATATGTGTGATGTGATTGGAAATCCACAAAATTTGATTGTCTATGTAACAACATATATATTTCATTACAGACTGGAATTACACGTGGGAATTGTGTTTACAAGTGAACGCAGGAAGGTTAATGGTGAACACAAGAAAGCAGCCCAGACAGCTGCTGTTCTATTCTGTTCTTTATTGTGCTCTATAAAGCAGTGATTTTTCAGGAGATGCATTTGTGGTGTGTGTGTGTGTGTGTGTGTGTGTGTGTGTGTGTGTGTGTGTGTGTGTTTGACCATACAGTAAGCTGCAGAGAAAAAAAGGGAGCCCTGTAACTTCAGAGAAAAATGTCTTTCCTGGGCCTTCTGAGAATAATTTTGACAACTGGCTTTTGTATTATGCTTGAAAAGAAATCCGTTTTTGTCTGACCAATCTTCTGTATTCTTGTTAGTTTATTATTTTTATTACTTATGCAAAAGGATTTTATTGCAGGCTAGATAGTTTTCAATGAATGGATAGAAACCAGGTGAGTTACATTAAACTCAGATGATAATCCCTGAAACCAAATTCCAAACTCGTTAGCTTTTGTTAACAGCCCATGGGCAATTGCATTAATAAGAGCCCTTCATCTGTATTCTCCATGAGTGCGCAGCAGTGGTCCTCAAACATTAGCACATGAACAATTCATGAAGACTGACAAAAATGCAGATTTCTGCAGGTAGTAGAAGTCAAGTGTGCATTCTCATTCACTCTTGAAACAGTTTTTCCTGGCTGCTGACCTTGAAGATTTTTTTCTAATGCAAGGCTGTAAGAGTTGAGTATCAGCATCCTTAGAACTGGGTCTTTAGCTTATCATTCTGCCCTGGGTTGCTTTAATCACTCAGCCGACACAGAAAATGTTCACTTGACCAGATGGAGCTCTTCTTAGGAGTGCAATGTGGGCAATGAAAGGGAGAAGCCAAAGAACACACAGAAACATGGATGGAGGGCACATAGATTCTGTTAAGTGAAAGAGTGGGGGCATAAAAGAACTTGTATTGCATAAAACCATTTGTATGAAGTTCAGGAACTAGTAGAAGTAATCAAGGCACAGAGGAAGCCAGTATACAAAAAGCTTAGGGAAGTTGGGAGAGGTGGCTCACTGTTCTAAATCCTTCTATCTGAGCGGCTGTGACCAGAGCATTGAAATGAGTTTGAGTCCAGCTTTTACTACATATTGAGTTCCAGGTTTGTCTGAGCAGCAGTGTGAGACTCTGTCTCAGAAGAAAGAGCAATAGTGAGAATGAGCACAAGCTAAACACAAAGCTTAGGGAGCCTCCTGAGACCTGGAAATGATTCATCTTGCAACCTGCTACTTTCTTCCTTCCTACCTACACTGGCTCCATGTATGCCTGAGATGGAGCAGTAAACTTTGGGTTGCTCTGTCACATACCATGTTGTATGTAGCTAGGTTCTGGTTTAAGTGCTCTCTCTCTCTCTCTCTCTCTCTCATCTCTTACTCTCTCTCTCCTCTCTCTCTCTCTCCCTCCCTCAGAAAGAAAAAAGAAAGAAGAAAAAGAAAGAAAGAGAAGAAAAAGAGAGGTCAATCTCTATGAATAAAGGAAAGCCCGCCTCTTGGCCTTCGCCAAACGCGACGCTACACTCTAAATCCCTTCCTCCACCCCTCCCTCCCTCCCTCCCGTCCCTCCCCTCTCTCCCTCCCCTCCCTTCCTCCCTTCCTCCCTCTCTCTCATGAAAGGCCCCGTCTTGGCAAAGCGTAAACAGCCATTATTTGTTCCTACTACTGTACTTGGAAGGTCTTCTCTGCTGAGATAACTGTACAAACAGGATGAGCAGATTCTAACATTGCTGACAGGATGACAGCTAAGATTAGACTCTTGCTTTAACATTTGCAATTTCTCAAACTGTGCTACAGATGTGGAAAATAATTATTTGTCACTAGACTTTGAGCACAAAATCAAAGGGGAGGTTTTAGAAATAATCTAGAGAAGTTGTTCTCAAACTGCAGAATAATAGCAGACTGTCTGGAGGAACTTCTTAGGAATACAGTCTTAGGCTATAGCTTGGCTACACTGAATCTGAACCTCCCGGAGTGGGGACTAAGAATCAATGTCTTCTAAAGTTGTTAAACATTTTTGTAATGGGCTCGCCTAAGCAACTATACCATGGTAATGCTGAAACTGATCTGTGTGTAGGATATGGGAGTCAGCGTTAATCCAAATGTAGATTGTGAAGTCTTCCTAGAGCTCCTTCTTGCAGATTTTCTCATCTGTCTTCCCTTGGTGAGGTGGTTAGAGAAGCACCCTTTGCTTTTTACACGTGAGGAGATGGGAGGTCAGCAACACTGAGACACTCATGCCTGCCACAGTAAGCCGGAAGCACATCTCCTGTTCTGTGTCTCATTTTCCTGTGAATGATTGGCCTCTGTCTTTGTCTTCCTCTACCTCTCTCTCACTCTATGTGTGTATATGCACATGTGTGTATGCTCATGTTTGTGTGTGCCCCAGGAATAGATGACACTATGTTTGCTGACACTGGGTCTCAATGGTTCAGAGACTTGCGGATTAGGCTAAATTGGCCTATGAATCTCAGATATCTGTCTGTTTCTGCTGCCTGGGTACTGGAACAATTAGTATGTATCATGGACCCTGGATTTTCTTATGTGATTACTGGGGATTAAATTCTTGTCTTTCCTTTTTTTTTATTTTAACTCTGTCACAGTGACTTCACTTGAATCTAATGCTATTTCTGGCAATAATTGCAGCTCAGCAGGTAGGTGCTGCTTCTTCGCAGGTAGGCTTTTATATCACGACAGATCTGCCTTCTGCCTCCTGCCTCTGCCACCAAACGTAACTATAACTAAACCTCTACCATTCTATTTCTTTTCAGTAAGACTTGGGAATCAGAAGTTATGGTGAAAGCTTGCTGTCTCAGAGAGGTTGAAGAGCAACTAGCTGACCTTCTCTCTTCACCAGGGTCTCCAAAAAGAGAGGTTTCTTCAGCTCCACCAAATCAAAAAAACTGCCACATTCAAAATCCCTTCCTACTATTTCCTGTGTGTCTCTATCCATCTTCCAGATGCCCTCTGACTCTCTATGATTACTTTCTGTCAACTAGTTGATAACTCTACCTCTAGATTTTATTTAATTAACTCAAACTCAAATTCGGGATTCACAGTGTTATCATATATCTCATAATATTCCATCCAGCTTGCAGAGGCAAACACTTTACTGACTGAAATATCTTCCCAAGCCTCATGAGGACAGTTAGAAAAGACTGTCCTCTAAAGAGACAGTTAGAAGAGCTCTCGTGGTATTCAAGTTGTTAAAATTCTTATCCTGGGAATAGAGGTTAAGAGGACTGGTTGCGCTTCCAGAAGATTCAGGGTCAATTCTCAGAGTCTACATGGCAGTTCACAAATGTCTCTTAAATCTAGCCATAGGGGGTCTGCACCCTCTTCTGACCTCCATAGGCATCAGGCATATACATCAAGCACAGATATACATGCAGGTAAAATATCCATATATATATTAAATGATGATGTAATAATAAGCTTAATAATTTATGATGGCAAGCTTTCTGTATTCTTTTTAAAAATTTTATTCATCCACTTGGGGGTGAATGTAGCCAAAATATGTTTTATGAGATTCTCAAAGAATTAATATAATATATAAATTTGAACTTGTATATTAAAACATTGCATTCTCGAGATAAAATTTCTACTCATTGAGGGCTAGTAGTATTACAGAATGTAAAAGAAATCAAAATGTAGAAAAATGAAATAAATATTTAGGTATGTGCCCACATTTCTTTGAGCAAATAAATTTAAATTTTCATTGTCAAAATGAGTAGATATGCCACTAACTAGCTACTTACAAATACTCTACTTTTTTCACCTTATATTTCTCAGGACTGCCTGAATTCCTTCAACATTTGAGTTCCTAGCCAAACATCAGGATCTCAGGCCCCAGTCAGTGGCTCAGTCTTTTTATCTCTTTGGTTGGACATTGTCTTACAGACTATCTCTCCCACTTTAAGCCATCATACCCTACATATTGTCATTGTCAACATCCACAAAACTTCTATTCTCTCAATGTTAGAAATCTCACACTGTGATTGCCACCTCGTTACCTTCCTCCCCCTTCCATTTACTGCACTGAATGTCTTGGTTCTCAAGTCTCACTTAGAATCCCATCATATTTCAGAAGGTCTTGCTTTTGACTTAATAAGGCCATGTAAAGGACTCAGAACAACTACCACTACCATCTCTACCCTCTTCACTGCATTATATCCATAATGTTGATTTTTCTCCCCTTTGACATTCTTTCCCTGTCCATCTCCTAACTCAGAGCATTAGCTCCACTTATTTGGTGTATTCTTTCCCTTCCTCACCTTCAACAGATTACAAACCCGGTAAACATTTTTTTCTCTTTCAATAGTTGCATTCCTAGCTGCAGTCTTTGCAACCTAATACATACATATTTCCAGGACAAATTGAGTTCTTTCTTTCTTTAGAAATTTTTTCTAAATTAGAAACTTTTTCTAATTACTCACCTTATTGTTTGCCCTTTCTTTTCTATAGAACTCCTGAAAGGAATGCAAATTGTGCAAGGTAATTCTGTCTGCCTCATTTTTTCCCCTTGAACCCACTTCTTTCCTTTTTTCTCCCTATTACACCATGACATCTCTGTAAAGTTCACAGGTATTTCCACCTCTCAAATCTCATTGTAAATTAATTAAATTGGATTCCTCATTCTGCTAGAGCCTCTCCCCTGCAGATAATCAGGTCATCTTCCACTTGGCAGGTTTTCCCCATTTGACTTTATGGGTATTGCATGGGTTCTTTAATTGTATTAATAAAACTCTCAACACTGAACTCTAATTATTTGTAGAATGCCATTATTTGGTCTTCTTCATCTCAGCAAATGCTCAGGTCAAACTTCATGATTTAGCCCATGACTCCTCTGTTTAAAAAAAGTATCAGATAAATCAAAAAATGTTGTTGCTTCTTATTCAAAAGTGTGAAAAATATTACAGCACTGTGTCTTCTTTAGTATTTAGCATCTTAGTTTTGACAACCATTGCTTCTTATCTGAATGATTACAAAGAATTCAAAATTTCCCTGTATCCTTTCAGTATGGTGACCTTTCTTGACAACCTGGTTAAATCCCCAGTTAGATCATCCTATTTCTCTGCTTGAAATTTCTGAAGGCTTTGATTTTATAGCAAGAGCGAGTATTTGAAAAGTGACCTGTAAATCTGTAGAAAAGCCACCTTTGATGACCTCTTAGTAGCTTCATTTTCTGCTTTCAACTCTGTTATCTTTGCTGTGGTACCCTGGCTTCTGCTCTCCATCTCTCTCCCATCTTTTTATCCTCCCCTCCCTTCCTTTTCCCATTCCTCTTCCTCTCCCTGTTCCCTCTTTCTGTTATTCCTTTCTGAAATAGCACAACTTTCTCACTTCCACCCCTCATATCTTTTCTCAAATGGTCTCTTTCAATAAGGACTATTCTACCCACTTTATAGAAAACCCCCTCAATTTCCAGCATCTAGTCTCCATTCTTACTGTGCCTTGCTTCTTAGTTTTCTTTAGTATTTTCCTCTGGCTCATTATTTGCCCTTTAGTTTTTGGGATGGCTGGACTTTCTACATAAATTGCTCATTATTATGTTACCAGCACCTAGACCAATGCTACACAAGCAGTAGGTGCTCAATAAATACTAAAAAAGTGAGTGACAGGAAAAGATATTGGGTTTTTACTTTTAATAGTAAAATATTATGTAGATTAACATTGGATTCAGGTCAGCTGCTAATTTGTTGAGCAACGACATCTCATTTTTGATGTGGACCCTATGCCCATGATCACTTGCTTATTCAAGAGATCCTCATAGTGTATACACAGATTTAATTTTCAGAGACCCACCCACACAGTCTTTTAGCTTTTTATTTTCAAATCTGTAGGCCAAGTCTTTCAAGAGGTAACGCTGGATCTTGATTTTCTTGTATCTTACACTAAGAAATTGCTGTCTAGCTTTGATAAACTGTGCTATTTTGTTTCATTTAACTTTTGCATAATGTTTAATAAGACAAAGAAGATTAAAAGTCCCCCTGGGCTATTGAAAGAGAAATGAGGACAGATTGCATTTTCCAACAATGGCTGCACAACCATACTCACTTTTTTTTGGTTTATTTTTTTATATTTAAAAATTTCCATCTCCTCCCCTCTTCCTCCCCCTTCCCTCCCCTCCCCTCCACCTATACCCCCCTCCCTCCCTCTTCAGGCCAACAGCCATCGGGGTTCCCTACTCTATGTTAAGACCAAGGTCCTCCCAACTCCCCCCAGGTCCAGGAAGGTGATCAACCAAGCTGAGAAGGCTCCCACAGAGCCTGTCCATGCAGATGAGTCAAAGATCAGCGCCTTTGTCCTTGGCTTCTCAGTCAGCCTCCACCTTCGGCCACATTCAGAGAGTCTGGTTTGGTCTCATGTTCCATCAGTCCCAATCCAACTGGAGTTGGTGATCTCCCGTTAGTTCTGTCCCACCATCTCCATGGGTGAACGCACCCCTCATGGTCCTGACTTTATTTCTCATGTTCTCTCTCCTTCTGCTCCTCATCAGGACCTTGGGAGCTCAGTCAGGTGCTCCAATGTGGGGCTCAGTCATTTTCTTCATCTATCGCCAGGTGGAGGTTCTATGGTGATATGCAAGAAATTCATCAGTATGGCTATAGGAACTGGCCTTTTCAGGCTCCCTCTTCTCAGCTGCCCAAGGAACTAGCTGGGGGTGTCTCCCTGGAAACCTGGGAACCCGTCTAGGGTCAAGTCTCTTGACAACCCTCAGATGGCTCCCTAAATTAAGATATATGCTTCCCTGCTCCCATATCCACCCTTCCTGTATCCTAAGCATCCCATTCCTCTGAGCTCCCCCCATTCTCCCCTTCACGCTTTTCTCTCCCCATCTACCCTTGGCCCCATCTCGCCCCACCCTCAAGTTCCCAATTTTTGCCTGGCGATCGTGTCTACTTTTTTAAACTGATACTGATAACATTCTATAAAGGTTGGATATGAGTATCCATCCCTTGATGGAAGATATCTTCTTGCTTGCCTCAGTAGCCTCAGTCATTAAAGTAGGATAATTGTAACCCTCTATGATGTCTAAGACAACTTAATGGTGACAACATTCATCCCTGGTATTTTCTTCTATTGGAACACGAGGATCCTTAGCGGACAGGACTCAACTGAGTAAGGCCACCATGATAGTTTTAATGTCATAAAGGGACCACATAGAAATTAAAGCTCATGGTATTTGAGCTTTAATTAATTGTCTAGTTATTTAAATCTCTGCAACCTAGGAATCATATATGTGAAAGAAAAAAAACCCTTGGAATTTCCTTAGTTTGAGCTACTATTTCACTAAACTCAAAGAGAAACCCCAAGCAAGAGCCACCAACATGGGTAAGATCCTAATACCTATTTTCACAAGAACTATGGAGATAATAAGCTCAAAGTCTAGTTTGAAGTCGCTGACTTTTTGGGTAATCCATCATGGAAGCACTATGTGACTAACATCTATTGTGTCGCTGTAGGTGCATGTTGAGATGCTAAAGGAAACAGCATTCAGCTTTAGTGAGTCAATTCTTGTATGCTGTGTGTCAGAAGCACTCAAGATAGGAAAGAGTACTTTTATGTTCATTGGCATTTGAAAGAGTCAAGTGCTTTTCTTCATAATTTCTCTGACTGATTAATCTCAAGAACACAGGGATATTTAATGTAAAGTAAAATGTTGCACACTGGAGAGATTCCAAGAGCACTGGCTGCTCATCTACAGGACCTATGTTCAATTTCCAGTACTAACATGGTGTCTCACAAACATCTTTTTTCTTCATTTCCACAGATCCAAAGCCCTCTTTTGGTCTCCATGGATACCAGGCACACATGTGGTCCACAGATGATGGCAAATTGCCAACACACATAAAAAATAATAAAAGTCTCAAAGAAAATCTTAAAACATGGTAGTAGAAGAGAGCCGGAGAGTGAAGACAACTAAGAAGGGAACTTTCAGAAGTTACAGGGAGAAACAGGGCAAATTTTCATCTGTATTTTGCTAACTGTCCACATTTGTCATTATTTTAGGAATATTTGAAAAAAAGAACTATTGCTTCTGCCGTCGTGACTGCTCTGCTAGCAGAAAATCTATTCTAACTCAGTGTCTCCAAGGCCCGTCCTCCTAAGGTCTACCACACCAGTGGAAATGTCATATTCTTATAACTTCTCAGCTCTCCAGGAGAGTGTTACCTCTTAATAACTTTCTGCAAATTTATATTCTTACATTTGATTGAAAAATAGCAAAGCTCAAACTCTTTCATTCTCTCCACTAATGTTTGATATATTATCCCCTTTAGGTCTCCAACATTTTATATGGGATTTCAATTGATTTGTTCTTGCTTTTTCTTTTGATTTTAGTCGGTCTGACTTTATTTAAAGCTATAAACTCTGCATTCAGTTTTTCATTTAAGAAGATATTTCCTCCTTTTCTGTGCCTTTGCTCATCTTGCTGTCATAACACCAATATTTTAAAGTGATTTTTTAAAATAAGTTTCTCGAGCCGACCCACAGATTTCTAAGCGTGTGCTCTCCAAGAATAGACAATTATTTATGTCTGCTCTTTCCTACATCTCTCTTTGTGACACTTCAGTAAACCAGTTTAATCATAATGTCTGAAATCTTAACTGTTGACATTTATTTAGAGAGGAAAGTATATGGAATAAGGAAAACTATTCAGAAGTGAGTTAAACTAGACTTAATTATTTAGTTTACTTATTTTTGACAGGTGAGAGAAGTTGGCTTCCCTTTACTCCTACTTTTACTAGAGTTTGTCCATGCACAGAAATACCAGTAGCCAGTAAGACAATATTGTTAATATGGCACTTATATGTTAAATGCCAGTCTTATGAGACAGAAGCTGAGGTACTTTCTGTTCACTCCCTCTTCTGTTTAGAATTGAAGTAATTCTATTGAACATTTTAATATATATCTGCAATTAAATAAATCCAATAAATTCTCCCCAGTCAGTCACAGGGACAAGAGTGGTTCTAACTCATGGTAATAAGAAGTGGGATAAACTTACCATGGAAAAAGGAAGTGAAAGAGAATGTATGGGCCTAAAAATGGCCTTTTAAGGTATAATTGCTATATGCTAGTATATGATATTATGTGTCTTACACATTAATCCTTCTGATACCAACTCCTCTTTTAATTCAAAAAATAAGTTAACAAGACAGAGAAAGACCAAAACCTACCTCTCAGGTGTTCTTCTGAATAGTGAGAAGGGAAAGGAATTACTACATGGCAGGCAACCATAGCTTCATAGGAAATGTCACATAGTTTGTCTACTCTAGATTCTCCCCTAGCTTCTATATCCTTTGTCTAATTGTGCTTCCTAGATGTATCAGTAACTGAATTCAGCTGTGAGTGACACTCTGGAAACTGTAGTAAGTTACCAAAAGACTTAACAATTTTTAAAAAATGGTAACATTTATCATCTCTTGGGAGTCTGCTAATCTTGGTGGGGATCTCTGATTTACCTGCTGCCATCTGGCAGGTCCCCTAAAGTCTAGCAGTTTAGGATAATTCTCGCTGGAGTGGTACAAATCCTCCATATCTGATTACTTCAAAAGGCTAATGTGGACATGTTCTCTTCTTTCAGAGAAACCAGGGCACAAAAGTCTGGACTTGTCCCATTTTTCCTGGTGCGTCCTTTGTCAGGGAACATCATGTAATCTAGGTTGGGAGAAGAGAAAATAAAGTTACAGAACACGGAGATTTCAGGGAGCCTCTTAAAATGAACCATGAATTCAACAAGAGAAGTTGTGCAACAACCACAATTACTGTCACCTCTGTATTCTTACATATGTAGGCCTCTATTGGAGGATGCTCGATCCAAAAAGGGCCACGCTTTCTCAAGCAGCTTTCAGTTACCTATAGCTTCTCATATAGGGGTGAGATTTCATGCCCACCTACCCACTCCATGTGGGATTATGTCTGGATTAACCTTTCACAGGGGTTTACGCATGCTATCACACTGTTGTTGAGTTTGTATGTACAGCTGGCTTAAAGCATCTGCAAAATAATCTGCTTATAATCTTCTACTCTCTCTGGCTCTTCCAGTCTTTCCACTTGTCCTCTCTTCTGCAATGACTCCTCATCCTTGTGAGGATAGGACTTAGTATAGTGGGCTGAGCACACTGTGATCTCTTATTGTCTGTACCTTGACACATTGTGGTTCTCCACACTAGTTGCCATCTAATGCAAAAAGCAACTTCTCTGAAAAAGTTTAGAGATGTGCGAATCTATGGGTGTAGTGAAGAGTCCATAAGAGTTGGTTTAAGTGAGTTCATACCATGTTCGTCTTTTTGGGTCTGGGTTGCTTCACTCAGGATTATTTTTTTCAAGTTTCATTCATTTGCCAGCAAAATTCATGATTGTGGTGATATTTTGTTTGTGCTATAACAAATAAAACTTGCCTGAATATCTGAGTGTGGAGTGAGCCACTAGTTAGCCATAGAGGCCAGACAGTGGTAGCACATACCTTTAATCCCAGAACTCGGGAGGCAGAAGCAGAAGGATCTCTGTGAGTTCAAGGTCACCCTGGGATACATCAGATTGATCTAGTCTCAAAAAGAAACAGAGCCAGGTGGTGGTGATTCACACCTTTAATCCCAATACTTGGGAGTCATATGTGTTTAATTCCAGCACTAGGTAGGTAGAGACAGGAAAGGATATGGCTGGGCAGAGAGAGGAATATAAGGTGGGAGGAAACCAAAGCTCAGTCTGAGGATTCCTAGAGACAGGATCACCCATTCAGTATAAGGATTCAGTAGAGGTAAGAACTAGTTGCTGGCTGCTTTGCTTTTCTGATCTTTCAACATTTACCCCTATATCTGACTCAGAGATTTTATTATAAAGCCAAATAGAATTTTTGCAGCACATAATGTCATTGTTTTTAATAGATATAAATGTATGTACCACATTTTCTCCATCAATTCTTTGATTGAGGTATGTTTATGTTGTTTTCAGGTTCTGGCTATTATGAATAAAATGGCTATGAACACAGCTGAGCAATTGTCCTTGTGATAGAATGAAGCATCCTTTGGGTATAAGCCCAGGAGACGTATAGCTGGGTCTTGAGGTAGACTGATTCCCCATTTTCTGAAAAACCCCTATATTGATTTCCAGGGTGCTATACAAATTTCTCTCCGACCAGCAGTAAAGGAATGTTCCCCTTGCTCTGCATCCTTGTCAGCACAAGCTGTCATGTGTTTTTTTTTTTTTATCTTAGCCATTCTTATAGGTATAAGATGAAATCTCAAATCATTTTGACTCACATTTCCCTGATGACTAATGCTGTTGAACAATTCTTTAAGTGTTTCTTCGCCATTTGAGTTTCCTTTGTCGAGAAATCTGTTTAGATAGGTACCCCATTTTTTAAATTGGATTATTTAGTTTTATTGATATCTAGTTTCTTGTGTCCTTTATATAGTTTACATATTAGGCCTCTGTCAAATGTCAAGACGACAAAAATCTTTTCCCATTCTGTGGGCTGCCTTTTTCTCCTGTTGATGGTGTCCTTTGCTTTACAGAAGCATTTCAGTTTCATGAGGTTCCATTTATTAATTGTCTGTCTTAGTGATTGTGCTATTAGTATTCTGTTCAGGAAGTTGTCTCCTGTACTAATACGTTCACGGCTATTCACCACTTTCTCTTCTATCAAGTTCATTATATCTGGTTTGTACTCACTTATGAGTGGATATTGCATTGCAACTCTGGAGGGAAAGTATCCTGGCCATTGAAAGCCAGGCAGTACCTACAGCTCCGTTCCAGTTGGGGATGGTTTCCCGCAGAAATGTAGTGGTTCTGTTCCTCTTCAGGAGAGCTCTTGCCGCTCTGCTCTGTTCTGCTAACGGAGGAGTTTCCCCACAGAGATGCAGCAGCTCTGGCCCTGCTCTGGCAAAAGTTGTTACTTCTCTGCCCGGCTCCACTCCAGTGAAGGTCTTCACTCAAACCTCATTCAAGAAATTTATTGGGAGGGAAGAATCCAGGAGAGTGGCTGCCTCTTCCAGGGTGAAAAAAAGGCAGCTTCCAACTGAACAGGTATAGGGCTTCTTTTATTCCAGGGTAAAGATTTTTCAGGGTGGAAATGGTTAGATTTCAATCCATGAGCTTAGACAAGCTCAGAGATTGGCTGGCTTTGATGCTCAGGGATTGGTTGGTTTTCCTGACAAGTTGGTCAGGAGCAGGATGTGTTTCTTTGACTCTGGTTTCATGTTGGGTTGTGTTTCTTTGGCTGGTCCTTTTGCTCTACAGATACTAGCTGTAAGGTAAAAAGGTAATCATGCTATAGTCCACAGACCTAGAGAGGCTAAGTAACAAGATGAGTTTTATGCAAGGGTCTTCCTGGGAAGGGGAAATAGAATAGATTTTGCTGGTGGACTAGTGGTAGGTAGAGTTAGGAAGAGGAGGGATCAACTGGGGAGAGAGAAAATACTGGGTGAAATGGCAAAAATTGGGGGGCATTTGGTGGGAAAGTAAAAAGCTAGTACAAGGGAACACCATGGAATCTATGAGAGTAACCCTAAAAAAGACTTTTAGTAATGGGAAAACATAGATCCTGAACTGACTATCTTCTGGAATGAGGCCAGGTCTCAAGTGGAGTAACCGAGACACAAACCAGCCACAAAAACCTTCATATTACAGTTGTTCCTGTCTGCTGAATATTCTGAGACCAGAACCTGGCAAAATCCTCATCAAAGCTACCAGAGAGACTTCATCCTGCATAAATGAGAAGAGATTTAGAGCCCCATGACCAAATATTAGGCAGAGCTTGGGGAGTCCTGTGGAGGAGGGATGGAAAGATTGAAGAAACCTGAGGGGTCAGGGTCACCAAGAGAACACAGATGGCAGCGTTAATTGCACAGGCCTCATGGAGGCTTCTAGATAGCAGGGAGCCTCTAGGGATCTGACCTAGGTTCCCTGCATACATGTTATGGCTGAGCAGCTTGGTGTGGAATTCCTAAGAGTAGGAATGGTAGTGGTCATTAGCTTTTTTGCCTACTTATGGGACCTTTTTCATCCTACTGGATTGCATCATCCAGCCTTAATGTGATAGCAAGTACCTGGCCTTATTGTAGCATACTGATGTTGCTGGGAAGCCTGTCCTTTTCTGAGGGGAGATGGAAAGGGTGTGAATCTAGAGAAGTGGGTAGATGAGGGGGAGAGACTGAGGGGAGGAGTGGGTGGGAAACTGTGATAGGATATAATATACAGGAGAATAATAATAATAATAATAATAATAATAATAATAATAATAGTTGATTTAAGGCCAACTGCCTTGAGCAAGCACCACACCAAGGAATGAGCAGGCGGGTGCCATTATGATGGGCAAGTATTTGATATGGAAGAGAAAGAGAAGCAGAGTGATGTATGATATGAAAAGAGGCAGAAGTAGAGCCATGAGATGGTGAGGCAAAGTCTGATGCTGTTAAGTGAGAGGCCTGTGTTACCACCTGAGGGTACTGCCCATGGTCCTTCTGCAGCTGGGGTCTGTGGTAATGTAAATGGTTCATATTACCACCAAAGGTCATGCAGGGAGAGCTGGCCTTGGTGACATGGATGCTGGAGAGCTGCTCCCAGCCCCTCACCTGGGTGGTGCGGGATTGCTGGGCTATGGAACTAAATAGAGACTTCTGAAAAGATGAACCACAAGCACAATAAGCTTTTTAGTTCTGATGTCATGTTCATAGACCTTTCTGTGAAAACATTGATAATATTCTAGATCTCTGATATGCAAAATGGTTGCATCTAACTGCACAAGACTAAATATAATTTAAATAAAATAAAAGAAGATGAGTTCTTTAGTCACACCAGACACATCTTAAGTCTTAAGAGCATACAGTAGATTAATCACAGTTCCCAGTGTCTCATTTTATGTCAAGAGGTGAACATTGTCCCGTTTGTAGCACTTTGGAGTCTCAATAGGTAACAGTGATGCATTAATTTGGTATGTTCTAAGCATTACTTTGTCCTATTGGGAATGAAACTGATCTGATTCAGCCTGACTATTTTTTTCTTTTTGTGGAAAGTTTAGTCACTGACATAATGGGGAAAGTCCTTCCCCCCACTTTAAGGTCAATCTGCAAAGCTTCACTGAGACCATATCTCAGCTCCAAGCAAGACAGTCTTATGTGCAGATTACAGACAGATTTGCCTGAGCTGACACTTGGCCTGTTCTATAGGGCTTAAATTTCATCTCTCCTATCAGGCGGTTCCTCTCAATTACTCTGAGGTTAAATGGACAACTTAAATATCTTTACTCCAAGGGATACCACTCTGTACAGTGCTTGCAAATGTGAAGATCTGACTTTCCAACTCAGCATTAAAGAGAATATGTACGGTGGCCTCAGCATTTGGAAGCTGAAGGTAGAAGATCGTGAGTTCTATATCAGCCTTGGTTATGTAGGAAATTTGAAGACAGTTGGGAATATATGAGACTCTGTCAAAAAGAAGCAGGAAAACCAAACACAGATACTCAAGTTGTACAATGTAATGCTTTGCTATTCATAGACAATGGTTTCACAACAAGCTCATTAGCATAACTATCACCTCACTTAGTGGGTGATGAGAATACTCCCATTCTACTCCTGGTAACTAACAAGTATGCAATGAATTAGTATTAACTACAGTCACTGTATTGTATATTAGACCTCCAGAAAAGGTTCATCTTCTAACCATTAGCATTTGTCTTTGACCAATATCTTGTGTCTTCTTCCTTAGAACTTTAGTAACTAACTACTATTCAAATTTATTTCTGTGAGTTCGACTTCCTTAAGCTTTAAGACTCCACATAAAAGTGACAACAAATGGTATTTGTCCTTTTTATGGCTTATTTCACTAAGCATTTTATCTTCCACATTTATCCAAGTTCTCACAAATGGAGAGTATTTTCCCTCGTAAAAATATTTTTATTAATTATTTGAGAATTTCTTACAACAGGTTTTCAACATCCAGTTTATCCCCTTACTATCTCATAGATCCACCCTCACTACCTCATAAACTTTGTGTCTTTTTATTAATGTCCAATAACCTACAAACTCCAAATTGCGCTGTCCATATATTTCTGAGTAGGAGATCTTCCTTCTACTACAGTTTGATTCACCTACCAGGAGCTACATATCAGGCTGGTCAACCCCCAGTGTAAGGATTTCTTCCTGTAAGAGGCTTCCTGTAAGAGGCTTATTTTCTTCCTTTTAAAACATGCTGTATTTTATTCACCCATCATTTGTTGATCCACAGTTAAGCTTATTCCATATTTCAACTATTATTACTAATACCAAAATGATCACGGGAATGCTGAAATAACTTACAGATACTATTTTTGTTTCTCTTGGATATATACCCACTTTCCATAAAATATTAACCCAAAATGAATACATTGGGTTGCAGATAAGCATATAATAAACTAGGGCAAAGAGTAATCTTGTTCATTATTTGTTAAATGCTGAATTATGCACGAATCAGGCTCACTAGACAATTCCTGCAAAGAATTAGGAATAATTTTGGTTCTATTCCCCGTGAATGAAAAGAAATGGATGGTTTTGTCGATTTCTAGTACATTCAAATATCTTGAGCATCATTAATGTTGCCAATGAAAATCCATTTTTGAAATCCATTGTTATCATTAAGAAAATTGCTAGCCTCACTAAATAAAATTAATTTGTGACATCAATTATGCTAATTAAGCAGGCATTAGGTGGTGGTGTGAGATCAGCATTGCTGGGCACTTAGAGTAATCATTTTCAGAGTGCAGGCCTTTGATGGAATATTGGCAAATCACCTAGCAGGTGCATTGCTTCTCAGGGTAATCTACCATTTCAATAGTCTCAAAAAAGTAAATGTGCTTATATATATTACAAATTTTCATGGAGACATGTTAAAGAAAATTTCTCACCACTATTTACATACGTGAAGATGAAAGGCTCCTATTCTCCCATGTGGTTCTCAATTAAAATTATGACAGAATTCATGTTTTCCCTGTTTCATTTTTTTCTGGTAAGAGTTTTGTAGTGCTTTCTTCTCTTAAAACAAACATCTATACTTTAAAATCTGGCAAGTGTAAATGTTTTTAATTAGTTTCTAAACTTTTGCTGATTTTGTTCAACATGTGATCCAATTTATATAAACATTTCAAGAAAATGTAAAAAAAATGAATATTAAATTTTGTTTAGAGATATATATTTCAATACTTCTCTAAAATTTCCAAGTGTTAAATTAGTCAAAATCTCAATGTATTTATTTATGTTTTATGTTTTTCATCTATCAAGCATTGACAAAACCCATCTTAATATTCCCCCTTCCTTGTGATTTTGCCCATCTCATCTTAAAGTTTTTAATTTATATATTTGGTGAACTGCGACTTTATGTGCAACTTTTTATGACTGATAAATTTGCATTATGAGTATATATTTTAACAATAAAACTGACATTTTAATTTGAGTCATCTTTCATTCAGCAGGAAGATAAACTTTTGGTAATGTATTATTAATGCTATTCAGAAAGGGTACAGGGCTGGCATAGCTTCTGAAGACTGGTAGGCTAAAGACATTAGATTTCTTCCTTCCTAGGAATAGTGAATTGCCCATTTAAGATCATTACTGGCGTATAATCTTTTCTAGTTTTCCTAGGTCTGACTCCATTACCAGGTAGCACGTACATTGTTTAATTTTGTAGCAGCAGCTGTCTGTTGAAGGCTTCTTGGGATCCCCTGTTTGATTGATGTTGAAAATGTGGGTCTGTTTTCCCAGCATGCATGGGTATTTCCTGCAGCTCCTTAGATCACTGCTGTTTTTGGTTCTGATTTTCCTGATGTTTAAACCTCAACATAAGCATCTAGATCTACCGATGAGACTTTTATTTTCTGGATGCCGACTATTTCCTTCTACATTCTTTTCATCACTTCATCTTTTATTGCTAATTTCTGAAAGGTACCCGATTGTCATTTAGGTTCAGTCTATCACAGGTTAGATCATCCATGATACGACATTTTTTTCCTTCTTCCCTCTGTAAAGATCCCAGTTCGATTTTCCATTGTCCATGTCCTTAGAGTCCTCCCTTGCTTTTCAGGTTTCTGGTGTTTCTGCTTAGTGTTTATACCCCATTCTAAGGCTCTAAAGTTCTATGTTCACTCCCTGATCCAAAAGCTTCTTGTTTCTGATCTATCTATTTATCTATCTATCTATCTATCTATCTATCTATCTATCTATCTATCTTAAGATCTTCCTTCTCTGTCAACAGAAATTTAATCATTCATTCAATGATTATTGTTGACCATGCATTTTCTTCTCAGTAGCACCTTTATTAGTCACAAACACTAAACACAATAATTAAACAAATAATTATAAACTGACAAAATTGCAAAGTCCTCTGATAGTGTTTAACTCTCAAAGGTTAGTTCTTAAAAGAGCTACCTCAATCTGGACCATCAGGGAAAGACTCCTTGAGTAGGTTATATAAGAACTAAAATCTGAAGCCGAGCGGTTTTGGCGCACGCCTTTAATCCCAGCACTCGGGAGGCAGAGGCAGGCGGATCTCTGTGAGTTCGAGACCAGCCTGGTCTACAAGAGCTAGCTCCAGGACAGGCTCTATAAAAGCTGCAGAGAAACCCTGTCTCAAAAAACCAAAAAAAAAAAAAGAACTAAAATCTAAAAGAATAGCAGAAATGAGATGAAGAGGGAGAGGTTGGGAGCTCAGCATAGCACACATAGTTAAACTCTGGCTTCCCCCAGTGTGCTCATCCTCCAACTTCACAAGATAAAATCCTCTTTCCCTTGGTCTATGCGTATCTTAAGGGATTCTCTATTCTTATTTTTGTGTCATCTTTTTTTTTTTTTTTTTTTTTTTTTTTTTTTTTTTTTTTTTTAATGTGAGTAGTTCCCTAGATTTGCTACAGAGTCTATCAATGACAGCTCACCAGTCTGCCCTGATGGTGGTGGGAATCCTTTCTCCTGTCACTGTGACTATTGTGTATAGTTCCCAGTGGCTTTATGTAGTGTCTTTACCTGGCAAGGCACTGCCAGAAGTCACAGTTCTCTACATGGATGGCCTGAAATGGCTTTCTCACCATCAACAAGGGGTTGTCCACTTCTTAAGCAGAATTAGATGCCACCTCTTTTGAGTCAAGGACAAACTGGTCAAATGGCTTATTTGTTCCCTTTTCCAAGTTACTGTTTATGGTACAAAGCAATTCAAACTCAGTGACTTCACATGGAGAGTACACTGCTTTCAGACTTTGGAAGTAGGTCACTTGGCCCCCTGCTACAGGATGATGTGATCATTCTGCTTGCTTTGTTTACTTCACGTTCTCTGTGTTTACATGTGTTTTCAGGGGAAGTAAAAAGTTGTTAACAGTGCTATTTTAAATAAGAAGAAAGTTTTTTATGTTCATTTTTACTTTGCAAAATTTCTTGGAACTGGTAAATTTAAAATGAAAGTTTCTTTTCGTCACCTAAATATCTTTTCTCGGAAGTAAAACAAAAATAGCATATATGAAACCTAGTTTTGTATTTTTTTTAACTTGCTCTTCTTTTTTGACTGATACAAACCAATAAGAACAGGGGTAAAACAGCGAGGGAAAATGAGTATGTATCTGTGTGAAGACTGAGGAGCTCCAGTCCTGATGATCAGTTGTTAGTGTAACCTTCTAGAAATCAGGTTCTCTCATGGCTTGGGGAGGAGTTCCAACAACTTAGTGTGTTAAGTCTCTCTTGCAGTGTTCGAAGGCCTTGCTGATACAAGCATTTTCTTTGGTAGCAGCTTCATTCTGTCACCCGAGAGCTTGGGAGAAATTTAGGTTCTAGGCCCACCCCACAGCTGTTGAATCTGGCCCTTCAGGAGCTAAAGAGTCCAGCTGATTTCTGTGCTCAAAGTTTCGGAAGTGTGGAGGGGTTCTGCTTGTTCTTCCTGGCTTGAGCTGCTTCAAGCAAACCAGCTGGTTTTTCTTCTCTTAAATTATTGAGACATAACATTTACATATTGTTTTTTGGAATAATAAGATAATTTAATGCATGTGTAGTGTGTAATAATAAAGTCATTTATTATTACACATTTCCTATGTGTGATAGGCTCTTTCCTTCTTCTTACTCTTCTCCCTTTTGTCATTTCCCATTTAAGGATTACTGCTCCAGGATCTTCTAAGAGACTGTCTTTTTAGAGAAGAGTGACAGGTGGAGGGTAGGGCGGTGGGGGGGGGGGGGTTGAGGAAGGACAACTAAAACTAAGAATGTTTGAAAAAAGTCACATGGAAAGTTACTATTGTATTAGCTTCCTAAGTCTGTCTTTGTCTATATCTGTCTACAGATTTATCTATTTAATATCATCCATCTATCTGTCTGTCTATCTGTCTGTCTGTCTGTCTGTCTGTCTATAAATGCACCCGTATATCTATCCATTTTCTCATATAAAAGAGTTTAATTGGAGTTACCATACGCAGTGGGCTATGCTCAATCCGAAGCCAGTGGTTGCTAAACAAAATGCCCTTTGAACTGTTCATCAGATGTGCCCTGGAGACATTCAGAATACAGGCTACTGCCATTTCTTTTGGCTATCTACCTGATAGTAAGAAGAACATACTGCTGAAGATTCCATATACATTGGCCACAGGATATGGGAAAATCAAATAAGTTCTGACTAGGAAGCTTCCTCCTTACTATCTAAGTCTCATAGTACTAGATGGTATTCAGGCTGTTGGTGGGGGACGGGAATCATCAACAGCTTAACCTATGAACCATATGAACTGTAATAAAAGATATGCATGGCCAACAAGATATTCTCATGTGTTTAATAGTGACATAAATGTTATAGAGGTAGCGAATTGCTTTCTTATCAGGTTTAAAGTCTGCTCCACATATTCCTGGTATAGCAAATCTGGCCAAAACAATGGTGGGGGGCTCACTGGCTCAAGAGATGGACCTATTACTACTACTTTACTAAATGGACATAGTATCAAACTGGTCTCTAAATTTGTATCTATATACCCACTGATTAATGCAGCTCTCAGACCCCATTACAGAAGTTTCAGTTAGAGGATAAAGAATAGGTGATTGTGGAATACTCAGCCATAAGTGCGACATCTATTTTATACCCTACCACTAAGGATCAGGGACTATTATGGAAGAGGAGAAAGAAGGATAAGAGCCAGAGTTTGGGGAGGACAGGAGCAAAGCATTCTCTTCTAGATGCGACACAACAGGACCAGTATACTTATGAACTCACAGCAGTTGTGGTTGTCTGTACAAGATCTGCACGAGGTCAAGCCATCCAGCATCCCAACAAAGAGTGGGGGCAGTTAACAAGTCTACTCCCAAATTAGTAGCTATAGACATCCGATGGCTTTAAGGAGATGGAGAGGCAGTTATCTTTAAGGGTATAGCTGCTGGAAGGTGAACCAAGTCCAAGTATAAGGCCCTATAACCAGAAGTGTATGGGCATTGCAAATTAAAGTTGACCAATTATTGAATAATAATAACAAAGGAGATTCAAAGTTAAAGGGAGTCAGGTCCTTAAAGCAGATCTTGAGGGAGGTAGGCAGAGAAGTTGGAATAAACATGAACAATATATACTATGTAAAATTTTCAAATAATAAGACTATAAAAACAAATATAAAAGGGGCAAGAATTTAATTTCCTTTAAAGAGTGAGAATATAATTTGCACAAATAAAAACATGGTATTTTAATTGTTTTCTCGTTCAACATTTCATTTGGCTGGTTGGATGGTTTTAGATAGTACTTATTATGTAGTCCAGGTTGGCCTGGGACTCACTGTCTTTCTGCTTCAGCCTCCTGAGTGTTGGGGTTACAAGCATATACTACCAGACCCAGCTTTAGAATTTTATTTCTTTCTGGTTTTATTAAACATAATGTCATCTTATTCCATTCACGTTATTGCATATCACATTATTATGTTCTTCTAAGGAAAAGACAGGTCCTCCTGCATATAAGAAACTTTTAGTTAAAGATTATCAAAAATTTTTAAGCTCAAAAATTTAGCAGATACCCATTCTCTTCAAGACAACCAATAAGAAAATATATCAACACTTTGGAGCAAAGAGGTTAATATGATGCCAAGCACAGAAGCTTGATTTCTTGGGATCGATGCAGGATTAGGTTGAGAGTCAGTTGTCAAAGAGCCAGGAGGGTTGTTCTGCTTTCTGTAGGAGGGAACACATTAGTCCTGTATGATCCCAAAGCCCAGAAGACAGCCTCAAGCTCAATATTCAGAGAGATTAGTGTATTGGGAGAATCCTCCTCCATGTTCCCATTCTCTGATCCAGATTTTAAGGAAAGTCAGACTTTGGCATAAGGCATAGAATGGTTACAGGCAATGCTATTTCTGCAATAGTATGATATTTTTTTACCCATTTGCCAAGAAGTATCATTAATCTTGACAAAAAACCCAACCCATTATTCATTTCTTTTTTCCTCTCAGCTATAACCACAATACTAAGTATCTTAAACTGAGATATAGCTTTTCTCACTTGCAGTTTGCCGGAGACTTGCTGGGTTGGACCAGGCCTGACGAATCTTTTTTTTTTTTTTTTAAATTTTGTTTTTTTGTTGTTTTTGTTTTGAGACAGAGTT
Source organism: Arvicola amphibius (assembly GCF_903992535.2). Lineage (NCBI taxonomy): Eukaryota > Metazoa > Chordata > Mammalia > Rodentia > Cricetidae > Arvicola > Arvicola amphibius. Next base: position 37,537,147 of record NC_052051.1, on the reverse strand, counting down.
TCTCTGTAGCTTTGGAGCCTGTCCTAGAACTAGCTCTGGTAGACCAGGCTGGCCTCGAACTCACAGAGTTCCACCTGCCTCTGCCTCCTGAGTGCTGAGATTAAAGGCATGTGCCATCACTGCCCAGCTTGGCCTGACCAATATTAAGGCAGCTTAAGTGCTTGAGTGTTCCTGGCAAGTAGACTAGGGGTGGCTGGCCAAAGTGGCCTTTGCTGGGACAATGAAAATATCATCCCTGGCTCTCTTACACCTTTCTACAAAGATAACCTATGGCAGCCATTGTTGGAAAAAACAGAGAAGCAGTTGCGAAAATAGAAACCTAAATTCTTCTGACTTTACTTCTCCTCATCTGTTAATTTTCTACTAGCTCAAATGAATCATATGTGTTACTCTCTTGACTGATGTTCCCAGGTTCTTGGCTTTTTATTCAAAGAATTAGTAAGTTAACACATATTTAAAAATAGCAAGGAAATTGATTGAGAACCAAAACTGCAATTCATATTAGATACACTGCAAGCCAGCAGCAGGATTCTTAATTTAGAGTATTCAATGGCAGTAGCTACTGGGATTTTTTTCCATTTTCTATATAATGTTACTCAAATTATATATAACTACAAGTTATTATTTTATATATATATATATATATATATTTTATTGTTTTATTGAGCTATACATTTTTCTCCACTCCCCTCCCTTACTCTCATCTTTTACCCTCTCCCATGATCTCTACACTACCAATTTACTCAGAAGATCTTGTCTTTTTCTTATTCATATGTAGATGCATGTATGCCTCTGTTAGGGCCTTTTTTGCTGTCTAGTTTGTCTGGGGTTGGGGACTGTAGGTTGGTTTTTCTTTGGTTTATATCTAGAAGCCATTTATGAGTGAGTACATATTATATTTACCTTTCTGGGTCTGAGTTACCTTACTCAATATGTTTTTTTTTTCTAGATCCATCCATTTGCCTGCAAATTTCAAGATGTCATTACTTTTTACTGCTGTGTAGCACTCCATTGTATAAATGTAAAACATTATCTATTCTTTGGTTGAGGGGCATCTAGGTTGTTTCCAGGTTCTGGCTATTAACAAATGATGCCACTATGAACATAGTTGAGTGCATATCCTTTTATGATTGAACATCCTTTGGGTATATACCTAACAGCAGTATTGTTAGGTATTCAGATAGTTTGTTTCCTAATTTTCTGAGAAATTGCCGTTCTGATTGCCAAAGTTGCTTTACACGTTTGTATTCCCACCAGCAATGGAGGAGCTTACTCCACATCCTCTCTAGTATAAACCATTATCAGTGTTTTTGATCTTGACCATTCTGACAGATATAAGATAGAATCTCAGAGATGTCTGAAAACAAAAACTTAAGGACATGCTAAATCCTTAGCCATTAGAGCAATGCAAATCAAAACAACTCTCAGAAGCTATTGTTTAGGGTATTCTTTTATGGAGTTTATGAGGAGGGGAAGTTGGTTGGTAATGATTTGGGTATGGCAGGACTTTTCTTTCAGGTAAGAATTTGAGCAAGCCTTTCTCTATTGCACACAGAGTTTCCTATGATGCATCTGATTTTGATCACATGCATGTTCATATGACTGTGCACAGGTATAAGATGCTCTAAGGGAATTTCCCCTGGAAGTTCTCTGAGAGGGCGCAGTTTGCCTTACTGTGAATTCACCCTAAACTGTATTGGGTTGAATTGGGTCTATTCCCTATAGAATATGTTCCAGTACATGTTTAAACAAAATCAGAGCATTGTCATAAGATTTTCAAGGAGGCATAAGAACCATGGATAGGTAAAGCCCTGTGCAGGTGAAGGGCGCAGGTTGCCAAAATGCACTGTGAGGAAAGGGGTGTGTATATGTGTAGCTTCAGCCAACTAGAGTCCAAGGTTGCTAAGCTTTCTTCATGCTGGCAGCCTCACAGTGGCAAATTCAAAGCTACAAATTCAAAGCTCAAGATGTTGAGGGTATGACCACAGAGAACTGTGATGAAACAGATTCAATGTTGTTGAAATGAATTCAATATTTAGCTATCATACATGTCTCAAAGCAGGAATTAAAGGGAACTCAGTTTAAGAAATACCAAAAAATAATGGGCTCAAATTAAAAACAAAGTGGTTTCAGAGCAATGACATCTCTCAGAACAGGTTTGATGAAAAATATACCAGATGGTTGGTTCAGACCTGAAACCCAACTCCTTTAGAGACTAAAGAAGGATGATCTCAAGAGGGAGGCCTGTCTGAGCTACAGAGGAAGTACAACTCTACTTGGCCAATTAAATAAAAGAAGGCCATGGATATTGTTCAAGGGTAAGTGTTTTCTTGGCATGGAAAAGTTTCTAGATTCCATTCCCTGTACTGAAGAAATCATGATAAACGCAGGTACCAAGTGGAGAGATTGGTGGCTTCTCAGTAAGTCAGTTAGATTAAGCCATAAAGAAAAACATGTATTAAAACCCATCTTTTCCTACTTTCATTTGCAAGATGCCATGTTCCTTTTTTTCTTATTAACTCACCGAAATAGGGTGGAATATTATTAGATATATCATCGGCCAATGAATTGATAGCTGTTTCATCATTACTGGTTACTACTGTGGCTATTGTTTTTGATCAGTTATTTGTACAGTGGATTTCAATGGTTTACTTAAAAACTGCTTTTGAAGTATCTTTATGAAAGCATTGAGGAACAAATGCATCTGTCAATCACAATCACAGAAGAAATATATACCTCCTAAATCTTTGAAATAAGTATGTGACTGAACTGTCCTTTTGTCCCAAAGAAATCTGTGCCAGAGATTTCAGGACCTGAACATCAGATCAAAATCTGGGAACTGTCCAATGCATATCTGTTAGAATGCAAATTAATTTGAGCCTTGTTTTCCTTGCTCTTGCACTGGGAGCATTTTGGGTGAGAAGGTTAATGCAGTGCAGCCTTATCTCCCCTGGGCACTGCTGTGGAGACTTGGGATCGTTTTGTGTCTCATCTCTGAAACTGGGATGTACTTTGCTACTGTGATGAGGAGGGAGGCAAGGAGGTCAATCTGGGGAGATTAGGATGCCTACCAAGGCTCCCTGTGCTGTGTGGGGTTATTAGGAATCCTGGAAATGAGAAGCTCCAGTAATTTTAGTTCTGAGTGACTGGGTCTCTAAGGGCTTCTGTGCAGCAGAAGAACATGGTTAGAAATCTCCCATCCCCCAACCAGTGTTTCTGAAGAGAGGCTCCACACATGAGCACATGTTTCATACTGGACTCCACCTGGAACCAGTTCAGACAAAGAGATAATAAAGCGCCTATACTTTCAAGATTTTTTTCGTGCTTATCTTTAATGCCTTTGCTGAATTAGAATAATTTTGCTGCTTGACAGTAAAAAGTTCAGGAATTGGTAACAGCTTTCCTCCACCCTCTACTTGAATTTAAATTAGGTTTTATTTTTATATATTTATTTATTTACTGTGGGAAAGCAGAAATTCTCCCAGGCCGCGAATATTAATAAAGTGTCAGGATGGGTTGACAAGAACGATAAAAATTGTGTCCTAAGAAGAGTTTATATCTAAATTCTGGGCAAAAGTTTCTTTTAGAAAAGTAAATCCTTTCCATATAGCTAAGAAATGTGGAAGAAGAAACTAGGGGTGAGCCTGGATGCGGCCCCAGACTTCATGCAGCTCTGTCTCCCTAGACCTCTTCGCTCCTTTGTCTCATTAACTCCGAGTCTTGCCTGCTTGCTTATTTAAAAGCTCCCTCCCTAGCTCCCAATTCCACACTCTCTGATTACTTAAATAAGTGGTTAGATTATACTATAAATACAACACGGAGTCCTGCAAAATAGTTAAATATAATAAGAATAAATAGGTTTGTGGGGGGTCAATAAATGCACAAGTGAATTGTGAATAAATTGACTTTTATACTCCTCATAGCCAACCCTTACAAAATAAAAATATTCAATAAAAGAATCTTCTGCTCTCTTGCAACTGAGGCAGAGACTCTCTGTAGGATTATGGGAATCCAGATCATGCTGATAGCAGGTCGATATATTTCCAAGTCAATTCATTTCAGAAAAGTTTACCATTTCCTTGCCTCCACATCAACCCTGCTCCCTATCCTTTGGTCCTTGGGGAGAGAAGCGTTTCCAAGGAATAATTCCTCAATAGAAAATTTTTGTGTTCTAAATATGTTACTTAAAATTTCTAGTATTTGGGGCTGGAGAGATGGCTCAGTGGTTAAGAGCACCGCCGGCACAGTGGTTAAGAGCACCGCCTGCTCTTCCAAAGGTCCTGAGTTCAATTCCCAGCAACCATATGGTGGCTCACAACCATCTGTAACAAGATCTGGGGCCCTCTTCTGGCCTGCAGGCAGAGTACTGAGTATACTGTATACATAATAAATAAAGAAATCTTAAAAATTTTCTAGTATTCATTTTTCACAAAGAAAAATGAAACTTTATTGTGAATTTAGTTGTGACACCTAAAATAGGAGCAGTTAAATTATCAGTTGATGTTTTTACAACAAAATGAAAAGAAAAGAACAATTGTTCGTACAGAAAAAGAGTGTGAAGAGATTCAAGAAAGAGAAAAACCACCTACAAGCCACAGATACCTTTAATAGGCTTCAGGAGGAGCAGACGTGCTGAAACGTTGATTGCAGACTCACCTCCTGCAGAACGTTGAGACTGGCATCTCCTGTGTAAGTTCCCTTGGGAGACATTCTTAGCAGCAGTCCTAGAATGCTAACATACCGTGGTGATATTTTAATAACATTTTACTTTATTTTACCCTGCTCACCAAAAAATGCTAGCACTCAGTATGGAATCTACATGAGGATATTTTAAAAATCTCCCAAGTTCATTGTGAATTTGACACAGTACATTACCTTTGCAACTGACCACATTCCAAGTGGGAACTTGAGGAACACTGGTTCTGGTGGGCAAAGACATGAATGAGAGATCTATTTACTCCTTATTCTTTAGGATACAAGGAACGCATTCTTGGTCTTGGAAAACTGGACATTGAGGGAATAAATAGCATAGTCTTGCAGTAATAAATAAGAAAATAGTATTTGTATTTCCTGTTAGTTTGGTTTCATGTATGTGTACTTTCCATTTCTGCATGTTCAACCTCCACAGATTCAAGCAACTGTAAATCAAAATAAGTTTTGAAAAAAGCTATACTCCTCTACTGAAGAAGTACAGGCTTTCTCACCTTGCTAGCATTTTTTTTCTAACTGTTGCGGTATAGTAACTGTTAATATAGCATATATTTGGGCTTAGGAGTTTTAAGTAATTTAAGATAATGTAAAATGCACGGTAAATTTGTGGGGGGCTGGAGTCAGATATGATATACCACTTTCCATAAGGGATTGGTGGGTTATGATGGTCATGAACATGTGAGGGGATCCTGAAGACAATGACCTCGAATACAAAGGAATAACTACGTTAAAATATGACATTAGTGTACATTTTCTTCCTTAGCAAATTGGTTGATTTGGTATTATATCTTTAATCATATAAATACAGATTTCATGTGTAGACTACTACAGAAACTGAAAAAAAAATCAAATCAAATCAAAACCAAAAAGATATCCTCCCCACTACAAACACAACAAACTCTGTGTAAACAGGCTTGAGCATGTGGCATAGTGCTCTGTTTCCCATCAGTTGAATCCAATATGATGCATTTGACAACTGCTTATAAAAGCATGGATTCCTTATTTAAATGCCTGTCTTAGGCCCATGGGTTGATTCCTCATCTTTGGGTCTATGCATCTTATCTGAAATTTGTATGTTCAGAATGACACCTGAGGAAAATTATTTTAAAAGAGCAAGAACAGAAGAGGGAGGAGGGAGACGGGGATAGAAAATATTACTCATTAGCTTACTAACTAGACCTTTAAAAATGCACAGCAACAAATAGAGATGTTGGTTTTTATAAAACAATTTCCCCAAGAATAAGCGCGACCTGGGACAAGGGAACAAGCTATTAATAAACAGCAAAGTGTGCATGGCTGGTGGCCAGCAAGAAGAGACACAAGCATGATGCTCATGATTCCCTACCAGTGTGCTTTTCTTCCTGTTCCCCTAACTATGTCTTCTTTTGGGTGTGGATTCAGCATTGCAGTGTGGGTTCAGCTCCTCACACCTGCAGTCTTCTTGAGCTGTAACATTAAATTCTCTCTCTGGTGACCTTGGTCTGTTTTCCCTGCCTTTCCCAGCCCGCTGCAAGAAAACACTATCACCAGAGGGTCGTGTGCTCCCTACTAAATCTTCATGCTGTTAGTACTAAGAATGCACTGAACACTATCAATATGACTTTGGTATAAACTGATCCATTCTGGCTTTGATGAAGTCACCTTTGACCCAACTACATCATATGTGGACCACTTCCAAATCAAATCTTGCGTATCTACTGGTCTCAGTGATGCCCATGCTTCTGTGAAAAATCCTCATTAAGTTATGTAGTTCTCATGAGATTGGGTCTTTCTGGAATTCAATTATTGCCATAGTTTCTATTAGTTATTCCCAGGCCCCTTCTTCTGGCCTGCACTAAACCCATACTGTACAGTGTTTTGTCTAGTTGTCTAGTTGTCTTGTGCCTGCTTTTACTTATTTTTTTTGTTTTGTTGTTGTTGTTTTTTCCACACCTACTTGGCCTGGTCTTCTTCCTTTGGTAATGTTCACATGAAATATAGCTCTTGCCTAAAATGAAGTAACAGATTGTTTATTCTGAAACAAATATCAGTAAGAATGGTCCAAGATTAGGGAGCATAATATCATATCCCACTATATAATCCATTCCATGAGATTTTATTAGCTACAGCACAAATAAATTCATAAATAATACATTTACCCAGGACATTGGTAAAGACCGCAGGTAGGTAGATTACAGTAAAGAAAAGTATATTATAGGTCTCCAGTGCTGTCTAATGACACATTAAGTTTTGGGTGGATAGTTAGTGATCTGCCAAGAATATACATCCATGTGTGGTACCTGATAACATAAAAGATGTCAGATCATGCACAGATACGGAGAGTGAGTGGATAGTAAAGGGACTAAAAACAGCCTAGGATGATTCAGGTCTGCAACACTCTAGCTCTACAATAATGAAGTTCTCATCAGCAATTCAGCATTAGAGTGTTCAGCCCTGGCACCCTGTTCTCACACATAAACTTCAGAAATTTAAATTTACAGCAGTCATGCCTGTTTATTGCCTGGAAGCCAGCAGCTTCAGACAAGGTTTCTAAAAGAGGCAGTTATGAGTAAGTGTCCTTCTACATCCATCCTTCGGTGGTATCTCAAGGAGTCCTCTGGAAAGAAGCCTAAAGTCTGTATCCTGCATTTTCTGGCATTTGATTAATTCTATATTGCTCCCATTGTGTGTCTTGCTTGCAAGGCTCCACACCTCTCATTTGAAAGCATGTGGAGTACGTACAAGTGTGTCTTTACTCACATGTGTATATATATGTGTATGCCTGTGTGTCTATATGCACCTGTGTGTGCATGTACATTGATGTCCAGGTTGATATTTGATATCAGTATCCTTCCTCCCTTGCTCTTCTACTCTATCCTTTGAGGCAGGACTCTCAAGAAAACCTGGAGTTCCCCGATATAGCTAGCCTCACTTACCAGCTTGCGCTAGGTATCCCATGTCTGCTGTTTGAGGACTGAGTTATAGGTGGACCACCACTTCCACTCTCCACTAGACATTTATATGAGTTCCATGGTGTCCAAAGTCAAGCCCTTGTGTTAACTATGCTGTTGTCTCCCTGCCCCTCTCCACTGGTACTTATGGTGGGGTGCTCGGTGCTCACCATTAGTATCACCTGAAACCTTCTCATCAATGGAATGCCAGGGTCCATCCAAGGGAGTATCACATCTGCAGGTCTGGAGGTTGGAGTTCATGTCCTGCCTTTTAACATTGCCTCTAGGGTTCATGATATTCGATCAAGGTAAAAACTACGTTCAATATTAAGAACCACTAGTGCTCATGTTCAGTCACATCAAATTAAAATCATATGAGAAATTGGTAAGGGGAGATTTTTATCATCAAAGGATTTTACAAATGCTTGCAAGAAGGGACACTTACACAGGGAAAGGATGGGGTCACCAGAAAAATCTGCACTCTTCTCAAGAGTTAGACAAAAAGTATTTGCCTGTCTTGGAAGAGTTAAGCAGGTTAGGAAGAAACAGTTAGAGTTAGGTAAAGTAAGGAGGAGAGAGAGTGGTGATAATGGTCAGAGGATGTTCACCTTGAAGCAAGGATATAACTAGCAAGGCCTATTGAACAAAGAGCTGTGTTTTACTTTAAATTAAGGAGGCTGTAGGGTGAAGACCGGAAGGAAGGAAGGAAGGAAGGAAGGAAGGAAGGAAGGAAGGAAGGAAGGAAGGGAGGAGCTCTAGTTTGCTAAACAGATGTTTGTGTGTATGTGAGAGGGGGGGAGTATTAGTAAATAGAGACAAAGAGTTTATGCAAACATTTATGAGAGTAAAATCTGAATTTAGAGGATAACATTTGGTCTTGCTTTGTTGACTCCATGGAAGACCTGTAGGCGAGGTAGTAGTTCTTTATAGGAGACTTGTCTATAATGAAGACTTGTCTATAATGAAGAGTAGTGGGCAATTGCTTTTTCACCTTGGCTGTAGTCTAAGAGCACAGGGCTCAGATGACTTAGACTTGCTGTTTCCTTTTAAATCTCTGCTACTTATTCTTTTTCTACTGGGGGTTCTCTACCCAGGTCAAGAACCAACTTCATCCCCGATTCAGCTCATTCAGTCAGTATGAGTTCTGACGTTTTCTTCTTGTGTCCATTTCTGCATTCTAGAACCTCCATCTCATCTCCATTCTCTTGCTCCAGTTGTGCCTGGCACCTAGCCAGAATCAATAAAAACAGGAAACAACTAAAGTGTAGTGCTTCTTGGGATACTCTGTTAAATTTTTAAAAATTCTACAAATGGATAAGGGGGATGACTAGAATATATTCTGTATGTGTATAAATCCACTGAAGATTAGGTTAACAGAAACCAACCAATTACAGAGTTTTCCTTTCTCTTGTGGGAAGTTTCACATCTACCCTTGAGTATTCTTCCGCATGACTGCTGCCACCACTGTCCCTCTGTGTGCCCACAGAAGCCCTGTTTCCCCAGGCTCAGCTCCTGGGTGGGGTATGTGGAGGGTGTACTTTCTCTTGTGTTCTACAAGGCAGGATAGTTGTGTTAGGCTCCTTAATGTGCTACTGGGCTACAGATAAAGAAGAGTTTAACAGCCCATGGGAGAGCCAATTAGAGGCAATTATAATGTAATTGAACTGCTTGTTTTTTCCAGCTTGTATAGAACTCCTTTCTTAAGGAATAATGCGTTTCTCCTCATACCATGTTTGGGGTAAATCACAGCCGCGTGAATTCACAGGAAATGGATCTGACCTTAGTGCGTTTGAGCGAGAGTTTCATGGAGGTTAACACGACTTCTGAGAACAGTGCCTGTGATGCTCAGCTCAGCTCTGCTGTTCTGAAAGGGCAAAGAAGTGCTGATTTCCCCATTCCTTTGCCTCTGCTTGCTTATTTATAAGTGCTGCTAAATTGTTACAAAGTACAATTGGCCTTTGTATCTTTGGGCTCTACAGCCACAGATACTATCATCCGTGAGAGCAAATGTTGTGAAAACGTAAATTGCTTCTCTGTGGAACATGGACAAAGTGTTTCTCATCTATCATTATCTCTGAAATAATACTAGTATCACAGATACTTACACAACATCTGTGAGGCATTAAGTATTGCATGGAAGGGAGGCGATTCGAAGAATATGGATAGACATACACAGGTTATGTGCAAATACTCCATCATTTTACAGGATGGGCTTGAGTGTCTTTGGAATTTGGCATCTACAGTGGGTCATAGAATCAATTCCTCCAGATAATGAGGATAGTAGTATACAAAAGACAGTGCACTGGATCTCAAGAAGTCAGCCATACAATGTTTTTGAAAAGTCAGAAAGCAAATATTCCTGTGATTATCATGCATCCCCCACTAATTTCTCTACCAGCAGATGTTAGAGGAGTCTACAATTCCCCAGAACTATCCTCCACCATTCTGGTTAGTTTTTGTTAATTTGACACAAATTAGAATCATCTAATAGGAGAGAAACTTAGCTGAGGAGTTGCCTTCATCAGATTGTCCCGGGGGCATATTTGTGAGGCATTTAAAAAAATTTCTGATTGATGTAGCATTACTTAGCCCACTGTGGGCAATGTGGTATCTGGATGGATGGTCTTGAAATGTATAAGAAAATTAGCAAACTAAGCCAGTAAGCATGGTTTCTGCTTCAGTTCCTGTCCCCAGGCCCCTGTCTTCAGTTATTTGTTTCCTCCAATGATGTACAAAAGACTGCATACTATAAGGTTAAATACATGCTCTTTCCCTCTAAGCTAGTTTTTGTAGCAAACCTGAACACCTAGTGATTGGTGTTTGAACATTTAGGGTTTGGGTTCCAGTCGTTAGGTTATGTCCCTTTTTTTCTCTGGAACCACTCTTGTGAGTGCTGGGTTGGGACTTACGTGGATTCCCAAAGATGTGAGACCAGTTTCTTTAGCAATAACCAGCTTTGTGTCAGATGCTTCTTATGAGTTCTCCTTTCTTTCAAGAAATATTTATTTTATCTCTCTCTCTGTGTGTGTGTGTGTGTGTGTGTGTGTGTGTGTGTGTGTGTATAAACATGCACATATATGCGTTCAGGTAACAGAAACTGAAAAGATCAGAAGAGAAAGTTGGATGATCTCCAGTGCTGGAGATCAGTCCTCTGTTTGATGTGGGGTTAGTGAAGATCTTTTCTCATTCTTTAGGCTGTCATTTTGTCTTATTGACCATGTCCTTTGCTTTACAGAAGCTTCTCGGTTTTAGGAGGTCCCATTTATTAATTGTTTCTTTATTGTCTATGATACTGGGGTTATATTTAGGAAGTGGTCTCCTGTGCCAAGGCATTCAGGTGTAGTTCCCATTTTCTCTTCTGTGAGATTCAGCGTGGTTGGTTTTATGTTGAGGTCTTTGACCAATTTGAACTTGAGTTTTGTACATGGTGATAGATATGGATCTATTTTTATTTTCCTACATGTTGATATCCAGTTATGCCAGAACCATTTGTTGAATATGCTTTCCTTTTTCCATTTTATATATTTTGCTTCTTTGTCAAAAATCAAGTGTTTGTAGGTGTGTGGATTGATATCCGGGTCTTCGATTCAGTTCCATTGGTCCTTCTGTTTTTATGCCTATACTAGACTGTTTACAACACTGTAGCTCTGTAGTAGAGTTTGAAGTCAGGTATTGCTATGCGTCTTTATTGTACAGGATTGTTTTTTGCTATCTTGGGTTTTTTGCTTTTCCATATGAAGCTGAGTATTGTTCTTTTAAGGTCATAGGGAGAGGACATTGGGGGAGGAGCTTGGTCCTCCTCAACTTGATGTTCCATGTTTTTTTTTTTCCCCATTTTTTCGATACAGGGATTCTCTTGATGTGTCATGCCTTGTGCAAGCCCATGGGAGGCCTGCCCATTTCTGAATGGAGATGGAGAAGGTAGATGGAGAAGGAAAGGGAATGGGAGGGGAGGGGAAACTGGTTGGTACATAAAATAAATGGAAAAAAATGTTGTAGAAAGGAAGGAAGGAAAGAAGAAGGAAAGAAAGAAAGAAAGAAAGAAAGAAAGGAGGGGGAAAGTGAAGGAAGGAAAGAAGAAAGGAAAAAGAAGGAAAGAAAAAAGAAAGAAAGATAGAAAGGAGGAAAGAAATCTTGGGTCGTAAGGATAAAGGAAGAAATCACATGATGAGGAAGTCTGCAAAAAAAGATGCTATCAGGCTTTTTCTTTTATAACATCTACCTCAATCTTGTCTACTTCCAATATCCAGGAGGATAACTATATGTTTTTCTTTGGGTTCACCTTCTTATATAGCTTCTCTAGGATTTTTTACGAATTATAGGCTCGATGTCCTTTATTTATGGCTAGAAACCAATTATGAGTGAGTACATCCCATGTTCATCTTTTTGGGCCTGGGTTACCTCACTCAGGATGGTGTTTTCTATTTCCATCCATTTGCATGCAAAATTCAAGATGTCATTGTTTTTTACCGCCGAGTAGTACTCTAATATGTATATATTCCACACTTTCTTCATCCATTCTTCCACTGAAGGGCATCTAGGTTGTTTCCAGGTTCTGGCTATTACAAATAATGCTGCTATAAACATAGTTGAACAAATGCTTTTGTAATATGATTGGGCATCTCTTGGGTAAGGAGCGAGAACATGAGGGAGAAAGTCAGGAACGTGAGGGGTGCGTTCACTCATGGAGACGGTGGGACAGAACTAATGGGAGATCACCAACTCCAGTTGGAATGGGACTGATGGATCATGCGACCAAACCCGTCTCTCTGAATGTGGCCAACAGTGGGGGCTGACTGAGAAGCAAAGGACAATGGCGCTGGGCTCTGATTCTTCTGCATGGACGGGCTCTGTGGGAGCCTTCTCAGCTTGGTTGATCACCTTCCTGGACCTGGGGGAAGTTGGGAGGACCTTGGTCTTAGCATAGAGTAGGGAACCCTGGTGGCTCCTTGGCCTTGAGAGGGAGGGAGGGGAGGTATGGGTGGAGGGGAGGGGAGGGAAGGGGGAGGAGGAGGGGAGGAGATGGAAATTTTTAAATATAAAAATATAAACCATGAGAGAAAAAAAAATTCCCAATAGTGGGATTGCTGGGTCCTGGGGTAGGTTGATCCCAAATTTCCTGAGAAACCTCCACACTGCTTTCCAAAGCGGTTGCACAAGTTTGCATTCCCACCAGCAATGGATGAGTGTACCCCTTACTCCACATCGGGGTGGGATGGGGGGATGGGGAGATGGGGAGAGAAAATTGTGAAGTGGAGGATGGGAAAAGCTTGGGGGAATAGGATGGTTGGGATATAGGAAGGGTGGATATGGGAACAAGGAATTATATATCTTAGTTAAGGGAGCCATTCTAGGGTTGGCAGAGACTTGACTCTAGAGGGGTTCCCAGGTGTCCAGGAAGACGCCCCCAGCTAGTTCCTTGGGCAGCTGAGGAGAGGGTGCCAGAAATGTCCAGATCCGATTGTCATACTCATGAATATCTTACATATCACCATAGAACCTTCACCTGGCATTGGATGGAGAAAATGACAGAGCCCCACATGGGAGCACCAGACTGAGCTCTCAAGGTCCTGATGAGGAGCAAAAGGAGGGAGATCATGAGCAAAGAAGCCAGGACCGCGAGGAGTGCTTTTACCCATTGAGACGGTGGGACAGATCTAACGGGAAACCACCAAGTCCAGTCGGAATGGGACTGATGGAACAGGGGACCTAACCGGACTCTCTGAATGTGGCTGATGGTGGAGGAGGACTGAGAAACCAAGGACAATGGCAATGAACATGAACTCTACAGCATGGACGGGCTCACTGTGAGCCTTGTCAGTTTGGTTGCTCACCTTCCTGGACTTAGGGGGAGCTGGGAGGACCTTGGACTTAACATAGTGAAGGGAACCCTGATGGCTCATTGTCTTTGGAGAGGGGTGGAGTGGGGGTATGGGTGGAAGGGAGAGGAGGGAAGGGGGAGGAGAAGGGGAGGAGATGGAAATCTTGAATAAAAAAATGAGAAAAAAAAAGAATATAACATCTACCTCACAAGAAATAACCACTGAATGAGGTAAGTTGCATTTCTAAGATTATTTCCAAGGAATTCTAGCTAGTTTTTGTGTCAATGTGACATAGGCCAGAGTCATTTGAAAAGAGAAAACATCAGTTGAGAAAATTTCTCCACCAGAATGTTCTATGGAAAAATCTGTGGGACATTTTCTTGATTGGTGATTATACAGGAAGGACTTGCTATGGGGGTGGTACCTTTTCTGGGTGTGTTCTTAGGGGTGTATAAAAAGCAAACCGAGGAAGCCACAAGGAAGTTAGTAAGCAGCACTCTTCCATGGCCTCTGCGTTAGTCCCGACTCTAGGTTCTCATCTGGAGTCATTGCCCTGACTGACTATGATTGGTCCATATAAAATGAAATAAACAATGTTCCCTCCCCCACAAAAAAACCAATCAGGCCCATCCTAGATAATCTTCCATTATGAAATCAGTGGGCTTAGTACGTCTGCAAAATCACATTACCTTTTCAGAAGTCTTGAGGTGACATTATAGATCCTGCACTGAAGATGAGGAGTCTAGACAGAGGCAGAGATACCAGCAGTGGAGGTCACAGGGGACTGAACTCACATCTGCCCTCAATACTGAGGAAATCAAAGGCTGAAGCCTGGTGTAGCATCAGAGGAGAGCCAGGGCAGGTTTGGCAAAGATGATGGTCAACTGAGCTGAAGATGTTATGGTTTCCTTTTTTTTTTTTTTTTTTTTTTGGTTTTTGGTTTTTCAAGATAGCATTTCCCTGTAGTTTCTAGAGCCTGTCCTGGAACTAGCTCTTGTAGAACTCAGAGATCCGCCTGCCTCTGTCTCCCGAGTGCTGGGATTAAAGGCGTGCACCACCACTGCCCGGCTGGTTTCCTTTTTTAACTTTTCAAAAGCCTGTGATTCTTTCATTTTCAAAAATGACTGCTCCAGTAATATGAGTATTAAGAAACAGGTTTTTTAAAAAGCTTGAACATAAGGGAAGAGGTGAGTAGCTTTATTATTATGTAGCATACTGAGGTTTAGCATCAACCAGGGATAGGGAAGTATATGTATTTAATATTCATTGTTAACTATTGCTAGAGGCCCCATGAAATGTCATTCTTCCTTGAAGAATTTTGTTCAGTAGAGATCCAGATTATCCTGAGCAGTGAAACAGGTAGCCTCTGAGGTTAAGGCTCATCACCCTGTTAACCAGGAGCAAATTTGTATCTAATCTGACAGTCCCATCCTAACCTGCCTTTCCGAACTTGCCCATAAATACCAATCTTTCCAAAGGCTCTGTGGGTTGTTTCAACACCTTATGTTTCTCTTAGTAATTAATTAGTTGAATACATCTTTGACATATGTTCATTTTGCCTGTGCCAGGGAATTATTATTTTACATTTTTGAAAATTTTATCTTAACAATGGAAAGGGATATCTTTTATTAGCCAGTCAGGAGAATAGGGCTTATTCAATTCTGAGAAAGAAAGACAAGTATGAATTTTAACCTAGTATTATAAAGTGCACGGCTTTTACTCCGAACAACCTTCCCAAATCTTCAGATGTTTTTTTTTATGTTTGCCTTTAGAAGAGTGAAGGAAGCAAATCCTCCAGGAGATCCATGGCTTCTTTCTGTAGACATAAAACTGAGGGACGGTCTGTGGGTTGGAGAGCATCCTACTTAACTACCAGGTACGGCAGTGGCATTGCCCCCAGAGTGAAAGATTCATTGTGAGGGCAAAGCACATGGGTCAGGTCTTCTACCATACCTTCTCTGCTGAAAATATCTCAGACTGTCAGACCAAGTAACTGAAATTCTAAGAAAATGCTTGAATTTTGTTTAAAGAGGATTTTATGTGATTCTTGATAAACTGGGATTCCGCTGGGTCTTGTAAATCAAGTTCACTTATAGATGTGCATACTCTTTACTAGGCACATATATTCCTTTGGTTTATTGTATATAATGGGTGCATATGTATGTACATACTTATAAATGCGTTAGGACCATCTTAACTTTGCCCTATTTTCATCTTCTGTGTTTATTTTAAGTTATAGTGCTTAGATAAGACAAAGCACTTCTACCAAGAGTCATAGGCCAGTCACTAAATGGCATTTCATAAATGCTTCCTCTGTGTTGCTCAACAACTTTTTATTAAAGTAAGGGGAAGAAATAAGTCCCAGATCAACCCTGCTTAGATATCTTAGATATGATGGTACAGATGCTACTAGCACCCATAACTACTTAAATACTCTCTTTGACAGATTAGTTATATTAGAGTTTTCTAGAGTAACAGAGTCAATTGGAAGTCCACATATTTTATGAAAGGGGAAGTATTGGATTGGCCTACATTATGGAACCTGGGTAAAATAATAAGGCTATCTGAATTCCAGAGAAGCTTAAAACCAGGTTCTCAAACAAGGAAGCTGGATACCTCAGTAGTCTGAATTGGTGCTAAAGGCCTAGAAGTTCCTTTGTGAACTACTGGCATTAAAAAGATGTTGGAAAACTGAATATGTTAATTTTGATGTCAGTGGTTGATGGGCACAGAGAAATATGCACTCACTCAGGAATAAAATATTTCATAGACATATGTGTTTTATCTTCCACCAATTTTTCTTTTCGCCAGGGTTACCAGCATACTGAAAGATGTGATCTATACTGAGAGTGAGTCATCCCTTTCCCATTACTGTCCCACAAGCCAGTTTGTCAAAAAGTGTCTCCACTGGCAGACAGAGGCATGGGTGTTACCCTCATAATGAATATTGAACTCATAATCAATTGTCAAATAAAGGGATGTATAAGTTGTGGGGAACTATAACTGTCAAATATAGAATATCAAGGTTTTATGGATATCAAATAACCACTAATAACTAACTGGTCTTTGCAGAATATTACTAACAAGATACTTTTTATGATGAGAAAATTGTTATTATATGAACCAAGTTACTCCAGACTCTTTCAGAGTTGAATATTTGTGTGTAAATTATTCTATAGCTTATTTTTTATTCTTTTTATTTATTGACATTTTAATATTACTCAAGTGTTTCTTCCATTAGTGAAATATAACCAGAAGTCTAGAAACCAACATTTAGATAGAATATGGCCTAAATTAAGAGAACATATTTGTAAATGGTGGTACTTGCCTTTAGTTCCAGCACTCTGGAGATAAAGACATGAACAGGTGGCTCTCTGGGAGTTTAAGGCTAGCCTTGTCTACATTATATACTTCAGGCCACTCAGAGGTATATTGTGAGATTATGTTTTAGAAAGTGGGGTTAAAGGGGAGGAATGGAGGGAGGGAGAAAAAGAGAGGGAGAGAGAATGAAACAATGAGAATAGCTAGGTTTGAAATTCTTGCCATTAAGAGAGGCAAAAAAGGACTTGTGATATCTGTTTTAACTTCTTAGAAGTTTTATTTTTAGCTTCATTTTTGCTAGTTTTAGATTTTCTGTCTTAGAGAACAAAACTATCCACACAAATCAAACTTTCACTAATGTTAAGAGAGCGATGTCAAGTGTTGTGGAGAGGTTGAGGCAGGAGGATAATCACTATGAGACAAGTCTGAGCTCCATAGTGACACTATAAATACAGAGAAACCCATCTCAACAAATAAACTAAAACAAAGAAGAAGTGAGGGAGAAAGAATTAGAAGGTGAGAGAGAGGGAGGGGAGGAGGAAGGGAACCTACATTGGCTACATAGAGTTTAAGGATTTCAGTCCAAAAAGAAATAACTAGTAACCTCATGGCCAAACTCAAGATGAAAAGATTTCCATTCATTGTGTAGTTCCTCCACTTGCTGCTTAATCACACTAGTTCAGTATTTACTACTACACCTTTCTTAATAGCAGGCACAACTACAGATACTACAGATATGATTGGCATTAAAGTATTTAACTTGTAAATTACTTATTGCTCTATGCCCATCTACTCTGAAATTTACTATCTGACAGAAGTGAAGAGATCCACTTTCCAAAGTGAAGCAGTCTAGACAGACTTGGCTAGATTGTTCTTCCACTGGTTTCATCATACACGAAGTAGCCAAGAAACTGAAGTTGGGTGAAGGTTGAACCATGCATGAAAGATACAGGAAGGCTTCTCTATAAATCTAGCTCAAGGCCCCTCAAATGATCTGCATTTTCACTTAATCAACCATACAGTACATTGCCATCAACTTCCTTATTACATTGCAGCTAGTTTGAAGTGTGTGGCCCATTAGCCAGTCATAACCAAAGCAATGCTGAATGCTGGGAATAGGGAGCAATAGCAGTCAGATGGTGCATTTTACTGGACAAAAGGCTAAAGCAGAAGTAACCCACAAGTCATTCTATCTCAATCAATGGTTTTAAAATACACTGTGGAATCTCTGGAAGTCTCAGTGTCATGTCTCAAGTCTGATATTAATAGCGAGAATTTCACTTATAAATAATGGACATTGTTAGTTGAAGTTTCAATGAAAGAGAGATAATGTGTATTTTCAATTCAATTATCTGTATGATCTCTTCTAAGTTACACATCCTAGGAGTCCTGATGTTCTTGAACTCCTTCATGGATTCCTCATACTCTTGTCTACCTACTGGGTACCTGTTCTATGGGAACCACGATGTCTTTGCACTGCGTAGGTGTCTTCTGCACCATCACTGAACACATCCATTGAATTTCAATCCACTTTCCACATTGCTTTCTGCATCAGAAATACCTCCTCTATTTAGAAAGTTAATATCCATAATTATAAGCACTTATCAATTTAGAAGCAGGTGTTAGCATTAAAGAAATCAGTGCCATGAGCCCATATTGATTTGAAGTACTCAGTCCTGTCTGCATATGTGACTGGGGTATCACTGTTGTCAGTAGCACACATTCTATTTCTAGAACTACAAGAAGTTTTCAAATCACAACTGGAACAACTACAATTCATTGAGCACTGTTCTGGGCACATTTCATCTCAGCTCTCTTGTCCATATAAAACACTGCAAATCTGATGCTAGTATTACACTAAATGAGCAAAGAGGAAAACATAATTTACTTCACCAAATTCATTGTGTAAGAAGTTAATCACAGAGATGAAACACAAACTCAAACATTTCTGGGCATAGAACAAGTTCTTTACTTGTCCATCATGTTTCAAATCTCCCATGCCTCACTTCACGCCTCTTGTGATGAAGATCCTAAGCTATGATGAGTTTTCATGGAAAGCAAAGGAAGTCACCTGGCTCACAAGGCTGGACTCTTTAGCTATGGCGCACAACATGGATTCCCAACATTGGCTCTCATTGCAATATCCTAGGGAGCTTTCCGCAGTCCCACTTTGCATTCTTGATTGTACTTAGTCTTAGTAGAGCCTGGGAAGCAGGTTCTTTAAATCCAAGGATAGATGAATTTCTCACCCTCATAGGAAAAGTTTCTATTTGCAGTAGATGGTTATTATTTACACAGACCCACAAAGGGCCAAGAGGCAGAGAATAAGAAACTACAAAATGCTCAGCCCTAAAGGGAACATAAACACTACACTGCCCTTCCCAAGGCTCCGAAGTCATTTTAGAAGAAAGGGTGAAGATTCCAAAGAGCAGCAGTGTGTGAAGTACTCAGACTGACATCTGAGCTGAAGTGATTGACTGCCATTCAGGTTTTCTTATTCTGGGTGTTTCCTGACACCTTTGCCAAGGTAGTTGGTGTTAGCATCTGGCCAACTTCTTTAGGCCTGTCGTTTCAGGAGGGATGTCCCAGTCATATCAGGTTGGGTATTTCAGATGAAACAGGAAAGGAAGATGTGGTGACAGCTTTTTGGCCTATGTTCTAGTCCCCTGTGATGAGTGGTACCCTAATAGGAATGCAGGGCTGGTCCCTCATGACTTCTCTCATGGGGGCTGAGGTCTGATTATTAATTTTGGAATATTGTACCATTTATATTCTATTCTTCAACAATATTTGAGTTTTAGGGATCAGGAAAAAGACCCAGAAAAACATTTAAAAATTAAAAATATACTGCAGAATAGAATAGCATGTAACATAATGCTATCAGACTCAAAGGGCCTCAAATTCTTTCCAATTTCACTTTAAAAAAAATCTATTGTGACATTTTGAAATTGTTTCTCCTACTTGGCTAAGGTATTATTACTTAAATATTCATTAATTATATAGTTTGTATTATTTTGGGGGTGAAAAACATGTGTTTCTATGTTTTCTTTGAGAATTCCACAGAATATACTTGGATCATATGCTTTCCCCTCCCCTAACTCCTTCCAGGCCCTCCCTCACCTCTGTACTTTACCAGCTGCATGTGCTTTTGCTCTCTTAAAAACAACAACAACAAAACAGAATGAGAACATGGTACACTGGCTAACTGCTCCTGAGCCCCAAACTCAAGTGACTATGGAGTATGATTGATATACTCAGTGTCACTACATTGACAAAAACGGATTTTCTTTTTCTCAGCAACCATTAATTGTGGATAGTTTCTTGGCTTCTGTGTGACTACATGTCAATTTCCCCTCCACTGTGCTGAAATTGTGTCTGGTTTGAGTTTGTGCAACTCTTGTGGACGCTCATGCTCGCGGCCACAGTCTCTTTGGGTATTGTGCATCACATGTGCATGAGCCCCGTTGTCGCTGGAGACCACTGTTTCCTGGAAATCATCCACCACCTCTGCCTCTTGCAATATTCCTGCCCATCTCCTATGTAGACCTTACCCCTCCCTTAAGTTACAAGCTTTTGGAGACCATATTTCTCCATGTGGCTAAGTCATCGACATTGTAACCATCCTCATCTTTGTTTCTAACAGCTATAAAATCTCAGCTTTAGCTTGATACTCTTTAAGGACATTACATTTGTATAGAATGTAGTTGTTTTGTGATTAACAGCATGACAAAGAAAGTTTCTATGATTGTTTCCATTTTGCGGACTAGAAAACTCTATCCATAAAACACAAACTCATTTTATTTACCACAAACACACTCAGTTAGTAAGTGAATTGTGTGGTGAGTGCTTTTATGAACCCTGGAGTTCTTCTCTGAAGTTTCGGTTCTTAAAGTCTGTATTTTTTTTTAACATTTTGGTCATATTTTAAAAGACAAAGGAATTATTATCATAAGTTATGCTTCTTTTTATTTTATCTTTGACATAGGAGAATGTAAAATATGCCAGAGGAAGGTCATTAATAAGTATAGATTAAGTGCTTCTCTTAAATGCACACATGGAACACATATCTATAAACAGAAATAGAAACCAGGTAGTTGACACCCTATAGTTGTCATTTGGGATATAGGATTATGTGTGGCATTTATTTCCTTCTTTATATTTTCAGTTAAAATACCTGTTACGTTGAATGCAGTGCATCGTCCTATAATACTTTGACACAATAGGCTTTGCTTTTATCCTCGGAAAGTCCAGAGGCAGTTTGCAAATGTTCTGGTCAGCTATTAGGAAGTGTTCTGTGCGTTGCTCACACTGCACTCATAGAGGCTTCAAACCCAGTGTTTGAGGGGCATTGGAGGGGATCTGGAGTAGAAGACTCACCTACAAAGTTACCCTTTCCTCTGCAGGGAACTGTAGAGCTGCAGTGGACTCTGGCTTTGGATGGATGTGGTAAGCTTGGGCAGTTAGAAAGACTGAACGTTTTGATTGCTGTGTGATTTAAAGTGGTAGGAAATTTGTTTCACATAATTATAGTAAGTCACAGGTCTTGCTCTGTTTCTCTTCAGGGACTAAAGAGAGGAGTTACCACAGAGAATATTTGAAAAGAAATAAAGGGATTGACGTTCAGTGATCAGCTCTTACTACTTAAAGAGCACTGTATAATCTTTCCAATCTAAGTACTGAAATAAGTATTAAAATTGCAACATATTCTAGAGTGTATTTTGTTACATATTCATTTAGTTATGTACATATATTCAGTATATATCACTATTGATTGAATTTGTAATAATATAGATTTATGTCTACAGATTTATGAGTATTCAATTAAATAACTCAACATAGATGCCACAGCTGTGTCTATCTATCAGAAAAAGTATGAACGTGGCAGTGGTTTCCAGCACCAGCAGAAAGCTGGCCAGACTCTCAGAGAGGGCATGAACTCCCAGCCAGAAGAAAAACCCTGCAGAGGGAGGCCAATTTTGAGCATGCCATACTGTCATAAGGAACTTGGGAATGAGAATGCCTCAAGACTATCTATGTAGAAATGGAAATGCACAAATTTTAGAACTCAGACCTGTTTCTGACCCCTGTGGCCCAGGGCCAGGGGTGGTCTGAGCAGTCTCCTCTTGGCTTCATTTCTTCCCCGCCCCTGTCTCTGCAATGATCCCCTCACTGTACATCAAGAGTCTTTCAAGAGCAGGTTGGCGACAGCAAGAAGAAATGGAGCTAGCACTGCTAAGTGGCAGCGAGTGGTCCCAACACAGCCTTTTGCAAGGGAATTAATCTTTTATTAAGAGAAGAAATTATGACTGAATGCTTTGGGGGCTTTTTTTCATGGTTATGCATGCTATGGGAAACTTTCATTCCTCTTGAGGGTGTCTGTCAGAAGCAATCTTCTAACATCTCCTTTGGAAGCTGAGACTCTCTAGGGTTTAGTATCATTTTCCTTCCATGTCCTGTGTGAATGCAGATATGAGTACAAAATATACTGATGGCTGCTCATAAATCCCCTTGTTGTCTGAAGGCTGGCAAGAAGCAGTAAGCAGAGGGTGTGTGATCCAGAGAAGAAGAGCAAAAAAAAAAAACTGAAGAAAGACTCTGGGAGTTCAAGTATGCTCGTGTTCCTTGGAGAAGTGAGAGGCCTGTTCACAAACGAGAGCTGGCTAGTTTTTGTTTGTTTTGTTTTGTTTTGTTTTTGTCTTGTCACTTGACATAAGCTAAGGTTATCTGGGAAGAAGAAACCCATATTGAAAAAGTGCACCCATCTGTTTGATCTGTAGGGAAAGGCAGGGGCATTTTTTTGATTAATGATCCATGTGAGAGGGTGTGGCACAGTGTGGCAGTACTGCCACTTGGCAGATAGGTGGTCCCGGATATATAAGGAAATGTGTTGAGCAAACCATGGCTTCTTTCTGACTAAGTTATTGGCCAGACAATATTGCAAATAAAATGGTTTCTGTGTGATTATTTCGGGGCTGAACAGCCGGGAACAAATTAGCAGCCTTCCTACAACAGGTAAACGTGTAACTATGCACTTAAAACATTTGTTACATCATTGCACTGACTGCTGCAACCTTTGCTTCCTTCTTCTATCCATATTGACTGTGTATGCTGTACACTCTTTCAGGATGGATGCTTCAGGTTGGCACAGTTAAGATGTCCCTATACAGACTAGAGATATGATTAGATCTTTCTACTGGCCATGATGTTGTTAACTCGCCTCTAAGGGTCATTGTCATTTACACATCAGGATGAGACTTTCTTCATGAACCCCGAGTGTGAAAGCCACCATCCATGAAGATTCATAGTTGCCTTGCAGTCTGATGGGTTTCTTATAGGCACAATTTATTTTGTTATCAACTAGCACATTTTCTCACAAATATTACTTTTTCCTGAAAAATATTATTCAACATTAATAATAAATGTTGTATAGTACTGACTTTGTTAGTGGAAAGCTAAGGAGTGCCAGTAGAGAGTTTTCTCCACAAATGGAGGGTGTGTCTCAATTTGCTGTGTTATGAAAATTCATGAGGTGAAAATTTTCCTCTGGATGTTTACTTAAGAGAGATATGTGGTGGGTAATTTCCAGCAGATGAAAAAGAATGTTGTTTTATGGACCTTGCAAATAGGCAGAGAAATTAAATTCAAGGGCTGAGCTTAAACCACATTAGATTAAAGACAGAAGACAGCAGATCAGAGAAGTTCTTGGTGCATAAGTGATGTCTAGGGATGTACAGGAGAAGAGGTTAACCATCCTCAAGCTCAGTCTCCTTTAGGAGTAGTGGGAAAGGACATAAGGATTCAAAAACTTGTGACCCTTACCAAAATGGACTAGAACCTTGGCTGCTGTAGACTTGGCTCAGCGGCCTCCGTCCACTGGTTCAGAGTTTGTCCAGGCTCCCAGAGCTTGGCCTTGAGTCAGTCAGATAGCTTTCCTGATAGCAAGTAAAAGGCAGCATTGCCCAGGAGAGATACTGCAGTCTGAAGAATGTTCACCATGCAACCTTGGGGATACGAGTCTGATCACAAAACTCATGTTTTAAAAGTCAAGCATGGTGTAAACATGTGTAATGACAGCACTAGGGAGATTAAAGGCAGTTGGGTCTCCGGGGCTTGCTGTCAGCCAACCTAACCTACTCACGGAGTGGCCAAGTAAAAGAATGTCTCTCAAAAACGAAGACAGACAACACTTAAGAAACAATACAAAAGGTTAACCTCTAATCTCCAGGTACACTGGCCCACATATGGGGACCCCCATTATACACAAGTGTTCCCAACATATGAAATGCGCGCGCGCGCGCGCGCGCGCACACACACACACACACACACACACACACACACACAAAATCTAGATTCTACATAAATCCTTCAGTGGAGACTTCCTTCACAGGCAGTTCTATGTGATAAAGAAGTAATGTTTAAAACTAATCATCCCAGGTTTTTGGTAGACCCCATCTGAACTCAGGTGGAAGGATCCCATTGATGAGTTCTGAAAAAACTCCCTGACATGATGCTGAGCATCTATCAGGAAACAGGTAGAATTGGTACATAATGAACAGGTGTCAAATCAAGGCAGGGTTGGACTTCTTACTAAAGTTTCTTTAAATTATATTTTAGCATTTTCTTTACTTCCTTTTTCTTAAGACAATTTCCTACTATAATATAGCCTCAGCTGACTTTGAGCCCTGGATACTTTTGCTTCAGCCTTTAGGGTTACTGAAGGGTACCACCAGGTATGCCTTTCCTTTTCTTAAACATTCCATTTACATTAATCTTCATAATTATGGACTTCAAATTCTCTCCTATTGTGTGATATTTTGTTTGCAACCTGACATTCCTGAGACTGACAAAAATTAACCATAGAGATTTTGGAGGACTGAGGCCAGATAGAGAGACAGAAAGTAGTAGGGCAGGGCTGCGAGAGGTGTTGGCCCTTTTGATGGAGGAATGGAAGAGATAGGAGGTCACTGGTTGCTTCTCCTCTGCTTCTCTGATAATTTAGGTTGTGCCCCCATATCTGACTCCTGAGTTTTTATTAATAAAGAGTAATTAGACAAATGCATCACTCTTCATTCTATTTGGAATAATAGTACATTTTAAATGTTTTATCTCTCCCATCCAGAGCAACCATTCATGCTGTGTTTGAATCTTACTTTTTGCATGAAGACATCTTTAATTAGTATAACTTGCATCTCATCTCTTTGAGCCATTGTGTGCTCAGCTCACAGTAAGGATATTCAGAATTTTTTGTAGAGTTAAGGCCTCCATAGATAATCCCCATACAGAAAGGAGGAGAAACTGACAGCTTAGATCTACGTATGTTCTTCAAAGTCTACATTGCAATTGAGTTCCACTTACCCAAACTGGTAACCTGGGCCTTATTACAAGCAATTTACAACCTGTTTCGTCTGAACATCTTCCTCCATTTCTATCTTACTTCCTTTGTCTATTCACTTATGCTTTTGTGATCAAATCCCAGATTACTGCCTGTACTAAACTCTGTTTCAGAGCAAGAGTTTAAGAAAACAAGATTAGGACACTGCATGTAGACATTCTTTTAAAAATGCCTGTAATTAAGATACCAAACTAATATAGGTTAAATTATTAAAATGAGTGGAGAAAATGCCCTATATAAATATTTGTTCTGTCTTTTGTTTGTTTTGTCTACTCTAAGGCCATCCAGCCACACTGATCTCTCTACTTATAAATAGTAATATGGAGACATTGTTTATTCATAGCTGATCCCATGGTAGACCTCTTGATACCCCACACAGCTCTCTCTTTGTTCTGGCACATCCCCAGGTACTGTGCTCACTATTGTAGAGTCCCTCTGCTCTAGAGAATTGGCCTCAGCTAAGGGAACTCAGATTGTATCTACTTTCTAGAGGCAGATAATACTGATGGCACAGAAACACCATTGCTTGTGTCCCTTGAGTCAACTGGAGCTCTGTGGTGAACTTCAGTTTATGTCTATGAATTCACCATGAAGCTGGACTCCAGTCAATACCACATCTTCTCCTCTCTCATTGCTCAGCTCTTTTCCTACTAATCCTGTTTTTCTGAGTTCTAGTTGTTGAAAGCCTGTTTTCAGTTTCTTACATGAGTGTCAATCCCTTTCTCAAGTTCTGCTCATAGATTTCAGATAGCTCCTGATATTTGTTAATCTAATTGCATCTGTACCTTTCAAGAAAACTGGGCAACCTACTATTGCATTTCCATACAAAATAACAATTCATGTTTAATAAATTGCAGAATCTTTTTTTCCTAAATGCAATAACACAAGACTGATTGCTCATTACAGTTATTTACATCTTCACATATTAGAGCCAGAGAAAGTGTAGACGTTGTTCAGCATCTAAAATGAAGTAACTATAAAACTTCTCCAGACAGGAAAAAACAATTTCCTGGATGAGTATAAACACAAGACTTTTCTCTGTTTCTTGCCACAGAAATTACATTGAAATATTATGTACAATGTTATTTCATATAGCTCAGTCAATAATTTACAAGAGGCTCCTTTGAAGCTAGAATATTTTAGCTGCCCTGTTGCCTTCGCAATGAATGGAGCAGAGCAGCAAGAAATTCCAAAAACAACCTCTGATGGTCCCTGAGGCCTTGTTTAATGGAGTGTATACAATCAAATTTCAGTATGCCATGACTAAATTATCTATGCCAAGGCTTCCCAACTTTCAGTGTGCCTCTGAATCACCTGGGATTTTGCTTAAATTTGTATTTGGATTTGGGAGTCTACATATCTAAAGAAATGTCCTTTCCAGAGAATGATGCTAATTTCTATTAGCATAGTTCAAAGTTCATAGACTCCATGTAATGAGGTCTCATATGTTGTAGTGTTTGTTTGTTTTTTTTCTGTGACTGTGAAGATAATAAAATTGGATGAAAATAAAATTTTAGCATTAGGGTCCTCATGACTGCAGCTTGCATGAAAATCTACTTCTTGTTTTTTAACAATAAATTCTAATTCCAAGGACACTGAAAGATGAAATTTATGATCTGAAATATGACAAATGGTTTTGTACAATTAATTTTTTGGATCAGATCAAACAGAAACCACATATGCACCATTACCAAGTTTTCAATTTACAATACTAAAAAATTAAAAATATTAAGGTCATAAATAGTCTAACTAATACCAAAAATAATGTGATATTCCTACTTTGCTTGTCTTATGAGGTTAGCTCTCTAAAATCAACATCTTTATTGTTAGCTTCTGCAAAACTTCATCAAGTTCCAGTCTCTTTTGAGCATGAAACACTTGAATTGTTTTCCTATACCACTAGAATATTCTACAGTCATGTTTGGAGCAACTTACTTCTTGTAATGAAATGGATATGCAAAATGATCATAAAGGTAGATTATGGGACACATAGCATATTATTTCATTATGTAAGAATGCTGATCAGCAAATAAAAATAAGTTGTAAATCTTTCTAATTTCTCCTTTGATGTTTCATATGTTTATAATACTATAGAAGGTAGATGTCAGCAAAAGTGGCAGAGCAAGGAGATCTTAAAATTCTCTACTCTGTAAAGCTATGTGAAATCTGTCAAAAATAGTAGCAACATTTTCAGAATTCTGGAAATTAATCAAAATCATGTAGTTATATGAGAAACATTTAATCAACATCAGAGAATAGATTTCAGTAAAACAGTCAACTGCTTCCAGACATTGTATCTGGTGCTATTCTACCACCCTGCCTTCTGCTTTTGTGATAGCCTGGGAATCATTCAGCCTATAATCATGGTTAAATCCTACAGGCTTGCAGGAGCTAGTCAGCGAAGGTCAGGGTAAAGACTTTCAGGCTGAATGGAATGACACAGCATGGGCTACTCTTGTGTTGCCATGCTAACGATATCTGACAGGAACAACTTAAGAGAATGCTCATGGTTACCAAGGGATTGAACCCATCATGTGAGAGAAAGCATGATGGAGTAGCTTGTTCATGGCCTCAGAAGTTTCTCTTATAACCACAGAGCTGGAATAGGGAGTATGAAGGAAACAAATGCAGTATATAGCAGCCTTCAAAGTCTTAGGTCCACAGGGACCCAGTAGGCTCTTAAAAAGCAGACTCTTAAAAGTCCCACCGTCTCCTAAAATAGAAGTGTCAGCTTGAAAACAATTATTAGAAACATGTGATTGTGGAGTACATTTCAGGTTCAAATCATAAGAACATTAAAGATGAATGTTAAGGAAGAAAAGAAAAAGGGTATTGGTAAAATTATCTTTATAGGTATATAAAAAGATGATGCAAATGTGTTTTGCTTTGAAATGTTTTTCTCATGTGTAATTTTAAAAGTATTTGCATAAACCAATAATTATACATCTTCACTGATGAACCAAGCTGTATGATGTTGTTTCTATGGCAATAACCGCACACACACACACACACACACACACACACACACACACACACACACTCACACACACACACACACACAAATCCTTACAAAGAAATGTAGTTGCATTGGAATGAAGTTTGATGTATTATAAAATTCAATGTATGCTAATACAACTAGATTGCTCTAAACTAAGGTGTTACTTGTGATCTCTTGAACAACCACTGTGAAAAAAACCTAAGAAATGGTAAATAAAACAGAATTAAAATTAAAAGACTAGAAAAACTTTTTCAATACAAAACTCATTAATGGATGACTAAATGAAACAAAAATACAGCCTAGAGAAATCAATAACAAATTGATGGGTATCAACATTACCTGTGCATAATTACAAATATAATTGGATAAATATTCAAATTAAAGACAAAATTACCTTTTAAAAATCATGATTTAACTGTAAGTCATCCAAAAAAGAAATTCAAAGATTTACTGTGTGTGTGTCTGTCTGTGTTTGTGCGCATATGCGTGCATGTGTGTTTGTAAAATATACCATGGAGACAGTAACTAAAATTGCCTTTACTATATTCACTGTGGTTTTTTTTTTTTATGAGTGACCATCCATGAGTTAAGGAATATCTATATAGCAGACTACATGTTATTTCTGGATATGCTTGTGGAGTTTATCTAGAATGGTTCAGTATTTGAATCTCTGTCAATATAGGTTGTCAAAGAAATGTGTACCATTAGTGCAGATAAGCATTATGAAATTCATTGGGGGTCTTACCCTCATCTTTTTTAATTCCATCATCCAAACACAAGGTTATTAGGTCTTGAGACTCAGACTTAATTATACCAGCCTTTCTGGTTTTCCATTGTATCATGGGATTTTTCATCTTCCATCATTTTTTTCTTAGCAGATTTCCATAATAAATCA
The DNA here is from genome assembly GCF_903992535.2 of Arvicola amphibius. Classification (NCBI taxonomy): domain Eukaryota; kingdom Metazoa; phylum Chordata; class Mammalia; order Rodentia; family Cricetidae; genus Arvicola; species Arvicola amphibius. The sequence continues at coordinate 37,508,079 of NC_052051.1, read as the reverse complement.
CACACACACACACACACACACACACACACACACACACACACACACACACACAGAGCCAGTTCTAGTTATCTGGAGAGTTCTAACTGATACATTAAATTAAACGCAAGATATTTGTGGTTTGTAAGTGAAATGTTCCCCATAGGTTCAAACAGTTGAACACATAAAACACACAGCACATGGTGTTGTTTGTGATAGTTATGGAACCTTTAAGAGGTGAGGCATTGCTAGAGGAACTGGGTTGCTGGGGGGTAGATCTTGAGGTTTCATAGCCTGGCCACACTTTCTGTTCAATTACATTCCTGTGTATAAAGGAATATGACCAGTCACTTCCTGTTTCTACCACCATGCATTTCCTGTCTTCTGACACGTCTTTCTGGCAATTTCCCCTTGGAACTACAATCGAAGGTAAAACCTTTCTTCACCAAGTTGCTTTTTTTCAAGGTATGGTGTGGTAGTAAAGAAAAATAATAAAATGAAGACAATATTTTAGGGGAAAAAACTTTTACTAGACACAGAGAGTGATATTTTATGATGTTAAAACGACTAACAAATGAAGATAGTATGATAACTGTAACACGTAGGGATCTAACGGTAGAGCCCTAATATCCATGAGGCACAAAGCAGGAGCAATGAAGGAGGGAGCAGACAGTTCAGCTGGGGTGGTTGTACTCTGCTTTTGATAATGAATAACAAAGATAAGTGAGGCCACGACAGTCACAAATCATATTAAGAGCTGACGAGAGCTAACAATCATCACGAGTGTCAAAACAAACATTTTTTCTGAATGGTGGACAGTTCCTTCAATGGATGCTAATTAGGTGCCTGCTAAGGTTTTTTAAAGGACCATGTGAGCTATATTCTCTGACTATGCTGCAATGACCGCTCAATACCATAGGATCAGTGAATACGGCTCAGAAACATGATAATGCTCTGAAATGAATGAGGACAAACACATACACAGAAATTGCAAGATAAAACAGTTGCTTAGAGAGAACTTTATGCTGTCAACATACTTATTAGAAAAGACCAAGTTTCCAAACCAAAAAAAAAAAAAAAAAAAAAAAGAGAAAGTGGAGGTGTGTGTTGGGGACAAAAAATAAGATTTGAAGTAAGCAAAATGAAGAAAAATATCAGAGAGCATATTAGTAATTGAGAATAGAAGTGCAGTAGAAGAAAATCAAAGGTATGGAGTGTCAGCTCTTTGAAAAGGTCAATAGTATTGACATACCTGTACACAGACTAATCAAGAAACAAGACAAGAATACTGAAATTATTAAATTTGTTAATGAAGAAGTTGATATTACTGCTGCCTTACAAGAATAATTTTAAGGGATTATAAAGAAACAAATAAAATTGTTATAAAATTTTCAGCTTTGAGGAAACAGACAACTAGCGTATATAAGGTAAGAACCAGTGAAAATAAACAGAAAACATGATCTGCTGTATAGTAAACAAAGTTAGTAATCAAGAACTCTTTCTGAAAAGACAAACCAAGATGAGATAAATTCTCTGACAAAAAATTAGCAATTATCAAATAAAAGACCAACTATTAAAATAAGAACAAAAATGAGTGGGAAACACTACCCAAATTACTAAATAAATCAAGTATTCATGCCAGACAAATAGGTAAGGAAAAAAAATCTGTGCATTAAAAATATTGGGGCTAGAGAGATGGTTCGGCAGTTAAGCATACTTTTTGCTCCTGCTGAAGGCTCAGTTTTAGTTCCTGTCACCTATATAGCGGCTTACAACCATTCGTAACTCCAGTTCTGTGAGATGAGGTGCACTTTGCTGACCCCCATGGGCACTGGCCATCCATATGATTATGCATATGAATACATGCAGACAAAACACTTGTATGTTGTTGGGGTTTCTCTCCCACCCTGTCCCACAGCTGTTCAACCCCAAAGAAATACACAGAGGTCTACATTAATTAATAAACTGATTGGTCTATTAGCTCAGGCTTCTTATTAAGTAATTATAGCTTATATTTATCTATGTTAGCCACATGGCTCGGTACCTTATTTGGCTAGGCAGCCACATCTTGCTTCTTCTGCATCTGGGTCACATCTGGAGACTTAGGTTCCCTCTTCTCAGAATTCTCCTGTTCTCATTACCCTACTTCTACTTCCTGCTTCATTGCCCTGCTTATACTTCTTGCCTGGCTACTGGCCAATCAGCATTTCATTAAAAATAATACAAGTGACAGGGTAAAAAATCATTGTCCCACAGCAATTGTATTTATAAAATTATTGTTTTATATATAAGATTAAAATAAATCGAAAATTAAAAATACTAAAACAGATTCTAGAAATATATAAAATGGATTGTAAAAGCAGTCAATTCTCAACGAGAAATTCCAATAAACACAGATGTGTGTTCTGGATATTAGCTGATGTAGGGAGTGAACCAAGCCTTGAGTGAGTGAAGTTCTGAGTGATGTATTGTTGACATGGGTATGGCATGGCAAGCACTCCAAGACCTCTGACCCATGGAAAATTGGCAAAGCTTTTCCTCATAGGAAGTAGGCTCAAAGTTTGCAAATCCTTCTTCTCTGTGTCAAACTACCAGTACTTACATACGATTGATTAGTGTGTACAAAAACTAGCAACTTTAGCTTCCTACTTCTGGATGCTTAACAGCCTGAGACTACTCTCTTAGAGAGACCTCCTGCCAAAACTATTACTTCACCCACCGTTCTGGTCCTAAGAAACGTGTTGAAGTGTGTTGCTGGTGTAGTACGTGCCCTCTGTCAGAATGCACACTTCCACCTGACTCCGATTTTTCTGTGTATGTGTGTGTGTGTGTTTGTGTGTGTCTGTGTGTCTGTGTGTCGGTGTGTGTCCTTACATCATTTGCTCACTGCCCTTAGACAGGGTCCCAGGAACCAACTGTAGCAGTTGTAGTAGGGTGAGGACATTAACAGGGTGAGAAAATTAAGCAAGTAGAAGCAGAACATGGTCAGCAAACTTGGGTTTTACTAAATGCAGGGGTCTCTGTATCCTTCATGCCTCAAGAGTGACTAATTGTGGGGGTCAAGAGGCTGCTTGTCTCAACACAACTCAGGAGCTAATGTTGGTTGAAACTTCAGGAGCCTGACTCTGAGGGGTTTATTTTAGGCATATTTAAGCACAGCAATCCTGGGTGTGCAACAAAGCATACATAAATCTCCTTGAGGAGCAAAGTAACACAAATACAGATTAGATGTGCTTATCAGACTATGTTGAAACTTTTTGCAGAGATGCTAAAGATAGGTTTCATAGACTGGAGAAGAACAGGCTCATGATTAACTAAGAAAAACAAATTTTTGATAAGATTCTGGGGAAGGCTCCCGTGGAAAATCACTGGCCACATAGATTGCACAAAGGTTGCCAGGCTAGGAAATGTGTTTGTTTACTCAACCTTGAGGGTGGAAAACAAGGTGTGCGTTCCTTTCCTTGAAGGAACAACCCTGAGTTTTTCACATTCTAGGTTCCCCTCCCGCTTATAAATGAATGCAACAACCAAAGTGACTCCTACAACTAAATGCTTTACAAGAGATACAATAGAGTATTTGGGACTCACTTATACTAAAAATAATTTGCTATTTTCTAAAATTCACATTCAACTGGATCCTGCATATTTTACCTAACAACCCTAGTATACTAGGTCATTCTTCTTAGTGTGCTTTCAGAGGCCAAAGGGAGATTAATTAAATAGCACAGAAGTGGATGAAGAGATGAATGAACAAACATTCATGTAAAAGCACAAAATATATCCTGTGTTATATCAACTATAACTTGATTATATATCGGTGGAATCAAAAATCATTAATGTGCCCAAAGAAGGTCATTTTACCTGAGCTTCCTAAATTCGAAGGGTTCTAATTTTGATACTTCATTCTGATCATTAGATTAACTTAATCACATGATAGGGGAAGGATATCAAATTAAAGGAGAATGCTTATTTAATTATTTTAAAGGTCTGTCTTAGTAACTGGTGGTAACTGGTTAATAACCCCTACATTTCCTTCCTTTCCAATTACCATGGATAACAAGTTTTCCTGAAATCTAGTGGCTTAAAACTATGCAAATTTCTTATGTTAAAGTTCCAGAGGTTAGAAAGGATTAAATCAAAGTATTTGCACCATAACATCCATTTTAGGGCTCAAGGGGCAAAGAAATACATTTTTTTCAACTTTCCAGAGGCTTGTTCAATGTGCTTCTATGAAGGCTTGTTCCAGTCATGCAAATAACACTCCTGTGTAAATCATAGCACTTCTTTTTCTGGCTGACATTTCTGACTCCCTCTTGTAAGGACCATTGTGGTTAAACTTGACCTACTCTAGGAATCTAGTATAACCTCTTCATCCAGAGATTCTTATTTAACTATAATTATAAAGTCTCACTTATGAGAGAACTTACATCACAGGTTCTATGTATAAAGATGTGGATATCATTGAAGCCATATTCAGTCTATAGCAAGCACTATGTGTTAGTATAGCTATATCTCAGTGGTTTTTATACATACTAGTTAGTTAAAAATAAAAATTTAAAATATAGCAGCATTTTATAACTTCTATTTATGCATTTATAAATACCCTCTGAGCCTCTTTTGGCTGTGAGAGGCAGTATAATTTCTTATCTCAGTAATGGAAAAATAATGTAGTTTGTTAACACCAAACCAGTGGTTTGTAATCTTGGCTTCATGCTGGAGTCAGCTGGAGTTCTTTAAAGTCCCAAAAGCCAAGGCTGAAAACCAAATTAATTAAATCAAGCTCTGTTAGAGACTGGATCCAGATTTTAGTGACTTCAAAAACTCTCCCTGTAATTCATGTGGGAATATAAAATGGGCCACCTATTATCCCTTCTGTAACTGTAGTTTGGGGGGCTTTGGGCAAAAGCCTTAGCTTTAGCAGCACCAGCAGAATATACTTGGCCACCTGTCACAATGTGCTAATTAAAGGGACCAGTATTGTAAAGCAGGCAGAGGATGTTTATTTAATACAACTACACTGGGGAAAGGAACAAATAAAGGCTTCCTGTAAATTCATATCCATCTTTGGAGTACTGACTAGAGCTTAAGCTCTTTGGCTGAGAAAGAATTGGGACAAAGAACAAAAGGTATCCTCAAACTGCCCTGGTCTAGATTACCTCTTCATTATTATTATCTCAGCACTAGTTCTGCAAGGTGATCTTGGAAAAGTGTTTATTGCTTGAACCAACAGTGGAGGTTAGGAGAAAACTTCTCCAGGGAGTTTGCTGTCATGGATTCTTGGCTTCATATGGGGGTAAGCTGCTGTCCTGAAGACCTCCGTTCTTTCAGAGCAAAATGAAGGCAGAGATATCCAATTTTCATTCTTCCATGAGTAATTTGTGAGCCTAAGTGAAGAATCCATGCTTTATAACCAAAGTAGATTCCTGGGGCCTTTTTCACTTTTCATACCTAACTAATTTGTGTTTTCTTCCTCCAGTCCTTTACTGCTTCTTCTGAATGCTTCTTCTCTGCTGCCTATAAGTTTGTCCCATTTCCCTAGTGAAGTGCATTTTTCTTTGACCTCATATTCAACACGATATGGCTTATCCACACAGAAAGGTCAACAAAACAGAATACTATGCTTTGACTCTAGGAGGCAGGTAATATCTGCAAGTTCTCTGCCTCCCATTCAGTTCCTCTAAAGAATAAGATATTAAAAATAAATTCTCTCAGCCAGGTGTACTGGTGATTGCCTTTAATCCCAGCACTTGGAAGGCAGAGGCAGGGGGATCTCTGTGAGTTTGAGGCCAGCCTGATCTACAAAGTGAGTTCCAGGACTGCCAAAAGATACACAGAGAAGACCTGTCTTGAAAAACCAAAACCAACCAACCAACCAACCAACCAACCAACCAACCAACCAAACAAACAAATATAAATAAATAAATAAATAAAGAGAGAAAGAAAGAAAATAACCTCTTCACAGTCTTTTCTGATTTGTAAGCTTCAGAATGGAAAAAAAATCAGAGTCTTATGGAAGTGCTGAATTCCAGTTTTGAAGACTATATGTGATTTATGTGTGACTTAGCTTTTTCTTTCATAGAAACAGAATCCCTAATAGGATTTGAGAATATTTACTTAATTTAGGAGGTCATCACAGAAATTGCTAAGAACAAGTAGGTGAGAAAAGTTGTACTTCCACAATTAGGGTCATTATGGGCAACTGGAGTTTATTCCTTGTAGATAAGTCTGGATATTGGATACCAAACATGGCCTTCAGGGTTATTCTATACAAAGGAGATAGAACAGGCACACACAACCCTGGCTTCATCGTGGATCATTGCTGCTGGGTAACTGGTAACTTGCAAGCTCATGTAGCTTGCTGTGCATGAGGGATGAACAGTCTATAGCAAGAGTAGGCTGTAGGCAGAGAAGCAAATGCTGACATTTGGACAACAGGTCAATGTGCACCATAGGGATAAAGCCAAAGGGGACAGAAACAGATGGTAATGTGGTTGCTCCATTTCTAAAATGACAGTTGATTATCTCTACCTACACATTTAATAAAACTATGTAAGGAAGAAAATAAATGGATGTTTTTGAAGTTCATGGAGGACTGTTTTGAGAAAAGGCAGAGTGTTGAGATTTTTTTCTCCTGTAAAGTTTTTTTTTTTTGAGGCTTTTAGAAATCACATAAAATTAGCTTGTTTGTCATATATAGATGGTATCTCACAACATAAGTCCTGGTCCTCTGGTTCTTCTAATCTTTCTACTCCCTCTTCTGCAATGTTCCCCGAGCCTTATGTGTAGGGGTTATTTGTAGATATATCAGTTGGGACTGGGCACTTCAAGTTAGCTGTTCTCTGCGTTTGGACCATTGTGGATTTCTGTAATGGTTTCTTTCTGATGAGGGATAAGAGCAACATTTATCTGTGGGTATAAAATAAATGTTTAGAATAGTCACTTGAAACACCAGTTGACATGCCAACATGTATGGGTGAAATGTCACAAGGGCCCGTTTCTTGATAAAGGGTTATAGATTCTTAATGCAGCAATTAATAGTTGCTGAGAGAGGGAAAATCAATCTTTTCCAGGAGCAAGTCCCTGATAGGTTATCCAATCTCTAAATGCATACATATCCCAGCAATACCTAAGAGATCCAGCAGGATATATTTATACATACACTATATATATACACACACACACACACACACACACACACACACAGGGAGAGAGAGAGAGAGAGAGGGAGAGAGAAAGAGAGAGAGAGAGAGAGAGAGAGAGAGAGAGAGAGAGAGAGAGAGAGATACTCATATGTGCATACAAAGAGGTCATGAATTTAAGGGTGCCAGGAGGCATGGGAAGAGGAGAAATGTTGGAAGTCAGAGAAAGGGTTGGAAATGATCTAAAAATAGTACTCATGTGTGAAATTCTTCAAAAAAATAAAGCATAACAAAACAAAATTAACTTATTTAGAGACCAATTAGTTCTATTTTTCAGGGTATACAATGCCAAGTTCTCTGAAATATTCATAGGTTAAGTAGATTCTCAATACTGCAAGCAAGTTAAAATAAATATTACTGAAGGAACTTTTGCTGCAGGTATTAAGGAAATAAGGTGGATTGGAGCCAGAAGGAAGACAAAGTGCTGCTATATGTCTCTCCTAGTCCTGCGGTGGAGCTTGCAGACTTATACCATAACCATATAGATTTGTTTTCTTCCCTCTGAAGAAGTAAAGTCAGGGCAGAAAAAGGTACTGACAGTCAAGAGGACTTGGGAAGAGAAAGGAGCTTCTTAGCTCTGGATCAGGTTTAAGGCTTTTGTTGGCTGAGAGTCAAGAATTTTGATGCAGCTGAACAAATTGCCTGTGTACAAGACAATATTCCCTCCTTTGAGAGATATTTCAAACAAGTATGATGCAACAGCTAAGCCCACAATGTTGACTCATACCTGGAATCCCAGGTTTAAGAGGCAGAGGAAGAAGAAATGCTTTGAGTTTGAAGTCGATCTGGCCTGACACAATGAGTTCTGATGTAGTATTCCCTTTTCTATGCTGTGAATACAATTGGTTAATTAATAAAGAATACTGACTTGGCCTGATAGGGCAAACGGATAGAGGTAGGCAGGAAAAATTAAACTGAATGCTGGGGAAAAAAAGGCAGAGTCAGAGGAAGCCATGTAACCCCACTAGATCCAGATGGAACTTTAGCTGGTAAGCCACAGCCATGTGGCGATACACAGATTAATAGGGATATGTTAATTAATATGTAAGAGTTAGCCAATAAGAAGCTAGAGCTAATGGGCCAAGCAGTGATTTAATAAATACAGTTTCTGTGTGATATTTTTGGGGCTACGCTGCCCAGAACCAACAAGTGGCCTCCTACTACAGAGTTCAACACCAGTTTGAGATACAGAACACAACAAAAACCATGCTGAAATAGCTAGGGTATCTTGTATGACACAAACACACAGACACACACACACACAGACACAGACACAGACACACACACACACTTAAATGTACCTGCATATTTCTGGCAAAAACTCAGAAACAAGATTATGAATTATGTTTACAGTGAAAACATGTATTGTTAACGTCTTGTGACCTACGTATAGTAAGAACGTCTTTGTACTTTTTGACTTCTTTTTCTGTGTTAATCTGGAATCATGTACACTGTACAACATAAAACACATTAAAATCTCATTTACCAAGGAAAATTTCTTCAATAGAATTACATATATCAAAAATTGCTTAATCATTTGAAGTTAGATATAGACATGGAACACTTTAAGAAAAATGGTACAGAAATACTCTAAGTGACAAGGGTACAGGGAGTTGCTATGAGAGTTTGTCTTCCAATAATACCAGAAGCTACATCCATAAATTCTCCCCAACATGGCTGCCCAAACATGAGTGGAACAAGGAAGACACCAATGGACATGCTAAAATGGGTGGGGAAAATGTCAAAACACTCAATTTTCTTTTTCTTTAATATCTCTTCTCTTGATAATATAATGGATTGTCTTATTTACCCCTAAATTTCTCAAGTAACTGCCATCTTATCTCCCTTATCATTTCATGATTCCATCTATAATTTTTGTTTATATAATTAATTCTTTCAGTCTTGCTTAGTGCTATTCGTATGCACATGAGCATGGGTTCATCCACCCCTGGGGTATGGGGAACTTTCCCGTGGTCTTAGTCCTAAAATAAATGACTTTCCCCACCAGCCATCTACAAGTAGCTCCCTCTTTCACTAGAATTTTTAACTAGCTTGATCTTGTACAGGTCTTGTATAGGTAATGACTGCTTCTATGTGTTCTTGTTTGCAACAAACATGACTTGCCCAGAGGGCAGTGTTTCACATATACTTCCCCACCCTCTGGCTCTTGCGTTGTTTCTGTCCCATCTTCTGTGATATTCTCTGAGCCTTGGGGTAGGGTGTTAGTCATTGATGTAGATGTTCCATCAATGACAAAGTATACATAGTCACTTTGTTTTCAGCACTTGGAACAGTAATTTGTCTCTGCCTTAATAGCTAGCTATGACAATCAGCTTTCTGACCAAGGTTGGGTACAGCACAAATCTGTAGGCATAAACACAAATACATAGAAGTTAGTTTGACAACATGGCCATTTAGAAAAACAACATCCATAAGTTCTTCCCTAGGATCTATGATTTTACCAACTGTGTGTCTTAAGAATGTTTACAATACCAGCACTAAATGCCTCTGGGACACAATCTCCACAGTAGTGGGTACATCTTGGCTCAAACGTTACTGTTGTAGCATACAGGGTCCAACACTAGATGAATGTCTTTTGATTGGTGTCTATTTTCCTCTAGCAACCTGAGCAGCATCCAGGACTATGAAAGCTATCCATGAGGGCATTTCCTGATGAGTTAAAAGCTGTGTCCTTCAAACAAACTATATTGTGCTTTCAGCAATAGAATCTTATTATTTAATTATGGTGAACTTATTTAGATATGATATCACATTGCCTCTAAGAGCTCTCTGGCCAATACCTATCAAGGAATAACTTGTACCTGACATTGTGATTTTCATTTAATAACCCATGTCTTCTGAGAGCATCCTTGTTCACTCATATGGAGTGTCTCTCTTCAAACTTTGAGAGCAGTCATCTGGGCCGATACATGTTTTTAATTGCAGAAAGCAGGGTAAGTCTCTTTAAGTTTGAGGCCAGCCTGGTCTACGCAGAGAGTTCCAAGCCAGCCAGATGGCATAATAGATACTGTTCAGGAAAAGAGGGTGAGATTTGTACAGCTTTGGATGTGCCAATTCACATGCAAAAAAAATAAGTAAAATAAAAACTGGTCAACTCTGAGAGCTGGGAGGACTCTCAGCATGGTAAGGCATGCCCAGTGGTGCAAGAGTGGTATGGATGAAATGGGATTAATGAATCACATTCTCAGTGGTATTAAGGCCTGTTTCATGACAAAAACCCCATACACAATACTGGTATCAGGGCCCTGGATATATGGTTGGCTAGGTCAGAAGCCCCAAGAAAACTTACTACTATTCTGCTGTTTTACTCAGTGTTTTTTTTTTTTCTGTGAAGAGATACCATGACCATGGCAACTCATTTTTTTTTACTGTTTTTATTGAGCTATACATTTTCTCCACTCCCTATTCTTCTTACCCTCTCCACTTCTATCCTCTTCTGTAATCCACAGGCTCCCAATTTACTCAGGATATCTTGTTTAGATCAATATATGTCTCTCTTAGGGTCGTCTTTGTTATCTAGTTTCTCTAAGGCCTGTAGGTTGTTTTTTCTTTATATCTAAAAGCCACTTGTGAGTAAACACATATGATATTTGTCTTTCTGGGTCTGGGTTACCTCACTCAATATGTTTTTTTTTTCTAGACCTATCCATTTGCCTGCAAATTTCAAGGTTCATTATTATTATTATTATTATTATTATTATTATTATTATTATTATTTTCACCACGGTGTTGTACTTCATTGTGTAAATGTACCATGTCTTCTTTATCCATTCTTCAGTTGAGGGGCATCTATGTTGTTTACAGGTTCTGGATATTACAAATAATGCTGCTATGAACATAGTTGAGCACATGTCCTTGTGGTATGATTGAGCATCCTTTGGGTATATACTCAAAAATGGTATTGCTGGGTCTTGAGGTAGTTTGTTTAAAGTCTCTCCTCTGGCTGAGAAGGTACTGGCAATTGGTAGGTACCAGGAAATAGGTATTCAGTATTTTTAAGGGTATAGACCAAGGAAGCTTGCCCATGCTGTATTGGGTGGTCAAATCCTCAAGAATTTATGGGCAGCATAAATTAGACTTCATTTTTTTAGATGAGGACATAAACTTTGGTGGGTGGAAAATAGACAGTGGATCTATGAGGAGCTTAGAGGGTGAATATAATCAAAATTTATTAGATGGAATTAACAAAAAGCTAATAAAATGATGATTAAAGCTCCTTCTTAAAGAATGAAATTATATTTTAATTAGCTTGTAAACTAGCAGGGTTTCATAATGCTTTATACATTTTATTTAAATAAACTTTAATATATTACACTTTGCTTTGTACTTGTTTTAAATAATAGATTTTTTTTCAAGTTTAGTAGAGAAATGTACCAAGATGAATTTTGGGAGAAATAGCTTTCAGAAATGGAGGCCACTCATCTAGTTTCATCTCTTACTGTCTATGACAATGCCACCACCCTTGCTCCGCTTCAGACCTGCTGTGTATATTCTCTTGCCACCATGGTTTCTTTTCATGGCTTGTTGTACAGGATTGAAACAGATCCGCTGACCACTTTTTCAGATGACTCTTCCAGAAAGCTTGAAGTATCTAGATAGGACAGACTTAGCCCCAATGTTAAGATCTTAGAATTCATTCTGTACTGTGAGTGAATTATACACGTTTTAGCTAACAATCCATCACACTCATCTCTATTCGTATCAGAACTTCCCCATGATAGGTTCATGAGGAAAGTGTCCCTAGTGGGACATTGGAAAGACTATAGGTGTCTCATAGGTCAAAATAGTGAAGTAGATAGAACACTAATCCCATATTCAAAACTTAAGCAGCATTAAGTTTAGTTCATTTCCCAAAGAGGAGTATATATTCAAATTATCCAAGCCACCCAGCTCCATCAGCACTCAAGATGACACATGCTTTATGAGTTTCCAGACACTACCATCAGAAGAAGCAAAGAATATCTTAAGGAAAACAGTCACTGAATTAAGTGTAAGTTAAAGAACGATTATTTCAATCACTTGTTTTGTGATTATTTATTAATCAGAAATATGTAATTAATGTAAAAATTTTAATACTAACCAAGAAACATTTAGTAAGTGAAGATGTGGCTATTTCAAAGACATTTTAAAGGTTATTTAGCACTGGCTAAATTGCCTCAATTTTAAAGTTATAAACTGCTTATTACTTCTGAACGTGGCGTCACACACCTTCAATCCCATGATTAGGGAGGTAAAGGCAGGAGGGTCACTCCAATTTTGAAGCAACATGGTCTACACAGATTTCCAGGCCAGATAATTTTACAAAATAAGATCTTGTGTCAAAAACAAAGTGAAACAAGCAAAAGAAAAAACCCACAGTTGTTCAAAACTCTTTACTGCCCTCTGAATGCTGGATAGCTCTCGTAAATTCCCTTCTGTGAAGCTCTTGTTGGAGCAGACCCCAAGCATGAGACGTTGTTTGAGCCACTATATCTGCTCATATCAATCCACTTTTTAATGTTTCTTCTCAATGTTTGCCTTTGGAAAATCTACTTAATAATAGAACTTACTTGTTTGGCACTATGCTAATCAATGAAAATCATGTCATGTATTTTGTAGATTGCTTCAGGGAGAGGGAACTTGCTTTGATCTTAAATGACATTTTTCCCACGGTTCACGGTATGTGACATCTAGCACACATTGTGTCTTTAGTCTCTAAGTATGTATATTTTGTTGTTCTTTGAGTTAATATGTGGGAAGAGGGACAGAACATGAAAATAGCACTAGGTCCTTAGTACATAGATTTTAACTCTTGAGAAGGCAAGATAGTTTAGCAGGTTAATGCACTTGCCTCCAGCCCTGAAGTTTGATCACAGGATACACACAACACACACGTTGGTGGCTTTCCTCCAATCTATACATGTGCATTGTGGCATGTGTGCCCATACGTGAGTACACGTACACAACCACAGGTGTATAGAAGCACACAGAAAATAAATGTAATAAAAAATTTTAGGTCTTCGCGATACAATTTTGTTGACTCTTTTATATGGCAATTTGCTTTTTAGTTTCCCAAAATGTTTTATAAATCTTAAAGGAACACAAAGGAGCAAAAATCCTTAGAATAAATGCTGAGTGGTGAGGGTATGCTAAATGTCATAGTAGAAGTCACAGTGGGGTTCAAATAGAAAGTGATAGGAATATTGTCCTAGAGAAATCAAGTGAGTAAACAAGAAAAAGAAAGATCTTCATTACAATTTTGGTACCAAATTCCAAATTCCACTGAATTAGCTTCATTTCTCCATCTTATTTCTGTTTCACAGTCCCCCACCCCCATCATAAAACATGTGGAGAACAGTTGAAACTCATGCATAAAAATGTGGGACACAAATCCCTCTAAGTTGTCTCTACGGAATATGACATAAAGTCCAAAAACATCCACAAAGTTGTCTAGGAGATGATCTATAAACAAAGACAGATCTTGCCTGGAACATTCCAATACAGAGTGTGAAATGGATACCTCTTGGAATAGGCACTGAAAGATCTCCTTTCACACTTCCTCATCTTCCAGTTCAAGGGGTCAAATGTGATGTGTTGGTTAAGTTTCTAGTTCTTATAATCAAGATATTTTTTTTTAAAGTCACATCGGCTCTCTGTGTGATGATGAATACACTGGGTAATCTATGTTAGCATTGCTTCTGCGCTGTAAACTTTTCCATAGCTCTATCTGAAGACTGCACGTTTCCTAAGATAGAAAATGTTCATTTTCATAATGCAGTATCATAAACATTTTCACAAAAGACTGGTGAAAACATCACAGGGAGTGAGAGGAAGCTAACGAGGAGGACAGGGTTGCAAGGTAAATTCCCAGCTTCAGCCAGAGCCCAAATGCATTATTTATTTCATCTCATCTCATACCAAAGGAAAAGAGGTGGGGGTACACTAGCCAGCTAAACCTGCTCTTATATGATTGGAACTCCCAATCATTCTCATGCGATTTATGTATGAAAAAAAGAATTAATAGCTTGGATACTTACCTTCAATAGAAAGCAAAGACTCTTCTCAAACAATAAAAAAAGTGTTTAGATAGCAAAGTTTGGCTTAAGTGGGTAAAGCTTTCACTATACAAGTATAAAGAGAGTTTACATCACTAACACTCAAGTAAAGGCCAGGTGGTCCTGTTTGTTTGTCTATTATACTGACACTGGGAAGCAGAGATATAGGATCCCCCAGGAAGCTAGCAAGTTCTACTAGTCAGATTGTGTACATGCATGCACACACACACACACACACACACACACACACACACACACACACACACCTGTACTGACACTTGTATTTGAACACATTCACACACACATATACATATATATCATACACATACACACATACAAAAGATATATAACAAAGTACTGAAAAGTCTAGCTAAATGTCAGGGTGTTTACCTACCATGAACAAGACCCTAGGTTCAATGTGGGGTGTACTGAATATTTTTTAATGACAGAATGTGAGATTTTTTTCACATTCCATGTCTTTAAACAAAAATACTGCACTCTCTTGTCAGTGTGAAGTATTGTGTTGTTGATTCAACTTTGTTACAAATATGAAAACAACAACAAACAGCGATAGCTTTGAAGTGTTAATCCTATATACCTATATTCTTTCAAAACAACTCCAAACAACTCCCACAGAATATTGTTCATGTCTAAGCCTTCGCTTTAATTCTAATTTACTTTAGAATAAGCAGTACTCAGAAGACACATGTGATCACCTACCATATAAGCCTACTTTTGAAGTTTCCATAAGTCTTGTAGTCTGAGATAAAAGAGTCAAACGGGACTCTTCTCAGTCTTTCTTGAACATTTAAGGCTTTTTTTCTTCTGACTGGATGTGTGAGCTTTAGAGCCCAATTCGAGACTCCAGAATCATTTTGTGAACAGCCTTACATATTTTCCATTATGACTGAAGAAAACTATGTATATTGTCCTTTTATAATCAGGAAACCTAGCGTTCAAATAGACTGCTATGGTATGTGTTGTCCCTCCTTGAAGAACAAGGAAGTCCATCTTGGTTAACTGGTTAGTATTGAAATAGAAAGCTCAGTTCATTTGTCTTGTAGGATTATCACTCTGGCTTGGGTCCAGACTGATGGAATGTACCTGAACATATTTCCTGTCTCACCTGGCTTCTTGTTCTTCCAGATCTCCTTAGTGCTTTCCAACTTGTCTTGGCTACTTTTCTCTTGCTGTAAAGAGACACCATGACCAAGGCAACATATAAAAGAAAGCATTGAATTGTGGTATTGCTTACAATGGGTGACTTCATGACTATCTTGGTAAGGAGCATGGAAACATAACAGGCATGGAGGCATGGTGTTGGAGCAATAGATCCTGTTCTGAAAGTGTGTGTGTGTGTGTGTGTGTGTGTGTGTGTGTGTGTGTGAGAGAGAGAGAGAGAGAGAGAGAGAGAGAGAGAGAGAGAGAGAGAGAGAGAGAGAGAGATGCTGGACCTGACATGGACTTTTGAAATTTATAGCCCATCCTCCAACAAGGTCACACCTCCTAATCCTTCCCCAAATATTACCAACAAGAGGGACCATACATTCATAAATGAGCCTATGGAGGCTGTTCATATTCACTCCACCACACCACTCTTTCCTGGAGCAGCTATTCAATAAATCACTTGCATATAAATTTCTCATCTCAGAGAAAGCTGACAGAACATGTATCCAGAAGGATGTTCTTATAAGTTATAAGACAAAGGAGAAGCCAATGACACAATTTGCTCAAAACCACAAGAGAAGCAAGAATGCTTCACTTCAGCTCCTGTCTGCCTTCTTCTTAGAGTTATGCTCTAACAATCATTGCCTGTGTCCTCCCAGCAAACTGAGCAACACCCACCAAAATACTGGTTAACAAATAACAGTAACGGTGACCCTGGTAGCGGCCTTCTCTTTCTTCTCAACTCAGGAATATTTATTTCTTGTCAGATACTAAGAACTGAAAGAACAATAAACAAACTTCATTAGTCCACTTATGTAACTTGAGAGGGCTTTTATTTTCATTTTCCTCCAGTGAAGGAAAGGCTTTAGACTTGGCATCTAAATTTGGAAAGCAAGGAATCAGAATTCGTTCACCAAGTGCCATTTGGAAATGTGGCCCCAGATGTATAGATTTGCTGGTCACCTGCCTCATCCAATCCATTCAACTTGCTTTGTATAAATTCCTGCAGATGGGTGACTCAGTTTCAACTTAAACTGGAACTGCAGTGTGCCCTGCCTCCCTGCTTGTCTTTCAAGATGTGACGGAAGGAATGCCACCTTTTAGTATTTAATCGCAAAACTCTCTTTGTTTTGTTTGCTTATTATTTTCTTCTTTTTATTAATACAAGGTCTTGCACATAGTGTGCAAGACTGGTCTCAAATTCAATGTCTCTCCTTCTTCAGCTTCCCTAGGGTTCAGATTTTAGTTGTGTGCCACCAAGCCCAGATTACATTTTTCTTCTTTCGCAAGCTGAAACTATATGCTATTTGTAGAGAGCTAACTCCTACATGATTCCATAATTAGACAAATATTTGTATGGTATTTTGAAAAATCCTATCTTAATTGACTCATTATACAACTCGCACATACTAATGCACAAAGAAAATAGTTTATACTTATTAACAGAGTTGTCTAAAGAAAGAGACCGAGACATGTATGGAGCCCAGTATTATCATGGCCGCCAATAATTGCTCCGAAGTTTAACAACATTCCAAAAAGTGCATCCACATTACATAGAATGACAAGTTTGTGCACGTGCAGGCAGGTAGACGATAGGCAGAAATACCAGAGGCTAAATCATTACATGAAAACTACACATTAAACATTTGATTGAATCCAGGGATATCTAATTCCATGCATCTAATTGCTATGCTTATTGCTAAGCTTCCCTGTATCCATGGTTTTTACTTCTTGTTGACTCAGAGCTCTTAGTGGACAATTTTAACTATGTTGTCTTCTTTAAGGTGTGCTATACTTTCTATTTTCATATTGCGAGACACTAGGATTGCATAATCAACTAAATATTAAGTATCAAACATACTCAATAGGAAGAGGGTATCCTAAAGGATAACAGAAAAAAGCAAGGAAAGACAAGTCCCATTTTCCTCTAAGGAGGGAAAGCACAGGAGCCTCTATGGGGGGGGGGGTAGCCTGTCTGCTTTGCATATAGCAGGCAGAGATATTTGGTGGTAAAGATTATCCATCTGCTTTCTAAGAAAACAGATATCTTTGATTTTTTATAATATTTAAAGTTGTAATTTAAATGGACTGGCCTGACATTTGTGATTTGGCTTATAGTGTCAATCCTATGCAGTCATTTAAAGCCACACCCAAGACTGATGGCAACCAGAGTAAAGACCTGGCATTTGTATTCAGTCAGAGGTCTCAGCTGAATTTATCCAGCTGCATTTTGAAAACAAAGCCAACAGCATGCAAAGCTGAGGTCAGTCAGCAAGCCTGAGCCTCTAGAGACACAAGGGTTTCTACATCTACCCTGTTGATTTGATGGGAAAACATCACCTCATTCCCATTAGTGTTAATGGAGCCAATCATATGAATCCACTACATATCAATGCATATGCTCTTGTGTTTTGATATCTTAATGCATGAAATTACATCTCAGGGGAAAAGCTGCATCCTCGTAAGTGCTCCCAATTCCCATTAATGCTAATGGAACAGAGACACACACCCTCAGTGCTGCTCAGGAAAGTGGGCAAAATATGGAAGATGATTAGGTTTGGGGAGTATCATAAGGGACTCGCAGAAGCTGCAGAGATTGCCTAAGATGATCACTTTCTAGGCTAGCTGAATCACTTTCATTATACACGGCTATTTTTCCTCAGAAACATCAACAGATAATTGACCACACTCTGCTCTCCAGGAGAGAAACATTAATACTGATACCAGTTTGAGAGTAGATTTGGTGTGCATTTATCAAAAAAGTGAGTGGGAAGGGCAAAAGAATCCTAGATGTTCTTGTGAAACAGCAAGGTGGGGCAGCTAGAAGGGGGAATGTGGGGGGCTTATTTTTTATATATTGTCCCTTAGAGGGGGAAGCCCTGGCCCAGACTCTGTCAAGAAGGGTACCTCAATATGTAAAAGTCTGACCCAGGAAACTGCCCACTTCTCTATCTGCAGTTTTTACTTAAAGATTTTTTTCTCCCCTTTCAATTTATGAGAAATGCAAAATAAGCAATTCTGGCCTAGCCCCCACCCTTTTCTCTTTGTAGAGAGGGGACTGCCACAGGCTCTTGTGTCATCTGAAGTTATTTCAGAGGTAAAATTATACAACTTGGAGATAAGACTGTGTGATCAGAATACAATGGAAAAGAAACTCAAACAGCCCTCACTTTCATCCTGAAAAATTTTGGCTGCTGCTCTTCCTCCTATAGAACAAAAAGTGTATTCTCTGGTGACCTTCTGTGGCTTAAGGAAGGGATCCATCTGGGTCTGGTATACTTACAATTAAGACTGTCACTTGTAGGTGGGATCAGGAGGACGCAGATGAATGCTAGTTGACTTCAGTCCGGGGATCGCAGGATATAAAAATTTTCCTGGATGTATTCACACCTTGTTTTAAGGGTGAAAAAATACGTCCTTTTGTCTCATAGTCAACATTTTTAGAAAAGCAGCTTCATCAGATAGTCCTCACATATGATTCAGAGGGCCGAGGATAATTCAAGGAGAAAAAGAAAATGAAGAAACAAACAAGGAGACAGGAATGGTTAAGTGTTGTAGTGAATTAGGTGTAGGAGGGTGGGGAGTTCAAAGCCAGCCTGAGTTACAGACTGTGCATTCAATCCCTTCCTACATAAGTGACATACTTCCTGCAGGCAGGTTTTTGTGGCTTTTGGTTTTCATTTTTAATCTCTTGAGTGCTAACAGCTTTAAATCTACTCTGAAATTCTGATGTAAACACTGGAATTTATTGTCAAGAATATGTGTCAGAAGAGACACAGGTAAGCTTGAAGCATTCAATATCATGCCTTCTGCTTGATTAGGGCATATATAGCAATGAGACTGAATACATATTGTTGAGACACATAGAACACTCTGCTCCAAGTGGTATTACTACTTATACAAATGGTTCAATAAACAGAGTAGGTGAATTATTTATCTATTTACTTACTTTTACACACAAACACACACACACATGCAAACATATGCATACAGTCTGCGTTCAGGTGTTACACTGAAATCATTTAAGTACAGAAGAATCCATTATTCTTTCATAGTATTCCATTATAGAGACACTGACATTCTGCCTTCTCACCTGTCTCTCAGTTCTGGTGATTTTCTAAAAGAAACGCATTGTGTTGATATGACATCTGTACCCTCTGGGAAATCATTCCTGTTTCCAATCTTTACCAGCAAAGAGCACCCTTCAAAAGTGTCCCACAGGGATAGAAATAGTAGATGACATTATTTTTGAAGCCCTTGAGAGACAAATATGAAGTTGCTAAACCCTCCATTTTAGCTGGTCGGTGGTGGCACACGCCTTTAATTCTAGCACTTAGGAGGCAAAACTCTGTGTTCGAGGTCAGCCTGGTCTAGTTCCAGGACAGGCTCCAAAGCTACAGAGAAATCTTGTTTTGATAGAACAAAACAAAAAACCAAAACTCTCCACTTTAATGGGCCTTCAGAAATAAGAAAACATTGCTTTATGGGGCTAAAATGTTGTGTTTAACAGGGTGTTAATATCCAAACAATGGGTGGAGTGTCTCCAAAAGTGAGCAAGAATCAACTCCTTAATCAACTGTGCTCTTCCTTGATTCTGTAGGACACAGATTACCATTTCCTCAATAACTACCGAAGAAATGTGTTTCCTTTTAGCTCCTACTTCCTAGAGGGGAGGAAAGAGGTTTTACTTGATAAAAGGGAGTAAATCAGTCAGAATTTCATGCTAACTGCTTCATTGTTTTATATTTTTCAAATTATTCTTTGAAGCTGGTTCAGAGTAGTTAAAAGAAGAATTAAATTATAGTTATATACTTTCCTTAAACCAAATGAATCTTACATTTAAAAAACATCAAAGTTCATTTTCTAGTCTTATAATTGTGGCCATCATTTCAGACTGATCGATCTTTTGAAGTTTTAGAGAAGGCAACAGCCAAGATAAGGGGCCCGTCCACAAACTCATTATTCTTAGCTATGCTTCCAAACGATTGTGTCTATCTACTTTGTAAGTGACAGAGTTTTGATTACTGCTATGGCCTCAAGAGGTACTAAGGGAACACTTTGCCATCCCACTTCTAAAAGGATTGAATTTCTGTTCTGTGAGGGTTTTCCAGTTTAACTTGAACTCTATCAAGTACACTGAATTCTGTGCCATAGAGAAATAGGGAAGCCTGTGGGTTCTACTTATTTACCTGACATGGATCTTACTCACATCTTTGATGGAGGAGAGTTATCAGTCTATGTTACTTTCATTGGTTAATTAATTAAGAAACTGCCTTGGCCCTTTTAGATAATAAGAGGCTAAAACAAATGGGCCAGACAATGTTTAAAAGAATACAGTTTCCATGTAATTATTTTGGGTAAAGCTAGCCGGGTGGTGGGACACAGCCCCGCCGCTCATTTCTACACATCTTCTCTTGTATCTGCCACTCTGAATTATCACTAAGCTTAAAACTTAAACTTAAAATAATTGTGCATGTATAGGAATTCCAGATGTATAGGCAGAGACTGCTCATTTGTTTCTTGGCTGCCCAGACCTGAATAATCACACAGAAAGTGTATTAATTTTGACACTGTTTGGTATATTAGCTCAAGCTTCTTATTGGCTAGCTCTTACATCTTAAAATTAATCCAGTCCTATTAATCTGTGTATCACCACTAAAGTTCTAGTGTCTGTCTTCTTTGGCAGCTACATGGTGTCTTTCGACTCCACCTACTTTCTCTCTATATCTCTGTTTAGATTTCCCACTTGGCTGACCTCTACTAAGTCATTGGCCAAAACAGCTTCTTCAATAACCAATGGTAATAAAACATATTCATAGCATACAGAGGAAAATTCCACACCACAGATATATCTCTTGAGGGAAAAGAACATTCATTTTCTTAATCTTTAAGGTGCTTTTCATAGGAAGAGTATCCATTCAGAATGATACCTAGTAGAAAGTGGCATTCACCACAGCTTTTCAGTTACTCTCTATGCTTGGCAGAAGATGTGCAAAATGACAGGTGTTGCAGAGTGAACAATAGCATTTGATTACTCTGAGATGAAGCACACATATGTAGAAGTGGGCTAAAACATCTAATATTGACAGCACAGTGTGATCTACTAACCTGTTAAAATCAAAGCTCCCTCAGCTAATGCTAATCAAACTTACCAGAGAAGATGCCTATCAAAGAAATCTCTAACTCTATACACCTTATGCTACCAATCATGTGTAGACGTAAACATAGAAAAAAGTTCCCGAAGTGATTGAGCCCAATATTCAGGAGATGGATCCCCTAAAAATTCCATGTGGGCATGTGCATATCACACTATGTCTTGAGAACATAAACCTGATATCTCTCTTGTCAGGTATTCCTCCATAGATCACTGACCCAGGACAGTGCTTGCTCAAGGTAAGCATTACAGTGTTGAAGTTCTATATCTACACCACCTTGCTTCTGGCATTGTCTCTAAAAAGTGGTTTGAGTTATGATACGATTTGAGTACAGAGAAGGTGCAAAACTTTCATCTTCAATAAGTATTCAATGTATTCTGAAATGTGTTCCAAGTAACAAACCACACCATAAAAAAGAAACTTTGTCAATTTATCAAATTCAGGACCAAGAATTCAAAAAAAAAAAAAAAACCTTTCCATCTGAAAAGTGGTCATGTGTCTCCATTTATTCAGCCTATACTTCTGCACATTATTTCTTCTTCTCCTTTAATCTAGAAAATAGAAGCTATGTTTGAATTTTATCTAAAGTAAGAACATTTAAGCTCTACGTAAGATTTCTGAAGGATTGATCTGAGGAAAATCCACAGTGGATCCTGGACAATCAATGTCTATGACTCACACGGCTCAACTTAAGCTTTCCTTTGTCTATTCATTGTTCTCTCCTACACTAATGCTTCGATATTTCAAGGCTTTGAAGATATATGGGGTAGGATTTATTAGTCTGGGTAGGTAGGTCAAACTGTGAAAGCAAACAGACCTGTGATTTCAATGCAGAAGCACAGCAAAGGTGCGTTTCTTGTTTATAGGATACCAAGCAAGCTTTAAAGGGAGAACTACCCTCCTTAAGGAATCTCTCCTTCGTGCAGACACTTACTGTATCAAACTGATGCTGTACTATAGTCTTTAACTGTACCATTAAAAAGATATGGCATCCTGTTTACCAAAGCAAACTCACAGAATATGGAAGAAAATGCATGGTATTTCCACAGATCCATCTTTGTCCTCTGCCCATTGGCCAGCACCATCCACAGCAAAGGGACAGGGGGTATTTACTGTCCCCATGTTCCTGGAACCAGATTTGATAGAAGTCTGTGTTATGATCTTTATAATCCCCAAGAAACAATTTCACTCGTGTTAGAAAAATTCTAGCTCTCAGGTTTTAATTTTCCTCCCTCATAATCTCCAGGTGCTCCTTTGATACAAAGGCAGAGAGCAGAGAAACAACATTAACTTTTGTTTGTGCTGAACAGAAGGGCACAGTGGCTGGTGTTTCCAGGTCATGATTTATTGGTTCCTCTGAACCACTGCAATGCTATATTCTTCCAGGACACTCAGCAACACAGCAGGCCTTTTTAAGAATCCCAACTGGCTCCCAGGCTGAATACAAGAGGAGGAAAAGGCATCAGTTGAAATGGAAATCTGCTCACACCAAAAATAGACCTCTCAGGAGGGTTGTCTTGAAAAAGAACTCAGGGCTCGGTAGTTCTGGGTGACATATGTTGAATCATTTAAATTTTGTTTCTCTCCACAGTTTAGTCAGAAAATAAAGGAATTCAAAACAGTGGGGAAAAAAAGAAAAAGAAAAGATTTTAACATTAAAAGCCAACTCAGGAATTTCTCCCAGACCAGGGTAGCCAAAGCATTGGTCAGCCCAAGCTGTTTTCCATTTCCCCTTCGTGTTTCTGACACATAATTCCACAAGGTCCTGTTAAACGGCAGTCCTATAATACAGACTATTTTTATCCTACACCTCTCCAAGTCATCTGGTTATCCTCTTGGGAAATGTGTATCTAACATTTTTCTCTCTGTTCTTTCTCTCATTAGGGCATTCAAGGTCCCCTTTCAAAGCTCTCAGCTCCCCAAGCCTTTCTCTGCCCTTTGTAAGACACAGCCCCTTTCTCTGTGATCTCCTTTAAGTGGGTGAGGACTTAATCTCACACTGACCAGATCAAGAATCGTAAGGATGGTAGCAGTGTCTTTTCAGAGAGGTCAGTTGGTTCTTGGCACACCATTTTGCTTTGTGAATTAGGAGCAACAACATGAGGCTGTAGGTTTAGGTGCAGTTCGTTTATTGTTTGGGTTAGCATGACCTTTCTGACGTATGTGGCTTATGTTTTTTTTTTTTGGCTATCTCTGATGATTTTATTTCATCGGCCTACTTAGAAATGGATGCTAAGGCTGAGTCTCCATGGATCATCAAACTAAGGCACATGTTGTACGTGTTTCCCAATTTGAGCTGAGGATTCAACTCCTAACCCTTCACTCTCTCCTCTACAATATCTCCACACTGCTTTGCTATGATGCTTTCTTCAGTAGTAGAATAGGGAATCCTGTCCACTTGTTCTCATATGATAGGATTTGACCAGTGAGATGTTAGCAAGTACATCATGACAGCATGACGTGTTTTGTCGCTAGCTTAACCTACGTTTTCCTACAATCCACCTTAGAAAGAACTTACTTTTGGTATTGGTCTAAGTTCACAATGATGGACATATAAAAGGTAAGAGGCTGTCTTTGTCCATTTAAAAACCAGGAAATCAATGCAAAATTATCTAGTTACATTCCTACCCTATTTCAGTCTTAGTAAAGTAAGAAAACAAACATCTTTTGAGATCAATTTTTTTTGAAGAATGGGGCCTCAGCTCATTTAAGAAAACAAACACATAGACACCTTAAAGACACAGAGGAGTCAAAGGATCTTTTCTGGTCTTGAGGAAACAGTACACAAAACAGCCTAAGAAAGTTGTACCCCTCCCAACAAGACCCTGGGCAGTATGACCCTGTGGGCCATTGGTACAAAGCTACCCTAGGACCCTGACAGTCCCTTCATCTGCAGACATTCTTCTGCTGTCAAATTTGCTTATAGTGTTCTTCCTCGGATGTCGTTATTCCAACCTGGATTAATCATGAATAGCACACTGTGACAGGCACTGGGACCTTCTTAAAGCTGGGTTTTATTCTCAGTCCTGTCATTTTATGTACTTGTGTATTTAAGATATTTGAGCCTTGGTTTTCTTACCTGAAAAGAATCAGTTTTGAATTATATTTCATAAAATCACTGTATAAAATTAATGTTTTAAGACACATAGAATACTTAGGATGGCACCAGCAATTTAGTATGTTCTCAGCAGGCATTATCTATTTTTATTATTATCATCATTATTTAACCAAAATTGAGGGCATGTAAGTCAACAGTATACTGCTGTGTACCCCGTGGAGAATTTTGATGATTATAAGACCTGGTTACTAAGCCAAAGGAATACATATTATAAAATAACATAATATAAAATAATATGATAATTTTGCATCTTAAATTTTGCTGAGTTCATTTACTCATTCTAATAGTTGAGGATATTAATAGTTAATGTCAACAGACAAACTAACTGATATATGAGAAAGCACATTCAAAAAGGAGACTGTGAACTCAAGAAAATTTAATAAATCTAAATCTCTAATCTATAAAAATTTCTAAGTATAATGAAAATTTCACTTGAAAATAAAGTATTTTGTTCATTTTCTTTTGTGACAAGGTCTTCAGTAGCCTTTCCTTGGCTTCATACTCATTGTGCTGCAGTCTGTCTTGAGTTCCTCTTCTGGCTTCAACCTCCACTCCAGGTTCTGGGATTACAGGCACCATAACCATGCCCAGCTAAGTAAATTTTACTTCTTTTCCAACTTGAACAACTTTGTTTACTTTTCTTGCCTAAAACTTCTGGCCATGACTTTCAGCATTATATTGAATAGAAGTGATCAGAATAAACATTTTTTTTCCTTTCTCCTTAAAATGCTTTCTGGTTTCATATACTACATCAATTATGCTAAAATACTTTCCTTTTATTCCTACTGTCATAAAATAGTGATGAATTTTGTCAACGATATTTTTTACTATTGGAAGTATTTTATAGACTGAACTATTAACACTTTATCTGATTTTCATAAGTTAAAATAACGTTGCATCACTTGGTCATGATTTGATGGAGTTTTTCGGGTCGCTTATGTACACTACCATATCATCTGCAAATAACGAAAGTTTAAATTCTTCCTTTCCAATTCGAATCCCCTTGATCCCCTTGTGTTGTCTTATTGCTATTGCTAGAACTTCAAGCACTATATTAAAGAGATAAGGAGAGAGTGGACAGCCTTGTCGTGTTCCTGAATTTAGTGGGATGGCCTTGAGTTTCTCTCCATTTAATTTGATGTTAGCTGTCGGCTTGCTGTAAATAACCTTTATTATATTTAGGAATGACCCTTGTATCCCTAATCTCTCCAAGACTTTTATCATAAAGTGTAGAAGGAAGCGGCGGGGCTGCGTCCCGCCACCCGGCTAGCTTTACCCAAAATAATTACACGGAAACTGTATTCTTTTAAAACACTGCCTGGCCCATAGTTTCAGCCTCTTATTGGCTAATTCTCACATCTTCCTTTAACCCATATTTAGTAATCTGTGTAGCACCACGAGGTGTGGCTTACCAGGAGAGATCTTAACCTGCGTCCATCTCAGAGAGGAGAAGCATGGAGACTCACTATAGTGACTGCCTGAAGCTCTCCCCAACTCTGCTTCCTTTTTCCCACAATTCTGTTCTCTCTACTCCGCCTACCTAATTTTCTGTCTCTTAAAGGGCCAAGGCAGTTTTCTTTATTAATTAACCAATGAAAGTAACATAGACAGATAACTCTCCTCCATCAATAAAGGGGTGTTGAATTTTGTAACCAGGACCAGGTGAACAATCTAAATAGTCCTGTTACTCGCGAAGAATTAGAAACTGTTATCAGAAACCTCCCTACCAAAAAAAGCTCAGGACCAGATGGTTTCAATGCAGAATTCTACCAGAACTTCCAAGAAGACCTAATACCTATACTCCTTAAGGTATTTCATAATATAGAAACAGAACAGTTATTGCCAAATTCCTTTTATGAAGCTACAATTACCCTGATACCTAAACCACACAAAGACTCAACCAAGAAAGAGAATTACAGGCCAATCTCACTCATGATCATCGATGCAAAAATTCTCAATAAAATACTGGCAAACAAAATCCAAGAACACATTAGAAAAATTATCCACTATGATCAAGTAGGCTTCATCCCAGAGATGCAGGGCTGGTTCAGCATACGAAAATCTATCAATGTAATCCATCATATAAATAAACTGAAGGATAAAAACCATATGCTCATCTCATTAGATGCTGAAAAAGCATTTGACAAAAATGGTCATGATTTGAAATCTTTTAAATTTGCTGTTGGGCTTGATTTTCTATCATTGATGACTTTCGCATGGACTTTTGGCAAAAATTTGATATGTTACTTTTCTTTTCTTGTGTCATCTTTGTATGACTTTTATCTAAAGTTAATGCTGGCTTTACAATGTAGAATGGGATATGTTACTGCCTTGTCAGTTTCTTTTTAAATAGCTTATTAATAATTGACACTAATTATTCTTCAAATATTTGCCGAAGTAAATGTCATATCTAATCCTGGGCTTTTCTCTGTTTGGCATAAATACTTTTACATGGATGTGTGTGTGTGTGTGTGTGTGTGTGTGTGTGTATGTATGTATATATATATATACATATACATATATATATATATGTTGCTAATATATTGAGCCATGAATATAGATATGTTTATTCACATTTGCTCTGTTGTTCATTTATTGCTTGGCAATCATCTTTCCATAGAAATGCCCAAATAAATACAAACATATAAACACAATTTTTGTAAACCACTAGAAAGTAGGTCATATATGTAATTGTAGAGTCAGAAGATGTATATCCTAAGAATAAAGATATCTTATGTAACTACAGTCAATTGTAGTTTGCAGACTATTTATAGAACTATCTAGTCTAAGATCATACATTTTACTTAATTACCCATCTCTTTAATTTTCTTTAATCTGGGACTTTTCCTCAGCTTACTTTTAGTCATATTATTGCATTTTCAGATAATCTACATGGTCTTATCTTGGAAACATTTGAAGATTTTTCACAACTATGTCAGTTACACAGTACACAGAGTGGTACATCCAATGTCTTTGTTGAAATCTTACAATCACAAACATACAAAGTGCATTTTCCCTCATTAGTGCTAACAATTTTCGTCACCTGGTCAATGCATTGTATTTACCCGAGGATTTTCCAGTTATTCAATAAATCCATATAGAGATGAGCTGATATTTCTGCAGCCAATACAAAAGTGTATCAAAGAAGCAAAACCATGCAACTGCATTTTTCTCATTAAAGTTTGTCAATCTAGGATGACTCTTACATGAGCAGATGTTTGCTATAATGGTTTAAAAGTAATCATATGGAGGTAATAATCATCAGTCTGTTTGAGTAAAAGCCACGCTTCTTCCATGTATTTTCACTGACTTTTCTAGCTATTTCTGGTACTAACTCAGCAAATAGTATGACTGAGCAATTTAATGCTTAAATGACATTATAGTTGACCAGTAATAGCTCATCAAACCTAATGTCCATGTCCCTGTATTGATACAACATTGAAAGAGTATTAAACTATTTTTAATTTGATAGTGTCACATAAGCTACTTTTGGCAGATTATTTTCTATAGCTTTATCATAAAATCTCATGAGTTTATGGATAAATTTTATATCTGTTTCTTTCATCAATACTTGGTCATAATCATGAATGTAAGTATATGGGCCTTTGTGGAAATTTATTTATTAGTTACATTTATCTAAAAATTCTTCTCTGTAGAAATGGTCTTGGTGGATATTTTAGGGTATTTATAGCTGTGAAAGACACCATGACCATACCAACTCTTATATCGTTAAACTTGGCCGACATTTTCAGAGGTTTAATCTGTTATCATCATGGCGGGAAGCATGGTGACATGCATGCAGGCATGGTGCTGGAGAAGTAGCTAAAACTTCTACCTCGGGATCAGCAGGAAGAGAGAGTGAAACTGAGCCTGGCTTGAGCTTCTGAAACCTCAAAGTCCCTCGAGAGACACACTTTTTACAAGGCCACTGCTACTCCAAAAAGGGCACACCTCCAATAATGCCACTCCCTATGAGTCTATGGGGACTATTTTCATCCAAATCACCACAGTGAGCTCACTTCAGCCTCAGTTCCTAGTCTTTCTTATGTAGTCCCCTAAGCTTTGGACTTCCTGAAGTTTGAGATTAATTAATGCTTATGCGCAACCTGTTACCAGACATCAAAGACCTTGACAGCAGCGTCTGATAAGAACATATTCTGACCATGATGTTTTGTGCAGAGAAGGAGATTAGAAATGAAAGTCATAGAGCTTGTATACTGATTGGAAGTCTGAAAGCCATGTTAATATTTTTTTTGTTTGTTTTGTTTTGTTTTTGTTTTAACTTTTGAGACAGGGTTTCTCTGTAGCTTTGGAGCTTGTCCTGGAACTAGATCTTCTAGACCAGGCTGACCTCACACTCACAGAGATCCGCCTACCTCTGCCTCCTGAGTGCTGGGAGTAAAGGTGTGTGCCACCACTGCCCAACTGTTTAGTATCTTCTTAACAACTTTCTCTATTGCTCTACTGTTGTAGAGTATCCCTGTTGTGTGGTATCCGTATAGTGATGTGAGTTCGAGGGGTTCTCTTCCAGATTACCTCTGGGAGCAAAAGTAAGGAATAATATAGAGACAATAAATTGCTAAAATAACTCCTTTTAAAAAATACTCCAGGATAATATTATCTAAGGTTCATAAACAAAGCCATATGTGGCAGGAACTGTTGTCATATCTTCTGTAGCAAGACAGCATACCCAAAACCAATACTTTGAATGTCTGAATCTTCTAAATAGTTTAGATTTCTAAGGAAATTTTCTCTTAGACAGTTGGAGCATTTATTCTCTAGAGGCAAAAATCATCTTGGCTCAGAAGCAACCTATATCAATAGTAAAAGAAAAGTTTTAAATTGGGAACTTGCCTCAAATGAATGCCAAAAGATCTTGTTCTTAAAATATTGGCAGGGGATTGAAGGCTTTCTGCCCTATGGAGGAACTCAATGTCTTGTTTAGCCTGGCTCTCTGGAACTATCTGTTTGCTTCTCCCCTTGAAAATATTGAGATTTTTCCTAATCATAATCTGAATAAATCATATGGCACGACACACATTCATGCTTATTTAAAAACTCACTATATCCTGGCTGTGCTGATTTGAAGTCTGAAGCCCAAGTTTAGTATCTTTCTGACCTGTGTTCACCAAGTGACAACTTATCCCTTTAAGTGTTTTGATTTTTTTTTGTGATTGTGAAATGTCTAATTCAAAATAGCAAAAGAAGAATATAACACAGCTATTAATAGCTTTAACAAAATATATGAAAAATGCTGATGAAGATGACAAAATTTACAATAAAATATAATAATGCTTAACAAAATAGAAAGATAAAAAGAGTTATCTTGAAGAAGGTACATTTTGTACAGAGACCAGCCTGCCCTAAATTAGACTGAAGGCTTATCATATTTTCCAATCAAACAAGATAGAATTGTTAGAACCTTAACATGATTGATAACTCAAAAATCCATCCAAAATAATAGTAAAAGAACTGTCATTTTTTTAAAAGTAAGAATGGTTCAAAATGGTTGCTCTCATATTCCATGGTAAAGACAATGAATATTGTCTGTTTCTGTGAAAGCACATCAATAGACAAATATACATCATATTTCTTTTTGGTAATTTAATAATCACTTCAATAGGATCTCAATTATGAGGAAAAAAATGTCATTTTCTTTTTTTTGAGAGTTTTTCCGAGCTATTTTATTTTTTCCTCATTTTTTTTATTAAAAATTTCCATCTCCTCCTCTCTTCCTCCCCCTTCCCTCCCCTCCCTTCCACCCATACCCCCACTCTGCCCCTCTCCAAGACAAAGAGCCATCAGGGTTCCCTTCACTATGTTAAGTCCAAGGTCCTCCCAGCTCCCCCTAAGTCCAGGAAGGTGAGCAACCAAACTGACAAGGCTCACAGTGAGCCCGTCCATGCTGTAGAGTTCATGCTCATTGCCATTGTCCTTGGTTTCTCAGTCCTCCTTCACCGTCAGCCACATTCAGAGAGTCCGGTTTGGTACCCTGTTCCATCAGTCCCATTCCAACTGGACTTGGTGGTCTCCCGTTAGATCTGTCCCACCGTCTCAATGGGTAAACCAACTCCTCACGGTCCTGACTTCCTTGCTCATGATCTCCCTCATTTTGCTCCTCATCAGGACCTTGGGAGCTCAGTCCGGTGCTCCTATGTGGGGCTCTGTCATTTTCTCCATCCAAGGCCAGGTGAAGGTTCTATGGTGATATGCAAGATATTCATGAGTATGGCAATAGGATCTGGCCATTTCTGGCACCATCTCCTCGGCTGCCCAAGGAACTAGCTGGGGGCGTCTTCCTGGACACCTGGGAACCCCTCTAGAGTCAAGTCTCTGCCAAGCCTAGAATGGCTCCCTTAATTAAGATATATATTTCCTTGTTCCCATATCCACCCTTCCTATATCCCAACCATCCTATTCCCCCAAGCTCTTCCCATCCTCCACTTCACACTTTTCTCTCCCCATCTCCCCATCCCCCATCCCACCCCACCCCCAAGGTCCCATTTTTTTGTCAGGCAATCTTGTCTACTTCCAATATCCAGGAGGATAACTATATGTTTTTCTTTGGATTCACCTTCTTATATAGCTTCTCTAGGATTTTTTTACGAATTATAGGCTCGATGTCCTTTATTTATGGCTAGAAACTAATTATGAGTGAGTACATCCCATGTTCATCTTTTTGGGCCTGGGTTACCTCACTCAGGATGGTGTTTTCTATTTCCATCCATTTGCATGCAAAATTCAAGATGTCATTGTTTTTTTACCACCGAGTAGTACTCTAATATGTATATATTCCACATTTTCTTCATCCATTCTTCCACTGAAGGGCATCTAGGTTGTTTCCAGGATCTGGCTATTATAAATAATGCTGCTATAAACATAGTTGAACAAACACTTTTGTAATATTTTTAAGTAGCCTTTACCGCCCCATTCAAAAGTTGTGCTCTTGCCTTTGAACTTTTGTTCAGTCATTTGGGATTCTATCTCCGAGCATCCCTGCATCTTGACATCTATGGAAATCCATATCAAATATTACATAAAGTCAAAGATTCCATAAATTAAAAGCAATTTGTTTTTCTACCACGTTCCTGGAGTATTTGTTTGTTTTTTATAGCATGTTACTTTCTACCACGTTCCTGGAGTGTTTGTTTGTTTTTTATAGCATGTCACTTTCCATGTGCTATTTGCCATTTTATTATCAGGGAATGCATCTAACTTGGATACTATAGCATCAGGTGCTCCAAGAAACGGAATGTATTTTATTTCCCTATTTTCCCATCACTTTACCCTCTGCCCTTTTGAAATGTGATGGTCAACCTATAGCTTGCCCATGTCTGGCATGGTCCACAAAGCATAGTTACAGAAAGCAATTTCTGCCCTAGAACAGGACAATTCATTCTGTATGTGTACACCCTGCCTTGATTTTTGAATCCCTGTCTTTGTGCCTCTCCCTTGCTTTTTATGTCCCTTTCATGTCTAGTTTGGCTCCGAGTCACCTTTCATTTCCCCTGAAGCTTGAATGAGTAGCGATTTTCTAAAGCACATGCCTACTTCGAGTTTTATAAATGTGTGTGCATTGTAGCCCTCAGGAAGACTCAACCCAGTTTGTTTTGAACAAGTATTCAAACAATCAATATAATTTCATTTCAAGCATCCTTTAAGAAGCAGAGAAGTGAGGAAAGTGGGGACTTGTTGTCTAGTGCTAACTCTCCTCTAACTGTCCTTTGAGGAGAAGGCAACGAACCTTAGGCCAGCTTCTGAGATTGCTGGTGGGACACACATGTGCGAGCATATGCACGTGCGCGCGCGCACACACACACACACACACACACACACACACCACATGAGACTGGGGAAAAGAGAACATGACAGACAGGGACAGTGTGGACAGATCAGGATGTTCATTCTATTTCTACTGTACGTATTTACCATCCATCTTTCTCCCGTAGTTAAGAAAGGAGATGTCTATCCTATTGAAATTTAGAACTATTGAGTACGCTGTACTGGAAAATGCTAAAATATTCAGCTTATCATGTGTGACTAAAACAGATAATTTGTTTTATATTACACTCTTCACTCACTCTCCTCCTACCTTCTCCTCCCTGTTTGATCTTCCCATTCCGGTTTCTGAACCATCTATCCTTAACTATCTTTTATATTTTCTCGTACTAATGGGATTCAACCCACCCCATTTCTCTATACATACTAGCTGTTAAGTCTTTGATAAGAGGGCTACAATCCATACAGACAACATTTTTAATTAACTTTGGAGAAATATAACAGAAGTTTCCAATATTTTGTATTATAAAATTTTCTGCAATATATTAACCTCAATGCCATAGCTTTTGGACACATTGGCTATTGAGTACTTCCTACTACAACTGATAAATTTTTACTTAACTTTAATATTAATTAGTAATAGGTGACCCATCCTTATGATATTGCATACTACAGATTTAGAAAATAGGCAGCATATGTTCAGAGGGCAAATTATATATGACAAGAAACAAATGTAAAGACATCCCCACTATTTTGTGAAAGCTTTAACTTTTATTTTCCAGAATACCTCTTCAGGAATAATTGTGCCAATTTCATTTTATAGACACTTGAATTTTGAGGTATGCCATTCATAAATAACTGAGTAATAATTCTAATCCAAGCATATCTGAATCTTGAATTTGCCCTCTGTGGGTTACACTTTCTGCTAATCCACGAAGAGGTCACTTTCTCACATTTTGCACTTTCTAAACAGAAGTGTTGTTTTTGCAAAGCCCTCTGCCAGCGTTAGTTGTAGATGATTTAACAACTGATATTTCAGGCAGGAAAAACACATTCATTCTGGATGGACCGCTCTTAAACTTGAGAAGTTCTGAACTCTGACATCTCATTATTATCACAATTACAGCCTGAGAAGGAGCTTTACAGGCAAGCCCTGGCAATTACATGGACAAGGGTAGAAGTGTCTCTTAGTTAACATGCATAACCCATTTCAATTTTACTTAAGATGATCATTAAGAAGACTTCCTGGGATGCAAAAGTGAGATCAAGCCCATGTGTTCAGATCTGGACATCAGACAATATATTTTTGGTTCTTTCAGCCTGTCACAGATGTCTTTAGTAAATTACTATGTGTGAGATATGGTATATTTCTGTGGTCTTCCAAAACACAAATAAGATTCTAGATTTGTAATGTATTGATGTTTTATAGAACCATGTAGCAGGTACATTTATTAGAAACTTAAAAATGTCCTCTCAAACTATCACAATAGTAGTTATTTGTAGTTAGAATTAGGAGACAGAATTATAAGTTTGAGATTTTTAGCTATGTTTGGTAAGAAAATATATTCAGAATTAAAAACAACTGACTTTCCTTTCCACTCCTAGTATGGAAAATGTTCTGGCTATTGTTTTTGCCTATTCACTCATCTATGTTTGTGCATACATATATTTTTGAATGTTCTGGTTTTAACATTTTTATTGTGAAATAAGTTATAGAGTCACCAGAAGTGTCATAGAGAAAATAATCCTGTGAGTTTTCCACCAAATTCCCTCCATATAAACATTTTGCATGTTTATAGTACAATATTTAAATCAGGAATTCAACGTTAATAAAATTTGCAAAACATGTTCAGACTCAGTTGCATACATGTGCTTGACTTTATTATAGTGCAATTCTTTGTAATCAACAGCATAATCAAAATGCAAGAAAGTACCTTTACCATGACCTCCCCATGCTGTCCCTGTTATAGCTATGCCCACTTCTTTATCCGATCTCTGTGAAGTCCAAACCTCTTCTCCATCATTCCCAAGTTCTTTTAGTAATTAAATAATGAGATTGTGCAGTTTTTGTTTGGAAACTGTTTTCATTTAGCACAATTTCCTAAATGTTTACCCAACTTTATGAATACATTACTTTTTCTTTCTGCATAGTGTTTTAAGATACAGATGAATGGGTTCCTTTAACCATTCATCCATGTTAGGTTACTTAAGGATAAATTTGTATTCAAGAATTTTTGGGGATACATTTTAGCAGGGTGGCTCGCCAAGTTTAACTTTGTTGATGACGGACTAGGGTACCATCTCCAATCATTCTCTTTTAAGTGAAAAAAAGAATCTGCATATGGTGGCCATTTAAAGTCTGGAGATGTGGCCATGATTTTATCCCCGAATGTTTGCAGATGTTTCTGAGAAAAGAGATCCAAAGTAAGTTTCAGGGCTGGATACATGGCTCAGTGGTTAAGATGACTGGCTGCTCTTTCAGAGCACCTGGGTTTAATTCCCAGTACCCACACGATATCTCACAACTGTCTATAACTACTGTTCCAGGGCATCTGATATCCCCACACAGACATGTATGCTGGCAAAATAACAAATGTATATAAAATACAAATAAAAAAAATTTTTTCTCATTTTTTTATTAAAAATTTTCATCTCCTCCCCTCCTCCTCCCCCTTCCCTTCCCTCCCTTCCACCCATACCCCCACTCCGCCCCTCTCCAAGACAAAGAGCCATCAGGGTTCCCTTCACTATGTTAAGTCCAAGGTCCTCCCAGCTCCCCCTAAGTCCAGGAAGGTGAGCAACCAAACTGACAAGGCTCACAGTGAGCCTGTTAAAGTAGGTTTCAAATCAGTTACTGATTTTAAATTATTTTCTTCATTTTATAGATTGGCAGCACACTAGCACTGTAATTTCCAGTGTGCACAGATCTCGTGATATTAGATATCCTGTGAGAAGCAAGGAGCTCCAGAGGTGGAGCAATGGTGCAGTGCTATAAAGGGGAAAAGAAGAAAATGACAGCAATAACTGGGGATGGGGAGGGAGGGCACCACAGAGAGAACTAGGGGAAAACACTGGAAAAAGTTTGGTAAAGCCATACATAACCGTATGACTTTGTAAACTTACATGAAACACATAGTATTATAATATATAGAGAATTCACACAAAGATATTCATATATATATTATATATATATATATATTATATATTATATATATATATTATATATTATATATATATATATATATATATATATATAGAGAGAGAGAGAGAGAGAGAGAGAGAGAGAGAGAGAGATTTAATGGAGCTGCCCATGTGGTAGGGTAATGTCATAGCATATCTATCAAAGGCCCCATTGTTTGGCAAGGACTACCTCTCTTTAAGTTTTTGGTTGTGAGGGCCACAAAAGAGACATCTAAAACAACAAAAACTATTGCCATCTTTTCTGTGTTGACTGCCTGAACATTCAGATAAGACCCTATTACTGAAGATATTACAGATTTCTCCCACAGGGCTTGGAGAAATCTGCCTTGTACTTCCTGAAAGCGTCCTTCCAGACATTAGCTCTAATAGTGTTAGGGGTGCTATGCAAGTTGCCAAGGGAGAAAAGTAGTATACAGCCATACTCAGCTGCAAAGCCTCAGAACAACAACAAGTGGACCAGCAAGGTATCCCTAATGATGTTGCTATCTCAGGGTTAACCAACAGCTATGCGATTGGACCTACAGCCTATTCAAGTGGAGGAACCTCATGCCTGATACTGTAAACCTAGTGAAGAACATGTGACTGGAGAGGTCAGAGGTCTTAGAGGAGAACCTGTTACTGCTGTGCCTAA
This sequence comes from Arvicola amphibius, assembly GCF_903992535.2. NCBI lineage: Eukaryota > Metazoa > Chordata > Mammalia > Rodentia > Cricetidae > Arvicola > Arvicola amphibius. The sequence continues at coordinate 37,471,798 of NC_052051.1, read as the reverse complement.
GATGATATCATTTACAATGGCCTTCTAAACGCCCATTTTTCTTTTATCATTTAAATAACTTTTTTCATTTTATTTTACATACTATCCAGTTTGCACTCCCGTCTTTCCTCCTGTCCTGTCTGCTCTCCCATCTACTCTGCTCCCTATCCACTCTTCCTCCATCTCCATTCAGAAAGGGACAGGCCTCCCATGGGCTTGCACAAAGCGTGGCATACCAAATTGAGGCAGGACTGACATGGGGAACAGGTTACCAAAAACCAGCTAAGCACCAGAAAGAGGTCTTGCTTTCACTGTTATAAGCCTTACTAACAGACCAAGCTACACATTGTCACACACAGGCAGAGGGCCTAGGTTGGTTCCACGCAGGGTCCTTGCCTGTTGGTCCAGCATACTAGCTCCAGTGAACTCATGCCAGCTGTCTCTGTGGGTTCTCCCATTATGACCCCGCTGCCCCGGCTAGTGCAATCCCTTCCCCCTTTCTTCTGCAAGACTCTCTGAGCTCGCCCAGTGCTTGTCTGTGTATCTCTGCCTCTGCTTCCATCAGTTACTGAATAGAGAGTATCTCTGATGGCAATCTGCTTACAGTAGATGGCCAGTTCAGGCCCCTCTCCACCATTGCTAGGAGTCTTAGTTGGGGTCATTCCTATGGATTCCTGGCGTTTTCTTTGGTACCAGGTTTCTCCCTAACCCTGAAGTGGCCCCCCCCACTAAGATGTCTATTTTTTAACTCCTCCCCCACCCCCGCAAACCCTGCCTCCAGTTTACCCAGAAGGTCTTTTCTACTTCCCCTTTCCAGGGAAATCCGTGCATTCCTCTTTAGGTCTTTCTTGTTATCTACCCTCTCTGGGGCTGTGGATTGTAGGTTGGTTATCCTATACTTTATTCCTAATAACCACCTATGAGTAACTACATATGATGTTTGTCTTTGTGAGTCTGGGTTACCTCACTCAAAATGATTTTTTTTTTCTAGTTCCATCCATTTGTCTACAAATTTATTAGGTCATTGTTTTTTACAGCTGAGTAGTATTTTATTGTGTAAATATACCACATTTTCCTTATCCATTCTTCAGTTGAGGGACTTCTAGGTTGTTTCTAGGTTCTGGCTGTTATAAATGATTCTGCTATGAACACAGTTTTCATTGTTCATTCCCACAGATAAGTGTTCATACCCACAGATAAGTGTAGCTCTTACTTTTTATCAAGGGTGCTTCTCTAGCAGCAGACAGATGCTATTTTACAGATTTACTGCCAGTCAAAATGTGGTGAATAAGCCCCACCCCAAATGGGACATGTATTAGACAACCCTACACTGAAGATTCCGGGAACATTCCAGAAAAGAAGGGATAAAGTTAATGACAGCCCAAAGATGAGATGGACTGACACATTATAATTTCTTCTGGATGAAATGGTTGCCTGGACAAGAGAAGAAAGATCCAAACTAGCTGGGTGCAGCACACACTAAGGAAAATTTCACAGGGCCTCACTTCTACATGGGGAGCCTCAGCATCCAGGGGCTGTTGAGGGAGGGAGAATGACTTGGACGAAATGAGACACCTATTCTAAGAGCTCAGCAAAGAAGGACGATACTATTTGGATGGACTTAGTAGGTTGAATGTGGGTATAGACATATATTTGTGTGTATTTATGTGTGTGCACATACAAAGAGGTCATGAATTTGATATATTAGAGCTATTAGGTGGGTGGTGTGGGAAGAGTTAGTGAAGCGAATGAAAAATGATGCAAATATAGTACATCAATTCTTAATTAAATTCTCAATTAAAACCTGAAAAATAACAATTTAGAAAGTCTGGGTGATGCTGAGGTCCCAGCTTTAACACACTCTAGGAGATGCTGATGCAGTTGCCCATGGACTTGTTGTTAAACAACACTGCACAAACTTGACCTAAGTTCTCATCATAACTTAAAATGCCTAATTTCTTTAGACATATGTGGAAGCTAAAGGGTCAAATCACTGGTGACAAGCATTTAACTGTTAAGAATACACAACCTAAGCCGTGGCTCTGAGAGAACTGAGGAGTCTCTGTGGCACACTAACCAGAGCCACCACCTCCTGGAATTGCCTGAGATGGTCAAGTGGGAACCCTGTGACATTACCCAAACAAGAGCAACATCCACTGATGAAGCCATTGGGGAAAGCATGTTGTGTTTTGGGGTAGAAAGGTTTTGGCATCCATTCTTCAATAGCCTGAGTCTCCTGTGGGTTTCTGGGAGCCTACTAAAGGTGACCTGAGGGTTACTGAGAGGAATTCAGTGCAGCAGACTGGATTGCTTTGTCAGTCTCAGTGATACCAGCACCTCTTGTATCAATGTCGCCAAAAGAAGGTTTTTTTTTTTTTTTTAAATTATGTTTTCATGACTGGAAGTTGGTGTATAGAGTCTGAATCATTTCACTAGATTTCATAATTATTCCCAGGGGACTAGAGATGAGTTTAAAGTGAGAATTCTTGTGAGGATTTCATTGGCTGTCAGTTCTAGGCTGTCTATGAGGTGGTGCCATGATCACTGTGAGTGTAAGGTAAGTGCATGGTCCATCCGATCCATCATGGTTGGATAAGAGGACAGTTAGCCAATTGACTCTGTAAAGAACCAGATAGTATTGCAAGCTCTCAAAGCCAATTTTGCTGTTGTTGAACAAGACCATCTACAGTTAGCACATAAAAGAAGACATGGCTGTACTCCAAAAGTTCCATGTGGACACAAAAATGTTATCTCACACTTTTTTTTACATGTTTTAGATATTGCTCATCTTTTTTTTTTTAACCCAGTCTTGCAAAACAAAATCGTTTAAAACTGTGAAAACAATCTTAGCCATACAAAACATAAAAGGGCTTTAGACCTCGGCTCTTAATTTGACCTTTGCTGTAGTTGAACCTTAAAATGTCAGGACTCTGGGGTGTGAAGACCTTGACTTTACTTGGCATACTCCATTCAAGGAGGAAGGGTGTGTTTCATTCACTGTCATCCACCTGGAGGATTTGATTCCACGGTGTTTACTGCTTCCCGCGAGATTTACGCTGCAGGTTTGCCTCACTTGGGCTCCAAGCAAAAGACCTTGCCACGGTTTGTATTCTCTGCATCTGGACGCTTCATCTCTATTTTTAGTTGTTTTTCTTTTCTTCCAGCATCTGCCGCAGAGCAGGCAGATTGTACCTGTTCACAGAAACCCTTCAAAATAATCTCCAGCTCTTCTAAGACTCCCAGAGGCTGAAATCCATGCTGCTTTGAGTTAGTGTGACAGACTCTTAGTACTTGCCCTGGTTATAGGGTGAGCGTCTCCAAATATCCGTGTGCTGTTGGCTGCGGATAGCAATATGACCCCTATCTGACTACCACTATTAGGAGTGGCAGCAATCACAAATATTCCCTCAGCAGATAATTAAAGAGAACCTGTTCCCAAGTTGATACTGTCCTTTGTGTTAACCTTTCCACTGCTTTAATCTCATCAGTGAAGCTTCTTGGATCAGACAAGGGGGGCAGACAGTGGTTTGATCTCTGTTTGAAGAAAAAGAAATAAAAAAAGAAATGGGTTGAGCAGTTTCCCTAGAGTCACCAAGCAAGTCCTTCACTGAGCTAGAATGAACATGTACAAGTACGAAATTGTCAAGCTTGCTAAGTCCTTCAGCTATTTATATAAAATCCCCAGTCTTTTCAGAACAAATTTGCATTTAAGAAACTTAACTGTATGCATTTTCATGTATAGTATTAGTATCCTAAGACCTTGATATGGCTTTGAAGTTTATAACATTCTAACTAGAAAGAAAACAATAGAAAGAATACAGCTTCCAAGAGGACTGGAAAGTCATTGAGAGCAAATGATGACTTCTATATGAGACTGTTGTGTCACATGTGGTAGCAGAAGTTACACAGACACACACACACACACACACACACACACACACACACACACACACACCATATATATAGTGACAAGATTCTTTCCAGAATTTAAAAATTCTTCATGTTAATTTGTTTCGACCATTTGAATTCACCATGAGTTCAGCCAGACTCAACAAACTTCTAGTGGATCTCACTGGTATTCAACCTTAAATATAAAGCTTTAGAACGAAATCCAAATATTTACATGGTCAAGTAATTCTAGTAGAATCAGGAAAAGAAATAATTAATATATAAGATTAGTGTTATTAATACATAAAAGCAATTATATGAAACACATTTGAAAAACATTCCAAATACTGACAGAATTAACCCAAAATTTATTTGTTGAAGTCCTGCCCCCTCCTCATGTGATATTATTAGAGGGTATTGTATTGGGAATAGAATTAGATCAAGAAGTTGACTCACTCAAAATGGAATCAGTACCTTTAAGTCAGAGAAAAGTTAGTGCTCTTTCTTCTAAGTCAAGGTTCACCAAGATGTGAATCACCCACTTGCGACAAAAGCCCCCGGACAAAGCATGTCATGTTATGATTTGTGATTGTAGATCCTAGAAGCATGAGAAATAAATTAAAATAAATCAAATTCTGTTGCTTATAAGATAACTTGACTGTCATATCTTATTATAGTTGCCGGAATGGGCTAAGACAATTCATGAGAAATAAAAATAATGCACACGAAATACAACTTATAGGAAAAGCCCCATGAAAATGCGAGGATTATAGACCCTACTACTTTTCCCCATCTGAAGGAACATAGAATTAAAGAGAGTTCTAATGACTTCTCATTATGCCCATAGATCAGTGCATTTCTCAAACTTCATCAAAGATACTTTTTCTTTTTTTTTTTTCTCAGTGAATGGAGATTGACTGCACAGCCGTAAATGAGACATCTCTCTCACATCCCTGCCTTTTGTGGCATCAGTGATCAGTGTGGAAAAAGGAGGGAAAGTTGGCAAACTTTAGAGAGGGCAGATAATTACAAGAAAACTGTTTTCCAGACACAAGAGGGCAGTTACACTTGTGAACCCACAGCAGTTATTATTATTTTTTTCAGAGACAAGATTTCTCTGTAGCCTTAGAGCTTGTTTTGGAACTAGCTCTTGTAAACCAGGCTGGCCTTGAACTCACAGAGATCCACCTGCCTCTGCCTCCCAAGTGCTGGGATTAAAGGCTCGCATTACCACCGCCCAGCTAAATTTACAGCACTTATAACAACATGCACGAGGTCTGTTCAGGCTCAGGCCAGATGCCATCCCAGCACAGAAAGAAGAGATAGGCATGGAGCTCCACCACTGGAGGAGGAGCTATTGGCAATCGATATGTATTCAGAGAGGATAGAATCAATTTTCTTTAAATGTGTTGCCACAGGTAGGTTGAATATAGTCCAATAACTATATACTCAAGAGCGTAAATCCAACACTAATGGGATTGGAGGCATTTGTTTGTTTGTTTAAAGTTGAGAGCACAAACTTGAATGGATATTGACTACAGATGGATATAGGAGAAGTCAAGGGAGGCAGACAAATGTAATAAACATATATAGACCTTCACCTGGCATTGGATGGAGAAAATGACAGAGCCCCACATAGGAGCACTGGACTGAGCTCCCAAGGTCCTGATGAGGAGCAAAAGGAGGGAGATCATGAGCAAGGAAATCAGGACCATGAGGAGTGCGCTTACCCATTGAGACGGTGGGACAGATCTAACAGGAGACCACCAAGTCCAGTTGGAATGGGGCTGATGGAACAGGGGACCAAACCGGACTCTCTGAATGTGGCTGACGGTGGAGGAGGACTGAGAAACCAAGGACAATGGCAATGAACATGAACTCTACAGCATGGACGGGCTCACTGTGAGCCTTGTCAGTTTGGTTGCTCACCTTCCTGGACTTAGGGGGAGCTGGGAGGACCTTGGACTTAACATAGTGAAGGGAACCCTGATGGCTCTTTGTCTTGGAGAGGGGCAGAGTGGGAGTATGGGTGGAAGGGAGGGGAGGGAAGGGGGAGGAGAAGGGGAGGAGATGGAAATTTTTAATAAAAAAAATGGGAAAAAAAGAAAATCTTAAAGAAAAATATACATTAAAAGATAAGAAAATTTTAAATTAAAATCAGAATGAACTTTGTTAGACTAAATTGATAATTTTTAAAGTAATACAGCTCATTTAAATCACAATGAGGCAGACATATATGAGAATTACCAAAGTAAGACATAGTGGCGCCCTCACATGATAGTGTACCAAAGTTCTCCCCAGTGCTATCACTGGGACACAGTAGGTAAAAGGACACCTCTGTCTATTACTTACTTGTATCAAAATTACAAGTTGTTATAGTTAAGCTCTTACAAGGTGTGATGAAACCTGCCTGTTGCTCACACAGTGACTATCATCCCATTTCACCTATAGGTAAGTTTTGTTTTTAACTTTGCCTTAAATATCCTCTGTGTCTGATTTGGCAATTCCACTTATAAAGATGTGTATTGAGGAAGTTTTGCACAATTCAGAAATATTAAATAATCTCTGCAAATAGGTCCAGCCATTGCAGCATTTGCAAGATTTTCAAATAGATAAACATCTCATAGTTAAATATTTAGAGAATATATACTATAAACATTTCATGAACTTTAATGCAGGAAGAAAACTTAGATTTTCATAAAGCAGAAGAAGATAGCAATGTGAGGGTAGGTTTATAGAATTAAGGCACAAGAGGACAGCAACATTGCTGAGCTTATAATCTTAACAAAGAAGAAAGCAGCATCATGGTTAGGCATATACAATTCAACTATTGAATTAAGACCTAAGCTTCATGATGTGTGGCCTTGGACAGGACATTTGGAATCTCTTCATAGTATTCATCTCATCATAAAATACATAGTACTGAAATTATGAGACTCCAAATTAAAATCTGTACACAGACTGACAGTAAATAACAACTGATATTTTTAAAGAGTTTTAGCTATTTTTGAAAACTTCTTATAAGAAGCATGTGTTAGATTAATATTAAAAATTTGAGTAGTAAACAAAGTTGTCGTGAAACAGGAGTGAGCTGTAAAATATTGAAACAGGTAAATGTCAGTGGCAACAGCTCAAGATGGACCTGGTTTTCTCTTGTGCTGTTTCCTAAGTGGTTTGTGATAAGGATCTGGCATGCTTATGAAGGAAGATTTTATTAATCAGGGAGATGACATTTTTTTCAAGCAAGTCTGTGTGCTTTCCAGCTTGATCAGTGCTACATTCCTGCAGTCTGCTCTCATTCCCGTGCCTGACTCATCTGTGTGTACTGCTCACCTGACCCTGTGACCCCCAGCAGCCCTCTTTCTCTCGGTAGCTTCCCACACTTTCCAGGTGCTACGGTTTTCCTCAACACCATCCAACTATCAAGCTTAATTACCTCCACGAAAACGTCTGCCAGTATAATCCCTCCAGTTCCCTGATCTCCCTATGCTGAACGTCCTTGGGCATTTGGGTCATCCAGAATGCTTCAGCAGTTTATGGTGATGCGGTGAGCATGTTCTTATGATTGCAGAATGCCGAGAATGGGTGCTTGTATTTTTAAAATCCAAGGCATCGTGGCCAAAGCTTGTTTTATCTTCTGTTATACTAGTGAGACACGGTCACTGCTGAGGAAGAGGTGAGCCATACTTGTACAGAATGAATTGGTTCGGTTTTCAGGGTCTAGACAGAGGTGTACCTAATTATGAACTCAGTATGAACTTATGTGGGAAGGTATCATATAACCTACAGGAAGTAGCTATTCCCTGTTCAGAATAATTGTGTGGGGCAAAGAAACATGAGGACGGACCTCATAAAATCTAAACTGAAACATTCCTACTCAAAGCAGGGAAATCTAAGTTTCTGAGGTATTTAACAGTGTGTTTATCTGGGGCCTGTCAGACAGGCCTGTCATGTGGACATGGATGACAGAAAATATTCCCTCACCAAACAATGTTTCCAGCAATGAAGGCTCTAATTTAAAGGTACTCTTACACAACCCCCACATATAAACATATTACAGTAGCATTTTGCCTAGATAAACATGCTTTCTTATTTTCAATCTACAATGATGCAATCGCTGTCAAAGAAACTGCTCTCCTAAAAAATTGAAGTGCCCAAATTATAGATACTAGGTTATGTTATACTTTAATCTCCACATCACAGGCTGGCTTCATGCTCTGTTGTTTTGAGCTGCAAATCATGAAAATTTTTATCTGGCACATTTAATGAATTTTAATGGATAGAAAATTGTGGGTTCTTTTGCTTTGCTTTTAAAAAGCTTGTCTTAGAATTGAGATACTTTTCAATCAAACTTGAAAGTCTGAGCGAGACATCAGATATTCCACTTTCCATGTTCGCTGCATTCCGACTGTTCCAGCAGATAGCTACATCATAGTGTCTGAGACTTTTTCTTGAAGCATTTGAAAAGATCAAAAATATTGTAATGATAACTTAATAAAGGTCTACATTCCACTCAGAGGTTTTGTGTTTTGTCCTTGCTGCTTCAGATTAACTATATATATATATATATATATATATATATATATATATATATATATATATCTGAGAGTCTGTCAGTTCCAACCACAGTTTAGAAATTACTTATTATTTCTCCAGCTCTCGATGCTCTCAGTATTCTTAGAAGTAGTATAGACCTAACATAGATAGACCTAACATAGAGTTCTTAACACACACAAAGCAGATTCCTGGGCATCACCTTGAGAGATAATGAATCAGTTGGTCAGATAATTTTCATTTTCTTTAAGCTCCAAGAAAATGATAATGTTATTAGTATATGTACCAAATTTATATCATTTCTATATATGTGTAATATATTTCCTTTCTTTACAAATATTTTGTTTAATTTATTGTTTTTAAAAAATACTTTCTATATAACACATCACTTGCTTGTAGTTCAAAATTGTTTGAAGTTCTATACAAATGGAATTATATATTTCTGATGTGTTCTTGGATTTGATCTGCCAGTATTTTATTGAGAATTTTTGCATCAATGTTCAGGAATGAGATTGGTCTGATATTCTCTTTCTTAGGAATGTCTTTATGTGGTTTGCATATCAGGGCAATTGTAGCCTCATAAAAAGAGTTTGGCAACGTTCCTTCTATTTCTGTTGTGTAGAAAAATTTGAGGAGTATTGGTATTAGTTCTTCTTTGAAAATCTTGTAGAATTCTAAGCTGAAATCATCTGGTCCTAGGCTTTTTTGGTTGGGAGACTTTTGATGACTGTTTCTATTTCTTTAGCAGTTATAAGTATATTTACTTTGTTAATCTTGTCTTGATTTAATTTTGCTGAGTGATATTTATCCAGAAAATTATCACAACAAATTTAAAAACTCCAAACTTTGGGGGTGCTTAGATGGCACCAATAATAAAAGTGATTCATATGAAAACTGGTGATCTCAATTTGAACATGAGAACCCACATAGAAGTGGACAGAGGAAATTGATTCCACAAAGCTCAACTCTGCATCTTTACACCTGCCATGGCACACAAATACCCCACCCATCTCTCTCTAATACAATAAGCAAATAAATACACAAACAAACAAGTTAGTCAGTAAATGATCTAATTTTTTTTTTTAAAAAAAAAACTCAAATTAAGAAGATCCTTAGTATCAAGTTTTGGAGAAGATGGGCTTCTACAGAAAATCCACTGTATCAATAACCAGAGTATACATCAGTATAGGAAAGTGGAGCATTGCTGGGAAATTTGGGGTAAGTTTATATTCTACCCACTTCATGATCTAACATGTCTCTCATGGATATGCACTCAGGAATGATGAGAGCAAGGCTGTGCCTATAGAACAAACACTAAAGTTTATAATACGGTGATTAACAGCAAACTGAAAAGAGAAGTGTCATTCCATGGGAAATTATAAAACTGATATTTATTCATACATAAACATAAAATCAATAATAAAAGTGACTTACTGATACATGTTTTTGTGAATCATAATACATCATGTACAAAAAAGAAGCCAAGCACAGGAGAACATATACACTAGGATTTCTTTTTTTTTTTTTGAAAATAGACAAAGCTTTATTAAAGGAGAGAGAGAGAGGGAGAGGTAGAGAGGGAGAGGAAGAAAGAGAGAGAGAGAGAGGGAGAGAGAGAGAGAGAGAGGGAGAGGGAGAGAGAGAGAGAGAGAGAGAGAGAGAGAGAGAGAGAGAGAGAGAGGAGAGAGGGGGTAGGATTTCTTTTATACAAAGCTCAAGACCGGTTAGAGTGGTGTCTACTGTCTTGGTTGGGAATATACAAAAAGACAATACCTGGTGGCTTTCTTGAGGTTGCTAGGAAATGTGTATTTATTTCTGAATGCAGTTACCAGGTTGTACATACACGTAAAAGTTGCATGGTAGTGCAAAAATGAATCCATGTTGCCACACTCTTTGTCAATGAACACATTAGTGAAAATATATAAACCTCTTCTGCGGTATGTGATTGAGGGAAGAAATTTATAAAAGAAATTTATACTTTCTTATAATACAAACACATAAGTTCAATAATTATTGCCTTATTTTGAAAATAACCACTATTGGATAAAGAAAATGCATTCTTGACACTCAAAGAAATAAAAACGAAGCATTCAGAAAGCAATGGAAACATAAGGAGCAGTAAGCAGAATAAAATCAATACTTCGGTTGTTTCCTTCATTGAAGGCTAAATAAATTGTCCTAAGGAAAGCACAGATGAAAAATTCACTTACAAAATGTAGTCTTATTGTTTACAGCATACAAAAGAATAAGGACAGAAAGACTGCTAACAAATATAAACAAAAGTATGTTCAAGGTGCAAAAGGAGACATTTAAAAAAATTATTCAACCCTATCTTCTGTTTACTGAACAAAAAGGAAACAGATCCTGGAAACAACCTAGATGCCCTTCAGTGGAAGAATGGATGAAGAAACTGTGGAATATATACATGCTAGAATACTACTCAGCGGTAAAAAATAATGACATCTTGAATTTTGCAGGCAAATGGATGGAAATAGAAAACACTATTCTGAGTGAGGTAACCCAGACCCATAAAGATGAACATGGGATGTACTCACTCATATTCGGTTTCTAGCCATAATTAAAGGACATCGAGCCTATAAATTTGGGATCCTTGAGAAGATAATAAGAAGGTGAACTCCCAAAAAAAGATATAGTAATCCTCCTGGATATTGGAAGTAGACACGATCGCCAGAACCTCCACCTGACGATAGATGAAGAAAATGACAGAGCCCCACATTGGAGCACCGGACTGAGCTCCCAAGGTCCTGATGAGGAGCAGAAGGAGAGAGAACATGAGAAAGAAAGTCAGGACCGTGAGGGAACCTCCAGCTGGCGACAGATGGGGAAGGTGACTGAGCCCCACATTGGAGCACTGGACTGAGCTCCCAAGGTCCTGATGAGGAGCAGAAGGAGCGAGAACATGAGGGAGAAAGTCAGGAACAAGAGGGGTGCGTTCACTCATGGAGACGGTGGGACAGAACTAATGGGAGATCACCAACTCCAGTTGGAATGGGACTGATGGATCATGCGACCAAACCCGTCTCTCTGAATGTGGCCAACAGCGGGGGCTGACTGAGAAGCAAAGGACAATGGCTCTGGGCTCTGATTGTTCTTCATGGACGGGCTCTGTGGGAGCCTTCTCAGCTTGGTCAATCACCTTCCTGGACCTGGGGGGAGTTGGGAGGACCTTGGTCTTAGCATAGAGTGGGGAACCCTGATGGCTCCTTGGCCTTGAGAGGGAGGGAGGGGAGGTATGGGTGGAGGGAAGGGGAGGAAAGGGGGAGAAGGAGGGGAGGGAAGGGGGAGGAGGAGGGGAGGGAGGGGGGAGGAGGAGGGAAGGAGATGGAAATTTTTAAATATAAAAGAAATAAACCATGAGGAAAAAAAAATAAAAATAAAAAAAAGGAAACATTGGATATACACACATACAGATGTGCATGTCTAATATATGTAGAGGAGGACATGCTTGTTTGTCCCGGCCACCCAGAACCAAAATACACACAGAAATTGTATTACTTAAATCACTTCTTGACCCATTAGCTCTAATATCCTATTGGCTAACCCTTAAATCTTAATTTAACCAATTTCTATTGATCTGTATATCATCACGAGATCGTTGACTACCAGCAAAGTTCCAGCACGTCTACCTCTGATGGTGGATCCATGGCATCTCTTGACTCCAACTTCCTCCCAGCATTCTGTTTAGTTTCCCCTGTCAATCTCTGTTCCCCTATAGATCTGCTATAGGCCCAAAGCAGTTCCTTTATTCATTAACCAGTTAAAGCAACACATAGACAGAGGACCTCCTACCCGAAATATATACAATTCAGTAGTGTTTTCTGAATGCTTCACTTTTTAATTTCCATCTACTAAACTATATCTTTATTTTTATTTTGTTAATTTGTTTTTTAAGTGCATGGGTGATTTGTTTTTATGTATGTCTGTGCACCATGTGCATGCCCAGCACTCACAGAGGCCAGAAGGGGGCCTTGAATTCCCTGGAACTGGAATGGATACTGAAAATCAAACTCATATCTTTGGAAGATCAGCCAGTTCTCTTAAAACACTGAACGATCTCTCCAGATCTTCAAATGCAGTTTTAAAAGACAATAGCATACACTGAATAAAGCTATAAATTTATATCATTGTCTTCTACTAAAATTTTGGACGATATATAATGGTTTAATTTATACTGAATGAAACTGAGACAGGTAGTTTAGACTGATGTGATTCTGTTTAAAATGTTATTTTGCTTGTTAAATATAAATAGCTATGTAATTATTTTCTGGAAAGAAATATTGTTTTGCAAAAATCCTAAAGGTGAGCCCCAATAACAACTGTAGCTATGGTCACAAGGTAACCTGAAGTTCCTTTGAATATCTGGAAGAGCATAGGGGTTGCCCTATTACGTCCAGACATCATATGTTCATTTACTTCTGTTGCCAGAAATGTAGCAAGAAAAAGCTATGAAGAGCACATATTCCCCTGGTTGGCTTCTTTTGCTGTAGTCAGAATAAAGAGCTAGTATCTATTTCTGCAAGTTTGGGCTTTTGTGAATTCCCGGGGCTAATTGGTTCTATTTGTACTTCACTATATAAACATCTCCCACTTGCGTCTTCAAATTTTCATTTCAAATATCTTCCATTTAATCAAGAATCAATTTCTGACTTAAATAACTTTTCTCATGAGAAATTGTATAAAAGAGAAAGAAAAAAATGTACTAAAATATATCAGACCAGAACCATAGAAAATATATAGCAAACATGACATTTTGTATGAAGTGTTTCTCTTGTGATGAAGTGTAGTGCATAATCTCTTACTGTGTAGTGTGCTGGAAGTTCACAGCAGAAAGTGCATTGAAGAAACCTGCTAGATAGGGCTTTATTTTCAGTTAATGGAACATGCTGTCCTTGTTCTGTAGGTTTGAACTTACTTGTAAAATCTGAAGTAAATGGATGGGATCACAGCCCTGAAGTCGGAAAGGTCAGTGCAGAATGATACCTTTTATATCCACAGCACGATTCCACAGAACCAAGACACCTGGGGAGGCTTTGCCAACTCAGGGGATGCTTTAATTACACGGAGGGAGCAGGGAGTCTTTCATTTGGGGTAGTGCAAAAATGAGTCACTCACAAAGTGACACTTGTGATCCTTGGTGCCGTCAATGTTTCTGCTTATGAGACTTTTTCTCTCAATATTTAAAAATGTACTTAAAATATTTAAGAAGAAAAATTTTACGGAGAATACTGGGAAGGTAGAAATCTCTCTAAAGACTAAAGTAAGTTGAGAAGTTTAAAACAAGGATTTAGGGAATCTTTTAATTTTAGACTCTGAACCCATGCTTAAGTAGGGCACTGATTCTTAATATTGTTATCTTATTAGTCATTAAAGACTTACTTAGAAGTAAGGTTGACTTTGACTTACTCCAAGTTAAGAAACAAACACTCCAGTCCTCCAGTGGATAGTCAGTTCTCATCCCCTTTGGCTCAATACAGTGACAAGAACATCTCAGGGACTAGCACTCACTGATGGAAATGAGTGACCGTCATTTGTTATCATACATAAAATCATTATAGAAACTGTCACAATGATAGGAAAACATCTATTATGCAGCCCTTGAAGTAGTTAATTTCTCACAGAAATTTCCCCTGGTACTTTTTTGGATTATGGAGATTGTAGATCAATATTTCATAATTCAGAATAGTATTATTTATTTTATATAGATAGCATTTTGGTACTGTTGTTTGAAGGCAAAAGTCCCCAAAGAGAAGATGGAAAGTTTGTGAGGAGAATACAGTTTTCTTAATAAATAAAAAGTGATTGATAAAAATACAGTATGAAACTGAAAACAAATATTGAAATTTGATATTTTAATTTGATATCTTTGCATAAGTTCATGAAATTGTTATCCACATCAAGATAATAAACACAACTATCACTTCCAAAACATCATTGTGTCTTATGGTATCTCCACTTTCACAATCATCCTGTTGGGGCATTGATTTTGTATCCTGAAATCTTGATAATCTCTTTTTATTGTATTTTTTTTTTTTGGAGCTCTCATAAGATTTCCTAAATATAAGTTTGGATGTGAATGGGGAGAACATATAGGTGTACTTTTTCTAACCTAAAAGGACAACCTTTAGTCTTTAGCCATAAAGTGTGAGGCTAGTTGTAGGCTATTTGTAGATGTACTTTAGATAACACTTATCAGGAATGGAATGTGGGTATATGCAAATTTCTTTCTGTTTTCCTAACTTTCTAGTATGGGTGCAAGCATTGATTTTTTTACAGTGTTACACTAGTATGAGGTCTGTTACAAAGAGTTCCTTTTTATGCATCTTGGTGCTGGCCTTACCAGTTTTCTTCTAGATGTTATATCTTCTTATCTTTTAATCCTCTTTTATTTCTATCTCTGATTTAGAGTAATTGGCTATAATACATCACATGTAATCATCATTTGAGTGTGGAACCCTCATTTGTGTTTAGATATATGACTCAAATACTTTTAATCTATCTACCCTTTGTTCACTCTGGCTACTTCCCTCAAATATGAATCTGACTACTTGAGGATGTCCCCACTTTACTAATATTGCTTCTGTTATTGTTTTTCTCCTTTTGTCTATTCCCTTTTTTCCAGTTGCTCTGTATCCAGACTTAACTTGCTTTTCTCTTGCATATAAAATTTTCTCTAATTCTGGTCGGTGTGATTTTTTTTTCCTTCTCACATATTATGTTTTCATCTCTGGATGTTGCTTTATTCCCACTGCTGAAAACTCAGCAGATATGAAACGTCCTGCTTCTTTCTCAAGTTCTCTGTATATTTAGCTCTTTATCCTGGGAGTGCTAACCAGACAGCTCTCCCAAGACTAATTTCTCACTTGTCTAGTTTGGGAATCAACTGTTTTCATTTTTGCTCTTTGTCCCTGTGTACTGGACTAGACACTGTCTAGGCAACTGGGTGTGTGTCCCAGGTCTGATGTTCACTGTCCCTGGCTCACACTTTCCAATACGTAGTTTCTGGAAATATATTTTCTGTATTTTTACATTTAAAAACATTCCTTCAGCTGTCACATACATCCAGCATTCTTTTCCTCTCTTACTCCACTTAGCCACAATGAACTTCAAATCATGTCCTCCAATTTCTTTTGAGATAGGCCAATTTGGAAAGTGCTTTCCTAGTAGCCAAAGTCATGTGCTTGAAAGCTTGTCATTGGAGTAGCTTATGATACATAAACTATCTCATTTTGTGGGCGATCTAAGAATAAAATTTATAAATACATATTTAAATATACATACATGCTTATAAGCATTATAAGTGTGGCTAAAGGAACTATTTCTAATTTGTTACCTCAAATTTATGGAGGCCCTAAGGTGGACTCTTTTTTCCCACTCCTTAAATCAGGGCCAGTTTCTCTTTTGTTTTGACCGAAAGAGTTTTGTAAAGATGATGCTGAGGCCAATTCTACAACCACATAGCAAGAGGCCTTGGCAGTTCAGCTATTTCTGTGAAACCCACACCAGGGAGAGTGAAAACAGGCACTTAGAAGGTGTTTTTGCTGAAAAGTGTTGGTTTCTCACCTGGAGCCAGGATGAAAGTCTGGTATTCTGCCCTCATGCTGTGTCTGTCAGTCACTTGTGCTTTCAGTGAAGGCACAGAGATAACTTAGTATGTATAATCTTTCTTCTTGGATCACATTAAATTCCAGGAAGAACAGAACCTCACAGGATAGATTATCCACTCTCTCCAACAAAGAAAATTATTCATGATGGAAATGCTACACCCTCAGCAATTAGTAAATGGACAATTAACAGGTTGGTTTTTTTTTTTTTTTTTCCAGAATGACCACTGTACAGGACAAGCCGAGAAAATAATGGTCCAGTGATAGTTTGGACTACATATTACCTAGGAATGTTTAGTTGCAAATAGCCTCTTGCCTTCTATCTAAACCTCGACCTCATGTTGGTACCCTAACAGTAACTGAACTGGGGTTATTGGACCCCTTTACCTGTTTCCCCAACTTGTGTCACAATGAATCCATCTCTTCCCACTGCTATCCCCCAGTACTCTTATTTATGGTTGGAATATCGCTGAAGAGTAGCTGAGTCCATCTCTTTTATAACTACTGGAGTTTTGTCTCAAAAGTTCTGGTAATAAGAGAAATTCTGGACTGGCTTGATGGGATGTCAGAAATCTAGTGCAAAGAAGACTCCTGACTCACGCTGAGGACACCAAGAGCAGGGAGTCCTCAGTAATGTTTCAATTGACTGTAGAATCATGGGGGAGAGCCCACGCAAGGTCAGCTAGCCCTGCTCAATGACCAGAAAATACCCAGCTCCCCATAAAATTATGAGCTTATTGCTGTTTGTTTCAAACTACTGTGTTTCGGGGCGACTAATTATCACCAGTAGCCAATAATACTACGTTTTTCCAAACAGATACTAATGATCAGACTGCTGCATATATTAGTCATAGTTAATCTGCCCATCTGGGGGACAGGAAAAGCAGAACAGCAACTTGTGGGATATTTGCAGGTTTTAGCTCAGTATTTAAGTATCACCATTTTGGGTAACCATATTTTTATTCATTAGTAACACAAACTATTATTATTTTAAAGCAATGTGATGTACTATCATAGAATACATTATAGGTAAAATTTGCTTTGAAAATTAGGATGTAGTAGTCTCTTGAAAGTTTCAAATTTATGTGAATTATTTCTTCACATTTTCATAGAAATACACTATTAAAACTTCTTTCTAAATGCAGTTTATTGCTTTTAACAATTTACATTCAGTTTTTGCTATAAATTCACCATTATAAAATATATAGAATTTAATTTACAGAAAATGCGCAGGAATATTCCTGTTGTGAAATGCAGTAATTGAAGGGAAATTTTGGAAATTTTTTGGAAAAAAACCCAACATTCCCCATATTAGTAGGATGTATATAACTGTGTACCAGGTCCTGCCAACAGAGTCCAGACATAGGGAGTCTTTGCATGTAAAATCACCTTGGCAACTATGAAAAATGAGTCTTGTGTATACATGTGGCAACCTAGTGTGATTTGTGCAGAAAGGTCAGCCCATTAAGTGTTTCACTGAGAGAATATTTGAAGGCAACATGGTAATATTTTAAAGAGAAAATTGCCTGAACAATTATCTAGTACTTTTGGAAAGTCAGAGGGCAAGAAAAAATTATTCATAGAATTACTTGTCGTAGAGACCAAGCCCATCGCCATTGTCCTTGGCTCCTCGGTCAGCCTCCACCATCAGCCACTTTCAGAGAGTCCGATTTGGTCGCATGTTCCATCAGTCCCATTCCAAGTGGACTTGGTGGTCTCCCATTAGTTCTGTCCTGCCGTCTCAGTGGGTGAACGCATCCCTCATGGTTCTGACTTTCTTTCTCATGATCTCTCTCCTTCTGCTCCTCATCAGAACTTTGGGAGCTCAGTCCGGTGCTCCAATGTGGGGCTCTGTCTCTATCTCCATCCATCGCCAGGTGAAGGTTAAGGCTCACAGTGAGCCCGTCCATGCTGTAGAGTTCACATTCATTGCCGTTGTCCTTGGTTTCTCAGTCCTCCTCCACCGTCAGCCACATTCAGAGAGCCTGGTTTGGTCCCCTGTTCCATCAGTTCCATTCCAACTGGACTTGGTGGTCTCCCGTTAGATCTGTCCCACCGTCTCAATGGGTAAACGCACTCCTCACGGTCCTGACTTCCTTGCTCATGATCTCCCTCCTTTTGCTCCTCATCGGGACCTTGGGAGCTCAGTCCGGTGCTCCTATGTGGGGCTCTGTCATTTTCTCCATCCAATGCCTGATGGCTCTATGGCCTGGAGAGGGAGGGAGTGGGGGTATGGATGGAGGGGAGGGGAGGGAAGGGGGAGGAGGAGGGGAGGAGATGGCAATTTTTAATAAAAAATAAATAAACTGGAAACAAAAAAAAAAAAGAAATAAGGGGCACAGCATCCCTCTGCTGTGAAGGTCAAGCACGATCAAATGCCATAAAGGGCAGACCCAGGAGAGCTGCGAGGTTCCAGCACATGCCACTCTTCTTGCTTGTGCCTTCACCTCTTGTCCTCATGAGCAACAGTGCCATTCCAATGCTGATGAAGAATCACTACCCTCTGTACATTTCCACACTTGTCTTGCTTCTTGAGGCTGTGTAAGACAGTTTTCAATCTCAGTTCTAGTCATGTGTGGCCAACTTATGCTTTGCAGTAATACTCAGCCGTGACATGGAAGAGTGCTCAGCAGCCTCGACTTCTGTCTACTAAATGCCAGGGGCACCTCACAGTTTTGACAATCAAACCCATCTCCCTAAATCCTCAAGTGCTCCAAAGACCCTAATAAGAATCAAGGGGGGCAGTGTTTCATTGTTAGAATAAATTGTGATTCTTTAATATAAGAAAAAAGAATTACTTGGATTTTCTAAAACTTCACAATGAAGAATGATTTCTCTTTATTGTGTTTGATTAAGAGAAGCATTGGAGAATTTAGAACCATAGATCTTGATTGGAGTACTAACATACAGATACTGTCCTAAAAAAACATGCTTTTAAAATCAATAAAATACTGATCTGGAAAGGGATTTTAGTGTCATTTTGTAAGGTCTGGAGAATGATCTACTATATCTATGGTTTGATTATGTGTGAGTGAAGTTTACTAAATATATAAAGCTGAAGAAAAGGGTAAGTAGTAAGAGATAGATGGATAGGTAGATAGGTAGGTAGATAGATGGATAGATAGATAGATAGATAGATAGATAGATAGATAGATTGATTGATGGCAAAATACTATCAAATCAGGCATTCAGAACTTCCAACAGAAACTGACTGGGTTTGCTGAGGTGATTGGAACGCTAAGGCTGTCAGCTGGTGCCGGATTGAGCTTTTCTTTCTCACTGTAGTAATTTTTATTATGGGATAAATATTGATAAACTATGTTTGAAATGGTTTACTATTCAGATGTTTTTAAGAACACATTGTTTTCACTCTTCTGTTGTTTACCTGTTCTCTCCTACTTGTCACATAGTCAGGGGAACCAGCCCATCCCCAAGCAAGGAGTCTTGGGGGAGCCCGAGACAACATGCTTGGGTTTAAAAATGGTGTTTGTGAGGAGCAACCTCATTTCTAGAGCCAGCTGCTCAGTGAGCTAAAATGGCACATGACCATTTGTATAATTAATAAATTTATGATTTTATAATTTAAGTCACAAGTGTTCACAGTACATTTATCATGCTTAGAGTTTAAGTGACAATCATTTAAACCGATAATGTTAATAAATATTATGCTTGTATTTGGGAAAGTAAAAGGAAGGTCCTTTAAAACTTCAAAAACATAGTATTACAGATTGAGTATCCTTAGTATCCTTAATCTGAAAACCTGAAACCAAAAATGCTCCAGAATCCAGAATATTCTGTTGGCTGGTAAAATGTCATACATATTTTTTTCTATGAAACTCTTTTTACACAAAATTATTAAACGTATTCTTTAAAATTCACCTCCAGAATACATGAAGTATACATAAGGCATAAATTAATTTTATATTTATTTTTGTCTTATTATCAAGATACTTCATTATATATAAGCAATATTTTAGCATTTGAAAAATTCTAAAAAGTAACACTTCTGTTCTCAATCTTTTCAGATAACCAATGTTCAATCAGTAATAAAAATGAAAGAATTAACAATGCATGCTTTAAATTGAATATCCCAAGACATTATCCTTGGCAATACTAATAAACATGGATAAGATAAAATTATCAATGACTTTATTTTTATAAGGAACTACGTAGAACATTGAGATTCAGAAATTATTGCTAATATCAGAGTTTGATATAATAGGGATAATTATATTTCTAACTAAATAGCCTTTACAAATATGACTGAGGAGGCTTTTGGTAAGGACCAGAATACTATGACTTATAGGACTTACCTAAAGTACCAACTGTTTAAAAAATAGATAGTTGCAACAACCACATCCATCTCATTTACTATTCTCTGAATGCTTTTATGCTTTTATACTACAGGAGACATAGAGAATGTCTATGGAGGCTATCTAGGAATAAATACTTGAAATATTTATTGTCTGATTCTTTATTTTAAAAAAGTCACTGACCTCTAGACTTCAGATGAACAGTACTCAGCACTGCCACCTCTGAATTCTGATCCTGTAGAAAATCGAGAAATTAAGATCATACCATGAGGCTTGTACTCACGGAGAGAAAACCACTCACGAAGAACTGTTTCTTTAAGGAGTTGTATTACAAGTTCATAGTCTTGTTTGACATTTTTATTTTCAGACTTTTCTTGTAAATGTAAAGATGATTTGAAAAATTATCAGTGATTATGCAATTGCATAAAGAATGTTATAATTCTTGTTGCTTTGGAAAGATCACTAACCTGTTGGGGGTAGAAAGGCAAGCAGGCCCCCTACTCTTCTGTGACTTGCCCTTGAATTTCTCTGATAGAACAGACATCAGTAAAATGCTGTGCTCCCAGGACATAGTTCTCGCACATGGCCGAGACAGAGGCTTTAGCCACTGTGTCAACATCTCCAGTTTGTTATTTTCTAGGAAGAGGAAACAAGAACTTTATTATCATTACTTCAAAACCCTCCCACCTGAGAATTGCCACACCAAGTCAGAATCTACCTAAATGGTTCCCATTTATGAGAAAGAGCCAAACCACACATTCGGAGTGTATTATACTTCATTTAACTCTGGAAAGTATGGGGATATCTTAGGAAATTAATGAAACTTTGAAAGTTATATAACAACCTCAGTCATTTAAAACCATAAATATTTATTATTTCATGACGTAGAGGTCTTCGTCTACGAGTATCATTCTCAAACTCTTCCATGCTTCTATGGGACCACATTAAATGACTGCTAAGGGGACACAGAATAAGACCCTCTCCTTAAAATGCTTGTAATTACATTATCTAGCATGCAATACTAAGGTCACTCATTCTATTTTCTTATTATGTGATGATCATAGGTGTGGTAATTGAGATGTATGCATTCATTTTAAAGAACCACTAATAATTATTTAACAACATTTTAAAGAAATGCTTATGAAGGTCCTCATTCCTTTAAAAATCTGATTTTGTTTATTGACTTCTACCCCAGAGTTTGGACAGTCTTGATGTGTGTAGACTATAATACCAGTGAATTTACATTTTAAGTGGAGCTGTGCTTGCATTATTGCTGTTCAATTTATATCTGGGTTGATCTTTTACATTAGTTTCTGAAAATTCTGCTTAAAAATCTATGGCCTGACTGTTGTATATTGTCAAGAGACAAACAGGGCCTGTGCTTATACTTGGATGAAAGATATAACATAAGTGTTTTAGATATCTACATATCCTCTTCATCAAAAGCATGGCTAATGTATGAATATGTGTGATTCTATGAAAATTATGCCCAAAAGGAGCATTTCTAAATGGAAAAAAGGAGGCAACCAGGGTGCCAGAACATGACATGGCTGAGTACCTATGATACAGGATTATGGAAAACTCTGGAACATAGCCAAGGGCATTTTGAGGTAGAAAAGGGAGCAGTAATTTCTGAATAACTGCTCACCAAGCTGATGGATTTAGCCACAGTGGTCCCTATGGCCTTATAGGACATGAGTCATGATCATAAAGCTGCATGAATAATACTTGCTGTGTGGGGAGAGGTAATGATTTTCTATTCAAGGAAAATTTTACCTTTAGCTCACTTCAACTATATTGTGTTGAATACACAAAGCATTGATATTATAACTAAGAAATAGAGGTTTGTGATTAGAAGTAGGACAGTTTAATTTTTCATGTACTTATGTGGTTTTATATGCCACTTGAAAAGCAAGAGACATTTTGTTTCCTTCACAGGAGAAAAGAACATAATAGTTTTACAATTACCAAGAGTAGGTTTGGAGAACCTGGACAAATCATTCTGTTCCTTAATCCAGACCCACTGCAGGCATGTCAAAGGCAAAAGCTGAATGACGGTGGTATAAGAAATTGAAACAGAAAGCAGCTAATGCTGCTTTGCAAATATTAAGAAGGATTAAAATACAATTTGAAAGCAGAATTGACCAACAGGATAAATTGGTAAGATATATGGGATTCTTCTTAGTTCAGAATATAGAGAGATTAAATGCAACAGACAATATATGAGCAGACAGTGGACATAATACACCAGACAGCATAGATCTTTATTCACATATTGCCATAAGGTTGTTTTCCAGATTCACATGTTATTATTGAAGAAACTATAATGAACATTAGCAATTGGGCACGTCAATATTTTGTTCCCAAATGTCACCAGCAGTTACAAATAAACCATTTCAACCATAGTTTTTGTGGACACTATTCTTATTGCCACAGAAGGTTGAAATACATGCATTGTATATTGTAATCTGAGTTACTAAGTAAACCCAAAAGCCTAAGAATATTTTAACTGGTGTGTATGTTACACAATGTACAAGTCAATGCATGTCAAGACATATAAGTGGTCATGCATGTTATTTTCATTTGTAGGTTGTTATAAAGGTGGGAGGATACTCTGGATGTAGAGACCATCTTTGGTAAAGTAGTTGTTAACATCAGCAGTTGACAGTAATTCATGAAGTGTTAGAAAAATAAAACATTATGCATATTGATCAACTATTATGTGCCAGGTAAGTGCTAAGTGAAACTTATCACAATGTCAATAATTAGAGATAACTATTGCATATTCTACTGTTCCGGAGATAAGAAGACAGACTGAAAACTTAATAATGGAGCTGACAGATATACTAATCTCTGACACATATATATGTAAAATATCCATACACATAAAATGAAAATAAATATTTTTAAATAGCAACCCAACAGTCTTTGATTGGATTTAAGGTCTACTCCACAAGATGAAACCTATACATAGCACCCTGTCAGAGACAAGAATTTGTGGCTAGCTAGGTGGGTCATAGACTCTAGGTGAGAACCTACTACTATTATTCTATGGACATATTACTAAACGGTCATGGTATTAAAATGACTCATAAAGACATGTACTCAGGACCTGTGCATGAAAGGTAACCACTCTAACAGCCCAATCCCTGACTTGTACCTCAGCTTGTATGTCTTTTATTATTAGATATTAATAGTCTTTGTATCATATCAAAGTGCATTGTTGATTTAAGCCATTATAATTTTTTGCAAATATTTGTACTCTCTCTCTTACCATTTCATTCCTTTGTGTATATTTTGACAATGACATTTTTAATTTTAGTGAATCCATGCATAGTATTTATTTAAGTATGTATATGAGTGCATATATTGTTTGAATCTGTCTATCAGATCTGCCTCAGGAACATTCTCTTTATGGTTAGTGCATCATGTTTAAGTGCATTTTCCACACAGTTACATGAATACATCCTCTCAAAATGCCTCCTAGGACCTTTGTTGGTCTACACTTTATATTTTGTCCTATGACTGTGATCAGTTCATGGGATATTTTCTTTGGATGTTAGAGAGAAAAATTAATATTTTTTCTATATGGAAATTTAATTAGCTTAATATAATAATTGAACAAATATTTTTAACTCATTTTTAATTGACTCAACACAAACAGAATAAACTTTACACACTAGTCTACAATGGCACCTTAGTCACAAGTCCTAAGAGTTACCTCTTAATTTTAACTTCTGTTGGACTGACCCATTTATCTCTTCCTGGCTATCCTACTCTGTCTTCTTGATGTTTTCTCTTGATAAGCAGAAGAGTACTACAGCATGTCAAGGCTGAGTCTCAACTCTTTGGTCGACTGTGCCTTCCAAACACTTTCCCATTCTTATATAATTGTATTATCGTCTTGATCAATTCCACAACAAAACACTCTGACCGATTTAAGTGTATTGGGTTGGACTCACATGTTAATGTCAGGATAAAAATCTCCTATTATACTGCAAGTCTCTCAACATAACAAAATTGTGACTTATCATTTGAAAATAATTTTTAGTTTTAAAAAGGATTTCAGCTTAACAGATTTGTACTAATGAAATATTGTATTGTTTTATTGACCTATACATTTTTCTCCCGTCCCCTTCCTGTGATCTTATCTTCTTCTCCTTTTTCTGTAGATTCATGTATGTCTTTCTTAGGGTTCTTTTGGTTGTCTAGGTTCTCTGGGGTTGTGAACTGCAAACTGGTTTTATTTTTCTTTGCTTTATGTCTAAAAGCCTATTATGAGTGAGTATATATTTTATTTGTCTTTCTGGGTCTGGGTTACCTCACTTAATATGGTGTTTTCTAAATCCATTGATTTGTCTGCAAATTTTAAGATGTCATTATTTTTTACCATTGTGTAGTATTACTCCATTTTATAAATATATTACATTTTCCATTATTATATATATCCATTATATATCCATTCTTTGGTTTAGGGGCATCTAGGTTGTTTCCAGGTTTTGGCTATTATGAATAATGCTGCCATGAGACTATGCATAGTTGAGCACATGTCTTTCTGGTATGATTGAGCATCTGCAGTGATGGTTCACTTGTAATTTAATAAAGAAAACTTGCCTGAAGATCAGATTATAAAATAGCCCCACTGGTCAGCCTTTCAGACCAGACAGTGGTAACACACACAACTTTAATCCCAGTAACCACACTAGTTGCCATAGAAACTAGGCAGTGCTTGTCTTTAATCCCAGTGGTGCATGCCTTTAATCCTAGCTTTAGGGAGGAATATGAAATGGGAGGAGACAGCTCACAGTCTGTCTCATTCTGAGATTCATGGAGGTAGGATAGCCATTTTCAGACTGAGGTCAAGGTAAGAACCAGAAGAAGCTGCTGTGCTTTTTGGATCTTCAGGTTGAACCCCAATTTCTCTCTCTGACTTTTTATTAATGATGCTTCAAACATCCTTTGGATATACACCCAAAAGTGGTATTGTTGGGTCTTGAAGTAGATTGCTTCTTAATTTTCTGAGAGTTGTCTTACTAATTACCAAAGCTGCTATATAAGTTTGCACTACCACCAGCTATGGAGAAGTCTTCCTCTTACCCCACATCCTCTCCAGCATAAACTGTATTGTATTTTTGGTCTTTGCCATTCTGATAGGTGTAAGATGGAATCTTAGAGTTGTTTTGATTTGCATTTCTCTGATAGCAACGGATGTCGAGCATTTCCTTAAGAGTCTTTATTGTACTAAGGAAATTTTTTTTATATGAGTGTACAAAACAATGGATTTTATGCCATTTTGTGCCACATATATCATGAACCTTTCAATATATTTGGCTCTCTCATCCTCTCCTTTGTCCCCTCTCACTTCTGTGGGTCCCTGTCCTGTTCCTAAATAGTGTACATTCTGTTTTCATGTCATATACACCTTTTGTTCCCGACTCCTATCTCCAATGAGACCCTCCTTCTCCCATGTACATTTTCTTTCTACTTTTATGTGTATATATGTGTGTATTTCACAGCTATATTTAAATCTAGATTACACATAAGAGAGAAATCATCTAAATATATAATATTTGTCTGAGTGACTTATTTTGTTTAACATGATAATCTCCAGCTACATCCATTTTTAAATTATGGTACAATTTTATCTTTTTTTTGGCTAAGTAATACTTCATTTTCTATATATACCACATTTCCTCTATCCATTCATCTGTTAATGGACATCCAGGCTGTTTCCAGGGACGTACCGACTTAGGGTCCTTCATATACTATTGTAATTCTATGTTTAATGTTTTAGGAACATCAATACTGATTATTTTCACAAAGATTGCACTGGTTTTAATTCCCTTCAGCAACATATAAGCATTCTTCTTCTCCTCACTCTCATTAACATTTATAATTGTTTTCTCTTCCTGATTTAGTCATTTTGATTGGGGTAATTTGGAATTCTGTGTGGTTTTAACCTGTATTCTCTTATGTGTAATGGCACTGAAGACGTCTTTCAAATATTTAGTGGCCACTTGTGTTTCTACTATTTTTTATCATCTACTCTTTGATATTATTTGCTTTTAACTTAATAACAATTCTGTAAATATACAGAAAGTATTTTTAATTAGTCACACTCTATTACTTTCTCTTGTCCCCCTCTTTTTCCACTTAAAACCTTCTTTCCAGCTAGTCCTACTTCCTTACTTGTTTGTGTGTGATCCACTGGGTTTATAATTAGTACTGCTTACACGATCATGGATGGATGAAGGCTGTTTGTTCAATTTGTTTTCCCACGTATTGGCTAGATGAGTTTGGTTTTCTGTGAGGTGTTTTCAAATGTCGTTCAATCATATTTTAGTTATTAATCTGCACTCAGACATAGTTGACAAACATTTTCTCCCATTCTGTACGTTGTCTCTGATTATTTCTTTCATTGTGCAGATTTTCAGTTCATGCAATTCTGTCAACTGTTGCTATTATTTCCTGAGCAATTCGAGTCCTGTTCAGACGATGAAGATGTTTTGAGAATCTTTCTCTAGATTTTAATAGACATGTTCTTTTCATGCCATTATACGCAGTACCCACTTATTTACTTATTTTTCTTTTCTTTGTGACAGAGTCTTATTATGTTGACCAGGATGATGACAAACTCTTGAGCTTAAACAATACTCCTGCCTCAGCCTTCTGAGCTTCAGGTCCCTAACTAACCTAGCTGTTACAAATATCTCCCTTCTGCCGGGCGATGGTGGCGCACTCCTTTAATCCCAGCACTTGGGAGGCAGAGGCAGGCAGATCTCTATGAGTTCAAGACCAGCATGGTCTACAGAGCTAGTTCCAGGACAGGCTCCAAAGCCACAGAGAAACCCTGTTTCGAAAATCCAAAAAAAAAAAAAAAAAAAACCAAATATCTCCCTTCAAAGTGTTCAAATATCAGTGCTTAAGAATTTGTTAAAAACAAGGAACCTATAGTTTTAAATAACAAAAACTGATGTACGTGTTTGAATAACAAATATTTTATGTGTATGTTCAATAAGTTTTAAGCATTTAGGGAGTATAAATGATATTTAGAAAAGTTCAATTAATATGTCCACAATGGGGAGAAATATGTGTTGGGAATTATTGAGGATCATTAATATTTAAACAAAAGATAACAATGAAAAAATCATTCGCTATAGTATCTAGTAGGCTTGTTATATCAAGTTGTTAATTTTATATTTTCTGAAAGAAACATTTTTTACAAAGTATGAGTTTTATTTCTTCCTTCTAATCTGTCCCCTTTAAAAAGCCAACATTTTTTTGCTACCGCACTGGCCAGACTTCCCAGTGCAATGATGATTAGAAGTTATAATAGCAGGTGTCTTTCCCAATATCATAGGAAATGATTGCCTAGGCACCATTAGATTAAAATGTTCCCTTCTATTCTAGCTGTCTATGAGTCTTAATATGAATATTGAATTTTGCCAAATGCTCTCTCAGCATCTTCTGAGACTCCTTGTCCTTTGCTCTTTCTCTATGGGAATTATATTGTTTCAGCTTTTAAAATGCATCACCCATAGATTCTTGAAACATCCCCCACTTTATCAAGATGTGCCACTATTCTTTTTGTATAAAACTGGGTTTAAATTATTATTAGTTTAAATTATTATTATTACTTATGTTTACTTCAATGTTCATGACAGAAATTGACCTATAATTTCCCGTTTTTTATTGTCCTTATTAGGTTTTAATGCCAAGGATTAAAGAAAAAAAGAGGGAAAATAAATTTCTTCTCTGTAAATTATTTGTGACATTGTGTGTAAGATTAATTTCATTTTTTTAGACTCCAGATAAAAATCATAGACGAATCACTCTTGGGGATGGAGCTTTCATTGTTGAAAATTATTTTATACTAGATCTCTGATCTCCATCAGAATTGTTGCATCTTCTACTTTCTGTCAGATATGGCTAGATTTTTATAGTCTATACACTGAATGTGTTTTAGTTTTGAATAAAGATTTTTATTATATTCTCTGATTATCTTTTGTTGACAGTACTGCTCCAGTTTCCCGTCTATATCCTGGTACTTTGTGGCCCTTCCTTTACTGCTTAGTCTGTTAAGCCAAAGGTTAATGAATTTCATCACTCTTTATACAAAACACATAAAACAACAACAGCAATGAAACTAGCAGGTATTGGTTTATTGATCCCAAGTATTTTACATTTACTCTGCATTTAATAATTTTTCCTGAACATTTGCTATGCTCTCCCTTCTGTTTAATCGGTTTGCTACTCTTTCTCTACCTTTTCAGATGGATACTTAGGCAATTCGTTTCAAGTTTTTCTTCTCTTATGTATAAATTTCTATTTATCATAGATTGAACTACATTCCTGAGACAGTGGATGTATCTTATGGGTCTTAATTTCAGATTTATCTCTTTTTATTTACTCATGAGTAATGGGAGGTGTATTTATTTATTTCTACACATAGGAGTATTTCCTTTAAGCATTTGGTCTTTTTCTATGTCTACACTTGTAAGAGAATATACCATTTATAATTTTAACCCTATAAAATTTCAGATGATTCATTTGTATAAATGTGTATTGTATACTTAAGAATAATGGTTAATTTTTTTTCCTGCAGCACACACCCCAACTAGCACTAATATGTAAGTTATAAATCACACTTGCTCTATTCATTTACCAGTGAACTGCATATGAAGCCCTCCCATGGGTAGGACTGGTCCATTTTCCTTTTAGTTCTTCCATGCCATGCTTTTCACGTCTTGAGGCTACATTGCCAGGTACCACCTCATAACTCATATGTGTGAGTTATAAGCTTATGGGATTTTCAGAGGATAAAATCCATAAATCACCAAAACCAGAAATGTGAGAAACTATACTAGTCTATGTACTAACTATGGTTTCAAACTGGTTGGAAAAACTAACACACTCATATGAACCTTGACTTTCCCACTTATGGATCTCAATGACTTTGTCATTCTTGTCATCTCCCAAGGTCTCACTCCACCTTCAGTCAGTATTTTCACTGAGGGGTCACATGTACAATTCTGTGTTTTACATACAGAACTTGGGAACTTGCTTAAATCATTATACAGAGAACTGCTATAAATCTACATGTAATTTTTGTTTTAAAGTCCTTTCTTGAAGTTTTTCTTTTTTTCCCCTTTTTTTTGCTTTAAAATTTTATTATTTATTTATCTTATATCACAGCGGCATTTACCCTGATTCCTCTGTCAGGAGTCCCACAAGAAGATCAAACTACACAACTATATCATAGATTAAAAGGACGTTAATCAGTCCCATGAAGGATCCCTAGTTGTCTGTTCAGTCTCCTTGAGCTCCTATTAGGCCAGGTTAATTGATTATTTGGATTTTCTTGTTATGTCCTTGACCCCTCTGGTTCCTACCCTCCTCTCTCCTCCTCTTATGCAGGATTTCCTGAGCTCTGCCTAATGTTCATCTGTGGGTCTCTACATCTGTTCCCATCAGTTGCTAGATGAAGCCTTTCTGATGACAACTGGACTAGACACCAATCTATGAATAACAGCAGAGTGTCACCAGGAATACTTACATTGGTACTTTTCCTCCATTCATGTTTGTTTCTATCCTAGGTCTCTGGGTCATACAACCTGTGAGTCCTGGTGCTTGAGGTAGTGTCATGGGTGGGGTTACTCTCCTAGCATGGGTTTTAGACTAGACCAGTCATTGGTTGGCCACTCCCTCAATCTCTAGGCCAGCCTTACTTAGAACATCTCATAGGCAGGATAGACTGTAGGCTGAAGGTTATATGGCTGCCTGGTTTCTCTCTCCCTCCACTTGAAGTCTTGCCTGGTCACAGGAGACGGCCAGTTCAGGCTATGTATCTGCTATTGCTAGGAGTCTTAGTTAAGGTAGATTGTAGATTCGCAGGAGACTCTATGGTACCAGGTTTTTACCTGTCCCAGAAATGCCCCTCCTTATAGTAGTCTCTTTCAGAACTCTTCCCCCTTTCTTCCCCACTCAACCTTATCACTCATGTTTGATTTTTTAAATTCATTTAATTCATATAACACTGGTCATATTTTAGCCAGGATTTGCCTCATCTCCTACCTGTATTTTCACATAATTTTCATTGACATAATTATTGGAAATACAATTAGATAATTAGTATATGGGAAAAGAATGAAACCTGAATAAAAGAAACATATCCTTTAGCATCAGTGGAAATTAGTTCAACAAGTAGGAATCTATTGAGGTCTGTCTTTCTCCTATTTGCTTTCCCCACCCATCTCCATAATTTTGTATTTTAATTTCCTTATCCCAGTCACAGTATGGAAGACCTGAGTATAGCAGTCATATAACATCTTCTTGAACTAAAGGCAAATGAGAAGGAGATCTAGGGAACCCTCTGCTTCCTTGTTGCCTAGAATAAATCAGATAGACATTTCTGAAGACAAAAGATGGATGATTTCTCCTCATAACTAAGTCCTAGCTAGATCAAAGAACTCTGGAATTCTAAAATGTCAGACCAGGAAATTATGTCAAAGAAAACAAAATAAAAACAAAAGTAAAAGCAAAAATAAAATAGTTTTATTCCAGATGAGAATTTGGAGAAGATGGCGCTAAAGCTTGTCAGTTTGCTGTGAACCCTGGTATGAGCCTTAAACTAAAATAGGAAGAACTGAGCAAGAGGGTGAGAGAGCAGGGGTGAGAGAAACAGGGGTGAGTGGAGCAGGGGTGACTGAGAAAGGGGTGAGAGAAGCAGGGTGAGAGGAGCAGGGATGCGAGGAGCAGGGGTGAGAGGCACAGGGGTGAGAGGTGCAAGAGTGACAGGAGCAAGGGTGACAGGAGCAGGGCTGAGACGAGCTAAGGATGAAGGGTGCAGGGGTGAGAAGAGCTAAGGATGAGAGGACTACGCACTTGAGGAATCTGTAAACTTAAACCTGGTTGATATTACTTCAGTTTTGATTTTAAAGGTGAGCCCCTGAGAAGAACCCATCATTGGATCTGATAACCTGATTCTCTCATGCAGTGATATTTTGTTTGGGGTCTAACAAATAAAGCTTTCCTGAAGATCAGAGTGTGGAACAAATCCACTGGTTAGACATAGAGGCCAGGCAGAGGTGGCACACACCTTTAATTCCAGCACTCAGGAGACAGAGGAGGACAGATCTCTGTGATTTCAAGGCCACCCTGGGTTACATGGGATTGATCCAGTTTAAAAGAGAAACATGGCCAAGCAGTGATGGATCAGACCTTTAATATCAGTACTTGTACTCACATGCCTTTAATCCCAGAACTAGGGAGGTGCAGACAGGAAGGGATATGGCTATGCAGAGAGAGTAATATAAAGCAGGAGGAGACAAGAGCTCAGAAAATTTAGTCTGAGATTTCGTAGAGATGGCATTCAGTCTGAGGACTTGTAGAGACAGATACACCGTTCAGTCTGAGGATTGTGTAGAGGTAAGAACTAGTAGAGCTGGCTGCTCTGCTTCTCTGATCTTTCAACTTTTACTCGCTAATACCCAACTCTGCGTTTTTATTATTAAAACCAATTAGAATTCACACCACACTCTCAAGAAAATTGTTCCTTCTTGGGGCTGGTCTCATCCTGGGGGATTTGTCTATGTGCTATTATCTTTCTGAAACGTAAGCTAACTGAAGGTTTAGGACAATGACTAGAGACTTTCTGGTGACTATTATGGGGTCTGAATTAAGACGCTAAATGTTGACAGTAAAATATTTCAGTTGCTCTTACCTTTGTTTCTTCCATTTTGAACATAAGAAACATAGATTAGGTATCACTGGCTTTCAGACAGGTCTTTGAGAATTCAGTGTAATTATATGTTGCCGGAGACATGGCTCAGTAGTTAAGAGCACTGATTGCACTTACAGAGGAACCAAGTTTGATTCCCAGCACCCACATGGAAGCTAACAATGTCTGTAACTCCTGTTCCAGAGGGCCAGAGGTATCCAGTGTCTTTTTCTGGCATCATCAGGCAATACAGGTACATAGTGCATGGACATACACGCGAGCAAAAACTCTCATACACATAAAATAAAAATAAGCGAATTCATTTTTCAAAATTTTAGTATGCCTACATACACAGTTAAGCAGGAGTCTCATCCTTCAAAAAAGAAGTATGAAAAATAAAGGCAGAGATTACAGACATTTATCCCTCTTTTAGCTACCTTGTGAGGCTGAGGAGGAATACCTTTTAGCGAAGGCAGTTCTGAGTATCTGTTATACAAATTCTGTACCAGGGTCTAGAGTTTAAAATCCCCATAGAAAATGTCATGCTGGGAGGAAAAATGCTCCAATTCAAGAGCAGAGGTTCCTAGCCCCAGTGCAAAGGCTCATCTCAGAAGAGGGAAGTTATTCCCCAGTACAGATAACAGCCTCACACGTACATCTGCACATACATATGGACTTGCTTCTATTGCATCCTCTGGGTTAGTTTTTAATGAGTAGGATAATAGCCAAGAGGGAATTTCTACTTCTCCAGTTTTGACTAAGACTATAAGCAAATTCATATTCCTATATAAAGATCTAGCTGACTGTCTGTCTGTCTGTCTGTCTGTCTGTCTGTGTGTCTGTCTGTCTATCTCCTAACTACAATCATTTTCTTCTAAAACAAGTAGGCATTTGAACCTAGATTTAGGCTTAATAATCAGAGGAATCAGCAAAATTTGGAAAAACAAAATTGACCCCTTAAAGCCACTTTGATCTTCTGTTTTGTGAGCTGCTCTAAGAAAGCACACCCTTCTCCTCACCCCAACAGTATCAACAGTAGAGTAAGAAAAAAATCCATGTAATTTAGTTTGCTAAAAAAAAAAATGATTTTATTGGGGTTAATTATACGAGTATAGATGAAGGTTACCTGCAGAATCATGGGCACATTGGTCTCAACTGGCTGTAGCTGGTCTTGTTTCTTTACTGTAAATTCTTAGAGCAACAAGGAGGATCCTAGATAAGCATAGGAAAATAAAAAGAAGCAGAATGCACAGTTGGTAAGGCTGATAGAAGAACTGCATTGCTGTTCACCCGCTGTGCACTATGCCCTTATTTCCCTGTGCTTATCAACTATACCTCACTGCCACTCTATAATTTACTCATCTTTCCTGAAAGTGCTGTAGAAGCTGGGATTGTTTTAGGCATGTCCATAGGAACTGGCCATTCCCTATACATCTATCTGTGATGGTTATATAAAGTATGTATGTTGATAAATTTCTGATTGTTTTATTTGTCTTGTTAATATGTCTGCCTCAAAGGATCTCTTCTAGCCAAGAGATCAAGAGAGTGAAAGAAAATTTTTTCTTCCCCAACAGTGACTAGCATGGAATTTTAAATTCATTCTTTTCCTTCCCCATGAGTGTAATCATTTTGGTCTATGAAACAAATTGACAGATAAATTGGAAAGCTATTAAATTTTAGAAACACAAAAGCTGCATTCAGACTAGGACTCTAAAAGGAAGGGCAAGATGGCTGAATCTTACAGAGAGCTGAGAAAGCACAATGGAGCGTGGGCGTTGATGTGTGTGTGGTAGGCTGAGGAAGAAGCCTTAGGAGATAGATTTTAGTGGGGAGATTCTCCTTGGCAGATCCAGTTCCCAGGTGAGAGTGAACTAGAGTACTGTGTCTGGGTCTGGGCCAGGTGGTAGGCTCCCGATCACTTCCTCCTGTGAGAAGCTCTTTTCTAAGCAAATATGATGTGAGACAGAAGAGCCTGCCCATATCCACTGATGCTTCACTTCTCCATTGTGGATTTCCTTTATACATTCACATTTCTTTAGCAAGTAGGCAGAGCCATTCTCCTATCTGTAATCTCCTGCAGTTTCCCTGAATAACAAATTCTAAGCATGACAAAGAACTAGGTTTGGGGTAGGATAATCTCTCCCTCACCCACCGTACCCATCTCCCATCAGCGGCACTGGGTGACTTATACCCTCTTTTAATTATTTGCTGGGACCTATATTACCTCACTTCAACCAGGAGTTAAATATTAGCTTTATGGTTAATACGTGGCAAGCACCTTTGGTGCAATAGCAGATAGGACACAATCCAACCAGGACCAGGCGAGCAGAGCTGCAGCTGGCAGTGTGGGGTGGCCTGCCAGTTACTGGTGAGTATGAGAAGCATCAAGCTGAGTGCAGAACTGCAAGATGTCTTAATATAAGTGTGTGTCAGTACTGACAGATAACATGAAAATAATCTGACCTGCTAAAGAGTCAGGAATCGTCAGAGCAGTAGAACAACATTCCAGCATGGAAAGAAAAGTGATTTTAATGAAACTGCCCCCTCCCCTCGCGCATACACCATCCGGATAGGGGCTGACATTTGCACATTGCCACTGGGCCCATTTATTTATATATATACGTCTGGCCTTAATGCTTCTAAATCCGAGAACCTTGAAAAAAATCCTGGGAGTAAGCTCACATTGCTTTGTGACAAACCATCTTACTTATCTTTAAATCACAGCACGCTGAAGAATACCTGGACCACATTTAGGAACCAAATTGAGGCCAGAGAAATAGTTCAATAGATGCTTTAAAGGGCTGTGAGTTTACAGAGTTGTTTCCTGATTAGTACTGGAAAAGCGGATTTATTATAATTAATATGTGATGTCACAAACATATCAAGTCATACAATAGTTTCCTCTTAACCTTCAGAAACCCATAATAATAAGAGGTGCTAACGGGGAATAAAACTGACTGGGCCCATAACTGCTAGGTACAGACCTGAAAGAGGATGCTCAGAGTATCAAAGACCTCACTACTATCTAGTGGCGTTTTTTATAGATCTGATAATTTCTCGAAGGAGTTTTTCTGGGACAAGCTTGGATGTGAATTCAGGTCACATAACTGAGTGGACATGGTTATGCCATAAAATTGGAAGAATGGAACACCCTGTTAATCGGTATGGGGTAGCACCTTGCCAATTATTGAAGAACTCGCTTTAAGGTTTTTAAAGACGTATTTGGACTTGTTAGTTAATGTAGAGGCAACTCACAAGTGATAATATTTGCTTAAGCTCTCCACAGCAAAACCCAAGTCCTATCCACAGACACAAAGAAGGCATCTGTATGCTAAAGTCACATACTCTCTCGCTCTCTGTTAGATAAGTCAGGCAGCAAAGGCTCCTTCAGAATTGTGTGACCTTAGAAGACTCTGGAACATCCACAGTCTGGAGAGGAATAACCGGATTTACACGTACTGATGGGAAAGAGCCACTCAACACCTGGTGATAGCACCGCATTCAATCAAGGGAAATTAAATTCTAACAGGATTAAAGGAGTCAGCAGCTAATACATGGGAGCATGATTTCCCCCAAGCCTAAATGCACACTGAAAGCCCATTTCCTACAGGCAAAGCTGCTAAGGACATGGCATAATGCATTAAGGAAAGAGGTAGTTAAAATATCTACAGAAAGCCTAGCATTATGTTTTGCTGTGGCCACACAGATCAGCTTTTTAATCTTGTAAGATTTATTGCCACATTTTCTAACAATGAATATAAAAACATTCATCAATATGTGCTGTGGAAACAACCTAAGCATGTGGAAATTATATCAAGTTTGTGATTTGAGCGCACACAGTCACACATGCTAAAACAATAGAGAGAATGATAGCAGTTGTTCATTTCATGATCTCTGTAATGGCTTTTTGGCATTTGCTACTGTGCATCAGAAACCCAACTGCCTCCTACTGCCTTTCTGTACTTCCGATTGCACAAGTCCTTTTATAATTCAAAGGAGATACCTACAGTTTATGAAAATCAGGGACCAACATTTCCCTAACAGCAGTTAAAAGGACCCGTGTTATTCCCTGAATTGTTTCTATCCCTCAGAACAAAGGTACCATTCCTCTACGTGTAATGTCACTTTCTTATAGTGCTTCCTGCCATAACAGCAATGTGAGACAAAGGACTGTTTCACTGTCCTTTTTAAAATCGATCCTAGGCAATTTGAAGCTTCAGTTCTAAAAAAAAAAAAAAGCAAAGGTTAGTGAATGAAGGGCCCAGGCGAAAGGGCGAGTCTGACCTTCGGAGGGGCCCTGTCTGAGCTGAAACTCACCGTTCCCGGGGGGGGATGGTAGCTGCCTGACAGCCTCTCCAACAGGGTTATTGTTGTGTTCATTTCCAGTGGTTCTTAGCCAGGGAAGAAAATTGGTCTCTGTGGTAAATCGACTGAATTAATGGCCCCAATACCTCACCCCTTTCAGTATCTTTACCCTCTGCCTCACAGCGTTCTAGTGCCCACCCTTTCTGACTTTAAGCCCAATAGTGCGACTTATTTCGTTCTCTGGGGTAACCGTGAGTGTAGCTTACATAGTTAAAAAGAGTGACTATTAGGTTGCTTCCCTTGTTCTCACTTCGTGTAAAAAGGTCAGGGTAAACCTGCTGAAACGATGGAAGATGTGGACTCTGGCCCAGTCGGGCCGGCAGGGAACATTTTAAACTAGGCAGGAGCCAGTGATAGCCACTCAGTGAAGAGCCCAGCCGAGGCCCGCTGCTTGTGTCACCTGCATGCCTTTGTTTCTGTTTGATAATCTCACTTTCTTCTATAGACCTAGATCTTCAGAACCAGAATAGGACCTGAACAGTCTTCCCACTGTGAGCAAGTGCTTCCCTGTGTGCTTAACAAAGCCCTAGCATCTCTGTAGCTACATCTGGGCATGCTTCTTGCAAAATGACTAAGCGCAATAAAAAAAAATGATGATTTCTTCAGTAGGTAGGTGTTCATTTTGCATCTTAGCTAAGTCCCCAGGATTGCTAAATGTTAAATGCTAGATGCAAGCTGTTAGACATTTTTGGTTACTCTGTGGAGATTTTTTTTTCCCTTGTGAAATGAAATGATCCAAGGAACAGTAAATTTTTAGAACTATTTTGGAACAAAATTTTCTAAAAGAATCAAGGTAAAGATAAATGAACTTTTGTAGCTGCTGGTTTGCCTTTCTGATAATTATCAATTGTATGACAGCATCCAATCTGTGATTTGTACGAGAACACCCTCTGTGCCTTTACTTATATAAAATTAAAGAGATTTAGTTTAAAACTCAGTTAATGATTTCTACGTCATGGAGAAGTGATAGAAGTTGAGCCTAGGACCTCGTGTCTGATAAGTACATTCTCTACCACCATGGTACACCCCAACACACAAAATTCTAGAATTACTAAGACAAGTAAATTTACATATTTCCCTAAGAGACCCACTGTTTTACTTGGGTTTCTAGCTTGATAATAAAACACAATGACCAAAAACAACTTGGGAGGAAAGGGTTTATTTGGCTTCCACTTTCACTACACTGTTCATCATCCAAGGAAGTCAGGTGAGGAACTCAAGGCAAGAACCTGAAGGCAAGAACTGAAGCAGAAGTCCTGAGGAATACTGCTTATTCTTTTACTCCCTGTTGTCTCAGCTTGCTTTCATATCCAACTCAGCTCCTGGGTGGGACTGCTCTCCAGCCCATGGTTTGGGCTCCTCTACATTAATTATTAACCAAGAAAATGTCACACAGATTTGCCCTTCAGCAATCTGATGGAGTCTTCTCAGTAGAGCTAGGTAAGTCTAGCTCCTGTCAAGTTGACAAAACCAAATAGAACCAAAACAACCAGGACACACACCAGAAGCTTCAAGGGTCACTACAGAATAATAAAAATACTTTTAAAAGGAAAAGCATTTCTTTCTTTTTTTTTTTTTTTTTTTTTTTTTGGTTTTTCGAGACAGGGTTTCTCTGTGGCTTTAGAGCCTGTCCTGGAACTAGCTCTTGTAGACCAGGCTGGTCTCGAACTCACAGAGATCCGCCTGCCTCTGCCTCCCAAGTGCTGGGATTAAAGGCGTGCGCCACCATCGCCCGGCTAAGGAAAAGCATTTCTAAACTTGTACACACCTAATAATGTCATATTGTAATATCCTTTGTAATGATGTAGTATTGTAATAATCTAATAACAATGTAATATTATAGTAATGTAATATACTTTTAATTTATTTTTGGTTTTTTGAGACAGGGTTTCTCTGTAGCTTTGGAGCCTGTCCTGGAGCTAGCTCTTGTAGATCAGGCTGACCTCAAACTCACAGAGATCCTCCTGCCTCTGCCTCCTGAGTGTTCGGATTAAAGGCGTGTGCCACCACCACCCAGCAATATACTTTTAAAACAATAAAAATATAAAAGATAAAAAAATGTTAGAAATATTGTCTTTATAGGTTTGGAAAAGGAGGACATTTAAATAAGTTAAAATGAGTTTTAGAATTAGACACATATGATTAAAATAAAATTAATATCTTCTAGATATCAATGAAATATTATTGGAATTCCAGGCTACAATATGGTTTCAAGCATATGTCTGTGTTAATATGTCGTGTGTGTGTGTGTGTGTGTGTGTGTGTGTGTGTGTGTGTGTGTGTGTGTGTGTTATAGGATTTTGGCTTTCTTTTTCCACCAGGGTCTTCATTTAGCCAAGGTTAGTCTTGTGCTGGCAACCGTTATACAGGGCTGGTTACAACTTTAGCTAAAATATGAGAAAGAAAACTCCCCAGCTCTTTCTCCCTTAACACAGAAGTGTTATAGAGAAGTTGAAAGAAATGACAGGAAATGCACACTTGGGTTTGGCTGAGATCCAAGTTACAGGAACTTGGACAGAGACTTTCTCAAGGACCTGGGGCAAAGATTTTTGGGTTGGATCATTTTTCACTCCCAGAATATTTCTTATGGGGATCTTAATTCCTAGGGGCCTTTTACTAATTGTACGAGGAATGTGAGCATGCACTACAAACTGGAAGCAACATTTGTAAGTCTTGTCATATCCTACTCATTAATGAAAGGGCAGTGCAGTGAATTTTACTATAGCCACAAAAGAGGACATCAGATAGTAATAATAATGATATATACTTTTGCAACAAATGAATGAATTAAAAACTAATAATATTATTGAGTTTAAAGCTGTCTCAGAACCTATGTACACCATGATACCATTTCATAAACTCAGAACTAAATGATAT
This sequence comes from Arvicola amphibius, assembly GCF_903992535.2. Taxonomy (NCBI): domain Eukaryota; kingdom Metazoa; phylum Chordata; class Mammalia; order Rodentia; family Cricetidae; genus Arvicola; species Arvicola amphibius. The sequence continues at coordinate 37,432,481 of NC_052051.1, read as the reverse complement.
ATTATTATTATTCAAATGCGAAACAAAGGGATTACATAAATAGAATCAGAAAATAGTTAAAATAAAATTTCTAATACTGGTGTCTTTTAAGGGTTGAGAGATGGGAAGAGTAACAAGAGGGGAGGAAGAAGGAAGAATGAACGCAAGGAAAGAGAAAGAGACCAAAGAACACTTAACAAACACTAAGTTTTGATGTGATAAATGGTACTTGGATCTCATCTTTCTGCCTTACCCACTTCCCTAAAGTGAACAGGGACAATTCAAGTCAGATTAGAAGAGTTCTTGGCATTTGCTATTCAGAATGTATTTTCCATCTTGAATTTGCTGTGTGCGAAGCCAGGAGCAATTACTTTTCAAGTAGATACACTGTCACCGCCTTTCAAGGTGTGATTGTCCTGCATTTCATCATAACTTCTTGAGCCAGCTGGAGGTTCACATGCCAAGCATTATGGAATAAATGAGAATTGGAAATCTCTGCAACCATAAAGCGAGGAAATGCAAAATTGAATACTGACTAAAGGGCTATCAAGGGGCACTCTCTTCATGAGAAAAGCACAGTGCTGTTGCGCAGACTCATTTGAATATATCTTTGCTTATTGGAAATCACCAGCAAACTACTGACTTTATAAGATGTCTTCTACTTTACCAAATAAGGTTATTTCCACACAGAAACTATGGATTAACAATTTTTCAAGGAACACTTTTTTATAGCAGCCTTGATGTCTATTCATTTATCCAAGCTTGATTAAAAAGCCTTACACTGGATCAGTTATACCCCTGGGAACAATCATCTCAGTCCCCTGGCTTCTCTACAAGACAGACTTTAAGACTGTAGGTACTTCAAGGTCAACACAGAAAGACCAATTCACTTGTTCATGGAAGATTTAAATGGCATGGAGGATTTGCTTAGAGGTCTTATGTCTTCTTATCCAACCTTTATCATGGCATGAATGCTCGGTTAAGATTCTAAAAGCGATCTTAGCTTCATTTGAGGGTGCAAAACTCCCAGTGGTTCCCCAACTGAAAACTGACGTCATCAGGTCAACCATTTTTCATGAGCATTTGGCAGCTTCCAGGAAATTATGATTGCGTTCCCTTGTAAGCTTTAGTTGGGGTGCAATGTTCACAACTAAATACATTCAAAGCAATTGTTAAGCTATACATTATACAGGCTGTTCTGAGAATTGAGGCTATATGACTTGCCTACATTATATACATATATGCATGCTTGCATGCATACACACATATATACATACATACAAACATAAATGGACACATATGATAACAGTCCATTTCCCTTGTTGCCAATCTATTTATAATATGTAAATTCCCATTAACTTAGGGAAATAAACCAAAGCCATTGGTATATAATGGCAAAGATCCAACTGTGTTCTTCTAGCTTAGTCACTTACAAGCTATGTCAGGAACTAAGGGCACACAAGTCTCAGTGTGCCTAAAATTTAAAATTAAGTATCAAAAAATCAAAGTTCAGTTTGTCTGCCTTGCTTAGGGTTTCCAGTAGTGTGTGTGACCTTTATTTTGATTCCATTTTGAAAAGTGCTTCTTAAAAGGTATCCCAGCATAGTGTAGAGAACCCTGATGGCTGTTTGGCCTCAAGAGGGAGGGAGTGGGGGTGTGGGTGGAGGGGAGGGGAGGGAAGGAGGAGGAGGAGGGGAGGAGATGGCAATTTTTAATAAAAAATAAATAAACTGGAAAAAAAAAGGTATCCCAGCTTAAAGCTCAACAAATAGAAAAAGGAAATGATATGCCGACAGAGCATGGAAAGAACTTTGAATTTCTTCATGTCCTGAAAAAAATAAATCTGAAAGTATGTACAATATATATCAGCATCTGTAATTTTAAAATGCTCTCCAAAAGACACTGCTTGTGAACACAGGAATAGTGGAGAAAACAGAGAGCAAGTTGATCCTGGTCAAATAAGAAACAAATGTCAAGAAAGGATTAAACACAATGATTATGGTGGTGGTGTTCTCAGAGACATAAAAATTACTGAGAATGAGCTATGAAAAGCTACAGAGCTACTAGATTAGTACACATCTCACTTAGGTACAAATCATGAAGGAAGGAAGGAAAGAAGGAAGGAAGGAGGGAAGGAAGGAAAAAGGGAAGGAAGGAAGGAAGGAAGGAAGGAAGGAAGGAAGGAAGGAAGGAAGGAAGGAAGGAAGGAAAGAAGGGATGGTAAAAGCATACTAGATCATACTATAGCACAAGAAAGTTTATAAAAGTGTGTGGGGGTAGCTTTTAATCAATGCCCACCATTAGAGAAAGCTCAAATCACTGATTGGACTTATGTTTCCATGACCTACAATATGGTCAGTCATTGGCTGAGAGAAGCCTGTGGGAGGTATAGCCTCAATATAAACTCATTGTTGGACTGTAGACCTCAGTGAATAGATTCCTGGAGTTTCAACTTCATGCTGTGAATGTCTTCATGGGCTATGAAAAAGACAGAAAAATCAAATGGTATTTAAAGATGTTTTCTTAAATAGCTAGCTAAAGTAAATCATTATATACTATCCAGTTCCAAGATTCCAATTGCTCACAAGTCCAAGCATTTCTTTCTTGATTATGAGATTGCAGGTCTCATGGCTAGGCTTAAGTTTATGTTAGCTCAATGTATCAGTCATTTTAAGATCCTGGCTAAAAAGAAGACCATCAGCTTCTTGTAGGTGAGAAAATGGCAAAGAACAAACCAAACCTTGCAAATGCCCTGCTCATATCACATGTGGTGATGCTCCATGGCCAAAATGAGACACAGAGTCAAGCTCAAAGGGAGTGAGGTTAGAGGGTATAGTCTTGTTGTGTTAGGAAGCTTTGCAATTCTAACCATAAAGAGGAATAGGTATGCACTCCTACTAAGATGAAACAATTGAAGAACTATCATTGCCTTTTATTGCAAATTAATGTTGCTGCCCTGGTGAGGAAAACACTCAGTATAAGATATAGCAGTAAGAATATTCGATATGTCTCATCGACAAGCACTTCCTCAGTCGTCTCTTTGTCTTCCTCTCTTCTAGATGAGACAATTTGATGTCAGAATAATATAGATATACATATCACTTATAGTGTCAAAAGCTTCTTCAATCACAGATGGAAGCAGTAGCAAAAAGCTTCTAAGTTTCATCTTTATATTTTGTCTATTATGAAATAAGAGGAAGACTGAAATACCTTGTGTAAATATCATGACTTACACAGATAATGGAGAATGATTTTGGTGAATAGAAAAAATATATAAAATCCTGAAATAGAAATAACTTTTAACAGCCAAGAGTCACTCATTGCTTAGAAGTATAAAGTCTGTTAATTTAGCCACTTTTAAACTGGCATATTCCAATATAGGACCTTTAATGAAACTGGAATGCATAATGGCAAAATTTAAAAAAAAAAGGAAAAGGTTACATCAGAGGTGTCTTACTCAAAACCCACTAGTAAGGCTAAAAAAACTTCACCATATAGCTAGCAACACTTGGGCTGTGTGTGGCTTAGTGGTATAGTATTCACCTAGCATATGTAAAATGCTACGGTGAGATGCTGGATTCAGTCTTCCTTGCTACAAGAGAATAAACAGAACTCAGCTTTGGAGAAAAGAGAAGTGGGGGCACTGACAACTTGCATCAGCTGGGAAAGGTACTTGGCATTGATAACCCGAGTTTGGTCTCCTGAACCCGAAGGTTTGAAGGAGAGAATCATCTCCAGGATTTTTCCTTTGGCCTCCACATGTATGAAATGACACATGTGTGTGCACACACACACATGCATACACTTACGTGTAAACATACACTTATATGATATTTGTGTTTTGACAAACAAAGCTTGTCTTAAGATTAGTGAAGCAGAGCAGTCAGCCACCAGAAACTTCTTCTTACCTCTACTAAATCTTAGAACCAAATAAGGACTCCTGTCTCTATGAATTCTCAGACTTAATAAGGACTGAGATCTTGCCTCTATAAATCCTCAGACTGAATGTGGAAAATCCTGTCTCCACCTGCTATATTAGTCTCCACTTCCCATATCTTGCATCAAAGGTTTGAGTCTCCCATGTGCTGGGATCAAAGGCATGAGATCCCAAATACAGGAATCAAAGGTGTGAGCCACCACCACCTGGTTCCATTTCTCCTTTAGAATGGTTCAATCTTATGTAGCCCAGAGTGGCCTTGATTGCCTGACCTTTCTCCTTCTTCCCAAGTGCTGGGATGAAAGGTGTATGCCACCCCTGCCTGGCCTCTGTGGTAACTAGTGGGTAGCTCTGCCCTCTCATCTCCAGGCAAGCTTTATTTGTTAGAACACAAACAAATAGCACACAGCATATGCTAGTATATACACATAGGCTCACTAAATGAAGAAATAAATGTTAATTAAAAATATATTAATAACACTAAGTCCTTGGGCCTTTGTAAAAGTTAGAGGGAGTTTAAAAATCTGCCTCATAATTTGTAATCAAATAGAGAATCCTTCAAAATGATCATTAACAAATGAACTCAAAGGAATAAACAAAAACATGAACATCAAGAGAAAGATAAAAGTAAAGCTATTCCCTTACCCTTCCCAACAAAAATAATAATACAAAAATCAAGGAAATAGTAGAGTATCAAAGGAAGACAAAGAATGACTTAAAATGGGGTTTTCTGTTAAGAAGCAAGAGAAAACTTCATAGTAGATACTACTATTGCTATGGAATAATTGATCAAAGATGAAATGACAAAGAAATAATCAAAATAAACTAAAACACAACTAAAGAAAGTGTTGATGAAAATTAACCTGCATTTTATACCATTTCATAATACATTCAGTCATAGTTTTCAATGGATGAAAACATGCTGTGATTATTGGAACCAAACTATGTCAATGAAACAGAGAGGAAAGAATGAGTAATACAATTTATATTAAAATTTAATTTGTAAGGAGGGAAGGAGATGGAAATTTTTAAATATAAAAAAAAATAAACCATGAAAAAAAAAAAACAAAACACCAGTACCAAAAGTGACTTACAAAAGAGTTTATTTGGGCTTACAGTTCTATGGCGAGGGTGTCCACAATGGTGAGGAAGCATGGCAGCTTGTGGAGGAGCAAAGGGCTGAGAGATAATATCTTCAGTCACATATGCACAAAGCAGAGAGTGCAAGCTGCAGCTGGGGTGAGACCACAGACTCTCAAAGCTCAACTCCTTTGATGGACTCTCTCCAAGAACCTGTGTCCTAAATCCTGTCAGCTGGGAACCAAGTGTTAAAATACACAAGCCTATGATGGACATTTCTTATTTTAGCCATGACAGCAACACTGAGCTATTTGTAGTATAAGCTGTTAGTATAGAAACAGGGGTGATCTTGCTGTGAATTTGGCTACATGCGTGTTCAACTTAGTAGATACTGACAATTTCCCAAGATGATCGATCTACTTTGTACCCGTGTCAGCAGTGTGACAGCTATAGTTCAAGGTGCCCCACAATTGTTCCTAAATAATTTTGAGCCATTCTTGCTGGTGAATAATGGTGTTTTATTGTGTCTAAGGTGAATGCCTCTGATGCCGCGTGGTCTGGCCATTTTGCCATATGACTTTGTCCATTGACTGATTTCCTGTCGAAGAACTCATCAACATTTTCTTTTAGTTTAGAGGTCCTTTTCTTTAATAGTGTCAAATGTTTCATATATATTAAATTGTGTTACTATGCAAAAAAAAATTTAATTTGTAGATAAAAATATTAGCAGTAATATTAGTCAATGGGATTAATGCTAAAAGTGAAAAAAAGTTTAAATTTCCAGATACCAGATGTTGAAATATATTTAAAGTGCTAAATGAAATAGTTATAGTTTAGTTATTATGTTTGCTAAGTTTAGTTTTTACATGTTTTGAATGTAGGGCATATGATGTCTGTAGATACATACATATTTGTATATATATTTGTCACTAAAATTATTGCCCAAATCATGAATCCTATTAAAACACAAATCAGCTTTTCATTTAAACTGGAAACAAAAGAAGTACAATTGCTGTCATCACAATTATTTATAATTGTCTCAAATTATAAAAATGGAAAGCTGAAGGAAATTATTATTATTTACAAATTGTGTGATTATACAGTCTGGAAATCTTCAGCATAGCAACAATTGGAGTTAGTAAGAGAATTCATTAGTGCAGCGAATCAAAAGATAATCAAATGTAGTTTTCTTATGTAATAATACTTTAGAAGCTATAATAGAAAAAATGATTGCATTCACATTAATTATACATATTAATATTTCATGAATATAAAACAATAAAGAAAAACTATAACAACAGTTTGACAAACTTTGTATAAAATTGCAAATTCTACTTAGAAAAGGACTTAGGTCAATGGATTATTATATTTCATGTGGCTTAGTAGTTATATACTGGAAAAGTCAATTTTTAAAAATTTAACAAAAACATCTAGATAACATAAAGAAATCCTAATGTCTAAATTTTTTATAAGAATTAATAACACATATTTTAATATTTATATGAGAAAATAAATATGCAAATATAGCTAGAAAGAAAAAAGACAAGAAAGGAACATAAAAGCTTTGGTTTACCAAATACTAACTATACTGAATAAGAATTCAGAAAATGACACAGTAAATAGGAAACTTTAGTGTTTAATTTTCCACTGAAACAATCAGTGAGCTGATTTTTAATTACTATTTTATTGCTATGATAAAACACCATGGCCAAGAAAATTTATAGAAGAGTTTATCTGGACTTAATCCAGAGGGATAAGAGTCTATCATGGGAGAAAGTCATGGCAGCAAGTTACAGGCATACTGACAGGGATGATACCTTTACTCACAAGCAGAAAGCAGAGGGTGAACTGGAAATGCCATGAAGCTTTGTAATTTCAAAGTCAGACCCCAGTGGCATGCTTCCTCCAGAAAAACCATACCTTTCTAAACTTACGCAAACAACATCACAAACTGGGGACCAAAGAGTCAAGCCCGTGAGTCTGTGAGGGATATTCTTACTCAGACCATCTTGATCAGTTAGATGCTTGGTAAAAAACAGAAGAAATCACAGAAACATATAAACTCTTCACAACAAGAAAAGACAAAGTAGGCTTCATAAAAATTAAAATGTGTATTTATTAAATACATTGTAAAAAAAGAAAAAAAAGAAAGACAGAAAACATCAAATTTTAAATGTGATTTAGTTTAGTATTCAAACCAAAAAATTCTTACAACTTAATAACCAAAAGATGAACAATGCTATTAAAAATGAAAACTACGAGATATCTTTTTTCCCAATTAAAAATTAAGCATTGGTATAAAGTATACATGTCTCTAAAATAGCATTATAAATGGTCCATGAAAATATGCTTCAGTTAACTTGTCATTAAAGAAGTAAAAATAAAAAGTACAGGGTTGGAGAGATGGTTCAACACTTTAGAGCACATGTTATTCTTGCTGAGGATGCAAGTTCAGTTCTCAGAACACATGAGACCTTTCAAAGCTGTTTGTAACTACAGTTCCATGGTAATTTATGCCTCATCTAACCTCCACAGACTCCTGCATTTATCTGGTGTATATACGTACCCCATAAATAAATAAATAAATAAATAAATAAATAAATAAGGAATACAAAAATGAAAACTATGATGGTATACCCTTATATATCCATTAGAATACTAATAACAATAATAATAAATTTAAAAGTAGCAAGTGTATTCAGGACTATAGTAATGTATAGATGGTGATACATTCTTGGAGGAAGTGCATAATGATACGGCTGCTATGAAGAGTTTGATGAATTGTTTTACAGATGATAACTGATCGGTGACCAATCAGCTTCTAGTTTGTATTTCCATTAGAAATAAAAGAAACATATGTTGCTTGAAGTTTCTTATGTCACTGTAAAAGTGTATATAGGCACTTTTAAAATAAACACTAAAGGGCTTAATATTAATTATAAACTTTTTGGCCTATTAGCTCAAACTTATTATCAACTAGCTCTTACAACTTAAATTAACCCATTTCTATTAGTCTATATCTTACCATGAGGGTCATGGCTTGTTACATCACATCTTGTTTCCCTAGCCAATGCTGGGCATCCCCCAGGCTCTGCCTCCTTTTTCCCTGTATCTTTGATTGGATTTCTCACCTGACTCTATTCTGCCTGGTAATTGGCTAAGCCAGTTTCCTTATTAACCAAAAGTAATAAAACATATTCACAGCACACAGAAGTGATGTGTATATGTTTTGCTTTTATTGGATAATGAATAAAGCTGTTTCTGCAAATGGCTTAGAAGAGTAAAGCCAGGTGGAGAATCTAAACAGAGATATAGAGAGTAGGCATGTAGCTGCTGAAGGAGAAAGATGCCAGAAAACCATATCAGTAGGCCATAGCCTCATGGTGATACATATATTAATAGAAATGGGTTCGTTTAAGAGGTAAGAGCTAGCTAGGAAAACGCCTGAACTGTTGGCCAAGCAGTGCTTTAATTAATATAGTTTCTGTGTGATTATTTGGGTCTGTACAGCTGGGAAACGAATAAGCAGTGTCCATTTACAAAATGGGACTCAACATGTATCTATGTAAGATGTGAATAGCTTTTTTTTTTTTTAAGGAAGGGATTCTAGACCCACAAAAGCAGGAGTCAAGTGTAGCTTTTTGGTAGCTGCATCATTTTCAGCTAGACTCTGTTTGCAGGCAGTAAGGGGAGGTATGGCTCCTTTAAGAAAAGGTTTCCTGACTGGGCATCTGTTGCAAAATGGCTCAGTTTCTTTGAGAGACAGCTTCGTGGTTGTGTTGGCACAGAAATAGCTCTGGTTCTTTCAGGGGTGATACCTGTTTGTTATATGTAATTTTACTATGTTAAGTTTAAAACTTTTCATTTTATTTAGACAGAAAAGGGGAGGTGATATGGGATATCCTTCTGTGTATGTGTTACTTTTATTGAATAATGGATAATGTTGTTTCTGCCAATGGCTTAGCAGAGTAAATCCAGGTGGAAAATCTGAACGGAGGTAATAAGAAAGAATAGACAGTGTCAAGGAAATGCCATGTAGCTGCCAAAGGAGAAAGATACCGGAAAACCTTACCAGTAGGCCACAGCCTCATGGTGATACATAGATTAGTAGAAATTGGTTAATTTAAGATATAAAAGCTAGCTAGGAAAATGCCCGAACTATTGGCCAAACAGTGCTGTGATTGATATATTTTCCATGTAATTATTCAGGGCTTGGAAGGTGGGAAAGGAACAAACAGTCTCCCTTTACAAAAAGGGCATCCCACATCACATATACTCATAGAAACATGTACATGAGTTTAAATGTGTGGTACTATATCATTCATAACCAAAACATAAACTGCTCATATGTCTTTCAATGGATGAGCAAAAATTGTGATTTACATGTGTAAAATCTTAATAATTGCAGCAACTCAGATGAACTTCAAAAGCATTACACCAAATTCAAATTTTGATTCAGACATAAGAGGTCAAATATTATGTTTCCTGTTTAACAACATATACAGATATAATTATATAAAATAGATTATCTGAGCATCAGAATCTAAGTGCCTGGGCTGGAGTCTAAGACATCTGGATTTCAAACAGGATTATAAATTCCCTATTGAAAATATCAACAGCATGCTCTAGTTTTATGTTTTTCCAAGTTAGGAATGTCATAAATGGATTAAGAGTAAGATTGCATAGACTCTCTGACACGAATTGAGTAAACACTAAAATTGGTTTACAGAAACCTTGTTCTCATTTTTATGATAACCAACTATATTGCTGACTGGAAATATACCATCAAACTGATGATTTTCTACATTTCTAACAAACCAGTAAAATAAGCATGCATTTATAATGGACACAAAATGTAGGGGCTTGGATGATAGTAGACAATGAACCAAAAGTAAAGCAGAGCTTAAAACATAGGAGTCATATTTACCTTTTTGCATTAATGAGCCTTGCCTACCTGTTTTTCTCACTTCCAGATTTCTCTTGAAATAATCACCCAATAAATTCTTAGAACATAAATCTTCATTCAGCCTCTGCTGTTTGTAATGTTCACTCAACACCCTACAACACAGAGATCCATGAACCTTTTGTATTTCCCTATACTGCAATTAGATATAACAAATGAGTTCATATAATCTCAGAGGTTAAATGTCATTATTTCTTCCGTGGTGTGTCTGATAAGTGATGGCAATGAAGTCAAAATGAAAAATATCTGAGTGTTAAACCCAAGCTTATTTCTGCTGCAGGCTAAAGGTCCTCACATAGTTGTTTCAATTAAACCTTGCTGCAACTTGTCTAGAAAACAATCTAGATGTAAGCCAGCATTATAGCACATGTGCTCTCCAAGTCAGCGGTATAAGAAATGTATGAGCTTTTCCCATTGCAAGGCAGTGGTGATTCTATAAATAGTTCAGTGCTGATTAAACTACTATTCTCCTCCTGTCTTTCCTCCAAAATAAACATACCCAGGCACCCACAATATCCATATAAATAAAGCATGCTCATGAAAATTTCTTGTTAAAACTCATAAAAGAGCTTTTCCATATTTAATCCTAGATAACTAGTAAAGAGTTTGGTTTGTCTTCCTCTTTCATGACCAGATTTAATAAAATTGAATGACTCTAAACAGGCTGTCAAAAATTAAAAGTGCCATGCCTTACCTCCCTGTGAATGTTGTGAGCTATAGTAATGGTTCACTTGACCAAATCTGCCCATTAATGCCATAGTGGCAAGAATGTCATGGTGGATAACTAAAGCTTGTCTTGACTGGATTTAAGGCCTATTGATCTATCTTTTCCCAGCCCATTCCCTTACTTTTTTCATCCAAATTCCATAGATCACCATGCCTTCCTTGTGAGTATATCTTGCTTGCAAAATCAGCCAAAGGTCTTAAAAGTAGAAATTTATGATCAAAGTATTCCTGCTCACACCTCATGGTCACTACAACAGCTGTTCCCTCAGACTAAAGTATTTACCCTCAGGGGCCAATTTTTTACGTCCTTCAAATTTAAGTGCACAGTGAAGTCTACTCTTTCCCCTTGTAATTCTTCCCATCACCTCACTCTGATATTTTATTCTTCTACCTCATGCTTTATTTGTCATTTATCACTTTCTAAGACACTTGTACAGGTTGTTTTGTTTATTCTTGGTAGTCTTTTTATTCTAGTGCAATGCTATTTAAACTCTTTAAAAGATTAAGGTCTTTATTTTTCTCTCTACAGCTGATAGTGTGAACTATACTCTCTCTCCTATGGCTCTCCAACTTTAGTGCTAAGGCATTCCTTCTCTAACTATAGGTACTGACTGAGGCTGACAATTGAGGAAACATTCTTAGACTCACACTCTGATGCGGGGCTTCACATTGTCCAATGGAACTTTCTCTCAGAACAAACCATGCTCAAAGCCTAGAAGTATAAAGACTCAACATTGGTACATTGTTGAGGGAAAACTTTGAAGAATTTTGGTCTTAGGGTTTTTTCTGCTATGATAAAATATGATTAAAAAAACTTGGGAAGGTGAGGGTTTATTTTATCTTATAATTTCAGGTAACTGTAAACAGAGGCGGCTTATTCATTTCCTGAATGCTCAGACCCAAATAATCACACAGAAAGTATATTAATTACAAAAGTTTGGTCAATAGCTTAGGCATGTTTCTAGCTAGCTCTTACATCTTAAATTAACCTATTTCTATTAATCTGTGTATTGCCATGAGGCTGTGGCTTACTGGGTAAAGTTCTGGCATCTATCTCCTTTGGCAGCTATATAGCATATCCTTGACTCCATCTTCTTTCTATATCTCTGATTGGATTTCCCATCTGGCTCTATTCTGCCCTGCCATAGAATGACACAGCTTCTTTATTAACCAATGGTATAAAACATAATCATAGCTTACAGAGAGGAATTCCACATCAGGTAACAGTTCATCATTGAGAAAAGTCATGCTTTAGCTTCTTATTGGCTAACACTTACATCTTAATTTAACCCATATCTAGTAATCTGTGTATCACCATGTATCACTATGGCTTACCGAGTAAAGTTCCGTCTGGCTCCAGAGGGGCTACATGGCTTCTTTTAACTCCTTATTCCTCTCAGCATTCAGTTTAGTTTTCCCTGCCTCCCTTAGGTCTGCCCTATTAACAGGCCAGGGAAGTTTTCTTTATTAATTAATGGTAATCACAGCATACAGAGGGGAATCCCACATCAGTAATGGATGAGACATTAGGGGAAGGACTGGGAGGAGAGGAGGGAGGAGGTGAAACTATGACCTGGATCTAAAATATGTAAATGAATGAATAAATATTTTTTAAAAAATTAAATATTTTAGAATAGAAAGGGGACTGTGTAGCATTCAGCCATATAGTACAACTATATCATACTTTCTTCTCACTGAGAAAGATGAGCAGAAAGACCATGAGAACCAGGAATAGCAGACATTTCTAATGAAGCAGTAATTGCTGAACAAGATAAAACTGTTGCACACATGAAATCATAACCACTGGATATATTCACAAGACCAGCAGAAGATTAAACAACCCTAACATGTTGGTACCAAGAATGTATGGGGAGAGGCTCGTGAATACCTTTTCTTGGATGGAGAGCTATTGGTACTTGCAAGCTTTGGTTTGAGGTAAAGGCATGTTCAAAGACGTAGTCCCCTAGAGGCTAACCTAACTCAAATAGATGATCCTACATTCACAAACATACAGGTAACAGGAAATTGGGAGGGAACAAAGGTAGGAATAATGGGGAGAAATTAGAGGTGAAGAATGGGAGTTGACTTGATAAAAATAATGATATGCATGTATGAGATTCTCAAACATTAAAACATATTTAAGTAAAAAAAAGACAATATAAATATATGTTGATTCTCTCCTTGTGACTTGAGATAGAGTAGGGTTTAATAAGAGAAATGATATTCATTGTATATAGTAGTAAATTATCTAGCTACAATAAGCAACCTTTTGAGTAGACTTCATTTTACTCAACCAGTGTTACATTAACTAGCATCATCAGTACTACCTGGGAGCTTGTTAAAAGTGAAGAATCTGAAGTCTCAAGCACGAAATCAAGATTTTAATAATGTTTTAATACATTTATTGCCTTTCCTCTTTTCATTGTGTCACTAGATTATAAAAAAATTCTTTCCAGACATGGTTTTAGGTGCAGTATGCCTGGTTACAGTCCATCAGCCAAAGCAGGCTACATGACAAACTCAGTCATTATTGCCTGGAGACTGTCTATAGAGCTAAACAGAGTGAGTGCATAGCTGCTGAGCCATTTGCCAAATAGTACAGAGATTATTAAAGAATTATGGCCCTTTTATTTAGGCAATTACTGGGAAGAACCAAAGACTGGAGCAATGTGTGTTAAAGGTCTTTGCAATGGTTTCCTTCAGGGTGTAACTGAGTTTTACAGAGCCATCTTGGATGCAACACCCTCTCTTGGTGGAATTCTGGAAAGTACAGTTGCATATCTTCCAACAATGCTTTAGTGTTCTAAATAAAAAGATACTTAGGACTACTGTCAGCCCTTACATTAACCTAACTATTATTCTCAGAGGAGATTAGAGGTTGTTGATAACTACGTGAATGATTTTGCACTAAATCCATTGCACTCTTGGCTGTCTTTTCTTCCTATGAGGTATGTTAGCTTTGTGAAACTGTATGAGAATCTTACCCTTGCTCACCTCTGTATGAACTGGAAACAGACCATTGCAGTGTGATGGAGCCTACCCAAACTCACCACTGCTCTCCAAGAGGACAGCTTTGTTTAATCAGTTATTCCTATTTCTGTTCCTTAGCTTAGTATGATTCACACGTTGCTTCTTTCATTAACACTGTATTCATGGAGTCGGCTCACGTTAGGCCATGTGTAAGATTATTACTTGCTCCCTTGCTTTGTTATGTATTCCACATGGAAGTGAACAATTTGGGAACTTCCAATCTTTTAAATATATAAAATAATTCTTGTAGGATCATTCTACACTATTCCTTTTGTTAGACTCATGTGTGCATTTCTTTCTAAAATAAATTTATATTTTTATTTTTTATATACATACTGTATTTTTGTCATTTCATACCTTCCCCTCTAGAGTTCCTGGCTTCATCCCCTTCCATACCTTTGGCCCCATCTTAAATTTGTGATCTTATTTAAAATTATTTTATGTATTCAGACACTAACACACATATATGTACACATTCATATATAATAGAGTATATATATATATGTGTATATATATATATATACACACAGCTTGCTGAATGCATTTAGTGTTGCTTGCATGTGTATAATTTTAGGACTGACCACTTAGTATTGAATAACTAATTAGAGATCTCATGCCTGGGGAAATTAGTTTTCCCTCTCTTAACAGTTGTTACTTGCCTATAGCTCTGCATATCCTTGTACCCACAGATAAGTGTAGCTCTCACTTCTCATCAAAGATTTATGCACATGTTTCTTATGAGTATATAGCTGTGAGGATTTGCTGAGCAATAGGATTCATATATATTCAACTCAGTTCTCTCAGTGTCTAATTTGAAGAGGTGAATTTTAAATTCAGTCAAAGGGGGATGCTTATAGGTATGTGCTGCTACATTTTACTTATAACCTTGTAATATTCTACTTAAAACCTAATAAGCCCATTTCTTCAGAAGCCTAAGCAATTTTTGTTGAAATTAGGCAGTTTTAAAAATTGCACTGGCTCCTAATTACCCCGGGGTGATATATAATGTCTTTCTTATACTATGGTAAGAAATAGACATTCTTCCTTCCTTCACTGACATGCACAGGAAAAGTGTCCTAGCACTTCATTGATCAATATTCCCACATAAATAGATAATGAATCTGGGAAATTGCTATTCTTTTATTGTCCTGATGGTTGGGCTGAAAAAGAAATGTATTGTTCTAGACCTAATCTAAGAGATGTATGTCCTTTCTGGACAAGAGATGGCATTGATTTTTAATCATCCTTGTATATGGGGCACTATGTGGGAAGTAGAACATTATTTATGATTTGAGAGAGAAAAGATCCTTTGTGGAGAGCAGGGAGGGAGAGTAAACCCATAAACTGTAATAAATTCTTTCTTCCACTAATTAGCCTTTGGCCACAGTGTTTATCACAGTAACAGAAAAGAAACAAGAACAATCCTGAAGTCACACTTACCATATGATTAAAGTAATGAGGATGAGGGTGAGGATGATGATGGTGGTGGGAGCTGTGATGATGAGGGTGTTGGTGGTGATAATATGGATAAAAGCAATTAAGTACCACCCATTGTGAGGGTTTGAAAATACTTTTCATGAGGAGTGATAGCTGCTCATCAGTTACCACCAACAGGTTTGTCTGAGAGCATCTAGAGTATCTGACCAATGTCAAACCTGTGGCCTCCTCCAGAGTAACTGAAAAGTATCAAGCCTTATGGCCTCCTCTAGAGTAGCCAGCAATGTCCAGCCTTTGGCCTTCATCCCAAAGCCATGTGTACTAGGTGGAAGAGGCCCATGACAGTAAAAGATAACATACACTGGAGAAACTTCAGCTGAGTACACTACTTAGTAGCAGCTTGAGGTTTTCTGCTCTTTTTTTTTTGCCATATGTCTTTGTCATTTGCTGAATGGTGAATAACTTCCTTTATAAGGTTTCTAGCTGGTATAGCACTGTGGCAAATATGCAGGACATGCAATATGAATAAATTAAAGATTAAAATTAAGATGCTAAGTGATCCATGAGAATGCAAGAAAGTGAATATTTTACCTTAAAAATTAAATCAACACAAAGAAGCTAATTTTGTATTGAAATAGCCAATGAAACAACTATATAATAAAATATATACTTAAGATGTGTTTAAATATTTAGTGATGCTTTTTAATATAGGTAATTAGTCATTGTAATGGAAAAGGGACTTCTAAGTGTCATAAGTGGGGTCTCATAAGTAAGCAAGGACATACTCCAGTGGGAAAATCGAAAAAGCTTTAAGAATATTTACAAACTTGGCAGGATTAAAGGGAACCAACAGAATTTTAGAGTCGTTGGGAGAACAAATGGTGAGATTCTTCACAGTCCTAACAGTTGTTCAGGAAGGAAACAGCACAGAGCAGCCAGGGATTACGACTGTAGAGAGATAGTTTCAACCGACTCTTATAGCCTGACATGAGCCTCCTAAACCCACTGTGTCCTTCCAATCTCCAATATACATTTCCTGTCAGGTGAGCTCACCTGGAAGACAGAAATCAAGGGGCCTGTTGGTGCAGGACTTAAAAGAGGGTACCCTTCCACTCCAGTGTGAAGAATATGTAGAGATCCAGCATGTATAAAATTATATTTCTCAAGAAAAAAAACTCTTATTTTAGATTACTTTTGTAAAAAAAAAAGTCTTCTTTCTACTTTACTGTTATTATTTAATGTTCGTTAAACACTTGTGACTCATTAAGCATTCATTAACTGGGATCTAAATTTATAAGTCCCTTTACCAGATTTTTTTCCTCCTCAGCTGTCTGTCTTTATCTAACTGAAATTTTTTTAACTAAATGTTACAGGGTTATGTAAAATCTTTGAAAAAATATCAACAATCAGCTTCAAAAGGTGAATACAAAATTTCAAAAGCATCTATAATTATATTAGAATTTTACAGAGAAGACATTATCTTCTATCTCCAAACCTATATTTATGTGGTAAAATACCTGGTTCTTACCCACCCTGTCTCTTCTGCTATTGATTTAGGAATTCATCTAACTATTTATTCTCCCGCTCTATAGAAAAGATTGCTTACCATAGCAACCCCAGCATTAGCATTCAGCTTCCTGGTTAGAGAACACCTTCCTACAGAAAGGTGCATCAATATGCAAAGTGAACTCAAGTTTATAAATAACATTTTAAGGAGGAGAATGCTATTATATTAAAACTCATAATGAAGAGGACAACCTAAGCAATTGTCTAAGGCTCCTTTGCAGATATTTAATCTGCATATATTCTTTTTAAATTCTGCCATTCTTCCTATTGCACTTTTAAGCCAAGATAGGTAGGAAACGATGAAATACTATGCATAACATACACTCAGCATAGGAATTTTTTTTCCACAGGGGGTCTCAACTTAGATCAGCTTCGCTATAGAATTATCTTTCTTCTACTACAAACTGAAGCAAAGTCCTTGTCTTGCCACTCAAATTCTCAAAGTGAAAATATTTAGTTTCGTTTTTCAAGTGTATCTCCCTGATGTCAGTCAAGCATCTGAAACGTCTTTAATATCACTTACTAAGAAGCAAGGTAGTGTTTTAATTAGGGAAGAGGAAAGAAATTGACTTGTGTTCAAAAATGGTAGTCTAAGCTTCTGTGACTGAGCTCAGAGATAGGGACTAGGGCATTGTTACTTCTGTTCCAAAGATCAGATCACTTCATCCCTTTCCGAGAATTCCATTTGTTAAAAGAAGATTCACCTACCAATGAAGATAATAACTTAAACAATTAATGACTTGCCCATCCTGTTTCTGCTCTTGAAAAACTTAGCTCAAAGAAGACAATAGCTAAACAAGAATATCAAAAGCAAACATGCAGATGCATGGTGACCTTAGGGACACTTTTAGGATATAGGTGTCAAGAAAAGTGAAGTGAATGAAGTACCCAGGGAAATGTATCAGGGAAGAGAAGACTAAAGAAGAATGAGATTAGCTTTGTGTGCAAGGAAAAACTCTTCTGTGTGTTTTGTGTCCAGGATCCCATGAGGCAGGCCAGAGATTTTAGAATGAGTATCATGCCTCATGAAATCATGAACCATCATGCCAGACTGCTCATATATTTTTATACTGGACAGGCCTTCCCATGAAAATGTTATGGTCTGTGCCTTCAAATTAAACACCCTTCATCAAATGATGATGTCTTCATCCAAACAGTCTTCAACAAAAATGAGAATGTGGATGCTTGACCATGATACCATAAACTTTCATGAAGAATTAACCCAGAAATTTAGGGTATGACCTTCTGAAGTGACCTCAGCAGGGAGGAGCAGAATGTATGAGATAATTAAAGTTTCATTCAGTATGGATAAAATGGAATGAAGAATCAGCCCACAAATCAATTTAATTGGGCCTTTTACTTTTACTGATCAACCTGTGAGCAATTAGATTAATGTCGCCATTATTTTCAGTTGGTATCATTGTTGTAAGGCTCTTGCCAACTTCTTTAATCCAATCGTGCTCAAATGTTAGTATTTCTTGGAGAGATGACAACCTGGAAACATCAGGGGTTCCTCCCTAGATTTGGTCTACAGTTAGAATCTATGTATTTATATTTCTCAGCAGCCCCCAAGTATTGCCATTCTGTTTATGAGGGTTACAGTTTGAATAACACTGAGACTCCTCAGATGGCCCAAAAGTTTGTTGTGTTTTAACAAGCTTCAAGGTGAAATGGATGCTTGCCCTATGGTGTAAGAGCATCTTTAAATCCCTGGTTCTTGGTCTCAACTTAACTTCAGGTGAGTTTTAAGAAGGAGACATTGCTTAATGACTACCTATGGCTGGGTCTCACCTAGTCTGTTCTGATAAAATCAGAGTGGGAAACACCTCGCCAAAGGGATTGTGTGAAAGCCCCTTTCAGATCAATGTACAGCCAAGCTTCAATACCTGTTTTTCAGACCTTAGCTGCATTTCTACATTGTAAGGCTAGACTAACTGCAATGTGTACTTTTCATTATGCATCTTTGGCAGGATAAAAGAATTATAAAATTTTGGCATCTGAAAGGAAATAAGCATTGCCAGCCTTGTGTGAAGTCACACCCAAGTTACTTTATGTACTGTTTAGAGGGGGAGTAATGGAGAACTCAGTTCAAAAGTACTGGGAATGAGTCAGCTGGACATGAAAGAATTTGGGCAAAATAGCAAGTTCTATAAATCTGTAGAAATGAAACCCATCTAGTTACTTCCGAAGGGCCAAATGTGCTATTTAAAATGCTCCAATAGAGCATCGCATTGCACAGCTGTTTGTAGCTTGAGGGCCAAATTCTCATCCCCTAAAGTGAGGAAATAGAAGTAGGAGCATTTTCAAAAGTCACACATACTACTGTGATTTTAATTAAGCCCCAAAGATTCCAAGGACCCCTAACCAGTGTTACTAAATGTGTTAGTCTTTGCCAGGTGATGGAAACAGATTTCTCTAGATATTCCCACATTTGACCCAGAATTATTTAGATAGAATGGCATTTTAAATTTGAGATTGTAGATTCCTGAAAGTAAACTAGTGTTTTTTTTTTTATATTGTTATTGTCATTTGGAAAGTTCAACTTGGAGTTTAGGGAGGAAATATGAATATTAGGCCAAATCAGAACCAGAGAAAATCAAAACAAGGTCCTCACTCTTATTGCTGCTGTAGTAAGATCTTGAAAAGGTTTTAGTTAGTTTTGCTTGTTTGTTTCTTTGTTTTGACTGTTTTTATAATTCTCTGAGTCTCTGTCTACGATGATAAGAATGACTTCATAGACTCACTGACTTTAATAGTGCAGAGGGGTCATGGCAGAGCCTTCGTATGTACAGAACCCTGTGTGATTAGAGTCAACTGAAAATCTGTCGTGTGCACCTTAAACTTTGAACTGAAAGAGTGAAACCGACTCTGTAACGTAACAGCTTCAGTGCCGTCTACTCCTCTCCTTCCATCCATGGAGTGGCTGCTGGCTTTCACTGGTACGATTTGAGAGACTGGGAGAGTGTTTGTTTCTTCCCCTATGATCTGCTTCCCAATCACTCTCAGCAGCTGTGATTCCCCCTTTTACAGAAAGGTGTCAGCTGACACATTTTCCCACAGTTGGCTTGCTCTGAGCCATCCTTTCAAAATGATGGTATATTTTCTGTAAAGGCTTTAGGAAAAAGCAGGCTATTTCAAGGCCTACCCCCATCTTTATTCCTCTTTGATTGAACCATGAAGAAAACGTTTCTCTGAGTGGATGGTAAACTGACAATAATTTTGAAGCCTCTTTTTCAGTTCACCTAAATCATCAAATTCTCAGTTAAACTGCTTGTATTCCATCCTGAGACACATCTCTGTTCTAGCTAGTGAAAAGGAAATGGTGTGTTTTTTAGTGCTGCTAAGAAACTCTGATCTCTAATCTGAGCTGCATGGACCTATCAAATAACTATTTTAGTGGGTCTGATGTGTGAACACTACTTTGTACACCCCAAGATACATTCATTAAAATTAATAAAGATTATAATGGAGCTAAAATTTGAGTGGAAATGTGGCTTTCTAACTCCTCTATTTGTAATCAGATAGTTTTATAACATTTTGAAGCATTAAGGTTTTCACTCAAAAATGTAGTTAATTATGACAATATGTAGCTTCTGGTAGGAACAGCTGCAACAAGATGCTTGGCTTTACTTCTGTAAAAGCCAGTTCTGGTTTTATTCTCCAAAGAATAATATCAGCAGACACAGATAATCACACACACACACATTTAGGTATTTTTGCTTTGACAAAAGGAAAAGAGGTGAACTAGGCAGCTTTGCTTCTATTATGATCAGGAACAGAAAAGAATGGGAAAGAGCTTTGTTTACAGTGAATAGCAGCACCTTTCTGTTAGGTGCCAAAAGTTTCTTCTTAGAATACAAACTTATTGAAAATATGTTAATATGCCTTTCCCATTACTAAAAAAATGTAAAAATCCTCAGAATTCTTCTTGATATGAGGTAGATTACTCTAGCAGTTCTGTTAAAACTCAAGATCAGGGCTACAGAGACAGTGGTAAGAACATTTACTGTTTTTTGTTTTTGTTTGTTTGCTTGCTTTTTGTTTCTTATTTATTTGTTACTACAGAGGGTCCTAGTCCATTTCCCAATACCCACCTGGCAACTCAAAACTGTTAACTCCAATTCCAAGAGAAGAAGCACTCTCTTCTGGATTGTACAGGCACCAAGCATGTATGTGGTATGCACAGACATACAGGTGGGAAAAAATAATTATATACACAAAATAAAATAAACTTTAAAAATTAAGTTCATATAAATTTTCATACAATACTGGGTCAGTAGCAAAATGTCACATTTAGAGTATGAATCCTCTCAATTGAAATCTCACTCTAACACATTTATATCAATTTTCAAGATCATGGGGTTTTTTGGTAATATTAATTGTTAATTTAAGCATTCACTAAGCTCTTTGCCAACCCTGAAACTCAATGGTACATTTTTCAATGGGTTTCTCACAGATACTTAGAAAGCCAAAGTTATATTAAATGTTCATCAATGCTCTTTTTTCACATTTAGTGATTTTCAAACATTCTATTTATTTTATAAAAGCCAGGCAATGATTTAGGCTTTAGATAGAAGTTCCTATGAGACATGGATATCAAGAAGAGGACACAAAGAACATGAACCAGTGGGCTAAGACAATGCACATCTGCCTATAACCTCTACTCTCTTTGGCAACTTTGTCTTATGCTATTGGGGAGAACTGTTCCTGTTTGTTCCTTAAGAGCCACTTCTAGGTATTCAAGCACTGTCTCCAGAAGTTACTGATTGGGTAAATGAAATCCAGCCATGAACTGGGGTTGACTCAGTTTTTGGAGTCTTGTAACATCTGTCATACATCTCTACCCAACGCCATGCTCAGAGACAACTTATCACTAGCCTGTACTCACTCATAAGTGGTTTTTAAACATAAAGCAAAGAAAACCAGCCTACACATCAAATCCCAGAGAACCTAGACAACAATGAGGACCCTAAGAGAGACATACATAGATCTAATCTACATGGGAAGTAGAAAAAGACAAGATCTCCTGAGTAAATTGGGAGCATGGGGACCTTTGGAGAAGATTGAAGGGGAGGGGAAAGGCAGGGAGTGGAGCAGAGAAAAAATGTAGAGCTCAATAAAAATCAATAAAGTTAAAAAGGAGGGGTGGCCATAGGCATGATAACAAACAAACAATTACAGTTCTGTAGACCTTCTCAAAGTCTCAGAGAAGCTATAGCAGGTCCAATGATAAGAACATTTAGCAAAACTGGTCAATAAAAAAAGACATTGGATATAGACACTAGGAGACACCTAATAAAAGCATCCAGGAAGAGGTCAGTGCATGGAGAAGGACAGTTCAGTGGGATAAGCTCAGTCCCAGAGCCCCAGGCATTCAAGGCAAGCATCTGTCACTGAGTGATGCCACAGGCCTCACTGAAGGAGTATTGTCAAGAATGTGATGCCCAATGGACATTCCACTCACTGATCAAATGGTCCCTTTCTTACTAACACCCAGGCAACAAGAGATTTCATCTATATAATTGGCATCATAGTCAAAGACAATGTATTAACTGTTATATCATTAAAAAATTACCATGAAACCAAAAAATGCTACAAGTCATGGTATTACTGAAGTCAGTTGTGGACATTTCGGCTGGATATTATACATAATATGTACCCCATCCAATATTCAAAATTTTTAAATGTTCTTTGTGTCGATGTGAGCAGGAGACTGGAACATTTCTTTTCCAAATATCCTTTAATAATTTCCCTCCCAAGTGGCATACATATACAATCATTATTTAGATGTGGAAAACTGTGTAATTATTTAGAGCTTCATAATGCATTAGAGCAGTACTATTGAACCTTCTTAATGCAGTTATTCACAATTGTGGTGACCCCAACCATAAATTTATCCCATGTCTACTTCATAACTATAATTTTGCTGCTGGTAAACACTTGATATGTAGCATATCTTATATAGGACATCAAGGGAGTCATGGCACATGGTTTGAGAACCACTGTCTTAGAAAGAATTCAGACTAGAAAAACAAACCAGAATTCCTATTCGAATAAACTAAATTTTCATTGATAATATGACCTGTAGCGTACTACTATAGTTATGTGTTTTCTACAGACAATCTTGAGAAATGAGATTCTTTTCTTGACCTGTCTACCAAATTTGGATTTCTCCTAAATTTCCACCATGCCTGAAAACACTGCAGCCAACCCCTTTGCATACACCAAATGGCAGAGAAAGGTTTAAGAATAGAACTACAAACTGCTACTTTGTTTGGAGGCACACACTCCCTGAATTGCTGACAGGGTGGGGGAAAAGATGGCATGAACAGTTCAGTCATGGCCAAGAAAAATTTAGCTGTCTGTGTAGCAGTTGAGAGAACCTGGTGATTTATGGAAGTCCCTTAAATGCTAACTGAATGTTGTATGTGGGTGTGTTGAGATGTACTGCCAGGTGGTTCTCAAAAGGACTTGCCAGGGCATAAATCAGCCCTATCATCAGGATCAGAGCAAATGCCTGCTATTTTTCCATCATTCCCCAATTCTATATCAGCATGAGGACACCTGTTAGAAATGGTATCACCTGATGCATAGAGCCGAACAACAAAATCAGGGACAGTTTGGTAAGAGCAAATAGAGAGCGCTATGATGAGAGTGAAGCCAAGAGCTTCTGGGCAGCTTTCTTTGCCAAATTTACCTCCAGATTGCAGGGCGGGCTTGTTCCTGAACCTACCACCCAGGCAGCAAATCTCGCCAACTAATCTGGTACGCTGTGTTCCCTGGTAGGTCTGCTTTGAATGTATTTGGATATATCTCCACCTGTTCTGCTCACCCAAGTGAAGGTTCTGCTGCTGAATGAATTCAGGTCATTTTTTATTATTAAATTCTTTACTTAATGCCATTCATGTGGCAAGTCATATACAATTGCTCACTGTAAAAAAAATAAGGCACTGTGTCTGATTAGGAAAACCATGTGCTGATCTTTTAAGGCTGACAATCTGACATAAAAGAGATATAAAATCCCCATGGTTAAAGGTACATGGGATGTTGGCCCTCATAGGGATTGTAACTAAGGTAAGAAACACGGAGGAAAAGGGATCAATCTAAATGTAGAGATATAAAGCGATGCTTTCATAGGTGTAGAAGCATCAGCAATGTTTTAAATACTAAATAGAATAAAGGAATTCTGTGGAAAGTATGTGTCATAGATCCACAGTAAGAAAAACGATTGGTTAATTTTATGGTCAACTTTTTAATCGTATCTATTCTGACACCAAATGTGTACATGTCTGTATGAAGCAATGTTCCAAATCTTTGGCTATACTAATAAGTGTCCTATAATTTACTAATTTTGATGATAACTTCCAGAACCTATTGAAAATTTTATTGATTAGAAATTCATCCCAAAGTTCAGGGGCCAAACTCACAATTTTTCTCAACACTTCTTATGTTTCATAGTTTACCATAGAAAATATAAAATGTTACCAATATAAATCTAAGTACAAAGTCTATAGGGGTTCAAAGTACAGAAGGCTTTGTTCCATGAAGTTGGGGTGCAACACCTTCCAACCATATGAATGCATTCAATTAAATGAAGGTATCAGTAGTATTATTTAAATTTTTCTACTTTTAGTCTCCAGCCTTCTTTTCCTTTCTGAACGTTATGGATAAGGATGTGAGTACCAACCACACAGCAAGTTGTTTGTTTGATTTGCTTGTCTTTTTTGTTTGTTTGTTTGTTTGTTTTCTAATGATCAGTTTCCTCATAAGACAGTTCATTGGCTGTCTCCTTAGCCATCCCAGCTTCCTCATGAGACTGTCCATTAGCTCTCTCTTCATCCATCTCATTAGCATAGATACAGAGTTGACTCTTCATTCCCTCTTGAGCAATAATAGACAGTTCTATCTTTGTGGGAATTCTAAAGGATTTAGAAGTTTTGTGCCAAGCACTGAGGACAAAAATTAAATACATTTCTATGATGCTGTAAACATAATTATATAGGCATTTTTTTCATAAAGGGCTCCATCGATGGCTAATAATGTAGGAATAGAAAACACCTAAAATGTCTGAGAACTGATGTATGGGAGAGAGGTGGACATTCCTCTGGGACAGATAATTATTCATAATTATTCCTATATCAAAGATCATATCTTAATTTGATTTCCTCAAGAGAGGTCCTAGCACAGATGGCTTAAGTAGTCCACTTGGACAACGATTCCCAACAAACAGCACCTATGAGAGGAACTGAGTAAGACAATGAAGGAAGAAAATTCAATAAAGGGAGTGGGTGAATTTCCTTCTTCATGGACAAGATGAGGGTGATATGAGGTGATGTAGTTCTTGTTTATAAAGCAGAATTTAAGGTGTTATAAAATATTCAGTAATCATGATAAACAGTATGTAAATATAAAACATCAGAGCATCAAATCTTCATGAAATCTCCATAACAAATGAATTATCAAGATTTTTAAATAGAAAGGAAAGATCTAGGATCTGACAGTGTTGTTCTGGACCATACCAAAGCCTGAGGCAAATGAAAAATATATTCATGGATATTTTTAGGTGATTATTTTTTTCAGAATTTAAAAGGAACTGAAATATTCCACAAAATTGAAAATACATGTTAAAAGTTTTATAATTTTGAATTTAAATCCTTTGTTTAATGTAGGAGAATTCTTTGTTTTCTGTCAATCATGTTTTAAATAAACGCTGATTGGCCAGGCAGGAAGTATAGGCAAGAAAACCAGACAGGAAGTAGAAAAGATGCAATGAGAACAGGAGAATTCTGGGAAGGAGAAAGTTGATTCCTCCCATTCCTGTCCAGATCACTGAAGCAGCAGGATGTGATCTGCCCCACTGAAAAAGGTACTGAGCCACATTGCTAACATAGATCAGAATAATGGGTTAATATGCCTTTATTACGTTTAGTATGTTTTTTGTGTCCCTGCTCTCTCCAAAATATTTATCATGAAGGAATGTTGTATTTTGTCAAAGGCATTTATTTATTTATTTTTATTTTTATTATTATTATTTTTTTTTTTTTTTTGGTTTTTCGAGACAGGGTTTCTCTGCAGCTTTTAGAGCCTGTCCTGGAACTAGCTCTTGTAGACCAGGCTGGTCTCGAACTCACAGAGATCCGCCTGCCTCTGCCTCCCGAGTGCTGGGATTAAAGGCGTGCGCCACCACCGCCCGGCATCAAAGGCATTTTAACTGTGAGAATTCCTACCACCAGTAGCCAATAAGTTACCCACCCATTTGGGCGTGGTCGTCTATACTATTTAAACCAACTTAAAGTGTACCTCCAGCCTCTTTTTGGTTGCTGTTCCTGTTTTAGCATAGGATTGTCTTCTGTGAATCTACCCTTAAATAAATAACCCTCTATTATACTCATTTCTGAGCTAGTGTGAGATTTCTTTTAAGTATCCTTCTTTACTTTTTCAGCACCTAATGATGTGATCATGTGTTTTTTCCTTTTTTTCCCGTTTGTTTATATAGTGGATTGCATTGACAGATTTTGTATGTTGAACCATCCCTGCATCTTTTGGATTAAGCCTACTTAATCATGGTGTATGATTTTTCTGATGTGTTGTTGGATTCTATTTGCCAGTATTTTATTGAGTATTTTTGCATCAATGTTCATAAGTGAGACTGGTATGTAATTCTTTTTCTTAGTAATGTCTTTTTATGGTTTGGATATCAGGGCAAATCTTTGAAGAAAGAAATTGAAGGAGACATCAGGAAATGGAATGATCTCCCATGTTCTTGGGTATGTAGAATTAACATAGTAAAAATAACAATCTTACCAAAAGCAATCTATAGATTCAATGCAATGCCCATTAAAATCCAAACAAAAATTTTCACAGACCTCAAAAGAACAATATTCAACTTCAAATGGAAAAGAAGAATTTCTGGAGGCATCACAATCCCTGAATACAAACTCTACTACAGAGCTACAGTACTGAAAACAGCCTGGCATTGGCATAAAAACAGACAGTAGGACCAATGGAAGCAAATCAAAGACCCAGACATCAATCCACATACCTACAAACAGCTGATTTTTGACAAAGAAGCAAAAAATATAAAATGAAAAATGGAAAGCATTCAACAAATGGTGCTGGCATAACTGGATATTAACATGTAGAAGAATGAAAATAAGTTCATATCTATTGTCATGCACAAAACTCAAGTCTAAATGGATCAAAGACCTCAACATAATACCAATCACACTAAACCTCATAGAAGAGAAAGTGAGAAGAACACTTGAACATATTGGCTCAAGAGACCTAAATATAACCTCAGTAGCATAAGCACTGAGAGAAAAAATTAATGGGACCTCCTGAAACAGAGAAGTTTCTGTGAAACAAAAGATATGGTCAACAAGACAAAAAGGCAGCCTATAGAATGGAAAAAGATCTTCACCAACCCCACATCAGAGAGAGGGCTGATCTCTAAAATATATAAAGAACTCATGAAACTTGACATCAAAAGAACAAATAATCCAATAAAAAATGGGGTACAGAGCTAAACAGAGAACTTTCAAAAGATGAATCTAAAATGACTGAAAGACACTTAAGGAAATGCTTGACATCCTGAGCCATCAGAAAAATGCATATTGAAACAACTCTGAGATTCCATTTTATACCTGTAAGAAAGGCTAAGATCAAAAACACTGGCAGCTTATGGTGTAGAGGAAGTAGGATAAAGGGAACACTCTATTGCTGGCGGGAGTACAAACTGGTACAACTGCTTTGGAAATCAGTATGGTGATTTCTCAGAAGATTAGGAAAGAATCTACTTCAAGACCCAGCAATACCACTTTTGTATATATACTCAAAAGATGCTCAGTCATACCACAAGGACATGTGCTCAACTATGTTCATAGAAGCATTATTTGTCATATCCAGAACCTGGAAATAACCTAAATGCCCTTTGACCAAAGAATGGGTAAATATGTGGTACATTTACACAATGTAGTTCTACACAGCAGAGAAAAAAATAATGACATTTTGAAATTTGCAGGCAAATTAATGAATCTAGAAAACATATTGAGTGAGATAATCCAGACCCAGAAAGACAAATATCATATATACTTACTCATAAGTGGCTTTTAGACATAAAACAAAGAGAACTAGCCTCCACTTAACAATCCCAGAGAATGTAGGCAACACAGAGGGCCCTAAGAGAGACATATATAGATCTAATATACATAAGAAATGGAAAAAAACAAGATCTCCTGAGTAAATTTGAAGCATGGGGACAATGAGAAAGTATGGGCAGAGACTGTTTGTTTCCTGACTTCTCAGACCCAAAAAATCATGCAGAAACTATATTAATTACAACACTGTTTTGCCAATAGCTTAAGCATATTTCTAGCTAACTTTTACATCTTAAAGTAATCTATTTCTTTTATTCTGTGTATTGCCATGAGGTTGTGGGCTACCGGTAAGGTTCTGGCTGGCAACTGGTGTCTTTCTCCTTTGACAGCTACATAGTGTCTTCCTGCTCTGCCTACTTTCTGTCTATATCTCTGCTCAGATTTCATGCCTGGCTTTACTCTGCTAAGCCATTGGCTCAAACAGCTTTACTCATCAACCAATAAAGCAACACATACACAGAAAGACTTTCCACATCAGGAGATGGTAGAACGGAAGAGTAGAGGAAAAGGGGAGCAGGGAAAATATATAAATAAAAGCAACACATACACAGAAGGACTTTCCACATCAGGAGATGGTAGAAGAGAAGGGTAGAGGAAGGGAGGGGCGCAGGGGAAAATATATAGCTTAATAAAAACAATAAAAAGGAATAATAATATTTTGGTTTGCTTTATACTACAATTTGGTTTGGCATACTACAATTTGGTTTGGCATTTCATACACTTAATTTTCTAGAGATCCCTTTTGACTGTCCTCACGGAAAGGTAGAAGACTAAGATGTTTATACATCAAATCTTGTCCTGCATCTGTCATGAGCTCTCTATGTCCCTAATTCTCTGGTGCTGTCAACAGTCTCCTAGGTGAGGCCAAACCTGATAGAAAAGTCACTACCATCATCTTCCACGTATATCTTTGATGAGGTTTGAAACAATACAGAAATGCCACTGAGACCCAGGTACTTGGCTAAGGTATGAGGCATTAGTCAGAGCTTACGTGGAAGCATTTCTCTGGATCTTAACAAAAAAGAAAGATGTAAGAAGGCAGACAAATTTAGAGGTGACTATCTTCTTACTTTGGAGATTGTATAGACCTGAGCTAGGATGGTGACTGCTGAGCAAGCAATAAGCTTTCAAAGGATATCAATCACTGAGTTCAGTTCGCGAAACGAATGTGTTTCACAAAAATAATATAAGTAAGTAAGTAAGTAAATAAATAAATAATAAATAAATAAATAGGTACAATTGAGTGTGGGGTTTCCTGTCATGACTGAAATAACAAGATGGTTTCATAGTAGACAGCCTGAGAGAAAGGACACGTTTGTGTTAGGGAGGCCTTGTAATGGAAAGGGTGTCTGGCGGAGCTCCACGATCCCTGAGTACAAACAATTTGGATGCACAGGAAGTTCTACAACTGACTTTATCTCATAAAACAGTTGCAGAACCTTAGCAGCCTTAAAAGAACTTGACCTCCCCCTCTGGGACTCTGGCTCTGGGAAACAGAATGCTGTGGTTTCTGTCATAGGAGCAAACTGTAAACTGAGCATGGTGGCACATGCCTGTAACTACATCACTCAAAAGGCTGAGGCAAGAGGATCAGGGCTTTCAGGTCAACCTGACCTACAAAATTAAACCATGTCTCAAGACAAAAAGAAAAATAATTTGGTTATTTGATACCATAAAAATTGAGCCACTGCAAAACTGGAAACTGGTAAATTAAATTGAAATCTGTTACAAGGGTCCAAGTGAGTGAAAACAGCGGTTTGACTAATTATTGATTTTGCTGAATTTCAATGGCTGCTCTCTTTTAGGAGTAATTGCTTTATTACGATTTTGAATCATCGAACAAAAATCTTGCATTAATCTTCATTGTCAACACGACTGGATTTAGAGTCATGTAGGAGACCGGTGAAGCTCACCTCTGGATATGTCTGTGAGGATCACTGTGGAGAACATCAACTGAGAGAGAAAGACCCGCTCTAAATATGGGTGGTGTCATTCCTTGAGCTGGAGATCAAATCAATCTAAAGGAAAAGGAGAAATCCGGACAGAAATCTATCTCAACTTTTGTGGTTTTTTTCATATACTAAGAATCAAAGAATAACCTCTACCCCAGACCCCCATTCTCAAATACATGAAGCTAAACAAAGAGGGACCGAACTCTACCAAATCATAAGTAAAAACAAACAATTCCTTCTTTTAAGTTGCTTGTATCAGATATTTGATCACCGTGATGATAAAGGAGTTGTATTTTAGAAATTGAGAATTGCTTGTTTGAATCTGAGAGAATCTAGGAGTGACGTAAAATTATTTGTGAAAATACCATAATTTATGTAATGTCTGTGTAGCAATGGTGACAATAGCTATGAATTGGAGAAAATGGAGGTATATGAGACACAGCCTATAATCTCAAGGAAGACTGTTAGGAGACCAATTGTGCCTCCCCCAGGATTGAAATTTTAACCTAAGTAACTCAGAATGTGACCTTATTTAAGAAATAAGAACATTTCAGAAACAATTAATTAAGACGAGGTCATACAAGAGTGATATTAGTCCTCAATGCAACAAAAAGGATACCCTTATAAGAAAGGGGAAATTCAGATAAAGAATAGACAACAAAAATGATAACTCACAAGCAAAAATAGTACCATAGTTTTGCTTTTGTTGCTATGATAAATTACTACCAAAGTAAATATCTTTTTTCAGGAGTAGCAGTATTTGATTTATAAGTCACAGTACCTCAAAGAACACTAAGGCAGAACTCAAACAGGCACCTGGAGGTGGGGATTTTAAGCAGAGATCACAGGAAAGCTGCTTCAGGCTCCCGTTCAGCTATCCTTAGTATAGAGCCCAGGCTCATCTTCCCAGCAATAGCACTACCCACAAAGGGTTGGGCCCTGCTGTACTAATTAACAATTAAGAAAATGTCTACAGACATGCCCAAAGCCTAAGGAGACAATTCCCTGAGACTTCTCCTTCCCAAAAATGTCAAGTTGTCACCCAATGCTAATTATGACAAGCAGAGATTAGAGAGATGCTGCCCAGTTCCATCCCACACTGAGGACCAATGTCAACAACCAGAAACCAGGTACATAACCAAGAGAAGGTGCTTGAAGATTACATTTCTTTCCCTCTCTTACTTGCTTTTTTTTTTTTTTTCCTGAAGTAGGATAGAGTGAGCTGGGATTAGATCAGGAGAATTCCCAAGTAACAAAAGAGATGAAAAGGTACACCTCTCAGAGAATTTATCTTTGTCTTGAAATTCAGGTTGCTTCTAAAAAAGAAATGGGTGGAGATTCATATGAGCCAAAAACATGTAGGACAAACCCTGTTTGGAATGAAACAGGCAAAAAATAAAATAATTATGAAGAATCCTGAAAAACTTCACAGGGAAAAATACATTTTTGAGGAATCAAGGAAAGTGACCTGCCAGGGTAGACGCAGGTTCTTTTTCTTTCTTTTAAAGAGTTTGTTTATAAAAAAAAAAAAAGAAAGAAAGAAAGAAAAGAAAAGAAAAAAAAGCTGGGCGGTGGTGGCGCACGCCTTTAATCCCAGCACTCGGGAGGCAGAGGCAGGCAGATCTCTGAGTTCGAGGCCAGCCTGGTCTACAAGAGCTAGTTCCAGGACAGGCTCTAGAAACTACAGGGAAACCCTGTCTCGAAAAACCAAAAAAAAAGAGTTTGTTTATTTATTTATGTATTTATTTATTTATTTATTTACATATGTACTTACGTGTGTGTGTGTGTGTGTGTGTGTGTGTGTGTGTATGTATGTCTATGTGTGAGTAGGCAGTATGTGTCCAAATGTCTGGGGAAGCCAGAAGAGAACATTGGATTTCCTGGAACTAGGTTACCAATGGTTACACTTTCTGATGTAGGTCATACAAACTGAACTTGAATCACTTAGAAGGATAGCAAGTGATCTTAACCACTGAGTAGTCTTTCCAGCCCCAAAGATGATCCTTTCCCCAGTTTATCCATGATGATCTTCAATATTTGGCATTTATATCCTTGTCCAGTTCACACCCATTGTATAAGAGTGAGATTTTAATGATTCACACCCAGAGAAGAAAGTACAGAGCAAGTAATATTATATCCTTTCTAAGACTGCATCATTAAGTTACTGTGAGTTGGGGCCGGGGAGATGGCTCAGAAGTTAACAGTACTTGCTGGTCTTGCTGAAGAACTGGGTTCGCTTCCCAGCACCTATATAGCAGCTTACAAACATCTCTAATTTCATTTCCAGAGAATATGACACCCAATTCTGAACTCTACAGTCACTATCACTAGGTACACGTATCACACATACATACATGCAGGCATAACACGGACATATCAAAAATACTGTGGCTTCCATCTGGGTTTGGTTTTCTTATTTTTTTAATCATTTACTCTTGAGGAAGCAAGGTGGCATGTTGTGAGGCAGCCTTGGAGAGGTGAATGTGGTAAAGGATCCAGCCTGTAGGTGTGGCTGCATCCATGAAGGATTTTGAGCCAGACACAGCTACTTAAGCAGAACTCTGATCCTAAACCACACAAATTGCAGTCCATTGCTTCTCGTTTAATTCATTGCTTGGTATTAGATTACCAATATACTCACCACCAATGAGAAAGCTGAAGCATACCATATTGTGATGTTTTCCCAGCACTCGGGTTCAAGCAACTGTGACAGAGAGACAACACTTTTTATTTGTTTAGAAGTATAGTTTCCTTTCATACATAATGCACCATGTCTTTCCCTGTGTAAGGTCATCCTTGTAGTTAGAGGACATTGGTCATACCTGCAATTGTGAGGGATCATTTTTCTAACAGTAGTGGCTATCTGAAAGTCCCAATTTTTATTGCTTGGTGAGCGTGGCAATCTCATAAACCCTGAGTCAAGGGATCTCACTAATCAGCCACAGACAGGCACCATTTACAGTCACAAACAGGTCTATTTTAATAGAGATGTTCCCAGACTTTATCTAAGTCTCTAGTGCTTAATGTAAGGATGTTCTAGGGATTCCACTTTGGGGTTTGTAGGAGAATATGTTTGAAGATCTTCTGGATTCCCAGAATCTGAACAGCATAAGCACTGGGATATACTCAGACTTTGATCTCCATTGCTTGTCTCACGGGTTTTGAAGCACTGTTTACTGGCCTGAGAGTAAAAATCTGTCGGTGTTGTCCTCTCCCACTTATACACAAAAGCTCACCATTCACTGAGTCTTCTAGGAGTGTTGGAATGCTTTAAAGGGAATTTTCCATGTAAAACAATCGGCTACATACAGTACAATTTCAGGGGTTCATTTGGAAATCTAGTTGATATTGAAGGTAAGTTTTCAAAAAAATATTAGGAAGAACAACTATTGTCCCCAACTGGGATGAAACTGTTAGTGGAGCAAGCAGTCAGTGGAGCCTGACTCATTCCACACAGCTCCCAGCGACACATGAGACATACACATGGCCGCTCATCTCTGAATTTTGCCTCCACTATTCCCATATGACTTCATCACACACTCCTTCCCAATCCTTACTTCCCGACAAATTCCTTAAGGATAGCAATTTCTCCTAAAAAAGCAATCTAACAAGAATTAAATCTCTTTTTCAGAAGAAAGAAAAGACGAACACTTTTACATTTTTGTTGTATCATTCCTTCACAGGCCTCAAATACACAATTACTAGCTGATGAGACAGAGAAAAGTCCCAAGTGTAGAAGGAATCAGTTTAAAAGCCTTGGTGGTTTGAATATGTTCGGTCTCAACATATGCACAAAGACATTTAGAGAACTTGGAGTGAGTTTTTGATGCAACAACTTCTACGAACAGTAATTTATAAACAATTTATAGCTTTGCGTCCATATAGTGGTTAATTCTGTAGCCTAACAGTCAGTCCCTGGGCAGCCAGTGAATTCAGAGCATCCCCATTTTTATAGCTCTAGTTTCTAGGGTCCCCCTGATACCTTCTTTGCCTGTAATAACAGTGATTCCTGCTGTTCATTGAGGACTGGTGTTGTCAAAGACCCCCTACTGAGGACTGGAGGCTTTGTATCGCAATCAATGTCATCCACACTAACCTGCAAAAGATTGTCTTTCTGACCTTAAATAAAGAAGCCAAATCTCAGAGAGGTTAAATAATTTGTCCAAAATCTCTAAGGTAGGAGATAGCTGAGTTTATCAGAGATCTAAATCTCTCTGGAATACAGACACTTTAGTCTATCTGTCACCTTCAGACTGGCTTGCAATTGGTCAGGAAAATCTGACACAAGTGCTTGTTTCGTGGGTGGCTTATCTGTGCCGTGACCCCAGCAGTTGGAAAACAGGGATGAGAAAGTGAGGAAAGGAAACAGAGCCAACATGCCTATCTGCTGGGCTGACAATGCCACTGTGGGAAACCGGGGTTTGATCCATCCCAGAGCATTGCAAACAGCCTGTAGGTTCTTCTCATACTACTGAATGAATGGAGAGGAATGATTATCCATCTCCCCAGCCCTGACGAGTCTATACTTTAAGAAGTGCTACATGGGAGCTTATGGACTCAGGACCAACAGCTAGGGAGTCTGCATGGGACTGAACTAGGCCCTCTGCATGCGTGTGACAGTTGGGTAGCTTGGTCTCTTTGTAAGGTTCCAAGCAGTGAGAACAGAACCCAACCCTGGGGCTCTGCTGGCTTTCGGGAAACAGATGCTGGATTGTCTCACCCAGCTTTGGTGAAGGTAGGGGGAGCTTGGTCCTGCCTCAATTTGATGTGCCATGCGTTGTTCAAGCATGGAATGGAGATGGAGAAGGGGGAATGGGGAGGAGAGTGGATGGAAGTTGGGGAGGGTGGACCGAATGGGAGGAGGACAGGTTGGTATGTAAAATAAAAGAGTATGGAAAATAAATGAAAATGTTAATAAAATAATATAAATAATAAAGAAATGCTACATGCATAGACCCCTACTTGTTTTAGGCAACTTAAAAGAGGCCCAGAGTGGCAGGGAAGGGAAAAAATAAGGTGAGATGCGTGGAGTGACAGGAGCCTGTGACTATGAGGACCTGCCTGTGTATCCACTGCTAGGGTCCAAGCAGGGATGTGAGCTGAGTTATGGGGGCCTGCTTCCATTGCAGCCACAGCCTCCAGATTCCATCCTATTAACCACACTGATGTCCAAAGCCTTCTGTTGCACTGCCTTTGGAAAAACGGGGAAACTTGGAAAGTGTGTTATGCCCAAGTGAAAACCTGCTCACCAGACACTATAGGAAGAAAAGGAGTTGTGCCATGCATGAAAGGGAAAGATTTTCTTTTTCATTGACAACACCAGAGAAGCCGAGGGATATCTGTGTTTGCTGGTGAAACAGGAAGCAGGTGAAAAGAATTGGTTAAACCATTCTTTCCTTTATAATAGACAGGACTCTTGATGTCCAGTATCATGCTCCATGAGAGAGGGCAAAGACTGTGAGAGGCTGAGGTTTCACTCCACTGCAAACTAATGAGATCTATGGACAGCAGCAAGGAAAGGACCATCCTCTGTCAGAGACAAAGAACTTCATTACGGCGGGCACAGCAAGCAGTGCAACTGTCAGCCTGGTTGTGTCAGGTTTCCTTACCCTTGGGTCCAATTGGAGCTACGTAGTACAAGCAGATGCTCATTTGTGCACCAGAATCGCAAGAAAGAAATGTCCAGATCAAAACTCATAAATGATGTAGACAGGCCAGGCGAGCCCTTCCTTTGCTCAGAGGGCAACATCGTCTTTGTTGTTCTGGATAGTAGGGGTACCTGCTCTTTACTCCAGGAGGAAATGCTGTCTCCCAAATAGGGAAGCAGGCCTGCCCCTGGCTGCAGTTGGAGGCACTATGTTTACAAATATCTTTGAAAAGACAATCTGTAATAAAGAGATGCTAATGTATAATATAATATATATACATGTAATATATATATATATATATTCACATGGGCTAATATATATGGATGAAAGATTGAAAGATAGCCAAAGTCAGATAAGAAGCAATATAATAACAATAAGCCCCTAAGCTTGGTCTCTGGATTAGTATCCAGTGGCTTCATTTTGTCCAGGACTAATTGTATAGCTTTATGCTGGACCCATTCTCAAATGTCAGATATGAATGATAATACCACCATCATTCTCAGGGGTCATTATCTCTCTAGAAATGGAGAAATCTTCATCACTGCTTAGCAATTCAGCAGGCCCATGATCATGATATTATATAAAAAGAAAACTTCCTGTGAAGCTCTTGGGCCTCAACATTCCCAGTATTCTCACGGAATTTTTCTTTCCCTTCGAACCAATGCTAAATCTGGTAGATGTATCAAACCCTGCACCGAACACTCAAATAACATTTTTTTATGTGAACGGCATCACATGCTATCTTGCAGCCCGTAATCATTGCTTCTGAATGAATCGGAGGTTTTCTTCATCTCCATGAAATGAGGTCATACTATTTATGCAGTAAATTTAAAGCAAACTGAGCAGATGATGTGTATAAAATAAGAAACGTGCAAATTTAGAGCCACTGATGGTGCTAAATGAGTTGGTTTTCAATCAAGTATTTCTATCAGTTGGTTCAGCAACCGAACCCTCGGATGGAAGCCACACCTTCACAGTCTTGTTAGTCTTTCCTCTTGACAGAACTGGCATTTATCAGGAGGATTTACGTCTTAAGCTCTGTGATGCTGGTTTTGTGTCCAAGCACACAATGTTAAACATTTTGTTGTTCTCGCCTGCTTTATTCCGGCATGTAACATTATGGTGAAATACCTCAAAATAAACTGGTCTGAAAAGTGCAACCTAAATGTTTTGCTGCATCAGAACACAGTACCAGTGCCTTTTCTGAATTATGTGAGTTTTTTCCTTAGACTTTCTAAGATTTGCATTTCAAAAGGTATCTTTTTTATAGTTTCTAGCGCATACTTGATTCAATTAGTTACTCATTTTTAATGAGTGGAATGAATCAAAATGTTCCTGATTAGGAAAAAATGTGACTTTTTTCAAACACTTCTTTCTCTCTCTAGTTGCTTTCTTGAGTAAAAAATTACACAGATAAAACAATTTGAAAGGGATCACGATAATATATGTATAAATTTTTCAAAATTCTTGCCTGCATCTTTTCTGCTAAGTTTCCTTCTTTTCAGAATTTCCACACTTGAGTAGTCTTTCATCTGATGTAAACAGCTTTCACTTAATCTACCTTGGTTTAAAAGGGGTAGGGGGAGGTTAATATGCAAATTCGGGTTACATTTGAGATAAATTGCTTTGTATAGATTATTTTTGATTTACAACATTCAGATTCAACCAACAGTTTTCAGTTTAACCTTAGTCTGCATTTATCTAGTGACTCAGAGATGAACGGACACCATTCATTCATTCATTGATTCATCCGCTAGCTGTTCATTGAGGTTGTCCTATGGGTCAGATATTAATGCTATTCTACTGACCACATCACCTAGGATTTGTCCTCATGAAATGTATGCTTTACGGAGCAGTGGTATTTGCATTTAAATAATGATTCAGTGAACAATTGAAGATTGCAGTGGCTTCACTGTGGAAGAAGATGCAAAGAGCCCTGGAATCTGATGCTATTATCTATAGCCTACAGCTCGGGAAGGAATTCTGCTCATGGTTGTTGCCCATTACAGACAATTCTATTACCATGTAAGAGGGAAGCTACATCTCCAGAATGCCTTACAACTAAGTGATTTGGGCCACAGTGGCAAGGGGCTATTTACAAGTCATTCCACTCTGCTGTGTTTATTCAAATGGCAAGGGGAGAAAATTTGCCAAGAACTAAAGCACCCATTCATCTAATGAGTCGTAGTCTTTTCTCTCACCATTTATCCACCAGGTATTTGCTTAGTACTTAGCATTTGAAGAATTTCTGTGACATACACGATACAAGCCTTTCTTTTGTAAATATGTCTCGTGGCTGGGTCTGGAGTGGGCTAGCTTGAGCTCAGCTGAATAAGACTCCAGGCTGTAAGTTGCGTAGATGACACAGGTCTGTCGCACAGTCATCCACGCCTTCTGTGGCCCAAA
The DNA here is from genome assembly GCF_903992535.2 of Arvicola amphibius. Taxonomy (NCBI): domain Eukaryota; kingdom Metazoa; phylum Chordata; class Mammalia; order Rodentia; family Cricetidae; genus Arvicola; species Arvicola amphibius. Next base: position 37,394,601 of record NC_052051.1, on the reverse strand, counting down.
ACTATACAAGGTGAGTGATCCTTTTGAAGTGTTAAGGGCTGAGTAAAAGCATACAGGGCCTCTGAGAACTTAAGCTTGGGACTTCTACTGTTTCATGGGCTCCATGCTGGCCAACAAAGTGTGTCTAATGGCTAAGTCTAATACAAAGAAAGCAAAGAATGAGGCTCTGTCAGGAAAAGCTCTCCTACATATGATAAAGTATAGAGATGCCAAAGAATACAACGAGTATTCAGACATATACCTTATCTTCACATAGTTTAAATCCTGTAGGAAAATATTAATAAATGAAATGAATGGAATTTTAGGAGACTATCACAGCTAAAATTAAAAAAAAGTAAATGTTAAAATTAGTAGTGGGAATGTTGGCTAAAATTTTAAAGGAATGACCAGGAAAGAAATTAAAACTAAGTTATTAAAGTAAATTTCTTTTCTTTTTTTCTTTCGTTTTTTTTTTCTTTTGTTTTTGTTTTTCAAGACAGAATTTCTCTGTGTGACAACCCTACCTGTCCTGGAACAAGCTCTTGTAGACCATGCTGGTCTCTAACTCCCAGAGATCTGCCTACCTCTGCCTCCTGAGTGCTGGAATTAAAGGCATGCTCCACCTCTACTCGTCCTAGAGCAAATTTCTTAAGAGAACCTATGAAAATAGGTAAAGGAAGTCAGAGGGATAAGCAAGTGCAAGGTTGGGGGTGGAGATCTACTTGACTTGTTTGGAGACAGAAAAATCTATCTGACTGAGTTAGCTAAATGAGGAGAGAAGTGGACTGGAATATGTAGATCAGGTTGTTTGGGACAACTGAAACATTTTGACTTTTAACTTTGAATGAGGTAAATGCCTAGTGGATGTTTAACAGGCAATGAAGGATGTAAATGAAAAGCACTTTGCTGGATAAACTGTTTAGTCCACTTGATGTCCACTAGCGAGATGGGAGAAAGGGAATAAGATAAGAGAACATCACAGCATCAGAGGTGGTAGATAATAATGACTCGTGCAAAATCTTTGAATTGATTGAGTTTGGAAATAGATTGAAGTTGACTAAGTCACATTTACAAATGGATCATATCTCCAACTGGAAAAAAAATGCTTAATACGTAATAGAATTTAGACTGATGAATTGAAAGCAAAAGTCCAATTTTCTGAGATACAAAGGACTCTGAAGAACATGTGAGATAAAGGAAGATCCAGACTTCAGCTTGAGCCCTGAGAATTTTAAAAAGTATTGTTTAAGGCCAAGCAAATTTTCAAGTAGGTGAGATGAGTGGAGGAGAGGTCCAAGTTGGATATATGAATTTGAAAGCCGTGCCGTTTTTGTAAGGCTGAAAGTATATGTGAAACTGCTCAAGGGCAGGAGACTAGCTGTGACTACTAAGGAAATGAATGCGGGGAAATCCCAAATCTTGACCCCCTAAAGCTTCCTAATTTCCATATCTTAGATAATGATGGAGAATAAGAAATGCAGACAGTATAAATTCTAAAGCACAAGAAAGAAAGATGCTGAAGTAAAAGTTTTGAAAGAGTGAGGAGGAAGCAAATGGAACCATAGAAATCGACAACAGTAAAGATCATTCTTTCAATGGTACTCAACTTCTTTCAAGAAATTCTGTGGAAGACAGTTAAACTTGTGCTCCCTTTTCTAAAGACGTATGGGAACATAAGGGAGAATTGTTTTCATATATGTGCAAGAAGCACCATCATACAGTCCATTAGAGCAAGAAAATGCAATGATAAGCAAAGAGAGGGAAAGCTGCTGGACAGATGACTGTAGGTGGTAAGAAGAGTAAGTTCAGTGTCAAGCGTGGGTGTGCTTTACCTGGGAGCCTGGAACTCTTACTCAGATGAAAAGGAAAACAGGCATGTGGGAGAGGTGCTGATGGGAGCTGATAGATGTCTTTATGCTTAAAAAGCTGATGAGATCAGGTGGACCCTGGTTACTTCACAAGCTGACACTCTTGACATTTTCTGCTGCAGAGTTGAAGATCCCCATCCTCTGCTGAGATACGCTTCCGTTGACCCTATCAGCTGCTTTACTTGCAGCTCTGAATGACTTTAGTGACTCTCCCACAGCTGATATTAGAATATATCCAGCTTCAAATGGCTCAGATCCAGCTCTTGGAGATAGCTTTTATCTTATGCCAATTAATTAAAAATCAGCGATCAAGTGATATTTTGATGCATTTATCTTTTCTTCTGTATTATCACATCAGTAAGAGTGGGGGCCCCTCCTACTTACTTTGGCATCCATTGAAGGCACACATGGCATAAAGTGAGCTCTTAAAAACTTAATGAATGGATAACTTTTTCACTTCCTCCTAGGCATAATTAAAATTTGGTTAAGAAAGAACCATATGAGCAAAGTGTCAAAGGTTAACAGTAAGTCTATTTAAAACAATAGCAAATGTTAACTAATTATGAAAAGACAACTTTCAATTTAAAAGTCTAGCTTTTAATTATTTCTCGGACAATTTGTGCTTAATTTTACCTGCCTCATTCCTGACTATTGATGACAGATTTTTATTTTAATTATACTGCCAGGGAGTGACAATGCCTTACTCCTCCCTGTCTTTTTCTTCTCTTAGTGCTTTTAGAATAGGGCATACACAGCCTTTGGTGTTAGAGAGTTCCCTTAGGAAAAGCAGTGTTAAAATAATTGATGCCTGCCAAGAAGCTGAGGCTTGGGTGCCTCTCTGGCACCTTGGTGTATAGAAATAAGCAGGGTTTCTAGTCTTTGGGCGAACACACCAAATGTGATGTCTGTATTTTCTGCCCCTGTCTATATGATGTCTGTAGCAGTTAGACTCTGTGGTTTAATAAAGCACTTCTTTGCTTAAGTGGCTTAAAACAACAGTCACTTAGCTCCTGATTCTGCAGGTTGGTTGGTAATCCAGACTTGGCTCAGCTGGGTGGTTCTTCTGGTCTTGGCTGTAAATACGTTTCAGTCTGTGGTCAGCAGCCAAGTTGACTGACTGCTGGTTATTTCAAATGACCTTCACCTGAGCAGCTCATTTTATTCCTCCCTTATTTCTTCTATCGCAGTCTGTGTAGGGTTGAGTGCTAAGAAATAGCAGAAGCATGCAAATCTTTAAGGCCAAGACTGGAACTGGCTTCTCGTCAGTTCTATAACATTTCATAAATAAAATAATATTCCAGAACTTGTAAGACTTAGAGAGGATGTGGGGAGCTAGAGTTCATATCTTTATGAAGGGAGCATGAAAATATTATTATTAAAAGCATGTATACAGAGGGGTTATTTTCACAACTTATACACCCTAATCTACTTACTCATATTCAAATAATTTTTAAAAACCACAGGCTTCTTAGTTGAATTTCTAATTCTTAAGAAATCAAAGCTTTACGCTATTGATGTTCTGAAGTTTTCAAGATACAAATCAAAACTATGATGGCAAAAGGACAGACAGAATATTTATACATTAGAACAGAGAGTCTTATTTAAAATCTTCTGTCTGTTTTCCCCTAGGTAACTCCCTCATCCAGTTAAAAATTTACACAAAATCATTGTTTACTTACATTAAATACAGAATAATTGTTGGAGAAGACAGCATGGGGTGTTTGGTGCTGAAGATGCCAGTTACTATATTCTGTTTCATGTGTTTGGACTGACTTGTGCTTTTTTTGTTATTCCTATTTTTCCTTGATTATTGGTATCTTTATAAATTAGCTTTCCCAAGATTCCAAGCAGTTATTAGAACTACTTGATAATAGAATCCTTATCAATAATGATTGCCTTTTGTTAGTCTGGGCTTTTTTGTAGCAAAATAGCACAAAATGAGTAATTTATAATAAAGTTTATTCAGCTTATAGAATGGAGACTAGAAGTCCACGATCCAGTGGCTATTTGTAGGGACACATGCTGATTCACACCATGGGATAAACTTGGCATGCCCATGGTATTCACAGAAAGGACAAAGCACAAAGATAAGCCTTGACTTATGTAAACCTATTTTAATCCATGAGAGCAAAATCTCATTGACATAAGAATCAAACCAATCTTGTGAAAAGGACATTAATCCGTTTTACTTACCTGATAATCACCTGTGTGCCTTATGCCCCAACACTGCCACAGTAATAAAGTTTCAATGAGTTATGAAACCTATATTCAAACAACATGAGTCCTGTTAGTAAATAAATATCTCTTCTCATAAGTTATCAGGACCATTTTTGTTGCTTATACCTAGGAGTCCTGCCTTGTTGACTTAGGCAGCACTGGTTGTCTTGAAGTCTCTTCAGGCTTCCTAGCATTCATATGTGTGTGTGTGTCACATACATTGTACATGGGGTCTGCAAAAGTTATACACATTAAGGTTCAGAAGGCTCTTGCAGTACATGCTCCCAATATGCACTGCTCAGATTACAATAATTAGCACTTCCTTCTCCTTATTGCTTGTCTTTTTAGGTTTGAAGACTTTGAACATCTTTCTTCTGGATCTGAAAAAAATATAATAACTCATCATAAACTATACATTGTCCTTTGCCGTGAAACAACAAAACTTGCTCTTATCTGTGCTTGATACCCATTACACAAGCTTCCTTCACAACTTCAATGTCTGTAATTGCTAGTCAACATTCAGGTTGATATGTTTTACTCCCATATATGACAGATTTGTTTTCCTGTCCTTGGCTTGCACCCCTTATAAATCTTTAGTTTAAATTGCTTAACTTCAAAACATGATCTCATTTTCATTTGTGTTTGAAAATCTCTACTGTGAAGATACACTACATGTTCTTTTGATTCATGCAGGGATTAATAGGGATAGGATACAGGCTATTTTGTATGCAAATATTAAGAAAACACTACAATAAACATGCCTAGGTAAATGTCTCCAAGTTCAGTCCTTTTGGATATATTCTCAGAGATGGCAGGTCTATATTCATTTTTTTGAGGACCCTTTAATACTGCTCTGCATAATGTTTTTACAGATTTATCACTAACCATGTATAAAAACTAACTTTTCTCCTTATCGTCATTGACATTAACAACTTCTAACTTGTGTTTTATGATAAAACATTTTAACTGCAATGAAATTGTGAAACATTTTATTTTGATGCAAATTTTCATGACACCTAATTATATTGAGTATTCTACTTGAGTTCTATATATATAATGTGTATTTATCCTTGATCAGATAGACAATTGGCAAATAGTTTCTCCTGGTATGTAAGATCATTTTTTTCTCTGCTGATTGTTTTATTTGCTATATAGAATCTTTGCATATTGCTGTAACACCTTGTCTTTTTTCCTTTTATTTCTTATATGTTTGGAGTTATAAATTAATTGCCCATATATATATGCCATGAAGTATTTCCTTTATGTTTCATGGAGTGGTTTCACAGGTTCTGTTGTGTCTTAAGGTCTCTAATACACTTTGAGTTGGCTTTTGTACAATGTGAGATGTAGAATTCAAGTTTCAATTTTTTGTGTTTGAAATCCAGTTTTCCCAACACCATTTATTGAAGAGGTTGTTTGTTCTTTCTGCTGTGTAGTTTTGATTCCTTTGCTGAAAAGCACTTTTCTATAGAAGTGTGGATTTATCTCTGGCATTTCTCTTCTGTTCCATTTATTTATCAATGTGTCTGTAGGATACTACCAAACGATATGTTTAATATGGTTTTGTAATGTGGTTTGAAGTCAGTATTGAAATGCTTCCAATGTGGTTCCTTTTTGTTCAAGATTGCATGGCTATAGGGTCAATCTGTTTCTCCTGAAGTTAATGATTACTTTCCTAGTTCTATGAAGAAGGTAATTTATATATTGATAGATATTGCTTAGAATAATATCATGAAGATTGTAATAATATTAATTCTTCCAACAATGAATATGAGAAATCTTGTGTTTGTGTACATGTGTGTTTGTATGTCCCATAAATTTTCATTGCAAGTGTTTTGTAGTTTTTATTTTTGAGTATTATTCACTTCTATGACCAAACCTATTCCTAAATATATTTTCGGTTGTGATCATGTTGGGTCTCAAGAGTGTTTCAATACAAGTGAATGAGAAGCAATGCTATTTTTACTCAGAGATCCATCGCTGTACTAACAGATTTATCTCCAGATACTATATCCATCTGTGACTGTTAGGGTCTCATAGCTTTCCTCCTTGAAATTTGCTTTCAACAAAATAATTACTCTTACTACTTACAGATGCCTATTTCTCCCATTCCTCACAATCCCAGATTGAATATATCATAACCATTGAGTAATCGAAATAAAGGTAGATGGTTTTCATTCCCATAACTCAAGAGGAGAGCCCTCATGGATTAAAGAGGAGAGCCCTCATGGACTGAGTGAATCTAGACTGATAGAGATCATGCATGTCTTTGTTCCACCTGCTACATACATATAACATCTTTTTTATTTATTAATTGTTACAGAAACCAACTCCAAATGTTAGTGACTTCAAATAATAGGGATATCTCTTGCTCACCTTACCTCACTGTGGCTTCCTGAGTAGCAGGCAGTGGTTCAAAAACACAACCTCCTTCTATCTGTAAGACTCTCTTTCTTTTATTTCTTATTATCCTTTTTGCTTGAGAAAAGCTGGCTAGACTTCCACTAATTGTCCTAAAAGTGATGGCGTTGGCTTCATGCATATTACATTAAGTAACTCTAGGACATTTGTGCAACAAGGACTAGACAATAAAGGTGATCAATTTGTTCAAGTATGAATTTAGAAGAGATCTTAACTACATGAATACTGTAAAGACCATGAAGAAGCAGAGCTAGGAAGTTGTAGTGGATAGAAGCATGTATGTAGAAGAACATTATTTACCCAAAGTCCAGATCACCATACTGACTAACTAAGAGCCTGTAAGAACAAAATGATAGGGGCCACAGTAGCTAATATGGTACCCCTGGGGAAAAGGAGTTGCTCTAGACTGACAAGATACAGGGGTATTTTAGCTTCACAAAAATCAGAAAACAGTGTGCATTATAAACATATGTTAAACTCCTTCCTGATGGTGGATAAGTCATAAAGCTACATTATAGGAAAAGAGAAACTATGTGAAGATAGGGATAGGGATTGTAAGTTATATGAATTGTATCTGACCTGCCTCTCTTCTTGGTCCTTTAGAATATTCATATTCTAAGAGGGTAAAAGATGTGATCCATATTTGAAGCTCTTTCTTCTTCCTCTTCTCTACCATTTACTATAGCGGAGGAAAGACTTACCCCAATCTTGTTTCATCTCAAACACTAGGTCCTTATAAACATCTGAGATTTTTCTCAGTGATCAGTTGTAATTACAACTGATGACTCACGACAGCGAATGACCTAAAAGTTAACTTTCCATTGGCCTCAGGAGAAAATCAAATTTATGCTTCCTGAAGGGGAGGTGTTTATGGAGATGGCTGATTCAAACACCATGCCTGAACATTTTGTCTCAACTGGAACAATGGAAAAGAGAATTCTACTCTGGAGCAGAAAACACTCTGCACCTTGTACTCTAACTGCACAGCTGGAGTGGGGTAGAGATTTGGGTAGCATGGCACTCTGCCCACTACCACCTTTCCCATTTCTTTCCAGGTACACATCCCAAGAGTATGCTCCAGAACATTCTCTGACCAAAGCCCTCCCTGACTAGAAGTCCATTTCCAGGAGATGTGGATGCAGGCATGATGAAATTTAAAATTTAAATAAAATGCTGATGTTGAGGCATATACTATAGCCACCATCCCTCCCCTGCTGTACTCCACCCTCCTTCTGTGCAGGTGTACTCCTAGCTCCAAGGTGTGGATGAGCAGAGAGATGGAAGTGTGGGACACAGAGGCTTTCAAGAACCTCCATTGCTTTCTTTTCTGCTGCTTTTCCTGTTCTGGCATATCCCCCATTCTGCCTTCTGTTAATGCTAATTCAAAATCTAAAATTAGATTTTTCTTCTTTGCAAGACAGCGCATAACATGCTTCATCATTTTCAAAGTTTGCAGCGTTCTCTGTCTAACTGAAATCTCCTTCTGCTTTAAGAAAATTAGAAGCGAGTGTATTCACAAGCATGCACACATGAGAGCATGTATGCACAGGCAAGTATATGTACACCTTGGCATAATGCAAAAGATTTAGGAATTTGTTTGGCACTTGGAACTCAGAACACTGTGAATGAATTTTGAATATAAATAGGCTTCCTATTTCCCTCCAAACTCAGCGCCCAGTTTACTTCATTATCCAGGTATTTCAGGAGTCAACGTGTTTACTGATTATAACTTAAATCCATAAGCACCATTTCTCAAACACGACAAATTTTCTTAATGTTCTAGAAACGTAAGACTATGGCCACACACAGTGCGAACATCTTCCACTCCAGATTGCTGTAGGTATAAAATCCACAGGCAGATTTTTCCCTGAGGAAAAGCTGCCAGCCAAGCCATTTCACTGGGGATGAAATTTGGGAGGATGGTGAGTCATGCAACCGAGAAGAAAGCGGCTGATGCCTAACACGTAATGAGCCAAACACCCTCAGAGTCTGAGGATATAAGACATGTGTTCATGTGCCACTTTCAGCCTCTCACAGCCTGATGATTCTTGTTAAAAGTCTATCTCTAGTCACAAATTACTTAGTGTTTTTACCAAGACGTACGACATGATACAGAAGAGCAGTGTTACTGAAAAAGTGCTTTTATGTTGAACTTCCATGTGACCCCATCGATTGTTGAATCTCTCTGTCCTCCACAGAGTCCACGAGATGAAATACTCATCTGGGAAGCACGTGGGATTGCAAAACCCTGAAATCATATACATACAAGAAACTTTGTACAGACTGAGATTATATTCATATATTTAGGAAAATATACATATTACACACACACGTGTGTGTGTAGAGCAGTAGTTAAGGAAAAGAGGTCATGAATTTGACAGCGAGCAAAGAGGGCTATTATGAAAGAGGTTGGAGGGAAGACATGAAAGGGTAAAATGATGTGATTATAGTTTTATTTCAAAACATTTTAATGTCTTTTGGAGATTTTACTTAAGCATAATAGTATGAAATCACTCAGAGGAAAGTTTAATTTGGATCTTTTCCATAGTTGGTCTAGTGTTGAATTTCTCTTGAGAAAGGGACTTTGCTTGGCAAACAGCAGTGGGCTAGGACAACAAACATGTCCCTGTGTCACAGAAAAAAAAAAAAAAAAACCGTAGGAAGTAAACCCTGAGCATTAGGCAGCCAGCCAACATTCTCCTTCTCCCTCGTACTTATAAAACTGCTCTCTGGTTTTTATTTTTATTTGATTTTCAGGCCAGTGTTCCTGGGTCAGTATGCTAACACAAAACTGCTTACATATATTTATTTGCATATTGTAGATTTTCTTGAATCCATAGAGGAAATATTAGAATTAAGATGAGCCTTTTACAATTTTACTAGGTTTTTAGGATTTCAAAATTCTGTAGAAGACTTTGTTTTATTGTTCCCAAATTAATAAAGATGCAAAAAGATCGCGAAGTTTAACAATTACTTATCTAGTCCATGTAAATGACATGAACTATTTAGTATACAGGTAATTTTCACACTTTTTAATTAAACGTTCACCTTCGACTTACCCAGACTGTTTTGGAACCCGTTATGTTGTGCCTTGAACTCATGGTCTTCCTGTCTGACTTTTCATCCATTCTTTCTACTTTCCCTTCCAACTTTTCTCATCATAATGTGCATTAATATGCGTACCCAAGTGAAGCAGCTGGAAAGAACAGCGTTGACACTGGGGGGAGGGAGCAAACAAAGGTTCATTCTGCTGTTTCCCTGACACTTTGTGCTCCCCCTGTTTGTTTGCTTGTATCTGTGACATGCATGAACATGATATGGATGTATATAGAGGAAGGAAACAGACACTATATCTTACTGGATGACAAATGTATGTTTTTTTTTTTAATATTTAGATTACTAGATTTTCCTAAAGTTCAGCTTGTTTTCTACCCCTAAGCAATTCACTTTGTGTGTTTGGAAATGTGAACTTGAGGGAGAACCCATCAGCTCATCTGAACACAAGCAGCATCCAAAGTACAGGGAAGGATAACAATTCAATCTTCTGTGTTATTTGCTGAGACTCAAACTTTTTCTTTTCCCCATCCCTTTCTTCTCCCTCATTTCTTCTTCTTTCCTTCCGTCTTCTCTGCCCTCCCTCCTAGTCCAGTTGAACCATAGCACGAGTCTTTTTTTACCCTTTTCTCCTAATTAGGACCTAACTAGGTATTCCAGGCATCTGTTTAGCAGCCTCTGCTAAACTATCCAATGTATCCCATAATACTCGAGACTCAAGAAACTACTTCTAATGGAGCAGGACTTTCCACAGCCACGGCTCATTGCTCTGAAGAAGGGCTATTGGATTTTAGAACAAGGATGGTGTTTTAAAAGTGACTGTAATCTGAGGCCTGATAACCTGGTAGGCCTCTACACAGAGTGGCATTCTCTTTGTCTCCTCTAAACAGCAAATCTTCAAAACAGGCATTAAATCCAGAACGTTTCCCCTCTCTGTCAGATGGACAGGACCAGCGCCAATGGCTTTCCATCCCCTGATGAAGCATAAAGTGGAATCATTCCAAATTCACGGCTTTTGCTTCTTAGTGGACAATGCTGAGGCAGGCACATTAAGCATCGTATATGGGATAAATGGGTGCATGCATTACTTAACTGACATTTCACAAGCTGAGGGCCCAGATTCACTCGATTCATCTGTGGAGGTTTAATGTGATTGTATTTTTAGCTTTTCCAATCTGAATTAGCTTTATTGCTTAGGACTGGAACTTATATTTTAGTGTTAAGATTTTCTAAAGAGGAAAACAATGGTTCTTCCTGTGGATGCCCAAGCACTTCTGTATGATAAGGATGGCCCCGATTGCTGGGAGATGGGATCACTGTCACCCCTCACCCCTGCGGGCTGTCAGACCAGGATCCAGTGTTCTTGTGACACCTAAAACCACCATCACTGCTCTTGAGTCACCCAGTGCAGACATGTCCAACCTAATAAAAACCAGCCTCTGGCCTCTTAAACATTTACTCAGCAGAATTTGAAAGGCAGACCATAGCCAAGTACAGGCCTTAGGCAAAATCCTTAAGTAGGCAGTCTCCATTTCTAAAAAAAAAAAAAAAAAAAAAAAAAAAAAAAAAAAAAAAAAAAAAAAAAAAAAACCATTTCTGCCATTTCTGCTTTATAAGGACCCAGATTCTTCAGTCTCTTTCTTGCTCAGGTTTTTTTTTTTTTCCTTCTTAAAGGCTGTTGTACTTATCCTGAGCTAACAGGGCAAGGTACCCTTCATGGGAGTATCTACCAACTGCTATTTGCTGACAAGAAAGAAATATCTCCAAGGGTTAAATGCTTGAAATAAGTAGCTGGTGATAAACCAGGAAATCCAGGGACAATACTTGTTAGCATTCTTTACCTCTCCCTATCCCAACTCAGAGACAAGCTACACCAACATCACTCTTTAAACTTTCATAAGGGCCACACTATTTTCTTGATACCATCCCCCAATTAGCACAACACACCACTTCATTCCTGAAGTTCTACACAAGTTGTTATGGATGCTTCTAACTCCATAAGAATGTTTACTTTCATTTTTGTGGTAGTAGAAATAGAATTCAAAACCTTGCACATACTAGACAGGAACTCCATCACTGATCTACGTTCTTAGTTACACACACACACACACACACACACACATTTATATATATATGCATTTGTATATAAACATATGTATATGAGTAGGAGGATACAGCTGAGATCGGGTTTTGCAATATAATGCAGGCTGGCTGTGAGCTTACTATGCAGATAAGACTAGACTTGCATTGAACTCAGGATTTTTCTGTTTTAGCCTCTGAGGTTCTGGGATTACAGGGCTGAGTTATCACGCCCAGTTTTGCAACTTACATTGAAGTAAATTATAGTTAAGCCCAACTTAAAATTCAGCTTGTCATTATTACTAGCCAGATTTTAAGGGCTCAGTAGTTTCATGTGCTACAGTCTACTATATCAGCCAGAGTAGACAGAGAATGTTCCCTTCATTTCTGAATATGCTGCTGCACACTGACACAACAGAATGACAATGCCTTCTTACAGCTTACACCAGGCTATGTGTCTCACCATCCCCTTGCCATTCCCTTTCCTTTTGTTGCTTGAATGTGCTTTTCAAAAGGAAGGTCAGAGAGTCCGCTCTAAAACATCCTTGCATTCTCTTAGGGTTTTAGAACCAAAGCTTCATTCCACCCTGTTCCTTCCTGGCTCTCTGGGCATCAATCACTCGGTCTCACTTGCTGATTTCACTCACTTGTGCCTGGGGTATCTGCAGCTCCAGTGCTGTTCCTCCGCCCTCAAATAACTACAACATTTGCTTCACTTTGTAGCCCAAGCATCCTTTCCTCAGGGAAGCTCAATTAATACCTGTTAGATGAGTGATTTACCAACATAAATACATTGCCAGAGGTTGAATGCCAGATCCTGGAGCATCTAGGTAAATATGTCATCAATCACCTGGTGAAATGAAAACCTTCCAGGGCACTATAGCTGCTTTTGAGCTAGAAGTGTAGTTGAAATGAAAGGAAACTGGCCCTAAGCTCTGATCTTCCTTCAAACTCTGGGTCCTCAGCTCTCATGGCGAGGTGGTGTACAAGGAAGAGTTACGTGCTATCTCCCAGTATATTCACTCTTAAGTCAAGAGATCTTGTGAGATTCCCTCATTTGGGACCTGAAATGATTCCCATGACTGGGCCCTGTGATACAGAAACAGAGAACATATGTTGAAGATGCTAACGGAGCACCAATGTGCTGACTTTGTACTGACCGAAAGAGGAAATACTTTAGGGGAAACCCTGCCCTCATGAGTTTTGATATTACGAGGGTGTTTATAATCCAAGAAGAAATCATAGAGAATTCATATCCTCTAGCCCAATTAGAAGAAAATCTTCTACATGTAGAGTAAATCGCACTCAGAGAAGTGTGCATGGCTTTGAGGAGCTAAGAGACTAAGCCCTACAGAAGCCACAACCAACTACGGTTTACTCAAAAGCCGAAGAAATGTAAGAGACCCCAAGTTCTAGGTGGCAACCTTGGCTCAGTCAAGTTTTGTTTTTCTCCCTGCTGTCTTGGGACCAACACTCTACTCCTAAACTACATTGTTCATCCTCAACCAACGTCGTTTTCCCTCTCCTTTTCTTATTGATCCACATCAGGTTTACAAGTTAAGAATTTAACTCTGAAAATGTAAGTATTTGTTTGTGACCACTTCAAATAATTAGAGTCGCTTCTCAGTTTAAGCATTACTATGGTAATGAAGGAACACTGGGTGAAAATGGCATTCTAAATTATAATTCCTATGGGCATAAAGGCCGGGGACTACCAGTACATTTATGGTTGCTTGATTTCTTTTATACCGGAAGGAAATGTTAAATTTCAGGTTGAGATCAGTGAAAACAAAGATATACCTTTGCTTTCCATACTAGGACACCCACTCCCTGGCATTCCTTTTACTTTGTTAGACTTTTTGAGCTTAAAAGTGCTTGTCCAGCAAGAAGTCTGAGACCAACTTTATTACCCCCTATACTGCCACCTTCACCATAAATGGTGATGGCTGTGATTTCCCACCTAAAGTGTTACTCCCAGATCACCAGCTCTGAATTCGTGTATGTGGTGTGTGTGTGTGTGTGTGTGTGTGTGTGTGTGTGTGTGTTTTAATTTGAATGCTTTATTTTCAGGTGCATACATACTTGCAGAAATATTTCGTTCATTTTCAAATGTGTGGCTGAGAAGGCTTATAAACTCTCTTCTAGCTCCATAGTCTCTGCCGGCTTCAGCCTTCCAAGGAATCCCCAGTGGGCTACATCAAATGAAGCTACTGACATTGGACTCTTGTTCACACCCTTCACATGGCCCATCCTCCTGTGTATCCCAAGTTCATTTTCCTTTAATTACATGAATTACTTGATTTGCATATGTGATTCATGTCTTCTTGATTATGCGGAATGAACCTGAACAGAACACAGCTGCTCCATGATAAATTCTGGTGTATCTGTCTGGATTTTTAAGTTTCTCTGAGCAATGGTGCCTCAGGGAGGTCAATGTTTCTAATATAAATGGCAAATCTGGATTCCAAAATCAAACAGACCTACACCTGCCGAGTCCTGATCCCTTCTCTACTTTTTATCCCAGAGAAACTAACAATTTGTCCTTATGGAAAACTTCTTTCTCCCCAGCTCTGTGCATCATCGGAGTTATGAATGGATGTCCTCTGTTCTGTGTGGAGTTATAAATTAATGTAATGTTTTTCTCGAAATCTTATTTATATGTTTCTATATGACCCCAGCAAAAAATTAAGAATGTGTGGTTTTAGAATTTACAGAATATTTAAAAATTTGTGAAGTACATCTACCTTTGTTGGGTCCAATTCTGTTTTTATTTTCTTTTCCTACATTGGGTATTTCCCTAACTTCACATGGCACAGCTATTATTTCTTGGTTTATTAACTTTGCATGATATCTGTTGACACACTGCTTTGAAAGCTGAGAATCTTACTCACAGTACTACCCCTTTCTTGTAGTGCCTCTTTTATGGCAGTGTCGTTATTGCCAGTCTTTTTAATGTGCCTGTTGGCTGAAGGAGCTGAATGTGCTCCCACAGCACCTTGGTAGTGCACACCAGTAGCATTTGCTGCAGGAGGCAGAGGCGGGAGGATCACGAGTTCGAGTCCAGCCTGGGCTACACACCTTAAAGACTATTGGCTGAAGGAGCAGAATGTGCTCCCACAGCACCTGTTATGTCGATATAAGCACTGCATCTGTCTTCTTTAGTTTTTTCCTTTTTTATTTTATTTTCTGTCAGATGTGGATTTCCTCTCTGTCGTCAAACTCAGCATTATTTACTTCCATGTTTTGAACCAAATGAATACTTCTTGACTTTCACTACAGATTAATTATAAAAGTTGAGATTTAGCAAACAGACTTACTCCAATTTTGACCATTGCAGTCTTTCTCAGTTAAGGACTCAAGAATGGCTAGACCCACAGTCCTAATATTACCGGTAACCTCTTGGGTCACTTGAAAATAACTGGTAATCATCATGTCCAAGAAACCTCCAGATTATGCATGTCCTTGATTAAGTTCTTGCTTCATTTTTCATTCTTTATGTTATCCATTATGCGTGGCAAGATTTTTTATGTGTCTGAGATTTGCTGCTACCTTATTTGATATTGAATAAAATATTCCACATTTTCTGTTTCCAAAGATCCTTACTGAACCCATTAAGTCAGAATTTATATGAGTGGAACTCTAGCATAGGCTTATGGAAGATCAAAAGTTAGCCTACTTGAGATACATAGAGTCATTACATAGATTCCACCTTTGACCCCAAACTTCCCAGCTCAGGAACAAGGAGTTCAGTGGAAGGGAGCCTGAGAATGCAAATCCAAATCCATTTTATATTAATATCTTGGATGGAACTCTGTGTCCAGCAATAATAAATGATAGGCTATAGTTATATCTTTCTTTAGGAATTGGGTGCAAATGGCATTTTCCTCCTTTTTGACTCAAGAGCATGATTCCCTGTTCCTCAGGCAATTCTTCAATTTCTCCAGAATTTTCTTTGGCAATGAAAGTTTCAGAAGATAAATTCACACTTTAGTTCATAAGTGAGCTAATGAGTGGTGTCTTTCCTCAGCCCACTGAAACTCTGTATCTGAGGTAGACTTTTCACTGTTTTGATCTGAATATCACTTGTAAATGATCCCCAGGCTGAAGTGAAACAGAACTGTTAATGCATTTTTGATGAGTATTAAAAATGTATGAAAAAATAAAAATTATGATAAATACTCAAAGGAGCCTGGATTGGTTTTCTAATTGTGTGTGCGGTGTATAGGCGTATGCATGCAGAGGACAGAGGCTGACCTGAGTGTCTTTGTCAATCACTCTCTGTTTTATTTCTTATTTTTAACTTTCTTTTTCACGATAAATTTCATACACCCACACAATGTGTATATAATATCTATATAAATCTACCGCTCCTATTTTCCTCTACAGCTCCTCCCAACTTCATGTCTTTTGTCATGTGCATATACACATATATGTGTGTATCCCCCTAAAAATAATCAGTGCTACCCAAATGTGCATGGGTTTAGGATCATCCATTGGAGCACCGGGAACATACCAGTGACCACATACCCCCAAAAGAATAGCTCCCCCTGCCCCTGACTATGTAACTTTCCAGTGCCTATAGCTTCTCAATAAGAGGTGGGGTCTGATGATGCTCTGCCATATCTATGTGGAAATTTTGTCTGGCTTGATCTAATACAGGTCTTGTGGAGGTAGCCACAGCTACTGTGAGTTCATGACTGTATTAGCTATGTCCTGAATACAGTACTTCACAGCACACCTCCCCATCTTACATTCTTCTTTCCTTGTGCAATGTTCCCTTAAACAGGTGGATGTTTAGGACTGAACACTCAGCCTCTCATTCTCAACTGTTTGATCACCTTTGCATCTCTCTTTTGAGTGCTCGCTCCTATAAAATGATATTTCTCTGATCAAGGTTAAGAGCAGCTTAGGTCTTTTGGTCTAAGATGAAATATTTAGAAGGCATTTTGACAGAATAATAATTTAGTAAAATAGCAAGAGTAGACTCTCCCATAGAGTCTATGGCCATGACCTTTTGATCAGGATTTCAGTGGTAGGCATGAAATTCTTTCCTGTGGAGCAGATT
This sequence comes from Arvicola amphibius, assembly GCF_903992535.2. Taxonomy (NCBI): domain Eukaryota; kingdom Metazoa; phylum Chordata; class Mammalia; order Rodentia; family Cricetidae; genus Arvicola; species Arvicola amphibius. The sequence continues at coordinate 37,377,918 of NC_052051.1, read as the reverse complement.
CAAATTCAATCAGAAAACATTGGTTATCCCATAATGCCCATGCTACTATTACACCAGGAGGCAAATCTTACCTGACAGGTGAATATTGCAACATGCAGGGTCAAGCAATAGATAAGATAGATCACTTATGTCTGTCTCCCTGCATAGCTTGCACAGTGCCTCCCATGACTATAAAATCTGGCCAAGAAAAAAGTTTCTTGTGGAGCTTAAGATTAATTTCTCTATGTCCTGCATATAAAGTATGTTGTGCCTTCCGGAATAGGATTTTATCATGTACTTACGGTGGGTAACCAAGGGACATCACATGTATTGGTTTATAGACCTCTGAGGTACCGCCGACCAATGAATCATAGGGAAGTAACTTCTGCTTTATATTACAATTTTCACTTAATAATCCATGTCTTCTGGGAGAGACGTTGTCTACCCATGCAGGTAATCATGCTTGAATTCCCTTTTATTTTCATTTCTAAGGCTGTATTTTGATATTGACTTACTAATTAGTATACTTTTATGTGCATTTTTTTTTTTTAGATCCCAGCTTTTGGTAAACCCACTCTTTACCTCTTCCTCCGTCCCATAGCTCCATTTTCATTAGCACTTAATCCTTTGACCTTTCTTACCTTTATTTTTGAGACAAAAATCTCTCCTTGAACCTGGAACTTGCCATGTCAATTAGACTGGTTGGTCTAAAGTCAGCTGGGTTTGTGTGTCTCCAGCCTCATCGCTGATATCACAGGCTCGGCTGAATTTTCCATGGGATCCATACTTTTAGGCCTTCATGTTTGTGCAGTAAGCACTTTACCTACTCAGCCACATCACTAGTCCTTGGCTTGGGTTCCTTTGTCTTAAAGGCATTTCCTGTCTGAGCCTTTCTCCCTTGCCAGATGAAGAACACCATAAATAATCCCTCTTTTATGAAAAGTATATTTGAAAACAATCTGTGTCTGTAACCTGTCAGGGGTAAATTGAGTAGAAAAGTCTTCACACTCTGAAAAACTCAAATGCGAATCTGGACATTTTCACTAAATGCCCTAAGAAATTACAGATGTTTGAGTAAATTCCACGGATTGCGTTTGCCTGACCTCTTTTCACTGCCTCTTACATAGGCTATTGAAATCTTTTCCACTGATCTCACCCTAGGTAATCAGTTTCCTAACAGGAGGCTTTTGCAGAATCCATAACTTCAGTATTAATGCATTTCCTCCTCTTTCCTGTCCCCTGTCCCCCACCTGCTGACAGCAGTTCCCTATGCAGCTCTGTGAGCAGGAAAATACAGGAAGGCTCTCCTTCATTAAATAGGACACCTCATTCGGGTCACTCACACAGCTCATTTTAAGTAAATTGAATCAATTTATGCCTATTAGCTACCTGTCCTTGAACTAAGATAATATGGACTGTTCAGGTATCACTCTGAGAAAGAAGTAGAAGAAATAGGAGAGTAAAACATTTGCAAAATATTCCCAAAATGGTATTGTGCTGAACCTTGCTTTAGTAGAACAAAGAGAGAAATGTCTATTACTCTCAATAAATACGCATGTTTAATTACAAATAACATAGTATGGTACTGGAGAAAAACCTTTGGAAAGTCAGAACATTTGAATATATTTCTCAATGGGGTTTTATTTTTTATTTTTGAAATGAGTGTAGAGCCATGAATAAGGCTTATGAATAATTGCTAGCACCAGATACCTGAGGTGTTCTATTTCCACCTAGGGAACCTCTTGTAGAAATAAAGCCTTAAGTGAATGAGTAAATCAAACAAATCAATAAGCTGATTCACAGACAGGAGTTACTTATAAGAGTAGCACAAAAGCTTTTGATTAAACAGAGCTTAAATTTGGTTCAAATAGATAATCATCACACTGTCCCTTTCTGATGATGCATTTGTTCTAGCAAGTTTCTTTCATAAGTATTTTAGCACGAGCTGTATCTTCATTGAGTTAATCCAGATATTACCGTTGTTATCATTGTGAACCATTTTCCTCCAATGTTTTAAGCTCCAGTCTCTGTCTGAGAATATGGGATGATCTCATTTTTCTTCCTTCTTCAAGTTTAAAATGACATGTCACTTGGTTAGCCATTGAAACGTGCCAGGGTATGTGCCATGCATGACTTCTAAGTTGCAGCTCTTGATGATGCTTTATGTTTTCCTCATTCCCTGGATCAACGACTGTGGAAGCAAAGCATCGATGTAGCCTAAAAAGTGATTTCTGACCCATGACAGATTTATGATAATGAGCAATGGCTTTGTTTTGTACTAATCCACTGTAAGTTTGGGGTTATTTCCATTGCTTATGACTGCGCCTTTTCTTATTGAAAAAAACTTTTATAGGATTTTTTATTTCTAAAGCATGTGTGGTGATTATTCTTGATAGGAGCTCAGAGTTACTTTACAAAATGTAGAGACAGTTGGAAAGTTGTGAGCTGGAGGGTCCAGATGTTGACCTGTCAGGAGCAGATAAGTATATGCTTCATGAGTTTCTCTAATTAATGGAGAGGAGCCATACAATATAATGGAAATCAGGCTTAGCATAAGGTTCTCCTGGGACCTATGTTTGTGATTTTTCTAAGAAAAGAACATATTATTTAATTATAAATTTCTAATTGCTGTTAGTCACTCTTAAAGCTCATTTCCACATTGGTAAAAGTTCATAGTGATAACTTTAAGAAAAAGAGTTGCTTCCATAATGCTGGGTATGATATCAGTTACCAATTATGGTTTTCTTAGAATTCTTTGGGTTTCAGAAGATAAATGCGGAAAAAACTAGATGAATCTATTTTCCATAATGAACACCATCAACCTGTAATGATCTAACCTTTTCTGCCTCTTCTGATCATGACTTGCTTCTATCTGGGCCATTTTACAAATTTATCCAAAGGGGCTATTTATATAAACTACTCTTTTCATCTCTTGAAGAGGGAGAATGCTTAAAATCAAACATCCCATTTTGGATAAGAGCGTATGGGGAAGTTGTCTGTTTAGTTGGGTCTTGCAAAATGCTTCATAAATTCTTTAGAAGAATAAGAAACGTTTAAAATGTAGTTATAGTGTAACAATCTCCCACTATGGAAGTTCCATTAGGTTCCTTTTTCTGTGGCAAAGAACTCTTTACTTTCTACTGAAGTGGATTTGATAGCCTAACAGCTTGATGTATTTAATTTAAATAGCTCTTTCTTTGTGAAGTAGAAAGGAGGATAAGGCTTAAATGATTTGCTAATGCCTCACAAGAGCGAAAGACGTAAACTCTTCCTAGTACAGCCAAAATAAGCATCACTTATTGCCAGTAAGTAGGAAAATGGGTGAGCTGAAGGGCCTCCTGCCTTACTAATCTGTATGAAACGCTTAAAGAAATGTGTAGATACACATACTCACTACTTTACTTGAATTCCTTCAAAAATATTAACTTAAAGAGATACAAAGTTCCTATAAATGTGTGTCCATCTTCTAGAAAATACTGAAATGGCTAGACTCTTGCCTATTGGGTCTATTCTATGGACTTTACTTCTGACTGACAAATGCAATTATTTCAACATTTATCCTGCTCCTTCCAGTTCCTTGTGTTCTACTAATTTTTTTTATTTCCCTGGAGACCATGTAACCCTAAGTTTTCTTCATTGATATCAGTGTCTATATTGAGTTTAATGGTCACTCTTCAATTTATTAAGAGTATTGTGCATCCCATTGTGAGTTTATATTGTTCATTTTTGTATATTGCACACATATTGGTATAAAACATTTTATATGGTTCATATATTTTTTTTTTTTTTTTTTTGGTTTTTCGAGACAGGGTTTCCCTGTAGTTTCTAGAGCCTGTCCTGGAGCTAGCTCTTGTAGACCAGGCTGGCCGCGAACTCAGAGATCCGCCTGCCTCTGCCTCCCGAGTGCTGGGATTAAAGGCGTGCGCCACCACCGCCCGGCCTATATGGTTCATATATTAATTGCTATGTCCACAACTCCTAGGAGAACTTAAAGAATTACATGATAATATACGAGTGAGCTATTTGTGAAAATACTATTGTCAATCTGCAAAAGATCAATAAAAATTAATTAACTGAAGTGGTTTGAAGTTTATATATATCATACATCAATCATTGCATACTGGTTCTTCTCCAAGCCTAAAGTAATGTGAAAGAAGTTCACAGGAAAAGAAGCCATGATGGTCTACACTTGAGACCCAGCCAGTTTTAGGTCACTATCTTTATTATGATGAGTATCAATTTTCCAATAGTGAAATAACATTAAACTTGTCCTATTTAAAATAATTCTCCCAATAGAAAATAAAACAACATAGAAATATTTTAAACTTTACCCGTCAAAGAAGTAGGGACAGACCTTCCCTTAAAGATCTGTAAAGACAATTGTGAAAAGAAAGGGAAACCATATAGAAACAAACAAATAGAAATACAAAAACAAGAACTCAGAAATCTCCATGGATCATCTGACTATATATGTAAAAAGAGGGACAGAGAGAGAGAGAGAGAGAGAGAGAGAGAGAGAGAGAGAGAGAGAGAGAGAGAGAGAGAGAGAGAGAGAGAGAGAGAGAGAGAGAGAGAGAGAGAGAGAGAAACACTTTGGAGGACAAATTCAAGAATGCTGATCATGCAGTTTGCCTGTTCTGCTGCAATCTCTTTAACTGTGCAATCTTATCAAGTACTCACATCCTGATATGTAGAGACTACCATCCTGGTTTAGATTTAAGATTCTAATCATATGTTTGATATGAAACGTGCCTCATAACCTTATTCCTTAAAGGTATTGTCCCCAGCTGGTCAGGATATTTGGGGAAGATATGTGCATTTGTATTGTTTAGAGGACAAAGTCAATAAAGGACATTTATGCCTTTGAAGATTCTATTGAGTACCCCCCTTTCCCTCTCTCTCTCTCTACTTGCTCCCTTCAACAGAATAAACAGGAACTGCATCATGCTCTTGCTACAATAATTTTCTGCCTTACTATGGGGCCAGAATAAGCAGAGTGAAATAAACACACATTAACTGAATCCTTTGAAATCATTAAGCAAAATAACTCTTTCCTTCCCTAATTTATTTCTGTGAATCCTTTTATTCCAGCGATACTGAAGTAACTTATACAGGAACTAAAGCTCACTTAGGAAATATAACTTGCCCAGAAGAGAAGAACTTAAATGACAGAGAGCAGACTCATTGCATAGGATGGTTGTCTTCAAAGGTTAACTTCTTCCAACATGACACAGACCAGGCTATCTGAATCCCTGAAGGCATTGGATTTTATAGGAGCTTGAAAGCCAGACAGTTCTTGGTAGGAGAAGGAACTTACTTCTTTATGTCCTCTTTAACAGCACTTCCATCTATGACCTTTTCTTTAGATCATAAATGAAATCATATCTCTGATGAACCTCAGGATAAGATGGGAAAAAATGAATGAGATATGAATAGTTTTTACATCTTTATTTCTGCAGCCCCATTCTACTTTAGCAATCAGCTTGCTGTGTAAAGAGAACCTAGAAGACATACGTGACCTTTGGAAGAAAACAGTGTTTATAAATAATATTCATTAATGACATAAAATATTAGAAACACTTATGTGTGGGGACATCAAGCAGCTTTGCTGATTAACATTGTGAAATATTAGATATCTAAAAGTTGAGCTGATCAAACTATCATTGAAAAATTGGTTATATATAGCAGGTATCTATCTGGCTATCTATCTATCTATCTATCTATCTATCATCTATTTATCTATGGACCCACTTATCTATCTATCTACCTATCCATCTACCATTCATCCTTCCATCTATTCATTCATCCAAGGACCTCTTTCACACTGAAAAAAATTATGGTGATTCTGAAGATGGTTTTTCCTGCTTGATATATACATTTTGACCTTTGATCATATTATAAGATAAAACAATAACAGTATTGGTTACATTATTGATACAAAATGTTATTGATTTATTTTATTTTAAAATTAAAATACAGTAACTATATTTTAATATTAAAAGCAATTATTTTTGTTTAATTTTTAAAATAACATGTTTTTATACATTTCATGAAGTTTAACAAGACAAATGGCATAGTTTAACAACTTTACAAAATTTTAACTTCTGACAGCATAAAAGAGCCCGAATCTCTCAACTGCTCCAGCATTAGTTTGTTCAGGGTTTCTATTTTTAGGATTATTTTTGTATTTATATTTAGGATTTTTAATGAAGTGTATGAATCTGGCTTTATACAAATCGACAGTGAAGTAGGTAGAACCTCATGGAGTCCTTGAAAGGAGACAGGGACCTAAGGGCAAAGTCTAGAATTTGAGTAGAGGAACACTAAAGATACAAAGGAATGACTGCCCCACTACAGTCATCACGGTGTGGTAGCGTAGAGTACAAATGTTCATTGTGCATCAGAAGAACACTTATCTCCAGACTGCTGTGTAATGCACAGAGATATGCTTAGGACGCATTTAAAATCCGTGAGGTTAAGACTTGCCATGCAAGCAATTAAATAGAAACATATATTCCTATCTTTCTTTACACCAGGGAAACTTTCCAATTCTTTCACTTCCTTTAAATCAGACTACTGACACCCACTACAAATTATATTTAAAAATATAGAATAAATTACTGGGAGAAGAAGCCTAAATTCTCACTGAGGAAGAAAATACCCTTAAGTGTAGGCTATATGCCCAGCAATAAATGGTCAACAGAAAATTAACTCAATGGCATCTTTGGAGGTTTCTTGCTTCATTGTATCATGTCGAGAATCTAACTTTAAAAAATTAACTTAATGTTATTTTATTTATGTATATTTTTCTTCTCTCTCTATTTACCCTACAGATCATTTATGTGCATAATATGACTGCCTGTTTTGTGTATTTATGGGATTTCTTAGTGTGTGAGCAAGTGGGTCTCTTTCTCTGTGCCTTCTCTTGTAGCTTTTTCTCTGTTTTGCACAATTCTGATGTGTTAGCTTTTGTTTTGTTTTATTTTATTTTATTATTATCCCTTAGAAGTCTGTTAGTTTTCTAATGAGAGACAGATAGGGGATCGATCTAAATGGGAAAGGAAGTGGGGGTTAGCTTGGAAGAGTAGAAAGAGTAAAAAACATAATCAGGGTACATTATATGAAAAGCATATCTATTTTCAATAAAAGAAAAAAATAAATTCTTACTTTGAAAGCTCAGAATCTCAATGACCTATGTGGATATCTTCTGCTTCCCAAAATAACTGTTATTTTTTTAATTGTCTAATCCTTACAAAATATAATTTGAATTTCATATTATAGAGCCGGAAATTCAAATACTAGATGATACACTAGAATCAACAGGCAAATGTGAAAGTAATCCCTTTTTAAATCCTCCTTTGAGTACTGTATAAACTTCCATGAGTTAATATTAATTTTATTTTCAACTTTTTAATGCTTAGTAATTAAAAATGACTGGACTTGCTAATAATGACCATATGCCCTGTAGCTGTTTCATAGACTGTCAAGAATTCAATTAGGCTCTCTATTTCCTTTTTTTAATGACTGTTTTATTGGTATGTAATTCACACACTATAAACTTCACCTGCTTAATATATACAATCCAGTGCTTAGAGTTGTAGGTACAATATAACCCATTTTCCTATTTATTTTTATGAACAGCAAGGACTTGCAATGTTGGGATGCATAGTTCTTTATTTCCAGGTATGCACATCATTACCCTCATTTTCTGCAAGCCCATGATGAGAGATTAAAAGCACCAAGAATTTGATAAGTAAGCATTCTAGTGATTTATGTAAAGATTCTTTTGCAACTAAATTGATGGATGATATCAACTTTAATATATTGATACAATTTTATTTGGAGCTTAAAAGCTGTGGAAGTTTATTTTTAATAACAGTAATTGAGTTAAAATTAAGTTAATTAAAACTCCTTTCTTGAAGCAAGCACATATAAAAATGATGAACAGAGGAGAACTTGATTAGGCTGAAGAAAATCTAATTCATTATTTTCTGCTCTATTTTATTTTAAATATCATTTTTCTAAACACTTCATTGCTTTAAACTGTTTTCTAATTTTAGCTTTTACAAATTTGTTTGACAATCATATATATTGTTGTCAGAATCACCCTATTAGCCTTTCTTAACCCCCTCCTCCTACGATTGAACTTAGGCCAACTAGTTTTCCTATTTTCGTGTTTTTTGCTTTTCCTTAACCCACTTAGTTTAATTAGGTTTGCTTGTATGAACATAGATAGAAGGTTATTTACCAGAATATGGGCAGCTTACTAGTGGCTACCACACTGAAGAAAATAACTGTCTCCACATGCCACCATAGACATTCATTGCCAAACTCCTCAGCAAAGGCTTGATCTTCATGAGCCCTTTCCCCATCGATGATGGAAGATGAAGGGGTACCATTTTGCATAGACCTTCTACAGGTAAACCTAGCTGCTATAGGAACAAGATTGCAATGTCACTGTCATAAGGGAGTGTTCCATACCACTCCTTGCCGTTCTCCAACTCTTCATCCTTACTTGTTCCTTATTACAATGTTCCCTGGCCCTTTGGATGTCACCTTTAGAGCTGAGTGCTCACTGATTATTTGCTCTCATTATTTTGGCAGTTAACCACCACTGACTATGAAAAGATGTTTCCCTGGCCAAGGCTAGGGGAAAACTAGTTTCCCCAGTATAAGCATGAATAGTTTTAAGACAGTCTGATTGTACTTCATTTAACAAAACATTAGTAACAGACTCAAGACTAAGGTGTTTTTGAACAAGTTGACTTCACTCTTATAGAGCGGTCCTCAAGTCAGACATCATTTGGTTACTCTTTAAGGCTCCCATGCTATCTTTGAGCCATTGATGTATCTTCCCAGGCAGGTAAGTATTAAAGCACATGGTACCCACAGCTGAGTCGGAGCGCTGATGGTTTTTCTTTCCCAACAATCTGAATCATATTTACCTTACTGCTACACTAGCCAGTAACGGCAGAGACAAACAACCCAATAAAACAATGAACTGTGGAATTGAACAGAGACTTCTCAAAAGAAAGAATGTAAACAGCATTTGGCACTTTTAAGATTGTTCAACATCACTGTCCATTAGGGAAGTAAAAATAAAACTCTTTAGAGATTCCATCTCCCCCCAGACAGGATGACTGTTTTCAAATGAGAACCAATTCTGGTGAGGATGTTGGGGGAAGGGAACCCTTGGTGACTACTAGAGGGAGTGGATATTTGTGCTTTAAAAACTCTTTAGGTCAATTTGTTGTTTCCTTTGCACATTTATTTTCAGTGCGGTTTGATCTAAGGTGGTCAAACTTAAAGCTAGCTTAGTTCTTTTAAAAGATTTATTATATGGATTGAGAAGCAATCTGGAGGTAACCAGATTAATAAACATGACATTAACAATTGAAATCAGGGTTCGTTAACTCATGTTTACTCACTGAAATCATGACAAATATTCTTCACTTTTCACAAATATTGGAAGATGCATGAGTGCCTCACAACTGCTACCCAAATGAACCTTGATTGGCATTTGTCCCTTATTGATCAATTCCTCACCTTTTCTTCCTTTCCTTCCCAGTAACAAACTTTTGACTGGTGACCATTTTCCACCATTGATTTAGCTCTTGGTAAAGCCGCTTGTACTCTTCTGTTTTTCCTGTAAAATGATTTAAAAGACTATTCTTCCTTTCTTGAGTTTAATTCTGTTTTAATGTTTGTATTCCACAAGCTTATTAGTACTATTTCTCTTGTTTTAAGATTTATCTTTATTTTTATGTATGGTGTGTATGTATGCCTACCTCTCTCTGTGTCTCTTTGTCTCTGTCTCTCTCTCTCTGTCTGTCTCTGTCTCTCTCTCTCTCTCTCTCTCTCTCTCTCTCTCTCTCTCTCTCTCTCTCTCTCTCTGTGTGTGTGTGTGTGTGTGTGTGTGTGTGTGTGTGCCAGCCACAATGTCCAGAAGAGAGAGAACCAAACACCCTGGAGCTGGAACTGTAGCCTGATATAGGTGTTGAGAACTAAACTCAGGTCCTCTGCAATAGTAGGAAGTGCTCTTAAGAGATACGCCATCTCCTTGGCACCACAGTAACATCATTTTTATCCAATGTGTATTTCTCTTCTAATAACTCATATAGATCATAGGGATTTGGTGGTCCTTTAGAGTCCACAGTGGTGTCCGATGGACCACAATTGCACCTTCCTTAGTGTGACTTTTTAGTGGCCTCAAAATTCTACTTTACTTTGGAAACTGTTTCTTCTTTCCACTTCTCTGTCCCAATACCTCACATACAAGCCCTTGTCCCAGTTTAACCCTACACCCTACTAGAAATGCATTGCCTATTAGATACAGAAGTAGAAGAGCTTCCCAATGTATTTTCAAGACTTCACACATGGACTCCTTGCCACACAGAGGATCATTGAAAATAAAATCTGAAGTTATTGTGTCTGTGTTCACCCAGAAAATATGTCAAATCCCAACCTTAGCCTGGTTCATTTGGTTAGGAATTAGAGAAGAGTGGGATAGCATAAGTGGCACATGACTAATGATACCAGAGAAGATTTGGTGGAACCTAAATGATAGAAGCTGACATCTGTATTTCTTTGGCCGGATCTACCACTTTCATATTGGATGGTATTTAACATAATCTCTGAGTTGGCAAATGAGTTATCTGTTTTTACCAAAAATATTAAGTATGTTTGAGGGGCCGAAAATATTTAAATATGGACCTTGCGCTGGGATATGGGCTCATGCCTGTGCAATAATTGAATGGGGGAAAACTGATGTTTATTTTAACAAAATCAAATCACTTTTTAACGAGTCTATTCTTTCCCATCATGAGAGAAGCATCCACATTATGGAACAACATTTAGAAATGGACCTTCACCCACTCTACCGATTTGTACCTCCAGTTCTTTCTCCCAGTTGTCTGCAATTTTAAGGAATGTGGAGTTCTCCAATTATCTAGTAGTGATATTCAGAACCAGAAGAAGCAACAACAGAAAGGAAGATTCGGGGAAAAACTAGTAGAAAACACCAATCTGTATTTCTTCCTCTTTCCTTTAGAGGATACTGATAGGTGAAGATTGTCGCAGGGCATACCATCTGTTTCATAATGGCATTTAAAAATAAAATTTATTCCTTTAACATTAGGTTTTAATCTTAAGCATTGGTGTCTGAATGATAGCTGAGAATATATCCACATATGTTTGATTCTCAATAACTGGGTGGTTATTACTCATTTATCAAATCTGTATTTGCTTACAAAACTCTGGTGTGGGTGGTAGGGGTCATTGGTAAATAGTTCCATTGTATTCTCTCTTCATGGAGTCAGAGATGAATGATAATTACATAATCTCACACACTTCATAAGAGAATATCAAATAGATTTGAATGCCTTTTGAAGTTCAGAAAATTTTCCAAAACCTCAGTGAATATCTCAAGTTTACTCCAATCCCTTAGCAGGCAATATATACTCAAAGTAAAGAAACTTTGCGTTCTCTAGGCAAAAATCTAGACTAAACTTCATGGCAGTGTAAGGCAAGGTGCACTTCTCATTCTCCTAGGAAAAGCTTCTAAAACTTCTTGGCACCAAATTCTGCCTTTCCCCACCTTCTGTGTCACCTGGGAGCTAAGCATATGCTGCCTACATGCTCGAGTAGGAGGCATCTGGGAAGGGTGCTGTTGGTTCACATCGCACAATTGCATCCCTAACTTAAAAGAGTCTGAAAATAATTTCCTTCAAAAACGTGAAAATTGGAAAAGGGTTGATTCTTTCTATTCTTGAATGGCTTTCTTTTCTGAGAACAGAAAGAATCATTTCAAAGTCCTTATACAAGGAATGACACGATACTGAAGCAATCCTCCAACTTAGTTTTCACTGCTACTAATAGGCTTTTCTCTCCAAAGAGCAATCGATGGGAAATAATTATGTAAAATTTCTTTATCCTTTATACGGATGTTTTCTCCTGAAACTTTTCCCGCAGGCATCCCCCAAAGCCAACCATTCTCTCGCTTTGCCTTTGCTTATGATCTTCATTGCTTACAGTTTCAACTCTGATCCTATAACTTGGCTTTTTCTCAAAGCAAAAAGAGAAACAAAGAAAAAAGAAAGAAAGAAAGTCAACCATGGAAACACTGGAAACTACTTTCCTGCTGACCTCACCAACTTTGTAGTAATTTTATTGAGATCAATAGTTCCATTACTATAAACACGTTTCCATGTCCTGGCCCTTACAACCCAAAGTGAGAATTAAATAAAATGAGAAAATAAAAGCATTGATGCAGGGTATCGTGGCAGGTACATAGAATTTAAATATGTAGGTGGTTAAGACAGGTACTTTATGAGTTGAAGGCCAGACTGAGCTATATTGTGAGTTCTAGACCAACGTAGTAAAATCACCTCATAACACAGAGAGACACACAGACATACAAAAAGAAGTAAAATGAAGTAAGTTTTGGTGCTAAAATTAAGTTAGAAAAATGAACAAGAAAGGATCCTATTCACAAGAGTTTACCACCAGGACAATTGTTTCTGTAGGCAGTGCCCAGAAAAGATGATTTTGCTGACATTGGCCATGGTGCAGCTGTAGGTCCTGGTATACCTATGGTATCCAGAAGTGGAAAGAGAAAAGCAGCAAGCTGTACCTCAAGGCTTTGCCAACACCCTGACTTTGCACTTCTGGCTTCCATAGCCATAAAAATACATTTCTGATATTTAAAGAAGCTACGTTTGAGGCAATTCATTATATCATCTCTGTGAAACTAATAAAGTTATAGTAGTTGTAAATCCTGTCACAAAGTAGTCTTCACAACACTGGATGACTGCATCTCATACATTGAAAACTCCGAATGGGTGTGGTTTCATGAGGTCTCTTTGAGGAGGGTGTTAAGTATCTATTATAGAGATATCCCTATTTTTAGAATCCATTATCCTGGGTCAGTTCTCTTTCTTTTATCAAAGAAAAGACAAGCCAAGTTTTGAAGGAGCCATTTCATTAAATGGCATCAATAGTCTTCAGGAGACTCTGACAGTCAATCACAATAGTAAACAGAACCAGGTTACAGCTGCTCTTCTCCTGTAGACTTATTCCTGCCTCACAGGAAGGCCCTATGTACATAAACTCATTTTCATATCCCAACAATTAATTCACATCAGACTGTTTAAAAAACAGTGCAAAGATGCTGTGTGAATCAGCTCTTCCCTTCCTCCAGAAAAGAAAGCAACCTTTGAACTGTCCTCCATATGAAGTTTGTCAAATGTCTGACACTGCCCAGAAAACAGCACAGGCCAACCACTGGGAGCGCTTCTCTTATTTCTCCAAAGACTGATGAAAGGCTACTTGATGTCTTTTAATCCTGCCTCAGACTTATCCGAGAAAAGAGTCTTTTGCAATCCCTGTAGTAAAATGAGGTTGCTGGGAAAGTGTAAAGATGCTAAATGGAACATCCTGCAAGGTGTGTATGCCCTTTCAAGGAAATCAAGCAAGCCAAGCTGGTGACAGCAAGACCCAGAATCCCAAGAGACTGTTTGATGTTGCTTTCTGCTCTTTGCATGTCATGACCCGAGAGGCAATAATCAGAGTTAAGTTTGCATTCTACTGAATGCCATGAAGAATCTTGGGTAATAAAAAAAGGAATCCCAGTTTCTCTCATTGTTTCTGAGTATGATCTAAACCTCCAAGTTTTCTCAGAATCCAAGGACTTCACAGGGTATGGAAAGGCTACAGCTTATGAAACTAGCAAATGACAGTACTCGAGAGGCACCTTTAGAGTTGTAGATTCCAGGCCTGTCTAGTTGTCCAGGCTCTTGATGGAGAATAGGAAAACATGCTCCAGTAAAGCCTCCATTCATGTGTTTGTTTAAAATGTTCATTTTATTTTTATTTAGTTTTCTGGTTATTAATGTTCTTTCTTTTATTGAAAATAGATTCTTCTCTCACATAATATATCTTGACCACAGCTTCACCTCCCTCCACTCCACCTATGAAAGAGCCGGGATATATAACATGAAGAAAAAAACACGTCTTAAGAAGTTAAAAAAGTAATTACAAAACCACCCCTAGCTAATTATCTAATGAATAAAACACATGATAAATAGTTATTTGGTTGTAACAGTAAGAAATATACAACTTTTGGGACTTTTTTGTAGTTGGGGATTTGGATTCTTAACTTCATCATAGTGTCTAGCAGAGGCATAAGGTGTTTGGAAAATGTAATACATTGCGAGTACATATGTAATGAGTGCTCAAATGTATTGTTGCTTGATTTTTCCTCTGGTCCCGTTGCTTCTAAAGGATATCACTCATGGATTTTAAAAGTTTCTGTTAGATTATTTGTTTAGGAGTCCATGGAAGCACTTTCAAGATCATAGTAGACACTGTAAGTGAGAAACTTCTGATTTAAAAGCAAAGTATGCTAATCAAAAGCCTCTCTGATAAGCTGGATGGGTCAATAGATCGTTCAGTTTGTGACTTGCTATATAGACTTGTTGATATTTATCTCTGGCTGTAAACTGATACTTCAGAAAAGATCTTGCATGGAAAATCTTCTTCTCCAACCCAGGTTTTAAAATTTCATTTATAATCACAGCTTGAACACTTTGAATTGGATCAGGGATGGTTTATAATAAACCTAAAAATAAAACTAGAAATTTAAAAGAAAGGAATTTCACAAAGAAGATATAAAATCAATATCCTCTTTGGTAGGTGTGTTAATTGTGGTTGAACATTAATTTAACTCTAAGCTTCCTGGTACCCAGGGGAGCACTGGAAATAGCAGATTATATAATTTTCACCGATTACTAAAAGCAACACAGGGAGTCTTTCTGAAAATTAAGTTCTAAGGTTTAAAAGGTAGGCTGTCAAGAAATAAAACTAATTTACAAGTTGCTTTATATTTGTGTTTCAGGGGTGTGGCTTTTCGCTTTGCCAGCAGTACAAAGTGTTTACCTGGTGACAAGACCTTTAGGGCATATGACTCAGGAAGACATCTGGTAAGATACACATGTGTGCATCTGGGAATGGAACTAAATAGGAGTGAGTGGTATGGATATATAAGACAAATGTGGAATGCAGACAAAGCCAAAAAGAGAGTTTGCTTAAAGCTGTTTGAAAGCATCAGATAGGAACTGTAATGATCTAGAGATAAGACTAAGCCAAGGACATTGGCTGGACTCTATGCCAAAATTAAAGATAGCAAAGGATTATTTTTTGAATGTCAGAATGTATTGAGGGAAGCCATTGGCTGAAGTCTATGTGAGTATAGGAAAATATGGATTACATTTACCTGTGGATATAAAGACAAATGTTTACATTGTTTTTAGGGATTATATTGGTTAGTAAAGTCGTGGTGATAGGTTTTCCTCCTATATTCTTGACTTCATTAACACTGAGCAGTTGGCTCGGGTTCTAATACCAAGCTTGTTTTCCTTCCTGTTGAATGGTTCTTAAGTCCAGTTACAGAGCTATTGGTTACTATCAAAGTAAGAGTGCCACTATTACACTCTTATGGTTGTGATGCTATGCTAACCATTTTTATAGCTCAAGGCATCATAGTTGGGTAGACTCTTGGTTGCCTGCCTCCTTTTGGAAACTTTTAAGTTTTTTTTTTTCAGAAAGATTGCTTTCTGGTACAATGAAAGCTAATCCTCATGATAGCCCTCAGCTCTCATCAGAGAAATTTCTCTTTGCAACAGTGACCACTACAGAAAATCACAAGCAACCAAATTTCAAAGTTGTGGATCTCGGTCCCAATGGATTCATCTACAAAACAGTCTTGCACCTAAGGTGTCTAAAATCTCAGAGAGCTTTAAACTGTAAATACCCTGTTTTTCTATTATATTTGACTGTTGATGTTAACAATTTTGTTCTATTTTTTATTTCCCTATTGAGAATTTTCACCTTTACATTTATAGAAAGAATAATATGGTTTCTCTGACATCCCAATTGCCAGTACTGCTATTGAGCTTTGTGGTCATTATTAAATAAAAGAAAAGTTATTTAAACACAAACACTGGATATGATAACGTATGAAGCGACTAGGGTGGATAGAATGTACAGAGTAAAAACACTAAACAAAGAAATAAAGATTCCTATCTCTGGCAGGCAAAAGTCATGTGATTTTATCACATATCTATTTTATAATACATATTAAGTACTTTGGGCCATACTTGATCTCAGGTTCACTGGATCTGTCCAGCGACATGGCGGGTAAGTGGCAGCCATGCACTAGAAGAAAATGAGGGTGAAACACACACAATTAAAGGCCAGGATATGTGATTCAGGGCATGGAGGGAGATGAGCTAGCTAAAAGGAGTGTCACATTCTGGGGAAGTGGGGAAGACATTACTTAGGGGTACTAAGCAAGTGATAATATTTGTCTGGGAACAAGACTAAGTACTGTACAGGGTGAAGATCTGTGATTACATGGACTGTTTGTCGTTTCATTTGTGAAAATCTGAAGTTCCAAAGATCTTATGGCCCTTTCTAGGGAACAGAAAGCATACCTAAAACAATCATAGATGTTTATGTTGAAAATGTGATAAAGAAAAATACACCATTTGTGGATCAGATATGATCTGTGTCCTAACTAGTGTACGCAAGGGGGGTGTGAGGAGAAAGATCAAGACTTAGATGAAGAAACAATTAACAAGAAGGGTATCATAGACTTTTCGAGTGTGGGCTAAATTTTAGGGACGTTATTTTTCCTTTTTAAAAATTGTTACAACTATTACCAAGTATGCAATAAAAATTTGGTTGCTCACCTTCCTGGACTTGGGGGGAGCTGGGAGGACCTTGGACTCAGCATGGTGAAGGGAACCCTGATGGCTCTTTGGCTTGGAGAGGGGCGGAGTGGGAGTGTGGGTGGAGGAGAGGGGAGGGAAGGGGGAGGAGGAGGGGAGGAGATGGAAATTTTTAATAAAAAAATGAGAAAAAAATATTGGTACAAATCTAAGAGGGAAACTTAAATATAGTAGCTATTTCCTTTAAATTCAAAATCAATTTGAGGTTATGTTGATAAAATACAATGTTAGATTGGGGTATGGTGGCACACACTTGGATCCCCAGGACTTGAAAATTAAATCAAAAGCATTGAGAAGACAGATTTCTGGGCTACATAGAGAGCATGTGTTATGAATAAAGAAAAATGAAAGAAAGAGAGAAAGAGAGAGAGAGAGAGGAAAGGAGGGGGAAGGAGGGAGAAATGGAGAGAGGGAGGAGGAAGAAAGGAAGGATTGAGTTCTCCTTTTTTCTCTTTATCTTCAATTTATTGCATGACATTAATCATGCAAAAGTAGAGAGGCTGGGACCTTATTTCTAACTTTTATCCAACTACTCATTTAAGGAAGGAGTGATGGCTCAGGTGTTAAAGGATTGGTTCCTTTACCAGAGGACCTAGGTTTGATTTTCAGTTCTTACATGGCTGCTCACAACCATCTTAACTCCAGTTTGAGGGGATTCAATGTTCTTTTCTGGTTCTCAGTGATACTAGGTATTCATATGGTACACTGACATACATGAAATCAAAGCACCCATACATACATACATACATACACACACACGTGTATATATATAGTATTTTTCAAATTAAGCTTTGCTTGATATCTAGTATATATACCTATCCACTGTCCTCTCAGATTTAACTACTTATAAATGAATATGTTATTGAAGCATTACAAAATACAGTTCAGATAATGACTTTTAAACATAATTATGACACTAGGAAAAAGTAATTATTTCTTAACTCTAATCAGAATCCAGATATTAAAGCTTCCTCAATTGTTTAATTTTTAAAATCAAGTTTTATCAAACCGAGACATACAATTACTCCCCATGTCTGTCTCTTTTAGTGTGTAGGTCCCACAGTTTTTGTATTGCTTTGGAATTTTCATCTCAAAGATACAAAAACAATTGACCCGTAGAGCTCTAACCAGCAAGGGTTTTCTGGTTGTGTTCTCACATTGTCTTTTTAGATGTTATTTGTCCCCTGTAGCATTTTGTAATTTTAATCAGAAATAGAAACTTGATTTTATTCCTATTTCTATTTTGAGCAAGTATATTCTGTAGACGATGTTTCTCTTTCACAAAGATTTCATAAGCCAATTGTCTTTGTTATTTCATGGGTTATATTGGAACAATTAACTGTTTATACAGCATAAAGTGGTGTAGTTCAGAATTTAATGCGCTTTCTACATAGAATAACTCTGTATAGAAAAGATCCTCAACTATTTCCGTATAGGTAATACATATTGCATTAGAAATTAGAACACATGCTGGATTTCTTTCTTTAGATTATTGATTTTATGAATGATAGGAACAGCTTAGTTTCCCCACATCTCAAAAATAGGGACAGGATGATTTTAAATATTATTATGAGCTCATGAATTTAAACATATTTGATATTTTTAATCTTTTGTTATTTTATTACAATTTCATTTTTACTAAAAATTAAATTTTTATTCAATTACATATATGGTATTTCTTTTATGACTATATGAATATTTTCTTCTTTTGTACACATGTAAATACATGCAATGCAAACTGTGCATTTATATTCTAATACATATAGAGCCTAAATACCTCACTATAATATAGGTAAAGCTTTCATATCTTTTATGCTTGTCCACTAGAAGCACACATGTCTGAAGATTCAAAGATGATATCCAATGAATGAGAGAAAGAATGACAAGTCTGTAAATATACAGCATTTTTATGTTCTGTTCATCAGTTGAGGTACACTTAAACTGTTTCAGTTTCATGGCTACTGATAATAGAGCAGGTATATAGTATATATATAACCAAGACTGATATAGCTAGATGGTGTTATATATCTCTTTCTACCTTTTAAAAGATATTAAACATCCACACTGATTTCTAGAGTAGCTGTACCAGTTTTCACCTCAACAAACAGTAAATTAGTGTTTTTTCTCCACAATTGCACCAACATATAATGTGTTCAGTTTTTGTGTTTTTGCCATTTTGATTGCAGTAAGATAAAATCTTAAAGTAGTTTTAATGTGAATTTCCACAATACACCACAAGTCAAAGTCCATATCTGGCACCAATACTGTGCCCACAACCTGTAGGCAATAAGAGAGAACCTACTATTATTATTCTGCTAAATAGGCAGATTATTAAAATGACTCAATTATAGGCTCTTTTTTTGTGAATGGTCATTAACATGGAGACCAACAACTGGTTAAGGTGTAGAGAATAAGAGACTGCAGAATGCTCAGTCCAAAATTCGACATCTATATTATACCCCTTCTCCAATGGATCAGGCATCATTGTACAGGAGCACCCAGAAATACTTTAAGATTAAGATACGATGAATGGCTACAGAGAAACAGTGTTCTCTCTGCATACCTGAGCAGTTTACACATTACGAATTTAGTGCTTACACTTCTAAATTTACAATTACAGATTTACGCTTATGAGTTCAGGTTGTAAATTTGTACATATTAATTCACAGCAGTTGAAACAGAATGGACAAGGCCTATACAAGCTCAGGCCAGCCAAAATTCCTGGCATGGAGAATGGAGATAGGCAAAAAGTTCCAGACCCAGGGGTAGACTTAAAGTGTTGATGGTCATCAAAAGCAAAAAAAAAAAAAATTATATGAACTTCTCCAAGAACTAATGATAAATACATTGAAAAATATTGGGAATGTAGCTCAGTTCTAAAATGCTTCCTGGACATACAGGAAGTTCTGGGCTCAATCTTTAGCAGCATACAAAGAAACAAGGGAGAAATAGAAATTAACCATTTATTTGTCCTTCCATATATGCACTTTCACTGTCTGAAGAGGCAGCAAACTTCAGGTTTAAAACCTTTGGAAAACATATTTTTACTGAAAACATAGATATCCTCTTGTTATTTCCAAAACAGCATTATTACAATATTATGTTACGTATGCCCCACTTTTTGGTATTTTAAGTACAGTAGTGATGATTTATTTACCCTATGTAGGACAGAGTTGGTAGGTTATCTGCAAATACATGACATTTTGTATAGAGAACTGAAGCACTGGAAAATTTTGCTGTCTGTGACAGGGTATAAAGTAGAGCCTAGGGGAAGGTAGTGGAGATCATTTCCCCATTAATACCAAAAGATGATTGTAAATTCAAAGATTGCTTTGACTTTGAGAAATCAAACATGCAAGATACTACTACACTAAAAGGCAAAGTAAAAAAAATCTCAAACGTAATTCAAGCCAAAAATAAGAACAAAGAATTAGCAAAAAATCAGAAGATATTACAAAATAAAAAGGAATAGCTTCCTAAAATACATAAATTTAATACATTAGAAAGCCTACTTAAAATGAAAAATATAAGTGATTTCCAGTTGACTTGATATGGGTAGAAAGCCTTTGCAGTCTTGTAGTTATCCGCTTAAGTTAAATTCTTACAAAGGAATTCTGTAATTCGCCTATGATAAATATACTCCTATTCTGGGGTTGCGTGTTCAAGTCTATCAATAATTCAGGAACTATTTCAAAATAGCTTTATTCAAACTGTTTCATAGAAACAGAAAAAGAAAAGTTGTACAGCATTTCTCTTTATATCTATGGGACTACAACCCCCAAATTAAAGAATATAATAGACCTTCCACAAAGTGTAAGAGTTTGACCAAGACCCCATTTACTATCAGTAAGAAACCAGAGTAATTCTTTTCATTTAAAAGAGACCACTCTCTTCCCAAAGGCCTGAAATGATTTGCTCTGTTCTGCTTGTTACAGGACCTTTTATCTTTCCATGGATGTTTTAAGGTTTCTATTGCTCTGATGAAACACCATGACCCAAAAGCACGATGGGAAGGAAAGAGAATTTGCCTTAGACTTCCACAACACAGATGATCATCAACGGAAGTAAGGACAAAAACTCAAGAAGGACAGGAGCTGAAGCAAAAGTCATAGAGAGGTGCTGCTTACTGGCTTGCTACTCATGGCTTTACTGAGCCTGCTTTCTTATAAACCCCAGGACCACCAGTCCAAAGACAGCATCACCCACAATGAGCTGAAACTTCCCCCAATCAATCACTGATTAAGAAAATGCTTTACAGCCAAGCTTATGGAAGTGATTTCTTAATTGGGATTATCCCTTTTAAGACAACTAAAGCTTATGTCCTGTTGACATAAAACTAGCCAGAATATCTACCGAAGAATTTTCCTCTATATACCTTTTTCAAATGCCTTCCTTCAAATCTTTGTAGAATCTCATCATTTTAAAGTGGGTTATAGTATATTAACTTCTAATCATTCTATCAAAATTAACTAGTTCCCATGTCCTTCTTGGATCTTCAGTTCTCCTCTGTAGGTTGACTATTTTTGATACTTCTTGTCACCTGGTACCAAATATTGCCTGATTATTTTCAGTAATTGTTAATCTCCTCTTACAAGAGTCTAAGATACAGAAAAATGAGTTGTTTTGATCTGGTTTGTGATCATAAAGTCTTCCTGTTTTGCTCCTTTCTTTTATTTTCTCATTTTATTTATTATTTTGTAAATTTATACATGAGTACAATGTTTATATTATACACATCTCTCGCTCTCCCATCTCCAAATTCTTTCAAGTCCTTTACCTACTTCCTCTCAACTTCCTGACTTCTTCAATTATTATTGTTTTACACACACACATGCACACACACACAAATATTTCTGTCATGTATTTGTATACTTTGTGTATGTTTGTAAACACAGCTTATTGAGTTCACTTATTGTTTCTTCCTTCTTTATTTGTTTAGAAATGATAATCAGGAACTGGAGAACATACCACGGGTTTTGTTCATGGGGAAAACTGACTCTCCTCTTAGCAGTGATTAATTGCCTGAGGCTCTTCATCTAGGAGTGGGGCCTAGTGAGATGTTTCTTTATCCATGTCGGCATGTCTTCCGTGTTTCCACTATGCACATCCTTTTTAGACAACCATGTTGATCTTTCAAGAATGCAACTTCCCTTTCAGGCCTAGAAGACACTATCTCACATCAGACATCCTGATCCTCTGATCTTAGTCTTTGCCATGATGCTCTCTGAGCCTGATTTATAAAGGTTGCAATATATATATATATATATATATATATATATATATATATATATATATATACAAATTGAGGATGGAAATCCCAATATCACTTATTTTTTTGCATTTAACAAGTTATAAATCTTTGACTATTACCCATATGTGGCAAAAAGAAGGTTATTTGATGGGGGTGAGAGTCACACTTATCTGTGGATATGAAGATCGGTAATCAGAATACAATTAGTTACTACACTATTAGAATAATGGCAGTAGTTGATTGACTATGTGAGGTTTTATGACCTCAGTAGCCATAGATAATTAGATAAGTTTACATCTTCAGACACATATGTTCGCCTATTGGTAAACCCTGAAGTCCAATAAGACAGATGTTGGGCATCCTTAAGATGTAAGATGGTAATATTGAACCATTGAGAGTATTTTGCTAGGGTGGTGTTATGGCATGTAGGCTGGACTTTCTCCTCTACTCTTTGAATAAATTTTAAAAATTATGCTGAATTTTTTTAATTTTGATTTTTTTCTGGTTTTTCTGTCTTATATAGCATTTTGGTCCTAAGTGACACACCTTTATCTATCTGAAAATATGCCAAATATGAAATTCTTAGACATTTTTCCATTTTGTAATTATAAACTTAGACATAAAGCTGATAATGACAAAATCTTATTGGAATTATAAATTGGTAGGAAGGGATCTCTAGCCTTTCATTCTATATTCTCTAATACTATTTTAATCTTTTATGATGTGTATATATTGCTTTTATAATATTAATGAGAAGAAAGAAGAGGAGGACTAGAAAGAAGCCATTAATTAGATAAGCACTTTGACCTTTGACCAATTCATTTGTTATACTCATGCAGTGGCAAGCAAAGGAGTACCCTTAATAATGGCATAAGCTCAGGCGGACCTCAGGTTTCATCAAGCAACTTAATGTCCCTCTGCATTCTAAAGTAGCTCTTCAATGCATAATTTAGTATGTCTGTAATGAATTCTGCTAACCAGCGTGACTACCCATCCTTATATTTCTCTATTGGAGAGTAGAACTGCAGCGAAGGATTTTAATACAATCTGGGCTTGCATGCATATCTAGTTAGGCTGCTCGTGTCTTACATGGCAATCTACAATATCTTTAGACTATGATGCAAGAATCTTAAACATAAACTCTCAGTTTTCCTTAATGAGACGGACGTCGCTAGGAGGCACAGGCTGAAGTTTTTAAAAGTTCTGCCGTAATATTGTTAATTTTCAAGGATTCCATAATGCTTTATGAGTTTTCTGTATTACATAGCATTTTGTTCTCAAGTGGCATGTGTTTACATGCCAAATGTGGGACTTTTAGCCATTTTCCACATTATATTTATAAAAAAAAAAAAGACAGAACACCGATAGTGATAAAATCCTACTAGAAATACGAACTTGTAGATAGGAGTCCCTGGCCTTTAATTTTATGTTGTTTAATACTATTTTAGTCTTTTATAATACACACCACCCTGCATTCCCTTTGTAAACATGAGTTGATAAGCTGAACCGGCATTCTTTTCTTCAAGAAGTACATGTCTGGGGAAGGTGACTCTTACGTAACCATGTTCTGCACTTTCGGCCATGCTCACATGCACTATTTTTAGGTATGTGGTTCCAATATGGGTATAATGTTCTTAGCTTCAACCAATCTGCATTGTGAATCCTCCCTAAGCAGTAACTACCAAACACAAACACCATGATCAGATGAGACCCAGGGGCCTGACTTTTCATTTCTGCTTCTCCCTCAAGGCCCTCAGAAGGAATGCTCATGAGTGCTGACCCAGATTTTTAGTTGATTTCTTTTTCATTGAGATTTCTGCTAAAAAGTTCACTCTTATCTCTGTTCCCATACTCTGGTGTTCCTCTTATTCTGTGAACTAGAGTCCATGGCTTTACAAACCCAACACTAATTCTAAACTGCCGATCTCTCCTTCTTTCCTTTGTTACTGGCACCTGTTTCTGTAGTGAGATTTTTTTGATCATCCTCTCTGCATGGTTTTCTTAACCACTGACAAAATGGAGGTTGGGAGCCCTTTCTTAAGACATCCCCTTACCATACAGTACCCAATAAAAACTGATTTATTTTATTTGATACATTTTTTATCTCCCCTTGTGTGTGTATGTGTGCATGTGTGTGTGCTCACATATGTGTGTGCCTGTGGAAGTCAGAGGACAGCTTATAGAAATCTTTCTACCTTGTAGGTCCTGGAGTTGAACTCAGTTCTTCTGTCTTAGTAGCAGTTGCTTTTGCTCACTGATCTACATTATTGGCTTGAAAAATCATGATTTATTCTAGCACTTCATTTATCTTTTTTTAAAGATTCATCTAATTAATATATGAACAACATCCTTCTAACCAAGGAGGATATTTTGGAGAAGAAAAATCTTAAACAAACACCCCTGCTATCGTGGAGCATATTGCACTATAAAGCTTCTAATCACACTGGGAATATTTCTTCTTCATAAAGAATTTGTCTTTAAACATTTACTTTTGAGTACTCAAAGAATGTCCATTAAGGAAGTAAGCCAAATTAATAAGAGTTGAGGAAAATATCTTGCAGGGAACTGATGGCAGTATGCTGTCTTTAAAAATCAATATACGATTCTTGTTAGGGCATTTATATTTTCATACATCCAATTTGTTTTAGCAGAAAGGGCCTCAGACTTGTTATCAAAAGCAATGGTTCAAATTTTGTCGCTTCTCTTTACTGTAGTGGCATTTTTTTTTTTTTTGCAAATTATTTCATCATTCTGAGAATTGCTATTCCATGCTCTTTTGTAAAAAAGGAGATTCTAGTGTTTGTGGAATAAAAAAGAGAGAATGATGTCCAATATCTATTTTGCTGCTTAGGTACGCCTGGCACAAATCTAGGACTCAGCATGCATATTGTCTTTTAGTCGTATCTGTTTAGGTGTTATGCGTTCTCAGCAGTATTCTGACTGTCAACAAGAAGGCACTCACTATCCGGGGCGTACCCCTTACAATGGGCTGTGCCAGTGGCCTATGACAGATGGTAAAACCCACGGGCTCTATGGCCAGCAGCCTGCATAGTGACACATCTGGTGCTCCTGACTCGCTACGTCCTTCATGGGAGCCATTTTGTTATGCAACAGCCATTATTCATCTGCCATGGGGTATTTGGAATGGAAGTACATGCTAACTTCTCGAGTTCTTTACATAATAGACTCCAGTGTCCGCTAGGAAAGGTTGACAACAGTCACTTCTCAGGAATAAATGGAGAGCTGAGCAATGACAGGCCGCATTAGGCTTGATTGTGTTGAGTGAGGACATGTTCATGCATTTTATAGATACTTAAATCATGTTCCACTATTGTAAAAATGAATTATATTCTGTTTCGCTAAATGCAGAGGAAGACGAACTGCTAAAGAGTAAAAGGTCCATTAAAATGATGGCATTGTTATTATTTAGAATGAGTTAAGGAGGGAGAAGCCATGAGACATAAATCTCGAGCCTCCTAAAATCTACTTGTATCTGAGTTCACAGAGGGCTAGTGATGAAGACAGCATGTTCTAAAACTACTAAAAGTTACTTTTAAAAATGCATTGTTACAGGATGCCTGAAATCCCTTGGAGGAAGCATATTCTCTGAAAAAAAAGTCTTAGTTTTTAGTTAACATTTAAATGGTACAGTTCCCATGCTCATCTGCTTCCTAGAACCATGAAGTTACCATGTGGAACCATCTTAAATAAGTTGGTCTTCATCAGCTAAGTTCTTTCTGGGAGGTCAATAAAATACCCATGATTTTGTTTTTCAGGTAATTACGCTGCACCTTTGTGACCAGAAGTTTGTAAGAACATATGCTGCTTTAAAGAAATGTTTATTTTATGAACATCAAATAATATTAAGCTGATATGCCTTTTTCTGTGTCCTTACATATTTGATGTGAGACTAAACCCTTACTTATGTCTACTTATTTTACAAAATTACTTGAGCATTCTGGTTTTCCATTGCTCTTCACTCTTTGAACGATTATACTTTCTTTTCTAACTCTTCACTACACAGTGCATTTAATAATAAGTATTTCAGCATACTGTTGGCTATCTATCATTAAGCTAAGCTTAAAACTTTGGTAAAAGTCTGTGAACAATTGTGTTACTTTGAACAATATGTAGTAATTACCATTCCATTTAAAGTTATTTACATAAATGTGTTTCATTTATATTCAACATTGTGGATACTTTATAAATTTACTAAAATTCATGGTTGATATAGACTCATGAATTCAGAATAGTAATTAAGTGTTCTACTGATGTCAAAATTTGACAATAACATACAATTACTTTTTAAAAAAGCAACATTGAAACTTTAATGAGCAGTCAGAATCACTAACTGTATAATTGTCAAGAAAATCAAACATATTTTACTTTTAGCTCTTAGAATCTATTTGTTGAAACAAATGCTTTATGACCCAAGAAAAAATTATTTGAAGTAGACCTTCAGACTCCTTCAGATACAAATAAACATTTAAGGAGAAAAGATTGAGTTTAAAACCAATGGTGAACCATTTTGAATGCTACTGTGGTGATCATAATCCTATCCCCACCCCAGATCAATGTCTTAGAGTTTGTACAATGTCCAGACCATCCATCCCTTTTACACTACGTTTTGACATCCAACCAGCTCAAGCACATTCATTGACTTGAGTCCTATAGGCAGCATTTATTGTAATAAAACAATCCAACATGTAGTGTGACATCTTCTGGTCTGCACTTGTCTTGCTTTTGTGATTATTGATTCTGAACAGTTTTGATATGCTAGGGAGCCATTTGTGCATACATTTCAGAATTAGTAATTCATGAACTGTATCATACTGTTAAATCAGGTTGTTTTACTGCATGTTCATGTTGTTTGTTTGTTTTCTGTGAGTTACAGGATGTCATATATTTTTTTGTATTTAACATCTTAGAGATAAATTTTTTAACTTTTTCTCAGTATAGATTGCATTTTCACTATGTTCATTGCTTCTTTTGATGTATAAAGATTTTGCTGTTTTGAAATTACCTCACAGTTACTACTATTCACTTGTGTTGAATACATTGTGTGTAGTGAATAAAGTAAACAATAGTTAGTGTCTAGGATGTGTACACAAACCCCTGCCAAAAGGGTGACTTTTAAAACAATAAGGATGAAGGCTGAAAATCTAAGATATGTTATGGAAGAAGCATGCGAAACAGAGGGAATGGAAGTGCAAAGGCCCAGGGGTGGAGTCTTTAGTTACTTTTCTATTGCTGTAAAGACACATCATGGCCAAACCAACTTATAAAAGAAACTGTTTATTTGGGACTAACAGTTTCAGAGGGTTAGAGTCTATGATTCAGGAAGCATCCCAATAGGCATGCAGGCATAGTGCTGGGCTAGTGCTAAGAACTCCCACTTTTAGACAGAACCAGGAGGCAGAGGGAGGTAACTGGGAAATACATGGGCTATGAACACTCAAAGCCCACCCCAAGTGACACACCTAATTCAACAAAGTCACACCTCCAAACATTTCCCAAATACTTCCACCAAATTGGAGACTGAGTTTACAAATATATGTACTTATTAGAGCCACTATAATCCAAAACACCACAGGTATGAACATTTGTGATATGTTCAAAGTAACAATAAAACCACAATATAACTTGAACATAGAAGAAAGAAATAGTTCAGACAAGCAGTCTAGAAGGAACGTGAATATGGGGCCTTAGAGGGTCAATTAAATGTTGCTAATACTTGGGATATATTAACTTCAAAGAGTGACACTCAGAGTTTTTGGAAAAACATCAGACGTAGGAAGACCATTCTGAGTCTCTCCCTCACACCATCTCCTTTTCCCAAAAAGCAAGGATAAGGTATTCTACCTGAAAGAAGCCTTCTCCAAGTTTCTACTAAAGAAACATCCTTATTTAAGAAGACACACAGTGACACAAAGAATAAGAACAAGTCGACCTCCCTGGAACCTTCCCTCCCACGTTTGTTATCTTTAGGTCCTTTAGATCTGTTTCTCTCTGATTGTCCAATGTCCATCAAATCCAAGATGAAACACATGAACTACTATATTTCTTTTTCATTTTTAATGCTTCCTCAAAAGTTATATTAAACAACCCTATGAACATTTGATACAACAAAGAAATATTGAGTTTTTCTTATATGTTTTTTTCTTTACTGCGAATAAAATGAGAAGCACTCAAATGTTACATGTGCTGCCTTAAATGTTAACTGGATTGCTAGGACCACTAAGATCTGAGTGATTTTACTAGCTCCTAGAAACCTAATTAGAAAATTAGAAGCAAGGATGATGTGAGCAGGTAATAGTAGTTAGGATAAGAAAAGTAGTCAGAATCTATTTATTTCAGTGATATGCTACTTAGAATTTGATGTCTGGATGTTAGCTTCAAAGCAAATGGATAAGTCTGGCAGACACAAGAGTTTTTTGCTTGAGCAACTAAAAATAATGTTCTCGAGAAGCAGGGAAACATTTAGTGAATCATGGAGAGGAAGAAAATAAGAGTAACATTTTAACATGCTAAGTTTGAAGTTTCTCTAGACATCAAAGGGAAGATGCTGATTAGAAATGGAGATATTGACATCTAAATCAAGAGGATCTTAATTAGGAATTTTATACAATTGATGGTCTATGATGCATGAAGTTTCATGAATCAATGTGGAATTGACAACAAAGGAGCAAAAAGGCCCAGGGCCTGAATTCTGAGGCACCATTATATACAGAATATGGAGGAAAGGAAGAGCTAAGAGAGGAGCAAAGAAAGAACCCAGGAAGATAAAAACAAAGAGAGAGAGAGAGGAGGGGGAAAGAAGGAAGGAAGGAAGGAAAGAAGGAAGGAAGGAAGGAAAGAAGGAAAGAAAGAAAGAGAAAGAAAAAAAGAAAGAAAGAAAGAAAGAAAGAAAGAAAGAAAGAAAGAAAGAAAGAAAAAGGTATATTGGGGACCACAGATTGGTCACCTGTCACATCAAACAAAATAGTTATTTAACCATATAGAGATCACAACTAATTGCCAGAAATGCAGCTTTCAGAAAGTGATGGGGATAACTTGATTGCAGCATCTTCACAAGCGTTTGACTATACTTAATGGGGTTTATAAAAGATGAACAGCAGATTTTAATAAGAATGAGATTTCAAGATATAGTTGATCAAGAAATGGATTAACAATTGTGGGGATAAGTAGACAACAAGAGAAACAGGATTTTAGAAAACAAAAGAATAAGGATGTTTTTGTACAACAGGAATGATACTATTGAGTTAGATATTGAATACTACCTTAGCAATGTTCTCACTGCAGGAACGTATATATAGCTATAATAAAGTTATATATAGTGACAGAATGAGGACTTCTTTCCAAACCAAACTCAGAATGATTCATTTTATCAAACATCCACATAAAGTCTGTTTCAAAACATCATGTAACCAATATCCCCAATGAACATAGATTCAAGCACTCTCAATAAAATGCTTAAAAGTTAAATGCAAGAATATATTAAGGAAAATTCGCACCATAACCAAGATAGTCTCATCCCAAAGAAGAAAGTTTTGTTAAATGTTTGTAAGTAAATAAATGTAAGGCAATACATAGAGTTAAGGACAAAAGTTCTATGATTATCTCAATAGATTAAGAAATGGTGTTTGACCAAATTCTGCATCCTTTTGTGATAAAATACCTGAAGAATATGGAATATAAGTAGTAAACATGATTATTATAAAGGCCATATGTGACAAACATGAGCCAATACTTTCCTAAATGAGGGAAAACTAAAAGCATTCCAGAAGATATAGTCCTATATAATAGAGCCCAGATAATTTGACAGGAAACAGTGACACATGACACTTCAGCAATGTTTCAGGACATAAAATTAATGCACACAAGTCAATAGCTTTCCTATCCATATCAATAATGACTTCCGTGGAAAGAAATCAGAATGAAACAATCCTATTCATAGTGGATTCAAATACAAAAAATAATTAGGACTAAACCTAACCATTTAGATGAAAGAGCTTTACGTCCAAAAGCTTAGGATACTGAAAAGAAGATATTGAAGAAGACCCAGAAAGATAGAATGATATTCTATGTTTATATGCTACAATTATTATTCTGAAATCACTTATATTGTCAAAAGAAATCTATAGATTTAATTCAATCCTCATCAAAATCACAATGACATTCTTTATAAACCTAGAAAAGCAATTCGGAGAAAAACATCACAGCGAATACCGGTGAAGATGTGAGGAAAGAGGAACTCTTGTCTATTCATGGCAGGACAGCCACTATGGAAATCAAAATGGAGTTTTCCTTAAAAAGATTCAACTATAACATAACTCAGAAATACCACTATGAGGTATATATCTGAAAGCGTCTAAGTCATCATGCAATTGAGAAGTTCTTGCACATTTGTGCTTATCAATGAACCATTCACAACAGCTCAGGGATGAAATAAGCCCTTGATGTCCATAAACAGCTGAGTGGATAAATAAAGTGTGGTACATGAAGTTTCATTTAGCAGTGAAAAAACCTGATTTGTAACATTTACAGGAGAATGGATGAAAGTTGAGAGAATATTATGTGAAGCAAAATAAGCCAGATGCAATTTTCTCTCATACCAAGTATGTGTGGTGTGTGCACATATGTGTATAAGAAGTAGAATAAGGACCAGGAAAAGAAGAAGAGAATAAACGGAGAGATCAATATGGAAGAAGAAAATACATAAGATATAAAAGAAAGATATAAAAGAGGAAAGTGAGACTATTTGGGTAGAGGAAGAAGGTCCCCATCAGAGGCACGGGCTGATGGGGAGAACAAGAGGCACAGGTTTACGAGGATGGAGAAAAGTGGAGAAGGAAACAAATCATGTAATCACAGATTGTTCAAGTACTATTGCTTGTTTTCCTTAAAAGCAACTTAAAATCTTACGGGAATAGAATTCATGTTAAATGCGATCGTGCCTTAAAATTCTAATATTTTAAATCTTGAATCTAAGTTTAGAGTGAAAATCCTTGTTACTCTTTAAAGAAATTTTAGCTACTAATAAACTGAGTCATCAACACCAAGACTCTCGCTCTTTTATTGACTTGCTCTTTAAGTGATCTTGTGAATGATAGGCCAGTTATGTGGAAATGTCACATAAGACTCAATCGGCAAGGATTAGTATCATCATCTGTTTGTTTTTGATGGCCAGTAGCAATCACCACAATTGCGTCTATGACTGTTCTGTGTCTATATATGCTAATCTTGCAAATGTAAACTCTTTTTTTAAAAACATCCTAGGAAACTAGTTGAAGAGTGTGTGCAATTGGGCAAATAACTTTCCTGCCAAAACTTTCACAGTTTAGTGATTTTTCTTCGTTGTAAACATTGATCAAGTCATATACCCACATTGTACTGGCCGGTTTTGTGTCAACTTGACACAAGTTAGAATCATCAGAGAGGTAGGAGCCTGAGTTGAGTAAGTGCCTCCATGAGTTCTTGCTATAAGGCATTTTCTCAATTAGTGACCAATGGGGAAGGGCCCAAGTCATGATAGGTGGTGTGGATTCTATAAGAAAGCAGGCTTAGCAAACCATGGGAAGGAAACCAGTAAGCAGCACCCTTCTATGACCACTGCATCAGTTCCTGCTTCCAGGATCCTGCCCTGTTTGAGTTCCTGTCCTGACTTCCTTCAGTGATAAACAGCAATATGGAATTGTAAGTCAAATAAACCCTTTCCTCTTCAAGTCGCTTTTGGTCATGGTGTTTTATCGCAGCAGTAGAAACCCTAAAACACAAATTAAGATTCAATTATCTCACATTTAAAATAGAAATGAAAACAGTTCATCATACCCGCAAGGAGCTCACTTAGTAGGGTCTTAACACAGTAAGAGAGAAAAAGGAACCTATCCACCCTGAAGCTCCTTTGAATCTCTTCGTTTTCAAAAGATGTCACTTGCACTAGATTATGGGACCAGCCCATTGCGCTGTGGTTTGGAGTCTGTCTTCATTTTGTGTCCATCCTCAGAACTCTTCATGGTGCTCCATCTGTCTGTGCAAAACATGGTAGAGTTAAGTGGGAGACCTCTACAATCATCCAACTTAAAGTGATCTGGTGTCTGCTCTGTTTTCTTTCTCCCACTGACAGTTTGGTACAAACAATGCATCTTACACTCCAGATCATACAAATCCACTCCTGGACAGCCCCTGTAGCCCAGCACCTCAAAAGTCGCTGCCCAGTTATACGGACTCTCCAAACACTTGTTAATGATTTGCTTTTTCTGATAAATGCAATTCTTTAACTAAAGGGGTCTGCTGTAAACAACCTCCTCTCAGTGTTGGTAGAAAGAATAAGGAGAAAGAAGATTGAGTTTAATATAGAATAGCTCTTTTTATTTTTTATTACTTTTTTTTTGCTTGATAAGAAAACTCAATTTCTACCAGTAATTTGTGATACAAAGCTCTTCTTGCTCTTAGGGTCTAAATAATTGTGTAACGGCCATTTGTTTCATTTGAATCTTGACTGTCATTTCCTGTCATGAGGAAAACAAGAGAAACTCCGCACACAAGTTCATCCTCTGATTGCCTGTCAGCCTCACAGGCAGGAGCATCTCACAACTTGTCCCTGCCCAGGCACTTCATCTTCAAATAGAAACTGCATCTTAATTACAGCCTTTAATGGGCTGTTGCACTCCAGGATCAATATGCCTGACAAAACCCAAGCCCCGCTAAAAGCTCATTAATTCACATCCGACTAATTCAGGATTTGTGATGATTTTGGCAGGAACCAAGCTGAAGTTTACCTTTTGTACTTGCTGCTTACAAAGGTTTAGCTTGGCCAGTTAATTAGGAAGAACAGAATTGCCAGGGAAGTATTTACTGAGCTTCTATTTGCATGAAGATAGGAAAGGGATTGTAGCCTCTGGACTGCTCAGTTTTGGCCCTGCAATTCCAGCTAACTCTAGACTTGCAGATGGGAAGCCACAACCTCAAAAACAAAAAAGACCTAAGACCTGAGACCTTATCACCTGTGGTGTGGCCCTTCCCTATTTCCCATCAAGTACCTGATTCTCTCTCTCATTTCTGGTAAACCATGATAAACAGTTTCTCCATGGGGACAGATATCTTTTTAACCAGGCCATACTTTAACCAGGACTGTTTAATTATGCATTTCTCTTCTCTTTTCTACCCATGCCTCAACTCAATTCTATCTGTATTTAAAACCTATAGTGCATGTCAGGACCCTGAAAAAAAACTTGGAGACCCTGGACTCTTTTTTAACTATTTGTATTCCCAGAGCTCATTGAATAAATCAGCTCCCACTGCTTTCAACCACTAATCATCTCTGCAACTGGTATAGAAAGACAGTCTGTAGAGCCTAGTCCTTTTGGACTCCCAGACCTGGAACTTATCCCTAGAACTCTTCTCTATAGGTAGTAGCTATATATATCATCAATATGGATTGTGAATACTTTCTTGTCTTTTTTCCAGGCCCATCTCTGAACTCTGTAGTGTCAAGCCAGAATGGTAAATACAGATGCCTTCAGACAACATCTCTCCACCAGTTCCCATTGTTGGATAATTGATTAATACTCTAAAAGATATTCCCTGAGACTTTGAGAAGTTTTTGGCCAAGCGTGTGACCTTGCTAATGTGCATGGAATTGTGTTTTGTTCTAGTATTTAGGTTTTTAGCCTGTTTAGTGTTTCATGTATCACTTCCTAAATAAAATAGTTACCCCTCTAGTCTCACACTATGTTTTCGGAAACCAAGCCAGCACCCACTCTTTTGAGCACACGTATGTTTTTGAGCACGTGTGT
The DNA here is from genome assembly GCF_903992535.2 of Arvicola amphibius. Taxonomy (NCBI): domain Eukaryota; kingdom Metazoa; phylum Chordata; class Mammalia; order Rodentia; family Cricetidae; genus Arvicola; species Arvicola amphibius. Next base: position 37,344,103 of record NC_052051.1, on the reverse strand, counting down.
GTGCATGTGTGTGTGTGTGTATGTGTGTGTGTGTGTGAGAGAGAGAGAGAGAGAGAGAGAAAGAGAAATAGAGAGAGATACTTATCCATTTCATCTTTCATTCATTCTTGCAAAAAGTATTCCCTTAATGTTTTAGCAGTCATTTCAAAAGAACAATGTCCTTCCCTTACAGTTTTGTATTTTATCTTTGATGTTCTTGGACTCCAACCATTATCCTCACACTCTTCTATACAGCTCTTCCCTGTCTTTTTCTGCTCACCCACACTTATTTTTAGTATCAGCATGAAATTATTTGCCAGAAGTTGTAAACTCTTCATAGCTTTTATCTTTAGAAAAAAGTTTTCTGTTGTCTGATAGTATAGTTGGGCCAATGTCGAAGGACTATATGATTTTATATTACCTTTGAAGCTAGTAAGTAAGTGACTTAACTAGGAGCTTCCAGACAACTGAGGTGTCTGTATTATGACCCCAAACATGTTGCGGTTGGGGATTGGGTACCTACAAACTGTCTACCCACTGCTGTTTCTTTGGAGCATCATTGAACCATCATCATTTTCTTGCTGTCCCTATAAGATTCTTGAATCTTCTTTTTAACATTGGTCCCATTTTAGCATTTAAAAATATTTTATAAATTAATAACTAACATGTAAAACAGTAACTGTAAAAGTGGACTAATAAAATAATTTTAAGTGTGAGAATGTCAGTTGTGACAGATGGTTGTTTCTTTGACCTTTAGACTTGTTTCTCATCCTTATTTTCTAAAGTTTCTAGAAACTGCCTGTCCTCATTGGCCCAATTATGCCTTATGTATGATGACTGCATTAATTTATTTAGTTTTCTACTAAGATCTCTCCCCAGCACCAACAGTACTTTAAGCAGCAGTTGGCTGCTTTCAGAGTATCTGTACTTGGCTAGCTCACAGATGAGCCCACCTCAGACTGTGGAAAGATGGTGATATTACTGAGGCTGCTGTCAGTTGGACCCAGGCTCTCAAGAAGATAACTAGGTTAAGTTGGTTAAGTTAGACATCTCTTTCAACTTGGATGGGGTCGGAACTGGTACAACTATGTACATGTTGCAATCATTTTCTTGAGATAGGAATTTTTTTTTTACTGACACACATTAATGAATCTTGTAACTTTTAATGCCACCCAATATTTTTTAGGATATGAAATAATTTCTAAGTATATTTTATACAATTCTTAATTTTTAGGAATACTACTAATAGCATTTTTTTCTTTTTTCATTAAAAATTTCCACCTCCTCCCCACCTCCCATTTACCTCCCCTCCTCCACTCCCCCTTCATCTCCTGTCGGAAGAGCAGTAAGGGTTCCCTTGCCCTGTGGGAAGTCCAAGTTCCTGCCCCCTCCATCCAGGTCCAGGAAGGTGAGCATCCAAACAGGCCAGGCCCCTCCAAAGCCAATATGCGTAGTAGGATCCAAATCTAGTGTCATTGTCCTTGGCTTCTCAGCAGCCCTCATTGTCCGCCGTGTTCAGGGAGTCCAGTTTTATCTCATGCTTTTTCAGTCCCAGTCCAGCTGGGCTTGGTAAGCTCTGAATAGATCAGCCCCACCATCTCTGTGGAGGGGGGGGGGGACCCTCACAGTCCAGACTTCCTTGCTCATGTTCTCCCTCCTTCTGCTCCTCGTCAGGACCTTGGGAGCTCAGTCCGGTGCACCAATGTGGGGCTCTGTCTCTATCTCCATCCATCGCCTGGTGAAGGTTCTATGGTGATATGCAAGATATTCATTAGTATGGCTATAGGGTCTGGCCTTTTCCGGGTCTCTCTCCTCAGCTGCCCGCAGAACTAGCTGGGGGCATCTCCCTGAATACCTCGGAACCCCTCTAGAGTCAAGTCTCTTAATAATCCTAAGATGGCTCCCTTAATTAGGATATATGCATCCCTGCTCCCATACCCACCATTCCTATATCCCAAGCATCCCATTCCCCCAAGCTCTCCCCATCCTCCCCTTCATGCTTTTCTCTCCCCATCTCCCCTTGCCCCCAACCCACCGCACCCCCAAGTTCCCAATTTTTGCCAGGCAAACTTGTCTACTTCCAATATCCAGGAGGATAACTATTATGTTTTTCTTTGGTTTCACCTTCTTATTGTCTTCTCAAGGATCACGAATCATAGGCTCAATGTCCTTTATTTATGGCTAAAAACCGATTATGAGTGAGTACATCCCATGTTCATCTTTTTGGGTCTGGGTTACCTCACTCAGAATAGTGTTTTCTATTTCCATCCATTTGCATGCAAAATTCAAGATGCCATTGTTTTTTTTACCGCTGAGTAGTACTCTAACATGTATATATTCCACCCAAAATTTAACTCTATAGTAGTATTTTAGTATCCTTTTCCACCCCACTCTCTGGCCATGCCAAAGCTCATACTGCTGGAGATATATGCAGTGGGATAACCTACTGGGAATTGTCCCAGACTATAAAGAACTCATTTGTTCAGAGGTTGGCCTTTCTCCAGGCAGCACACTGAGGACAATGGCATAGGCTGATGAGGAATATTGAGGCTCTATAGACCTGTCTCAAATTTAGATCATTCCAAATGGCTATTTCTACCTTTGTAGCTCCCGTTTGGCCAACTGAGACATCAGTCACAACTTCAGCTGGATCTGAGCTTCTGTGTACCCAGTACTTCCTTCATTATTTTCCCAAGAGCACTTCCATAGAATACTCCTACAGACAAAGCTCCATCTAAAAGCCCATTTCTAGGCAATTTGTCTTAAGATCATGCTACTCTTTCATCACTGTCTAAAGGAAGGCATCAACATTATCCTAGTGACCCAGCCAGTCAACAGAATTATTCTTCACTTTTCTTTCTCACTGGAGACTATTAGAATGATACTCTCTCTTTTCCATCTTTATTATGACTGTCTCACTCAAACTTTACCCATCTCTCACCTGGGTAACTGTGACCATCTTCTCATTGTTTTTGCACTATAGCCATAATAATATTCCTAAATTTAAAAATTCATATCATTCATAGTGATTCAGTAGCCTTCAATTTCCTGTGCATAAAATTGAACTTTTTTTCAAAACATTTATTTGGCTTACGCAGCACAGGGATTCTATCCCTCAGCAGTGCATTGCCACAGGTGATCAGATTGTAAGCACAAGAAAATGTTCTGCCTCTGATACTACAGCTGTGCTTTTCTATCTCGGTATTCTTATGGCCTTGTGCTAAGGTAATCCTGTACTAGAAGCTAGAATAAAATTACCCACAGACCATCTACTCGGTTCTCCTAAGTGGATTATTCTTTCCATCTATCCATTCTAAATTGAAGAAATGAAGCGGTATCACCATTGGCTTATGTATCTAACCTGTCACTTACCTTTGCTTCTTAAGAACAACCATTTAAACTTCAGGGCATGATGAACCATTGGGAATTTTCTGGGGTGACTGGGCAGCTGGAATTTACGGCACTCTGATGATGTGATTCTTTTTATGCATCCTGTAAATTTTAGTTATAGCGACACCCGTCTGTGGCTAGCGAGGACAAGGCTGGTTCCTTTTCGTAATTTCATAAGTACAATAAGACCATAAATTTCAAGCTGCCTTTTCTGGCTTCTTTTTTTCTCTCAGTAGCCTATTGCCTGAAGCAAGAAAATGGAGCTTCAGAGGAAAATGTCAGCATTAATAGACAGGCACTCTAAGTGAGTCAGATAGCAGTGTTCCAAGGTGACCTGAAGTTCAGCCCTACCTCTTAAGTGAAGACGACATACTGAAGAATTGCAAAGATGTGTTCTGTTAGCAAGTCTTCACGTTTTCCCTTGAATAAATGCCAAGCAAGAAAACATATGAGTATACATAGTTGGTGCCATCCTGTGTCACCTGGTGGCCAACAGTTTACAGAAGACTATTCAAAGTGGTTCTAAGTCAGAAATTTTCTCAGCTGTCTCAGACAATAGCCTTTGTTGACTCCATAACTACCTAAGTATGTCCTTGCTATATGGTCACCATAAAATTAACTAAAAGATTCGAGTGTTTAAAGTAAATATTGCTAGTATAGTTATGGATTTAAGAAAATACTTTAAAATTTTCATATTTCCTACCCACACTATCCAACACCATTTACAGCTTGAATTAGTATTGTAGCGGAATTTCATTTGTATTTTAATAAATAAAGCTTGCCTGAAGATCAGAGAGTAAAACAACCCCACAGGTCAGCCTTACAGACCAAGCAGTGGTAACACACACCTTTAATCCCAGTAGTCACACTAGTTGTCATAGAAACTGAGTGGTATTTGCCTTTAATCTTAGTCCTAGAGAGGATTATAAAGCAGGAGAAAACAGCTTTCAGACACAGTCTCTTTCTGAGATTCCTGCAGGCAGGATTGCCATTTTGGACTGAGGTTGAGGTAACAGCCAGTGGCTAGCTGCTTTGCTTTTCGGGATCTTCTGGTTGAAAACCAAATGGCTGTTTCTGAGCTTTTATTAATCATGCTCATAGTATGATAAACTTGCTGCAAATAACTAACCAATATTGATATATTGTTTCACAATTTAATAATTTTTTCAGGACTTTTCTTTTTATATCATGTTTTGTTCTGGAATCCCATCCAATTAACATTAAGTGGTTGCAATTCCTTATGTTCCTTTTAGCGAAGTGGCAGTTTCTATACTGGTGCCTTTTGAAAAAAAATTACAATAGAAACAAAGACCTACTTGAAGATATGCTTATTGATACTGGAATATTATTGCTTCTAGATCCTCTTCACTAACAGAGATGAAATGCATGCCTTTATTAGAAGCCATGCATATAAACATACCTATAAATATTTTCCTATGTAGCCATCCACATCTTCATTAAGCTAAATATGAGTTCATGTTGATGTCTCCAGGTCCAGTCCATTAACACAAATTACCTACCCTCCCTTGTCGGTTAGCAGCTCCACACTCCAACAGAGAGAACTCGCTCCCACACTCCATCATCAATCTACCTAATTGTCCACTTGAGAACATGTGCAGTAATATTAGCACTGTTAAGCTGTACCCTCATGGAGAATAATTTCATTTACCAGAGAGCAGGGCTTATGTGCGGTTCCATTTGCCTTTAGTCTTACAGGCCCTACTAATTTTCAAAAGTCCTTAGGTAAGCAGCTACCTCTCCAACCATCCCTTCAGTGAAGTTGTTTCGTGTTGGTTATAGAGTCAGAATGTGTTGTTACATTCTGTAGTCCACCCTGGGAATCTTTTAACCTCCTTAGTGTTTTGATTTTAATTTGCAGACCCTAAGCTTCATTTGTGCTCGAGAGTCTTTTGAGGTTTGACTGAAATTATCAGCCCTCCTCACTGCAATATAACAAAGAATGGCTTCACTAACCTAAACAAATTTCTGTACCTCTCCAGACATGTTGGTGCAGTCTTGTAATCCTAGTACCCAGGAGGCTGAAGCAAAAAGATTATAAGTTTAAGGATTGCCTGAGCTACGTAGTGAGACCTTGTCTTAAAAAAATAATTGTTTTTCTTGCCTCAAGTTTTTCTCAACTCAAATCTAGTAAACAATGATATTTTGCCATTACTGTAATTTTCCTTTTCTACTGTGTTACATAATTTGAATAACAAAACACATGCCTAGAACTATCTTCTTTCACTGAGCAATTTGCATTTGAGATTAGTTCATACTTTTACTTGGATTGATAGCTACATTTTCTTTTGTCACTGAGTAATATTCTAATGTAGGGATGGCATTATTTATTTATGCATTCACCTATCGAAGGACAGACATATTAGCTTCCTCCAGTTGGGGGATATAATGTATAAAATGCATTGTGGTACCTTATTCCAGAAGTTGGTTTTGTTTAAAGTTTTTTAAATTAGATAGATAGATGTAAGCATAATTATAGCATTGTCTAATAGCAAACTACTGATTCACCTTCCAAATAGATACCACAGATTTTATTCCTACTAGGCATGAGCAAGGTCTCTCTCTGTACATTTGTGTCTATGTCTGTCTCTCTGTCTCTCTCTTTATGTGTGTGTGGATATTTTCTATCTTACTCAGTTCCTCTTCACCTTACTTTTCAAGACAGGGCTTCTCACGGAATCTGGAACTCATTGATTCAGTTAGACTGGCTACCCAGTTAGCACTGCCAAGGGATCTTTCTTCTTTGCCTCCCCAGCTCTGAGATTACAGATGTACCCTGAAGCACTGATGATGGTGGAGATCAGAACTCAAACCCTTGAACTTTTACAGCAGTCGAATCCTTGTCCCTAGGTACACATATCTGATGCTTGGCCAGCTGTTCACAAGTGGTTTTTCACTAATCCCATGTGAGTTATGAAGGTAATATCATTGTTTTTGTTTGATTTTTTTTTGTTTTTGTTTTTAGCCATTATCTCCTTCTGTAGACATGCTTTTCTTAAAGTCAGGATAACTTTGTCCTAGTCTCTCAAATGCTAGAATTTTATTCATGTGTCACTACCTTCAACTTTATTTTTATTTAATCTTAAATTACTTGCTAATAATTTAATATGCTCACGTAGTATTCTAGATGATTTTATTAGACATTCCTTTTCACATATATTCTTTAACATATGTTTTGCAGTTTTACTATCTTGGGAATATCTTTCACATATCAGAAATGCTTGATTTTTGTCCAGTTCTATTAATTTCTTTTTTTTCAGGCATTGCAAAATATCATATCTTTCTTTTCTTCATTCTTTGATAATTTCATGTATTTAAAATAATTTTTAGTTATTTGTAACCCCCATTCTCCTCTTGTATCTCCCACCCTCTCACATGGAAATCCTTCTTTCCAAAAATCTCCACTTCACCCTTTATTTCTCATGTTTATGTGTAGCCCAAGGGTTTAATTAGAATTGTTTCCACAGCACAGATGAGAGGTTATTTTCAAGATCATGGGCATTCCATCAGAGCCTGCACTACATAAAACGACACTCTATACTTCATTAGCCATTGACTATGAAGAGTAATTCAGGAAGCTAGGGGTCTTATGGTCCTCTCTTCCACCAAGGACAACGTCCTGACATAATTAACTGTGTGTACATCTTGTCCAGATAATACAAGGCTGCAATGAATTTATGAATGCAACAGCTACTCTGTGTCCAGAAAACGGCATTTTGTTATACATTTCTCCATTCTTTAACTCTTTAGCTTTTTTTCCTGTTCCCTCTCTCAGGGACATTCACTGATCCTCGGAGTGAAAAGGAGAGATGTCCTATTACCATTACTCGGCACTTTGACCAGCTAGGAGTTTCTGCTTTAATCATTTTCTGCAACAATAAGAAATTTTTTATGGTGAAGCAGAGTAGAGTACTAAGCTATACATATAAACATTAATATTTAGAAGGTAGTGTGACAACACATTTATTTAGAAAAATAATAGTAATGGGTTCTTCTTTGTGGTTATGGTCTCACCAGTCAAGGGTGGACAGAAGCAGACTGGGCCTCAAACACAATTAGAAGCCAGTTGGTTACCCCTAACACAACCATGCCACTATTATAGCAGAGGACACAGCTTTCCGGTAAGATTGTTGTTTTGCCCCCAGGTTTACAGTTCTGTAAAGCTGTTGATGACTATCCTTGACCAGGAGCCTGCATGGCATGCTCTAGCCTTCTGAAAGCTAACCATGAGAAAGGAGGGTTCCTGCTCACTGCCAACTGTTTTCTCTTTGTCATTCTCGCTCTTGCTTTTTTTTAATAGGTAATATATTTGGGTCTCTTTTGGATTAATTTATGGTTTTTTAAGAATCATGTTCTAGTTTGCTTTCTTCATATTTTCGACTTGGTGTTTTTGAGCTTATTGAATCTGTAACTTAGTGTCTGTCTTGTTTTACTAATCAAAATATTTTTCTGTTCTATTTTTCTTCTCCTTCAAATGTTCTGTTATATGTTTATTGCATTTTTACTGCCCTGAAAAGTTACTGCTTTTTACTTAATTCCTCAACCTCTCTTTGCTTTTCAGTTCAGAGAATTTTAATTGATTTGTTTTCAAGATCCCTGAGATCACTGGTATCTTTTTTGAATCATGTCAAGTGTACTGACAAGCCTATAAGAAACATTTGCTACAGTCATTTCTGTCACCATGGACTTGACTTTTTGCATTTTCCTTTTTTTAATGGTATGTTCTCCTTGTATTTTGTTTACTTTCCCCACAATATTCCAGAAAGTGTTATTTACAGTTGATTTAAGATCTTGTCACATATGATTTTGACTCTGATTGTTAAATTGTTAAAATATACACAGGAGAGAGAGACGGAGAGACAGAGAAAAACAAAGAGACAGATAAAGAGATATATTATCCTTTAGCATGTCTTAAAAGATATTGTTGGTGATGTATTTTTTCCAGTAAAAGAGTTTGAAGTAAATTAGCTTTAGTGGGATGTCAGAGAAGCGTGCTCTATGCTTAATACTTGCTGTAGCTGCATTGTTCTGTCTTTGCGGTTGACTTCAGACTTTCCTAATCCCTCCTTCTCAAAGGATTTACACTTGCAGCTCTTCAACTGGGAACCACTGTTAAGACCGGAATTCATTGTCGTGCTAAAATGTGGCACAAGGTTGGCTTCTATGATCTGCCAATTACATCTCAGTCTTTGTGGGAACTTCTGTTTTTAGGCACTTTGTTGTCCGTGCTGTTGTTTCTCCTGCCTAAGTGAGACAGGAAGCTCAGGGCAAACAAAGTGGGATATTTATTATTATTTTTTTTTAGCATTGAAAAGCTCTAACAAGTCAGCTTCTCTGAATAGGAGACCTTTCTATGGAATTGTTCCATTTTCTAATAAGGCTAACTCTCCCACCCACTCCCAAAACAGAACCACTAGGGAATCTATCATGATCCTTACTGTGAGAACTTTGTACAATGTCTAAAGGTAAAACTCATAAAACTGTAAGGTTTGACCTAAAATAACATTTACAAGGTAAGTTTTTTATTTTCCCACTAATTCAAATCATTTTTAAAGTTGGTTAAAATTCCACATTGTGGCTCCCCAAGTTTCTGATGTAGGTATGAAGAAGCTGGCTATGAATCCTTGAATTATATCTCTATGTTTTCATGTTGTAATTTTTTCTGTGACCTCAGTTCTCTGAAAGCTCCAAGAAAATGCTCTGAGGTCTTATTTTGTTGATCTTTTTTTGTGGTAAATACAGGAGTGATGTTTTCTATGTTCTCTACCAATCAGAATTATAACTGTATGTTAAGAGTCAGGATGTCTCAGAACACCTGCAAATCATTTTCACGATCATCAGTTCACAGTCAGCCATACATAAAAACAAAGAAATTAACACCCAACAAAACATTGTCATTTAACTCTATGAAAGGCATTTGTAAACCCAAGTACCAAAGGTTTTATATTGTCTGTTATTTCTCCATGAATTTTGTCATGAGATTTGATTTTGTATAATTTTTCTAACTATTCAGATAGATATATAAAGTTTTTTCAATATATTTTTAAATGAAAAATATCTTTATACAGTACACAATGTGTAAACTCACATAAACTGAGTGGCCCAATCATTTGGTTCTATATACTTACTGTAGATCAATAATCAAGAGATTATTTTGAAAACCAAAAGAGAGACTTGGTCATAATTATCACTTGCTTCAAAATGTTGCCATTCTAAAGAAAAGAAATACAGAATTGCAATGTTGGAAATGAGGTCTGAAGCCAAGATAATTTCTCATCTTTATGTTAGGCAATACTGATAATCAAGGATATTTTTCTCTATATATGTTAAACAGTATTGAAAATACACCCAATAATATAGCTACTTGCTCCATAAGGAATGTCTTCTAGAAGGTAAGAAATCATATGAATATTATGATGAATACCTTCTTCATCAGCTAAATCTTTCCTCAATTCTCCCAGTTTCTTTAGCAATGTCCTAAATTCTTGCCTGTCCAAGTTAAGTATTTTGTAAAATTCAATTTGAAATAAACCAGAAAAGTCTTGAATAGTTTTGTTTGTCCATTAGTTTCTGAGAAAGGTTCTCACAATGTAGTTCTCTTTGGCCTGGGACTCACTGTGTAGACCAAGCTGAACTCAAACCCACAGAATCTGTCTGCTGTGCCACCCCAGCATTGTTATTAAAGACATATGCACCACAGCTGGCATACAGCAGCTTTAAAAATCTTATATCCACATATGTTGTGAGCTGCCTAATATGGGTGCTGGAAACCGAACTCCAGTCCTCTTCCAAGGCTTCAGGCACTCATAACTGCTTGGCCATCTGTCTAGAACCTGTATGTATATACTCCCTTTACTTCTCATATGAAGACTCATTAAGTCCTAGTGGAAGGTGGGTTTTTTTTTATTTGCTACTCTAAGCTTTATGACTTTAACTTTGCTTAATTAAGAGATAATTTTATTTCTTGGATAACTAATAGCTTCTGAGAAAAAAACTTCAATATCGACTCTATTGAAGTATAACCCCACCTCCATCAACAGTACTGGGGATTTAACCAAGAGCTTACTTGATAGGCAAGTGCTCTAATAAGGAAACCTATCTTCATCCCTATTTTTATTTATTTATTTTGTGCTTGGGATAAGATTCCTATAAATTCCCCAAACTGCCTTTGAATTCATTCTGTAGTCCAGGCAGACCTTGATGTTACATTCCTGCTCTCAGCCTTCAATGTAGCTTATCTCTTCTTTTTAAAATAATGCTGTACATAAAAGCCTCTTTAACCAAGAAACGATAAAACCCTTGCATTCTTTTTTTTTTAAAAAAAAAAAAAAAGGTCAAAAATTCTTCTCTCCTTGGCTAAAGTTCATCTTCTTTCCAAAGTACCATTGGAATGCTCCCAAAAGCCTCCTAAAGCAGCTATAATGGCATGTTCGTAGTGTACACTTCCCTGAAACACTAAGTCAATAGCTCTTTGCTTGAAGAAGCCTAGAGAGGAAGATAACCTATGACTGTAGTAACAATTTTAACAAAATAAATGTTTCCTTAAATATCTCAAAATTTAGCTAAGTACGCCTTACAAACCTAAGAGTTAATTAAAAGTGCTCTATGTTATCTAACTTCTATTTTCTATTTTCTATTGAACATATTCTAAAATAGCATTTGAGCTCAGTGTAAATTAATGAAATAAACCATAGTCCAAAACTAGGAAGAAAAAGAAAGTTACACCTCCCTGTAAACTATTTTCCTAGTCACCCCACTAATAATCTATGTGGGGAATTACCTGGGAAAGTACTTTCCTTGGAAGAAATAAATTTACAACATTATGACAGAGTAGGTAAGACATTTTGTTGGACAGGATAAATTGTGCTATATCTCTGACAGATTTCTAGCCTTTCTTTTTTCTTTCTTTCTATTATAAAAACATATACATACATATATTCGATATCACACCACACACACACACACACATATATATAATGTGCATGTATGCCTAAGCCCAAATATACTTTCAAAAAGTGTTTAAAGCAAGATATACTATTATGTAAAAAGCTTGTGATATACACAGTGAATAAATATCTATCTATCTATCTATCTATCTATCTATCTATCTATCTATCTATCTATCTATCTGCCTGAACCTGGAAGGAAAATGATTTTCTTGGCAGGTAAATCTCCTTGATGAGTAACACCCATAGCTTTCAATGGATCTTCATAAATTTCACATCACAGAGTAACAATAGAGGTATGGGAGAAGCACTAAGCAAGACCTTTCAAAGCTTTGCTCTGTGAAGAAGTGGGATTTCAAGAGAAGAGCAGCAATAAGCATCTTTGAGACTATGAGACTTCAACCAAAATGAATGCTGTAACTTTATTTGCTTTATGTAATAACAGCTATTCAGAAGATTGAATTTTAATAAAAAGACCATCTGCTTCTGATGAAAGGCTTGGAAATTTCTAATCTGTTTCCATTTTAATGTAAAATGGTATCAGATTTAATGTAAACTTTATTCCAGAGAAAGTGATGTCGTTATTTAAGTCTATAGACAGGCTCAGGGAGACCTTGACTGAAGATACCTGAGATGTCTCTGTTGTTTGTCATTTCTTCCTCTCTCCATGTTATCTTCCTATTTGTCTAAACATCACCATCCTATATGTTCCTAATATATGGGCTAGTTTTCTGAAGACCTTATCTACCTACCAGGTCACTCTTACAACTGGACATCTATGGTACCACCTTGATGACCTTCTGCCAAGTATGCTATCAATATATATTTTCAGCAAGTCTTCCATGACTATCAGTTCTGAAATGCTATCACCCTAATCCCCTCATTATCTTTCACTTTGTCTAGATTTTCTTTGATGCTGTATAGACGTATGACACACATGCAACAATTTCATGCATGTGTGTGCACACAAACAATATGCATACTTTTACGTTTTTATATTTACCTTATAACACATATGATATATATATATATATATATATATATATATATGGAATAATATATTTTATTGATTGAATAATATGGCTAGTTCTGACCCTTCTGATACTGTATTTTTTTTTACCAAACTATCCTTGGCATATTCTCAACTTAAATCACTCATTGTCTGGTGAAAGTTTTGTAGAATTAAAAAGATAATTTTTCATTATATATATATATATATAATGAAAATATATATATATATATATATATTGAAGACAGTTTTGTATACATATAAAGATATGTATGAGGCTTAAATTTTGATGTTTTATTTGGCTTTAGTTCTAGTAGATAATCTAATTTTCTCATTAGTTTAAATTCTGTGTCACCAAACTCAGTTATATGTTGATTGCAATACAGATGATTTCCATGTTTGTAATAAGGCATGGGGGTTGGGTACTTTGAGACCCTCACTGTTTTAACTCTACTGTCACAGATAATTGAGAGTAGATTACCCACTTTTAAATTTAGGTGAAGCCAGGCAGTGATGGCACACAGCTTTAATCCCAGCACTTGGGAGGCAGAGGCAGGAGGATCTTTGTGAGTTTGAGGTCAGCCTGGTCTACAAGAGCTAGTTTCAGGACAGGCTCTAAAACTACATTGAAACCCATTTCTAAAAAAAAAAAAAATCAAAATAAATAAATAGATTGACTCTGACTCCTTTTCCCTTCAAAGATTCTGTAGTGTTAATTTCAAGAACAAGTTTGACTTTTAGTAAAATTAAATGACAGATAAAGTAAACCAGTAACTGTACACGAAAATATAAATCAATATGTTCATGCAGAGCAAGGAGAAAATCAATAGAATTGGAGGAAGAGCTCATTATCTATGTTCAGAGTAATCAGAGTTGAGAAGGCCTTTTGCCAGTGGTTAGTTGACAAGGGCAAACAAATAGGTCTTACAAATGGGATTGTTATTTATGATTTGGTAGTTGAAGGATTGTTACAGCAGGGCTTCCAATGATATGGTCCAATAGAAATGTACACTTATACACAGTTAATTTGAATTGAATTTAGTGTTTAAACAGAAACTGGAAGTAAATTCTATCAAAAGACCAAAACGTCTGGTCTACCTGAGTTCAATAATCGAGTTGATGACCTTTTCTCTTTTTATCATGTGTTTTAAATGATATGGAACTATGGTACAGTTTGAGTTCATAAAATGAAACAGCAGTCTCTCCTTCAGTCTAAGTGTCTGAAAGAATCCATCTGTCAGGAGTTTCATGTCCGCATTCACGGATGCCCACAGCTGTTGTCAAGACAGAGTACAAAATTGGATCGTGGAGAGCTAACAGAGTCCCCCAAAGGTTTATGCTCTTAGTTATTTTTAGTCATATTTAGATGTATGTACAACACATGTATGTGTGAACCTGAGGAGGTCAGGGGCATCAGAAGGTGAGCTGTAGTCACCTCAGACGGTGCTAGGAAGTGAACTCAGGCTCTCAGAAGGGCAATATGCACTGTTAACTGCTGAGCCATCTCCACCCCCCTCAGGTTTATGCTTCCAGTCTTTGAATTTACGATAACCTTCCTACGGAAGAGAATTTCTTATTTTAAGTTAGTTTAAACGTTCTTTGGGATATCATACTTCATTTATGTCCTGAGCCAAAGAAATAAAAGCTCGTTGATATGAGAGACAACCTAGACAATAGGAAAAGAGTCAGTGCTGTCAGTTGTTGATGTCATATAAAGCGACAATGAATTTATTTTTTTAAAAAAAGATGTATTTATTTATTGTGTACACAGTGTTATGATTGCATGCCTGCAGGTCAGAAGAGGGCACCAGATCTCCTTATAGATGGTTGTGAGTCACCATGTGGTTGCTGGGAATTGACTTCAGGACCTCTGAAAGGGCAGCCGATGTTCTTAACCTCTGAAATATCTCTCCAACCCTGAGTTGATTTTGTAAAGCAACAATCTTAATATCTTTGTCTAAGATATTATATATTATATATATATGTATATATATGAATCACATTTACACATACATATATGTGTGTACATATACATTAGTGTCAATATAGCACTTTTCCAGAATAAGGTGTTATTATATAAAGAATAGAATTAGTGATGCTAACATTATATTGTAGTACTATGAAATTTTGAGCTGTTCTAAGCAAGTGAAATAACCAATACAGTTCTTTTCTCTAGAGACATAAGATTACATATGTATGTATAATTATACATATATAATATTTACTTCATATGATTTCATAGTATAAATCATATAATTATTTCTAATAATATGGCTTTCCCAAATAAATATTTAAATTCTGAATCACCTGTATAAAGCAAATAGAGTTTTGTTTTAAGTTTAAACATAGGGCCTATAGCATATGAGGTAAGAATTTTACCAAAAAGCTAGGTTTTTAAGATGTACATACTTCTCAAAAATATGAGTATCTGAGCGAAATTTACTTTTGTGAAATATCTGGGAAGCTTTAAGGTAAGACTGTATACAACTCACCTGTGTATAAGAGTTGGTATACCTCCAGGAAAAACAAACAAACAAACAAAAACCCCTTGCTATTATTACAGGGAGGTAGAGAAAAATTAGATGTGGAATTCAAATCTTAATCTCTAAATTATATGTATTAAACTAAAACTAAGCCCAATATGCTTGGAGAAAAAGTGTCAACCAAACCAAATCTCTTAAAACAATTTTATTACCAGGCAATGGTGGCGAACAACTTTAAACCAAACACTTAGAAAACAGAGGTATGCTGATCTCTGAGTTGAGTAACCTGATCTACAGAGAGAGCCCCAGGATAGCCAAGGCTGTACACAAAAACCCTGTCTCCAAAAACAACAGCAACAAAACAAACAAACAACATAGAATATTTATCAATAAATTGTTGAGAAAACAAAATATCAAATATACAGTTTTTTAAAAAGTATGTATGCATACATCTGTGAAGCTTTACCTAGAAAGGTAAATCTGGTAAAAGAGACAGAAAAGCAAAAGGAGAAGAGGAAGAGCAAAATGGAAGGAAATGGAGACCAAGGAGAGCTCTTAGTGGTCATTGACAACATAGTGGTTTATTCCTCTTTCACATCACAGGTGTTGGGCCCTGAGCACTCAGTTATAGGTGCAGGCTCCTGCTGCCTTTAGTTTTTCTTCCCCTCTGCATCCTGAAAAACTGTGCTGTTCTTGGATAATTGTGGGAAAGAACAAGTAAGACTTCAGAGAATGTTTTCTATGTGCTAAAGCACAAATGAGGGCCTGGAGAGACGGCTCAGTGGTCAAGAACCCTGATTGCTCATCCAGAATACTTGAGTTCAATCCCAGAACCCACATGGCAGTTCACAACTGTCTGAAATTCCAGTTCCAGGGGACCCAATACCCATGACAAAACATCAATGCTTGAAAGAAAGAAAGAAAGAAAGAAAGAAAGAAAGAAAGAAAGAAAGAAAGAAAGAAAGAAAGAAAGGAAGGAAGGAAGGAAGGAAGGAAGGAAGAAAGAAAGAAAGAAAGAAAGAAAGAAAGAAAGAAAGAAAGAAAGAAAGAAAGAAAGAAAGAACAGATGATTTCACCACATACCAGGGGCCTGCACATGGTATCCAGATCTCTACAGTGATCCTTGCCCCTTGCATTCTTATTCCATAGAGTCTCTTTTCACACTGCATCCAGTACACATTATGATGTGACTTCTAAGAGTAAGACACACGAGTTTTCTGTGTCAATCTTGAGATAGTCTCTCTTGGATCACTCATCCTGAAAACACGAATTTGCTGTTAGCCGTTCTGTAAAATGGTGTGCTTATCAGGGAACTTATAGCCAGGCATCAGCAAGGACATAGCAACTACTCCCTGGATGCATTTGGAAGGAAATTCTACAATTCCAGCTGAATCATGAGACGTCCGCAACCCCAGCCAACCATTTGACCATAATTTGTGAGAGCCCGAGCCAGAAGCACTCAGATTAGCCTTCTTTGGTTTCCCAACCCCCAGGAACTATGTGAGGTAATGACTGTGGTGATTTAAGCTCTTATGGTTTGGTTAATTAATATCACAGATAGAGATTAAGTAATGAAATGACATCATTTAATTGCAAGGCCGATAGAGAAAGCTGTTTTATGTTCATGAGACAAAGGTGTAAGCTTAGTTTCTACACAACTGTCTCGACCACACACAATATCCAACTGGAAAGAGGCAACACAGCACTTTCCTCTTAGGAACTGCTATGAACCAAGCAGACCCAGGGGTATCATTCGTGTTCTCCAAGCATTCTCAGACTTCCTAATTGTTCTATTGGTGATTCAAATGCTGCCACAGAGAATGCTGAAGTAAACGGGACCTTAGGCTCCAGTTTCTCAATGTTTATCCCTGAGAAGAAATTCTGATATTCGCTAGAAGAATCTAGCGAAATAAAGACCTTTAGACTGGAAGAAATAGCCCTTCCCAGATGCAATTCCAGTGAACACTGTTAGGCCAGTTCTTGCCCAACTAGAAATAAGTGCAACGGTTGCCACGTAGACATAACAGAAGTTTAGAGGCAGAAGATCTCAGTCCACCACTCTTAATAGCGCAGGAATTGCAAGTCAGTAGGCCTGTTTCCATGTCTGCAAATCAAGGAGAGTTTGGTAAATAACGTATCCTTTCTTTTATTATGGAGGTCAAGATAAATCATGTAGTCAAGTTGTTCTATGTATATCATGTATGTAGCAATTTTCATAGTCAAATTTTACTTTCTTAATAACCTTTTCCCTGGAATAACAAGTTCATCTAGTTTCTTGGATAGTAAGTTTTAAGCCTTTTCTTTTTTAATGGAAATTACTTTCAAAGTAAGGAACAAAGAGTGTCTTAAACCATAAGAAAGTGTTTCATCATAAAATGTGCAAAGATAGCAACAATAGTCATGCTAAAGTCTACGAGGCCCATGAGGCCACAGCCATATGCAAGAAACGATAAGCAATTTAGGAATGCTTAAAGTGGGGAAAACAGTTTTCTCCAGGGAAGAACACAGTAACTGATTTTCCAGTAGCAAATGGTCATCCATGAAAATATACAAACAAGTAACATTATACACACTGAACAGGTTGTATTCATGTATTTAGGAATATATGTGTTTTTTACGTGCAAGTACACATACATATACATACACTTAGCAAATTGATGAAAAGTAGAAGACATTAATTTGAAAAAAGTACTTGGAAGGTTATATAGGAGGTTTTAGAGGGAGAAAAGGGAAAGGGGAAAAAATAATCTCAAAAAAACAAAAGAAATATACATGTATTTATATACACATATATGTATATATATTTTAAAGATACAAATAATGCTTCCAGACATTGGAGGGCATTCACGGGTTGCATAGTTTTTGTCTTATAGGTTAAAATCCATCAAAGCGCCAAGTTTTCCTTTGCAGCAAAGTCACACAACATACCCTTGTATTCTTAATTCAATAATAAAAATGCATCTACTGCCCTTTCTATCCAGCTGCTGGCTTTGAGGTGCTTTACGATTCTGTTCTGTTAACGTTGATATAAAAGAATCTAGTCAACCATGCTCACAGGTTCATGCATCTGTTTTCTTCCCATCTATTCATTATTCTGTTTTTCCCATCTACGTTGCACTTTAGACATATGGTACCACTTTTTCTATATCCAATTCTATATCTTCAGAATCCAAACAAAAATAAATAAAAAACCATCACTGGTGATCAAACTTACTGTAGAAAAAAAGTAAGCATGTCCCAATAAAGAAGAGTACATTTGGGATGTATATAATTTTATTATAAAAACTTTTTACTGAAGTAATTGAAAATATGTACTCTTGGATTGTTTCTTATAAATACATATTTATTATACACATACTTTAGGTGCCAACATTAACAGCTTTAAAAATGTCTTCTTTCTTTCTTTCCTCTCTCCTCTTCGACCCTTTTCCTATTTCTCACTTTTTAATTTCTCTCCTCTTTAACTTATTTTTATTTATATTTATTAATTATTTTTAGACAGGGTCTTTCTAATTATCTCAGGTTGGCTTGGGATTTACCCATGTTGTCCAGGTTGGCTTGGCATCACTTTGTAATTCAGACTGTCCTGGAATCCACAGTCTTCTTGTGTCAGGTCCTTCACTGCCATTATGGAAGGTACAGGCCACCATATCCACCCACAATTTCATCATTCAGAGAGGAATTTTAGCCAAAGAATGGATTTTTATCGATTCTTTTTGAGACCCTATTGTAGAGTTATGTCAGATACACAGTGTACTTTTTAAATCAATCATCTTTATTTTTATGATTAACCTTTAATCATTTAGAGTGGAGTTGATTTCCATGAGAAGTCCAATGTTCTCAAAAAATAGAATCTATTATAGAAAGTTTGGATTACAGATAGGTAGTTACACTTCAAATCGAAAAGTTACTGATTGAAATGCAATGAAATTGATTTGCATGAGGTTCATTTAATCCATAGTCAACCCTAGAATAAGAAAAAAAACTAACATTTATTGAATATCTAGTACATTCCAATCAGTATTGTTTTTTTTCCAAACATCATTCTATGAAATTCTCTGAAAAGCTCATCACATATAATCACCAACAAAACTCAGTGAATTTTGTAGACTTTGTTGCTAGGAGACGGCAGAGGCAGATTTATTCTCATATCTGTCTTATAACAAAGTCAAAGACCGTGTTCCTTTAGGAAGTATGCACTGATCTGTAAGGGTCGTGAACAAGAGAATATTGGAATGTTTATATAATTTCCCAAGGGAACTACTTAGAAAGAAGAAAACACATGGAACCAGTAAGTTTACAATAACTTTCTCTTTTATGGGTATAACCTATACTTCCAAGTTAACAAGAGCAGTTTCTATTGCAGTAAATTCTAACTAAAAGATGGCAAGTTGAGATTTACAGTGGATCACTGGACAGAAACACCAAGGTCATAAAATCATGAACTCCTTTAAACCTGTAATTACTTGCCACATTAATTGTTTCACTTATACAATAATCATAACCCTTCATATTACAGAAATACGTAAACCTCTTTGTTGTAATTCTTAGCTGCCCCCAGAATCACATCTTTGTATTCTATAAGAACCTCTAAACTCAAGGTTTATGCACTGTGATTGACAGACCACATCGTAAAGAATTATGCAGATGCTTTGCCTGAAAAACCTTTAATTGACAGAACTCTTGCAGGTGCAAATAATTCAGCGAACCAAGCAATATTGGGAGTAGGCTTTACCCTTCACTTGAACATTGTTTCTTCAGGAAATAAGTTTAATTGATCATTTGTCAAGGTCACTCTTGGCCATTTTGTCAACTAGATACATGGTCTGCAATAACTAGGCTGATTTTTTTTCTCATGGTTTATTATTTTTTTATATTTAAAAATTTCCATCTCCTTCCCTCCTCCCCCCCCCTCTCTCCTCTCCCCCTCCCCCTTCCCTCCCCTTCTTCTCCCCCTTCCCTCCCGTCTCTCTGAATGTGGCCAACAGCGGGGGCTGACTGAGAAACTAGGCTGATTTTAATATGTAGCAACTGAAACAGGTACACCCCATTTCTAGATTCCATACCCTCTTCTCTTACACTCATCTTGGTATCCAAAAATATATGGAATCTGCACAAATCCTTACAGTTAGTAAGTGACGAATGCAATATCTAGCTTAGCTGTTGTCAAACAAAAGTATAATTTTCTCAATGATTCTATAATTATAGTATCAATGGAACAAAAATATATATTTCTAGACATAAAAATAAATATTATCCATAAGGGAGAAATATCAATGTGTGTTTATGATACTCACTCAGATGTGCAACCTTGTCAAACTTGGAGCAGTATTGATAGTCACTGGGCTTAGAATAGTAATTTGGACCCTGAAGAAAGAATACTGTAGTCTTTGCATGACTAATCTTTAAAGGAACCATGACTTGTTTTTCTTTGTTTTTACCCTACATTTTGTTATCAGGAATTTAAAGCTATTATAGCAGGTTATAAAAACATAGGCAATCCCTCTGTCAGTATGGTGTCCTGCTGTGGAGCTTGCCATTGTCCATTTCAGCCTCATTCTATGTTTGATTTGAGGAAATAGGTCCAAATGGTAGAACCAATAACTTTTAAAGGATGAGGTAGCACTAACTTCTAGCTCCTAAACCCTCACAAAATACGCCCAGGAGAATTATCTTAATGGCCTATTTATTTTCTATATTAGGCAAGTAAAAGATGCAAGGATAGAGGAGCTGATAATCTCTGGAAAATAAAAATAAGTTTTCTACCCCAAAGTCAGAAGAAAGACCTTGTTTATGATGCCACTAAAATAACATACCCACTCCTCAGATTCTGAGAGGGGTGCGTCCCTCTTAACCCATTTAGTTCATTTTATAGGGAAAACCTTGACCACTGTTGAACACTGGCCAGCCCATGTGCTGGTTATAATAAAGCAATATGAAATTCTGCTATGTACGCCTTTCCCTCATTCCAACTCCCCATATATAAACTAGATTAGAGTTAGTGTAGAAGCTGAATTGTTTGTATGCTTTCGTGCACTTCAAAAAAATAAAATCCTCCTGTATCCTACAAGTGTCTGTGGGGCTTGTATCTTAATGACTTTTGTTCTCCTAGGTTAGTGTTTAATATCTGGCATATTTTCTATGAAGCACAAATATCTATAAAAAGAATTTGATGCTATACAACTGCCGTTCCTTGATGTAAGAACTTAAAATTGCCCAAGAAGGGCAACTTCTTTTCATTTATGGTCAAGTATGAGACTTCAAGGACGTGAATGTAAAAACAAACAACAACAACAACAAAAACAACAACAAAACCCAGGGCAATCTAATCTCTTTAATGAGAGAAAGCTCCCACTGGCAGGGTCATACAAGATTCTGAGTTGCAGATCACATCTTTTTTCTTGAATCATATGATATGCTTGCAAGTGCTGAGCTTCTAATTTTTCCTTAAACAAGCACTTTTCTCCCTGCTTTATGGCCTCATGAAATATACATAGATGTATGGAAGTGTGTGAAGCAAACAGAAAAGTGTTGGTATAATTTAAACAAAATTATAAAACCAGCCACCTATGCTACTACCAACTGTAAAAGAAAAAGTGAAAAATATAAAGTTAAAATACCCTGATATGAAGTAATAACCACACTTAAATTCTAGCATTGCATCATATTACTTTTCTCACATCAGAATAGGAAAGCAAGGATTGCAAATGTGGAGAGATATTGTCAATTAGATTGAAAAATCATAATAGTAGTGCTTGGTGCATAGGTTTGATAATCACACAGTCTCTGCATATGAGAGATGGAGAGATGTATTTTTCCCTCATAATTCTGACTCTTCTCATTTCACGGTGGGAAAAAAAGGAATGAAAGAAAATCATTTATGATTTTGACTATAGTAAATATTGGATAGAGTGTTGTTTCTAAAATTCTTAAATGTTTGTACTGTTACTTAAGTAAATGGAATGAAGAGAAGCCCAGTCTTCACAAGTTGCAAAAGCATCATTGATATAGTAATCATTTTAAAAGGTTACTACAGTAATAAATCAAAACTAATATATTCTCATGGACTGATGTTTTTTCTGCCTTGTAATACAAATGACATCAATAACTATGGTCACTTGGCATTTGTTTCTTTGTTCTTTGATATGAATTATTTTGTGTAACAAATTTGTGAAGGTCTGGGCTTTGGAATGGGTGTAGCTCTGGAGCATCTGAACCATGTGCTGAGAGAATCCCTGTTGGCAGGTGACATTTTTTAATGAAATGGTACTCTGGAAACCTAATAGTTTTCTGCAGTTGGTCCAAATCCACAGTTTGGGATATTATTATTCTCTATGTAGAGTTTGTTTTGTTTCTTCCATGTTTAAATTCAGAAGTCCAATGGAGTAGAAACATAAAATTAACCTGATTGCAACAGAAAGCATTTTGGATAGAAAGCTCTCTTTCTCCTGGTCTGCCTTAATGGGGGACTCAAATGTGATTTGGGTTGGATGGAGATGATTACTGGTGGATAATTAGTCTAAAACATCTCTTTTCAAATCCTTTGCATGGCAATCAAGGAAGAATGTGAGAGGTTAGGCATTACATTACTGGGGTTATCAGCAGCATATAATTTCTTAATTATGCCTAAAATGAAGAACAAATACCTGCCAATGGATTTTCTGAGTTTCCTTTGTGAGATGAAGTCTGAAGTACAAAAGGGTCTGTGTACAAAAAGGCTTATTGGAGATTGTGTGGTTAAAAAGACACGAGAAAAGATTCTCTTTCTGGTTGTGTGTAACTAAACTTGGTTTTATATCATCCCTGACATGGGAGCGCCAATACTCATTTCATTCTTAAGTTCTTTCAGGGGTCACATTGTCTTAACAATCATTAATAGAGCGTATGTTAAAAGTGCTACATTTTCTGTGCCTCTCTTTGACTTCTTGTAATTCAGGATAGAAATAAGTTTAATAGAGATATATGCCACCCGGCCATGGCATTTTCTAAATCTAACACAGATCATTAAAGCCCACATTCTAAACAGTGCTTTAGGGGAGGCCTGTCTTTTACTAAAGGAGTCTTATTTGGCCTGCGTTGTTATTTCTTAGGTTCCTTTAGAATGGCATGTGCTATACGAATGTGTCAACCAGTGTAAAATGAATTAGCATATTTACTTACACATCCTCTAATTTTGGAGGAAAATATGTACATTTTTGATCTATTGTGATGGCTTGTCAAGAACAGATGAAAGTGTTATGAATTGTTACTATTTGTGCTAATTCCTCCTCAAAGTAAAAGGAGTGCTTTAGCATTTTGCATCTTTTATAATTGTTATCAAGTAGGGCAGTTTGTAGAAAGAATACTAAAGCTGGAAGGTGATTGAGAAGCCGGAGGCATGGACCTCATGTCTTGAAAGCACATTTACAGGCAGTGACAAGCTATAGATATTTAGCTACATGATTTTATTACAAAACATCAAGCCTCCATGAAAGGGCACTTTTCATAGTTCAGTGTTGCTGTGGATACAAGGGAGTATAAAAGATGTGGGTCCCAGGATGATGGCTCCATCAGCAAAATGCTTGCGATGCAAGCTTGATGGCCTGCATTCAAGCTATAACACCTACTTAAAGAAAAGCCAGTGGTGGCTATTTACACCCGTAATTTCAGCGATGGTAAGGCAGGGACAGGCAGATCCCTGAGGCTTGTTGCCCAACTGGTCTAGCCAAATCAGCGAGTTCCAGGCTCACCAGAGACCAGTCTTAGGAAAATGATCTTAAAAATGGTTAAGAAAGGTGCTCAACAATGAACTTTGGCCTTTGCTTGCATGAAAACACACACACGCGCGCACACACACACACACACATACACACACACACACACACACACACACACACACAAAGAGAGAGAGAATCTATTAACTATCTCAGAATAATAGTTAATACAGATAAAAGACTATCTGCATCATGATTATTGACAGCACAAAGACATTATTCAAAAGTAGCATGACTTCAGATAACATGTCACTCTGAAACTACAGCAAATGTTATTAATTTAACCAATATTAAGAAAATGAAGTAAACATTTAACAATGAGGAAGAGAAGGCCATTCTTAGAAAACTGAGTTTCAACATGTTTGATAAGATGCATTCTGGTATCGATACTTTATTACAACATAAGGCAGCCAGAGTATTGCTAAGAAATACTAAATTTCTGCACTTATTATTAGGAGAATTAGCTCCTGTTGGATGATAGCATTGTTATTTATGACTTTAGAGTGAAGAAGTAATTTACATTTCACTTTCAACCCTAAGTTTACAGTGCAGTTATGGTTTAAATCAGAAAGTAATATTGTGACAACTTCAAAAGTATAAATTCCAGGTAAGGAAATTATGGAAAATAAATTAGTACAGTATACCTATGTCATTTCAAGTTTTGGTCACTCTCCTATACTTGAAAGGAAGAAAGCAGGTTTAGATTTAGGTGCCTCACACAGCTTGAGATAAAGTAAAAAATCTCAAACCATTTGAAAAGTTTGACAATATTTTTTCCACTATCTTTGTGAAATGCCATTTGTTCATCTATTCTAGAGGTATAGAGGAATCTATCCTTTTTTTTTTTACTTTCAATTTTCTCATTTCTGTACTGTAGGTGAAGGTCAAAACAAAGGGCATAGTAATTCTTTGTATCTATTGCAATTCTGCAAATTGGAGGCACTTGAAAATATATTGTTTCTGAGTGCTACAAAAGGCTGGTGTCATAGGAACCCATTCCCGTTTCCACTCAGGGAAAAAGGTGAATGTGTGGGCCTTTGTGCAAAATGGGTAGACACAGTGACCCTCACAATTTAACATGGTTCTTTCATTTCCAGATCAAACCAGGTAGGGGTGGTTATAAAATCTCATTTTATCTTTTGGCAAGGTCTTCAGAGCGGTGAGTAAAGAGGAAGAACAAATCACTTCTAGAACCATCTTTTAGACATGTTTTGTCAAGCCATCAGGATGGCTCTTCCTGTATGACACAATTGAAGACACAATTCCTCAACAGAGTTGGTTCACAATAGCAGACCCATGTCCACAGGTTATTGCTTTACCTAAGCCTGCACATTCATGGGTAATAATTAGTTAAACCCTTGAAATAGCATCTTTAGTTTTCTGTGTGACCTTGCAGATAGCTTTTGCATTCTCATTTTTGGGCATAAAGTATAAAAGTTGCCAACAGAACATAAATGTGATTAGATACTTCTGCTCTGACATAAGAAATGTAGATTGGCCCAGGTGAGCCACTACAGAAATTTTATTTTCCTCTTCTGGTCTGCCGTGTTGTCTTCTTTTTCTCAGTTCTTTGCCATTTATTGACCAAGAACTATCCAGTTTCCCTCTTTGGAAACATGTTAACTTGATCTGATACTAATTTTCTAAATGATCCAACTACTGATTGATTAGCACACTCCTGGTGAGGGCATCAGGATGAAGGGGCTATAGTAAAATATATGATAAGCACACAGACCTATGGCAAAATAGTCTTAGTATATACTATTAGATGACATTGGATAAGCAACTTGACTAAAGAGTGTTCCCATTCCTATTTCTGTAATTATCTGGGGATAGAAATGCCTTCTAAAGGTCTCAGCATTTTGAACATAAAGAGGCTAGGTCTGTGAAAAGTCAAAGACTTTGTGTTTTATATTGCAAGTATTCATAATAAATATCCACTTTAAGTTTTTCTCCAACTTCAATGTTGTTTTTTTGTTTAGCTTCAGGGTTGGATTCAAGAAGGAACACTGTATTTCTCACTTTGGCTCTGAAATGCTATCGTCCTTTGTCATACTTTGTTTTCTTAAGGAAAATTAGTCAGCACCTCTGCATTAACCTATTTCCTCAGTGGGATCTTAGGAAGAAGCAAGAGAAAAGAAGAGATGGAAGAAGAACCCACTTTCTGCTTGTGTCTCTATTAAGAAAAGTAGGTGCTAAAACACAGTAGAGATGATCATTTGCTTCAATTACCATATACACTGTTACTACCATCAACAATACTTACAGTTACCTACAACACATCTACTTTTAAAACTTTAGGAGGTATTACTCAGAACTAGACATTGTTTTGAACACATCAACTGGTAAGAAAGTTTATCCTAGAATCTAACTCCCACCAATGAGTGAGACAAAAATGTTAAAAAACAAAAACAAAAACAAAAACAAAAACCCTTCACATCAGACATCCTTTGCAGTCATTACCTATTATAATACTATATTAAGTATTTGAAGACTGAAGCTGATCTCAGGAAGATGAGAAAGTAGAGCAAAGCCTGCAACACTTTCATTGATTCCCAGAGAATTACTATGCAGAGAGCTAACTCTACTCAGTGCAATGATGATAGCTCTAGACTTAGAAGTAAGCGAACTAGGTTATTCTATAGAGAAATGTCAGCAGCCAAAATCATCCTGAAGAGTCCGCAGCAGCCTTAAGCTCTTTATTTGCTTTCAAATGTTCCTAAATTTCTGTGCAGTAGAAAGTTCCTACTTCTCTTTGGTTAGTTTAATTTTCTGGCTTGGATTCCCTGAAGTGAGTATGTGGTTGAGCAGAATACAAGGCAGAATGCTGAATGATTTGATCAAAAAGATGGAACAAAAGAGATTATTTATTTTGATTCCTTGGAGTAGTTAGAAGATTGGGGATTTTATAGATTAGTTGAAGTTTCATAGTCTTGTTGGTGAAAAAAAAAAGTGGAGGACAGTGCTACAAATAGAAAACTTTCAGGCAACATTTACTTGTTTATTTACTTTTATTTTACATGTAGGGATGTTTTGCCTATGTGCGTGTCTGTGTACTACATATGCCCTGTGCATGAGAAAGCCAGAGAGGGATTTGGATGAATTGGAACTAGAGTTACAGACAGGCCTATGCTGCTATGTATGTGCTGTAATTTAATCTGTCCTCTGGAAGAACAGTTAGTGGTCTTAACTTTTAAATATGACAACCTTTGAAAATAAGACATTTGGTAACTTCTGGGTCCTTTCTATGTATTACAATTTTAAATTACATAAAATTTTTTTATTTTAGTGTGTGTAAGTTGACTTTATACAGCATAATCAAGTACTGAAATCTCTAAGTCAAGCCTGCTTGAAATGGTCTAAACCAGTTTAACCCAGTCTAAACCAATCTGAACTGGTCTATACTGGTCTAAACCAGTTCAAAGCAGTCTAGACAGGTTTGAGCCAGTCTGACCCAGTCTAAACCAGTTTGAAACGGTCTAAATTGGTTTAAGTCAGTCTGAACCAGTCTAAACAGGTCTAGGGCAGTATAAACCAGACTGAGCCAGTATGAACCAGTTTAAACCGGTCTGGAGCACTCTGAACCAGTCTAAGTCAGTCTGAACCAGTTGAGATCAGCCTAAGCTGGTCGAGATGGGTCTAAACTGGTCTGAATCGGTCTAAACAGGTTTAAGCCAGTTAAGCCGGTTTGAACTGGTTTAAGTGGTTTTGAGCCGGTCTAAACCAGTTCAAGCCGGTCTGAACTCATTTAAACTGGTCTGAACAGGTCTGAACCATTTTAAGCCAGTATGAACTGGTTTAAACTGGTCTAAACTGGTTTTAGCCAGTCCAAACCGGTCTGAACCCTGTTCCAAATTTTATGTCCAACAATATGTGTATATATGACATTGAATAGTTAACTTGTTCAGCCTGGAAAACTGAATCATTTAACTCAACTCTTTCTACATCCATCCATCCATCCATCCATCCATCCATCCATCCATCCATCTATCCATCCATGTATCCATCTGTCCATCCATTCATTCATTTATGGATTAATTTAACTTGGCTGAAGAGAAATAGAAAAATAAGAAACCACTCAAACTTTAGGAGGTAAGGAGAAAAATTCAGGAATCAGGAATTCTAGAAAGTTACATTCTTATTCACTCATACATTCTTTTACCAATCTTACTGTGATGATAATCTTAAAATGAATACCTCTTAAATGAAATGCTGGCAGCATTTATCTAATAGTTAACATTTTAAGTGCATCACTCTAATTTTGGCAAGTAATTTAATCTCTGACTGTAACTAGAGGTATTTCTCTCCTGCCTAGTCCCTCAACAGCTTTTAACATAACCACTCAGAGGTCTAATATTAATTACGTACTGTTTGGCCTGTTAGTTTAGACTTATTATTAACTAACTCTTACAACTTAAATTAACCTATTTCTATTATTCTTTATTTTACCACAAGGCTTGTGGCATGTTTCTTCACATCTTATTTCTCCAGCAGTTACTTATATTTCCCAGGACTCTGCTTTCTTTCTCCCTGTATTCAGTGAGGCTTTCTTGCCTAGCTATAGTCTACCCTGCCGTAGATTAAATCAGCTTCTTTATTAACCAGTGGAAATAAAACATAGTCACAGCATACAGAGGGCCATCCCACATTACTCTGACCACTTATCCTTGGAAGCCTAGACCCCATATTTATAAAATGTCAGCTCTTATGTAATACCATAATACCAGATAACAGAGAGTCAGGCTGTAGGCTGGGAGTATACTCTTGAGCTTCGAATTTTCATTGTTTTGATGTTATGCATAATCTTTTCTATATGTTTATTCTTTTATTGAGTTAGTACTCACTTTACTAAAATATAACAAGGCAAAAAGAGGTTTATCTCTGAGAAGGATATGTCATATTTCTTTGTAATATCTTTTAAATCTACTTTTAATACCACATTGTGTAAATTTATAAGGCACAGTATGATAATTTGACATAAATACATGCTGTGTAATGTTAAAAACAAGGTTACTTGAATTCCTTTTCCAGAATCAAGTTTTTATTTTTGTCATTCCTTTTTTACCAGTTCCTAATCACTTCTTAGGTGGGAATCACTCTTCCTACCTCTTGTGAGTTTTGGTGATTCTTAAAATTTTATCCCCATTTTCAACTTTCTACATCTCCAGCTTATGCCAGATACCTGTTCAGTATATCTTCTTTGGAAATTAAAAATTCATCCCAGAAATTGCATGTCAAAGGAAGGACAAGAGGCTACTCTTGGGTGACCCTGTGAAGGACAGAATCAGATTATAGAGAGAAAAAGTCCATGCCAAAGATGAAAATAGAAGAGCATTGGGAACCCACGTATACAGTAAGATAGTACCAGAAAACAGCAAGACAAAATAACAGCATGACTCAGAGAGGCAAGATAAACACAACTTACCCCCAGCCATTCCCAGTTTGGAGGAGTAGAAAGAGAAATCACTTTCAAAATCGGTTTTCTTCTTCAAGTATTCCTGAGTATTTTGCTTGCAAGAATAGGCTACCCAGAAGCTGGACAAATGGTTCAGTGTGTAAAATTTCTCTCAGGCAAGCTGAAGTACCTAAGTTTGGATCCTGAGCAGACAGGCAAAAACTCTGATATAACTGCAGATGCCTTTAACAACTGGTCTAGGAGTGTGAGTGGAGTAGGGAGAGGCAGGGCCTTGATATCCATTGGGTGGACAACAGCACAGCAAAATCAGTGAGCTTCAGACTAACAGTGAGCAGTGATGAAGGAAGACACTCATTTTGTCCTCTTGCACCTAGAACACATCTATAGTAATACTTATATATACTTCACACACAGAGCCTACACTTACAGATTTATACAAAAAAAAAAATGAGCTCAGTAAGAAGACCTTCCCTGCCCCAAATCCAGAGAAGGTGTGAAACCAACAAATGCTCAATTAGAAACACAAAGCACATGTGAAATCAAAGCAATGAGATCATTCTGAAAGACATAAATTCTCAACTAGACTCAGAGATATTGAAATAGGTAACATGCTCGATGAAGATTTCAAAAACTTTCCAGTAGTAATGATAAATTACCTTTAAACAAAGATACAAACAAACAAATGAACTCAATCCAAAACCAAGAGAAGAAATCCAACAGCAAAGAACAAAGTCAGCACAGGACGAGAAAATAAGCAATAGAGATGAAAGTCAGTAGCAACACAGACCAACATTTCAAAGGGGAAATCAAGGCTTTGTCTGGTCTCTGTGGGTGCCAGGTAAATGGTGCATAACTTGGTAAATTGCTTTTTATCCTTTTGATAAAAATAAATACATTTCCAACAATAAAAGCTGGAATGGAGGATAA
Source organism: Arvicola amphibius (assembly GCF_903992535.2). NCBI lineage: Eukaryota > Metazoa > Chordata > Mammalia > Rodentia > Cricetidae > Arvicola > Arvicola amphibius. The sequence continues at coordinate 37,314,182 of NC_052051.1, read as the reverse complement.
AATTGCTGAAATATTATATTCAGAAATTAATAAGGAAGAAAAGTAAATGAATGTGATCACAATCTGCAAGAGACCAAACTAAGACTCTATGAGAATAAAAACAGTCGAGAGAAATGTTAACAGTATTAAGAAGTTATTTAATAAAAATTAAAGCAAAAGTTTCCCAAAATCTAGAGAAAGAAACAGACATTTAGTCACAAAAGCATTTAAACCTTAAAAAAAAGCCTCACCAGACAAGAATTTGTATATTACATACTATACTCAAAATGCTAAAATTACAAGGCAAAGAAGCAATATTAAGGAAGGTTAGAGAAAACATCAACTTCCCTTCTAAACTGAAACATTAGAAAACAATGCCAATGCCAGAACATCATGAAAAAATATACTTCAAAGCCTAAAAGTGAATACCTGCCTAGCCAGAATGCTATATGTGCTAAAGAGACCTTTTCCAATTGATGAATATTTCAAATAAGTACAAACTAAGGCCAACAGGCAATGCCTGCCAAGATAGTTAAGGAAATATTGTACACAGAGAGAGGTAGCACTTGTTTCTCAGTATTTGAACCATTAATGGATCATTGATCATTTGGTCCTGTCTTATATTTTTATTCAGAGAATCCACCCTTCCCTCTCCCACCTCTCTCTTTCATTCTTCTTCTCTCTCCTCTCTCTCTCTCCTTCTCTCTCTTCTCTGATCTCTCATCTCTCTCTTCGTCTCGTCTCTCTGTCTCTCTCTCTCTCTCTCTCTCTCTCTCGTCTCTCTCTCTCTTCTCTCTCTCTTCTCTCTCTCTCCTCTCTCTCTCTCTCTCTCTCTCTCTCTCTCTCTCTCCTCTCTCTCTCTCTCTTCTCTCTCTCTTCTCTTTCTCTTTAGTTAAGAAAAGTTTCTTGCAGTCATGGTCAAGTTTACTATGTAGCAGAGAGTTGCCTTGAAGTCATGATCTTCATAAACCCATGCCCCCACTCCGGAGGTCTTAAATAAAAAGTGTGTGTCACCAAGCCTGTGCTGTAGGAATTCCTGTCGCCAGCAGCCTTTAAGTTACCCACCCACTTGGGTGAGGTCTCTTATACTAATATTGCATATAATATATGAGACTTGATGTAAAGCAACCTCTTTCCAGCTGCGGAATTCGGTTGCTGTTCCCTGTTCAGGCAGACAGATTGTAATATGTGAGTCCTACCCCTAAGTAAATAACCCTTTATTATGCTCAATTCTGAGCCAAGTGTGGGTTTTCTTTTAAGCGTCCTTCTTCACTGGCCACTGCAAGTGGATCTGAATTCCACACCTACCAGGTGGATGCAGCTTAAAGGCCTAAATGGTTCAAAACCCAGAAAGTCTCCCACCCCCACCCGTTGACTTGCTTTTACCTACTAAGCGGTTTTCCTCTGGGAACGACAAGAAAAGGAGGACTCAGCCTTCAGGTATATGTAGAAGGTGTGGCAAATGCCTACATTGGACCAAGGAATGCAGATTAACATTAGACAGACAAGGCAACCTGATACCATTGGGAAACTCCTTAGGAAGCCTCTTGCAGGTCCCCAAGTCAAAATGTTCTAAGTCATAGCCAGCCACTGTTGGAGGACATGGTCTCACCAGGATTTGTGATCTGTGAGTCTACCCCCTAAATAAATAACCCTCTATTATACTCAATTCTGAGCTAGTGTGGGATTTCTTTTAAGCGCCCTTCTTCAAGCCTGCTTTGTTTGGTTTGATTTTGTTTTTAAGGTGCTAAATAGCCCTAACTGGGTCTTGAATTGATGATCTTCCTCCTTCAGGACTCCTAATTGCAAGGAGTTACTACTTCTTCAACCTGACTGAAATGCTCTCCTGTCCTAAGCAAAACTGACTCCAATTTCATTTCATTTTGCTATTGTCCTGCCCTCTGGGACTCAGGATCATTTACATGCTTAATAAACAAGAAAAGAGACTTCAACCAAGAACAAAGGGCAACTGGGAGTCCTATTTCGCTTCAAGTTGTCATATAGGAAAGATCGCGAACACAGAGTGCATAGGCAAAATTATCACTCGAAATTTCTGGTCCTCATCAAGAGAAGACTGCCATGCCTTGAGCTCCAAAAAAGAGTCATTGAATCCTCTAGGCCCACATCTAAGAAGGCAGGCACTGGGTCATCCAGGCACGTCAGAAGGGAGATGGAGCGGTGACACCTGGATGCCACTGTGCTCCTGTCTTCACTGGTCTTGCTAAGCTCATTTCCTTCCAGGTAGCTGCTAACACTTCGATATTATTATCTTGTCATCATTCAAATTTGGTTTGTGAAATCATTCTGAAATCCCTGACAGGCTGCTGATACAAGGTCAGAAAATGACATTTCCATTTGTTATTTAAAGCTGTGTCTCAACACAGCAAAATTGGGATTGTGGACGTAACTGTGTGCGATGAATTGGGGAAGCACTTTTAGGAAAGGATGTGCGGAAGGATTTCAGGATGGGGCACTGGAGAAAGACAAGTATGATGTAAATTCAGCAAAGGATGAGTCTCAGTCTGATCCCACAGGAAGTTTTTGGAGCATTAAGGGAACCCAAAACTATGTCCCACCCAAGGCAGTACTGGCCATAATTCCCCCTTTTTAAATGAGGTTCAGCTGCCCAAAAACTTAGTGCAATCTACTTGGAAGTTTTCTCAGTGAGTTTAACTGCTATTAAGCACAAGTGATCCTCAGGAAAACATTAGTGGTGATCTGGGAAGGCAGTAATCGAGACTGATGTGCCCCACAACAAACGTATCCCACGATGCACAGCAGAGGTGGTCTATGGCATGGCTCATGGTCCTGTCTGCGGAGTAACTCCTTTTGTTCTTTATTGAAATTTATGTCTACTTCACTAGTCAAAGAAGAAAAGATCTTTCCAGTTTTCTATATTAGGACATTTGATATCCAATTGTTATCAGGGATCCAGCTTGATATGAGTATAAACCATCATGGTTGTTACCCTGGACTTCTGCTCCATCCTCTACACATGTTAATCAAAGCCAGTGAAGTAGCTAGCACAAATTTCATGTGGGCCACAAGGTAGAAAATATTTAGAGTTTTCTAAGTGATTAGTCATGTTGAATAGTTTTGTTGTGGTTTTTGAGAAATTCTAGATATAATCAAGAGACTGGCTTTGTCTAAACTTGTTTACCTTTCGCCAGCTTCAGAGTCGATTAAGTCCTTTCTGAGCCTTGTATCTGTTCTCCTCCTTGCTTTTTATTTCTCACTTACTCTTGCATTGGTATCTTCTACATGGAAACTTTTCATAAAACATTGCCTGTCATTGCTTGAAGTGCATGACAGTGTTAACTCACTCGTGATTATAACATTCCAATAGTAGGTTATCATGGTTTTATTTTATTGAGAAA